>NW_027361801.1:41619166-42255000 GCF_039654945.1 Dendrobates tinctorius
TGCAATGCGCTCCACCAAGTAATCAAAATTCTCCATTTTCATCCTAACATATCCAAAAAATTTATCCGGGTTTCGTCGAAGGTCCATGCATAGTGTAGAATAGACCCCACGCGTCATTCTCTTGGCTGTGATGGGGTGGATCCACAAACGTCGTCTACGATGCCTGATGCGCTGCTGTCTCACTCTCTCCTTCTCCAGAACAATCACCCTCAAACGATTTGCCTCCGCTGTAAAATCCGCCAAATTCTTCAAAATATTTCCAATGACAACATCCATCTTCGCCAGTAAACTTGCTCTTCTCTCCAACCTGCACTTTCTCCTCTACAACCTGTCAAAGAAGGGCTGTAGGAACATGCTATATATAGTTTTCCAGTAGCCAATCCCGTTCGGAAGGCCACAAGGGTCAATTTTAAAAACCGGATCCGGCGTAATCCGTCGAAAAACGGATAGAAAAACGGATGAACCGGATGAGACGGATCCGGTTTTGTCTGTCAAGAAAAAGACGGATCCGGCAGAAAACCGGATCCGTCACATCCGGTTTTACTAAACATTTGCCGGATCCGGCGTTCCGGCACGACGCCGGATGGCGCCTGACGCCGAAAACCTGATGTGTGAAAGTAGCCTAAGTCTTGCGCTTGACATTGATGAAAATGGAGAATTTTGATTACTTGGTGGAGTGCATTGCACACCTCATAAGAAAATCGGACACCTATTGCCGCTTCTCTGTTTCACCCGCAGAGCGTCTGATGGTGACTTTAAGGTAAGCCACATTTATTGGATATGCTCGCATCAGAGCACACTTTCACTGCAATCTTATTGGTGGTAGTTTGAATCTCCAAGTGTTATAGCTGAGTTTTGGTATGTAATGCTGTGATTTTAAACTAATTGATTGTTTTTTAATTCCCCACAGATTTCTTGCAACTGGAGAATCCCTTTCGTCACTGCATTTCTAGTACAGACTCGGGATTTCCACCATATCTGGAATAGTGAAGTACACATGCCGTGCACTGTGGGACTCCTTAGCTGAAGAGTTTTTACCAGAGCCCACAACAGAGAGGTGGATTGAAATTTCAGAAAAGTTTCAACAGATATGTCAGTTTGCGAACTGCTTGGGCGCTGTGGACGGGAAACATATCCGCATTGTAAAGCCAGCCGGATCGGGATCGGAATATTTCAATTACAAGAAATATTTTTCAATTGTCCTCATGGCCATCGCTGACGCGGAATACAAATTTATTGCTGTTGATATTGGGGCCTATGGCCGCTCCAATGACTCTCAAGTTTTCAAACTGTCTGCCATGGGGCGTAAACTGTATGGAAACACCTTCCAGTTCCCATCCCCTAGACCGCTGCCGCAAACATCTGGTCCACCTATGCTATTTGTCTATGTAGGGGATGAAGCCTTCCAGCTGTCAGAACACCTTTTGAAACCGTACGGTAGCAGAGGATTGTCAAGAACAAAACGCATTTTTAATTACCGCCTCACAAGAGCAAGAAGAATGGTTGAATGTACCTTTGGTATTCTGACAGCCAAATGGCGGGTCCTATTGACTGCGATCAACCTCAAGACAGAAACTGTGGACGAGGTGATCAAAGCTTGCGTGGTACTCCACAATTTTGTTATCTGCAAGGAACCCATTTCCATTGAGGACACCTCTGAAGAAACCACCTTGCAAGATTACCATGACATTACCACTAGAAGTTCTGTGACGGTTTCAGTAATGAGGGACAATTTTGCACTATACTTTATGTCACCTCAAGGCAGAGTACACTGGCAGGATGACAGAGTGTGAAAGATTTGTGCCCGAAACTTGTGTACCTTCTGTACCAACAGTATATACCTTTGCCAACCAAAGTTGGCTATCTTGTCATGGTCTCTATTTTTAGCTTTAGGCCACAGGTGTGTACCTGGTTGTGTTTTATGCAAAGTATTTCACCTTTTAACAAAAGTTGTGTACATTGTTAGGAAATCACCAACAATAAACACAACTCTTTAGGTGAAATACTTTGCTTCAAACACAACCAGGAACACAACTGTGGCAAAAAGCTAAAATTTACCCACAGTTATATACCTGGTTTTGAATACCTTTTTACCTTTGAAATACCCTGTATTTAACCTTTTTTTTAAACATATTTCGCAGCAGAAAGAAATGACAGACAACCATTGTAAAACGATAATTTAACTTTTATTTAAAATATTTTTTTTTTTGTAAAATGTTTTTAAAGTTAAAAAAAACTTTTTTAATAAAGGTTTTAAACCAAATGGGCATTTTTATTAAAAAACACACATTACAAATCTGTGTAGTGTGGGGTGGAAATACTGCTGGAGGGGCTGCAGGACACTTCGACACTGGGAGTGTGGAGAGAGGACTGGGATCGTGGTGGGGAAGGAACAGTTAGAGGTGAAGGTGTGGAAAAAGCTACAGAATGGGTGGACATGTGGGAGGCAGAAGAGGTGGTGGGCAGTGGAGTGGAGGGTTGGGCAGGGACTGTAGGAGCAGATGATGTTGATGGAAAGTTGTATGGGGAAGGAGTTTGGTACGGGGAAGGAGTTTGGTACGGGGCAGGTTGCTGGAAGTGGGGAGATGTCTGGTACTGGGGAGGTTGCTGGTACTGGGGAGGTTGCTGGTACTGGAGAGGTTGCTGGTACTGGGGAGGTGGCTGGTATGTAATAGGAGGGGGAGGATGGAAAGTGGCTGGAGGGGGTGCAGGTGGAGGAACTACTGGGGTGGGAGGAGGAGGTTGGGAGGTAACGTGCTGGAGAGCACCGTGGCATGAATGCATTACATGCATCTGCTGGGTAGGAGAGAGCGTTTCCATGTGCTCCACAACAGACCTGAAAGGTGTGGTTTGGCGAAGATCTTGCTTCTGAATGCATGGTTTGCAGAAGTGTCTTCACCTCCAGAATGCTGGAGTTGATCTGCTGAAAGCCTGCGGAGATTTGCTCTGACAAGACTTTTAGACAGTTCTGGAAAGATGCATTCAGATGCAAGAACTCTGGCCCATAAGTCTTTTCCTGACCCCTCTGCCGCTGCCGCCCAGTACCCACAGGTGTACTAGAGGTGGCAGGGGCAGAAGGGTGGGGTAAAGGGAAAGCAATCTCCCCTACCAGCAGCTTCATGTAATGTAGGCGGCCACGATGCTCCTGCGCTGGTGGATGGGACAGATGGGTCGAATGTGTGGGAAGGCTGGGAAGGTGCAGATGTACCGGGGCGGTCGAAGTGTCCCTCGGTGCCGGTCTCCTCAGGGATCGCCTCAGAAGGGTCCAATCGTGCAGGCTCCCGAGTGCTGCTCACCGTGCTGTGGAATAAAGAGAAAAAAAAAACAATTAAAATAGTGACATGGCATGGCCCTGGCTGAAAAAAAATTGTTACATCTAAACATTTTTTTTTCACATGTGGTGTGTAATATTTACCTTCTGGTGACCATGTGTATCCCGGAGGAACGACAGGGCTCGTGCGTACTTGTACTTGCTCCTGCGTCCTCCAGATCCACTCGGGGCCCGCATCTCTTTATTGAACTCCTTCTTGAAACGATCCCTCACAGACCGCCACCGCTTCACAATTCTGTCCCCTGAAATGAGAAAGGACAAAGTGGTTAGTATACAACATCAGTGTTTCCCAAACTCCAGTCCTCATGGTCCCCAGGGGTCATGTTTTCAGGATTTCCATAGTAAATAGAAATCCTGAACACATGATCTGTGGGGACCACGAGGACTGGAGTTCGGGAAACACTGGTTTACATCAAGCAACCGGTACTGTATATACTTACGCTCTGTAATCTGGGCCCGAACTTCGAGGTCCTCCCAGCGGCCCACAAGGAGCGAACAGATTTCCTCCCAGAGTCGTCGGGTAATGATCAGGTCAGCGTGGCGGCGGTCAGCCATATTCCAGAGTGGCTCCCTTTCTCTGACAAGATCAATGAGGCGGTCCATATCAATCCCTCCATCCTCAACGTCAGAGTCGGGAGCACGCTGTGAAGGCTGTTAAAGAAAAAGACAAAAATAACATAATTAGCCTCCACAAAAGAAATGAAATAAAAAGTGCAAAAAAACAAAGCAAAAATATTTATACTTACACGCTGGTGACCGCCGCGTTGCTGTCGCCGACGACCCTGGGAGGCACTGCGAGCACCTCTTGGCCAAGCACCAGATTGGGAAGACTAGAGAAGAAAACAAAAAAAGTTATGTCTTTGGATGTAGGCATTTGTTTGCTGTGTGTGGTCTGCAGAACATTGTTTTCTATGTGTTGTGTGTAGTGTGATGTTGTGTTTCTGCGTTTGATGCAAAAAACTTACCAATTGTGAGCCCACTCCAGGTGTCTGTCCACCCCTTCCTTCTTCTTCTGGGAGCTCCTCTTCATCTTGTGATTCCTGTTTTGAAATAAAAGGCCATGAATAGACATATATTACAGAGAAGATGGATTTTGGAAATAAAAACTTACCGTCAAACGCTGACGATGCGAGGGAGGGCTCCCAGAAGATGATGTGCTGTCTTCCTGGTGGCCATACTCCATGCCTGTGGGTGGTATTGCAGCTGCTGCCATTGCTGCTGCTGCTGCTGCTGCATCTATTGGGCGGCTGTTGAATAAAGAGAAACAAAGGGCCAATGAATATCTTGATATTCAATAGCCCTAGTTTGGAGGAATGGGTTATTTGATAATTACCGTCTCTCCTCTGCTGCTGGCCTCCCCTCCTCAGCATGTTCTATTTGCTGCTCCATTTGGGGTGGTGGTGGTGCGGATGGTGCTGCAGTGGTCTCCTGCCTTCTCCTGCGCCTGGTTGCTGTCTTGGGTGGCATGTTGGGTGTGGCTGTTCCCTGAAACGAGAAAGGAGTGGTTAGTATACAACATCAGTGTTTCCCAAACTCCAGTCCTCATGGTCCCCAGGGGTCATGTTTTCAGGATTTCCATAGTAAATAGAAATCCTGAACACATGATCCATGGGGACCACGAGGACTGGAGTTCGGGAAACACTGGTTTACATCAAGCAACCGGTATTGTATATACTTACGCTCTTTAATCTGGGCCCGAGCATCGAGGTCTTCCCAGCGGCCCACAAGGAGCGAACAGATTTCCTCCCAGAGTCGTCGGGTAACAATCAGGTCAGCATGGCGGCAGTCAGCCATATTCCATAGCGGCTCCCTTTCTCTGACGAGATCGATGAGGTGGTCAACATCAATTCCTCCATCCTCACCGTCTGAGTCGGGAGCACGCTGTGAAGGCTGTTAAAGTAAAATAGAAAAATAGCAAAATTAGTCACCACACTTAAGACATGAAATAAAAAGTATACCAAAATTTAACTTAAATATTATACTTACACGCTGGTGACCGCCGCGTTGCTGTCGCCGACGACCCTGGGAGGCACTGCGAGGACCTCTTGGCCGAGCACCAGATAGGGAAGACTAGAGAAGAAAAGAAAAAAATTTATGTGTTTGGATGTTGGCATTTGTTTGCTGTGTGTGGTCTGCGGTACATTGTTTTCTATGTGTTGTGTGTAGTGTTTCTGCGTTTGATGCAAAAAACTTACCAATTGTGAGCCCACTCCAGGTGTCTGTCCACCCCTTCCTTCTTCTTCTGAGAGCTCCTCTTCAGCTTGTGATTCCTGTTTTGAAATAAAAGCCAATGAATAGACATATATTACAGAGATGATGGATTTTGGAAATAAAAACTTACCGTCAAACGCTGACGATGCGAGGGAGGTCTCCCAGAAGAAGATGTGCTGTCATGTTGCTGGCCAGACTCCATGGCTATGGGTGGTTCTGCTGCTGTTGCTGCTGCCAGTGCTGCTGCTGCTGCATCTCTTGGGCGGCTGTTGAATAAAGAGAAACAAAGGGCCAATGAATATGTTGATATTCCATGGCCCTAGTTTTGAGGAATGGAGGATTTGATAATTACCGTCTCTCATCTGCTGCTGGACTCCCCTCGCGTTGTTCTGCATGTTCCCTTTCCTGCTCCATTTGGGGTGGTGGTGGTGCTGATGGTGCTGCAGTGGTCTCCTGCCTTCTCCTGCGCCTGGTTGCTGTCTTTGGTGGCATGTTGGGTGTGACTGAGGGTCCCACTGTCATGCTTTTATATATGTGTGCTGTGGGCAGAGCTACTGAGCATGCTCAGACCCAAAACCGGATCCGGCCACCGGATCCGGCTATCACCGGATCCGGCGCATTGCGGCGCTCATAGGCTTTCATTGTGTGAAAAAGCGTGTCCGGCTTTTTCGCCGGAGACAAAAAACGTTACAGTAGCCGTTTTTTCCAGACGCCGGATTGCGACACATTGCCGGATCCGGCGAAAACCGGATGAAACGCATGGCCATCCGGCGCGATCCGGCGCAAATGCAAGTCAATGGGGGGGGAATCCGGATCCGGCATTGCATTTCGCCGGATCCGGTTTTTGTCAAAAGTGCCGTATCGCGCCTGACGGCGAAAACCTGAAGTATGAAAGAGGCCTAATTTCTGAGGTGGATTTAGTATTTTTCTTCTGTCATTTAAATGTGCAGTGTTTGTACTATTTTATGTGCTTATTCTCTGATTTGGATAAATGAATTTTCATAGGTGCCGTCTATTATATACTAGAGTTGAGCGACTTTTGGTTTTTTAGGGTCGAGTTTCGTTTCGTGAAACCCGACTTTTCCAAAAGTCGGGTCGAGCAAGATCATCCGATTATAGGGAAAAGTCGGGGTCGTCCCGAAACACGAAACCCAATTTAAGTCAATGGGGAATAAAAGTCGGCAGTGAGAGGAGGACAGGAAACACACCTACAGTGCCCATTTGAATGCCAAAAGCATCAATTCTTCTTACTTAAGCTTGTCAACCTTAATTAACTTCATAATACAAGTTACGCACTGAAAAATGGGGGTTATTTGGCTAAAGTTGTGGGGGGGTAGGGCTGGCTCCAGGTTTTCATGTGCCCTGGGCGAAAGAGCGCCCCTTTAACACATACCACAACTCATCATGCTCCGATACGGCAGAGAAATAGCGGTATAGTACAATGAAAAATACTTCACTTTTTACATCTCATGACGAGGCCCATCTATTTCTCCATACAGAATCATTGGTCCCATATAATGTTTGAAACAGTATATGATGAGCTCCACATAATGCTACAGTATATGTTGGTCCCCATGGATGAAGCTCCACTGTCTTATGGGCCCAAATAATGCTCCAAGCATAATGGGCCCCATTTCTAATGCTCTAGTGTATAATGGGCCCTGTAAATGCTGCTCCAGTGTCTGATGTCCACCTTTGGAATGTTCCAGTGTATGGTGGCCCCCATCTATCATTCTCCAGAGTATAGTGCTCCCCAAAAATTGCTGTCCCAACATTGAAAACAATCAAATAAGTCTCCTCGCTAGGGAATCCCTGTACTAGTCTGGACTCCTCGTCGTCCCCATCTTCCATCTCACTGCACAGTATTTCAACCTTGCAAGTGCTGTGATCCTGAGCAAGCAGGGGGGGCCCACTCGTTGGCGACGGCACTGGCACAGGGCCCCTGATAGTACGGTGGTGTGTCTGATGGCGGGTGGGCCGAACCTGCACTTTCATCTGCAGCTTCCTCTTTGTCACCGTGTAAGATGGAACTGTATATGGGAAGGGTAACCTGAGTTTCATCAGGGTCAGATTCAGGCCGTGTAGCGTGCGAGGGGAATGTAGTGGTCTGGGTCAATGTACCAGCAGATTCATCGAGCAGTGGCTGGGCATCAGTGCACTTGTGTCGCCCCCAGGAGTACGGTCGCCACAGTGGCATTACCTTCCTCCTAGGGAGTGTGATGTCATGCTTGGGAGCAACGAAGGATCTCTCTAGCAGGTTAACTGATTGGGCGGCGTTATTCCCACGAGTCATGACCCTCCAAACAGCGTTCATGAAGGCAAAGTGTTTGTTTTACGTGGGCAGTATGGTTGCAAAGCTGAACCTTAAAGGAATGTCCAGAAGGGCACCACCAGGAGTGGAGCCTACGGTTAAATTCGACTCCACCTGGGAAACTTCAACCATGCCAGCTACAGAAAAGATGCACACATTGCAAGCTTAATTCCGTTAACGAACGAGACTCCGTCATGCCCCGCGGTCCGAGTCCGGCTTACTAGAGGGACACGTGAGGCTCTGGCACATGAGATTGGCCAATAACTGGTGTGTCATGCCCTTACATGTCCGTGGCTGCATGTGCGCTACACTGAAAAGGCCAGCGTTTGTCGCTTACAGGTGCAGATAACCCGCTGAACAACGTTAGTGATGGGGATCTGTGATTACAATTATTACCCGCGAACGATGATTTCCCAGTAAGTGCAGGTCAACCGCAGTTCCGGAATTAGGCCTAACCGTCATTCCTGAAAAAATGAAAAACTTACGTGTGCAAACCACAGGTGCTGCAGCTTGCTTAACAGCTCGCCAGCCGTTCTCACGCCCAGTATGGATTACACGTGATTGCATAAAGGTGAGAAAGGGTACCGTATCCCCAGATAACATGTATGGATAGCGTACACATTCAAAATATATGTCTATACATCAGGAGGCAGGCTCAGATGGTGTTAGGCCCAGTATGGATTGCACGTGATTGCACAAAGGTTAGAAAGGGTACCGTATCCCCGGATAACATGTATGGATAGCGTACACATTCAAAATATATGTCTATACATCAGGAGGCAGGCTCAGACGGTGTTAGGCCCAGTATGGACTGCACGTGATTGCAAAAAGGTTAGAAAGGGTACCGTATCCCCAGATAACATGTATGGATAGCGTACACATTCAAAATATATGTCTATACATCAGGAGGCAGGCTCAGACGGTGTTAGGCCCAGTATGGATTGCACGTGATTGCACAAAGGTTAGAAAGGGTACCGTATCCCCGGATAACATGTATGGATAGCGTACACATTCAAAATATATGTCTATACATCAAGAGGCAGGCTCAGACGGTGTTAGGCCCAGTATGGATTGCACGTGATTGCACAAAGGTTAGAAAGGGTACCGTATCCCCAGATAACATGTATGGATAGCATAGTGTACACATTCAAAATATATGTCTATACATCAGGAGGCAGGCTCAGATGGTGTTAGGCCCAGTATGGATTGCACGTGATTGCACAAAGGTTAGAAAGGGTACCGTATCCCCGGATAACATGTATGGATAGCGTACACATTCAAAATATATGTCTAATCTATACATCAGGAGGCAGGCTCAGACGGTGTTAGGCCCAGTATGGATTGCACGTGATTGCACAAAGGTTAGAAAGGGTACCGTATCCCCGGATAACATGTATGGATAGCGTACACATTCAAAATATATGTCTACACATCAGGAGGCAGGCTCAGACGGTGTCAGGCACTGTATGGATTTGACGGCCCAGATTACACAGCGGAGGAGCAGGGAGAGGTAAAGATTGCAAATGCTGGGGCCCTGCCCAAGCAAGGGGGGCCCACTCGTGGGCGTCGGTACTGGCACTGGGCCCCTCATAGTACAGCGGTGTGTCTGACGGCGGGTGTGCACCACCACCGTCAGAGACACTTGATTGCACTATGAGGGACCCTGTGCCAGTGCCCGCGCCAAAGAGTCGGCCTACCCACCTGTCCAGGGCAACGGCACTCGCACGGTGTTGTGCGCTAGGTGGTGACCCCGGCCATGGGGGGGGAGGCAGCACAGTTAGGGAGTTTTAGAAAGTGGCATATGTTGATGTTGGACATTCAGCTGATGCAAAAGGCGAAATAGGTGAAGTCCCAGGAAGAGGTGGACCAAAGCAAGCCATTTTTCTGTCACCCTATGTGTCATTAGGGGAAGGTGGGACAAAATCCTTGGAAACCCATGCATGGTTCATTTTAATGAAGGTTAGATCATCCACATTTTGGGTTGACAGACGGGTCCTTTTTTCTTACAGGATTGATCCAGCTGCACTGAAGACTCTTTCCGATAGCACACTTGCAGCTGGGCAAGCAAGCTCCTGTAAGGCATATTGGGCCAATTCAGGCCAGGTGTCCAGTTTAGCGGCCCAATAGTCAAAGGGGAATGACCTGTGTGGGAGAACATCGATATGGGAGGAAAAGTAGTTTGTAACCATAGTTGACAACTGCTGTCTCCTGTCACTTTCCATCGATGCAGTATTACCAGTTGTGTGAGCGGTATTTGAAAAATCAGTCCACAACATTGTCATGAAACCCCTGTCTCCAACGCCACTTCTGCTGTGTGCACCACGAACACCTCTGCCAAGCTGCCCCCGGCCCGTACGGCTCGTGTGAGAACCATCACCGCTGCTGTGTGCTGGGAATGCCTCAAGCAACCGATTTACCAGAGTTGCTTGTTTATTAGCCAATATTAGGTCAAGGTTCTCATGTGGCATGATGTTTTGTAATTTGCCTTTATAGCGTGGATCCAGGATGCTGGCCAACCAGTAGTCGTCATCGTTCATCATTTTGGCAATGCGGGGGTCCCTTTTTAGGATCTGCAAGGCATAATCTGACATGTGGGCCAATGTTCCCGGTGTCAATGATGCACTGCGAGTGCTGGTTGGAGGAGCACTTTCTGGCAAATCCACATCCCTCCAGTCACGCACAAACCCTGTACCAGACCTTGCCACACCAACATTTTCACTTGCCCCACGAGATGCATCCTCTTCCCCTAAGTAATCATCCCCATCATCATCCTCCTCCTCCTCTTCTTCCTCCACCTCGTCCAGGAGAGGTCCCTGAGCAGACAATGGCTGAATGTCATCAAGGATTCCCTCCTCCTCTTCCTCCTCATCAACATTGGCTGCAGACGCCTGCTCCTTAAGGTGCGTCAAAGTTTGCATGAGCAGACGCATAAGTGGGATGCTCATGCTTAGGATGGCGTCGTCTGCGCTTACCAGCCGTGTGCATTCCTCAAAACACTGAAGGACTTTACAGAGGTCTTTCAGCTTCGACCACTGCACACCTGTCAACTCCATGTCTGCTCTCAAAGTGCCTGGCCGTGTATCCTCCCACAAATGCATTATGGCCTGCCTCTGCTCGCACAGCCGCTCCACCATGTGCAGGGTGGAGTTCCACCTTGTTGCAATGTCGATAATGAGGCGGTGGTTGGGAAGGTGGAGCAATCGCTGCAGCTTCTGCATACGAACGGAGTGTACAGGCGACCGGCGGATGTGCGCGCACAGTCTTCGCACCTTCTGGAGCAGGGCTGTTAACTCCAGATAATTTTTGAGGAAGCACTGCACCACCAGGTTCAAGGTGTGAGCCAAGCAAGGTATGTGGCTGAGTTTTGAAAGGGCTATGGCTGCCACAAAATTACGGCCGTTATCACTAACTACCTTGCCTGCCTCAAGATGTACACTGCCCAGCCATGACTCAGTTTGTCGCTTCAAGTACTCGGCCAGCACCTCGGCGGTGTGTCTGTTGCCCAAACACATCATCTGCAACACGGCCTGCTGACGCTTTCCACTAGCTGCTCGATAGGGGGACACATCGTGTGCAACAGTGGCAGCTGCAGATGGAGTGCTCGTACGACTGCGCTCTGTGGACGAGCTTTCGCTTCTGGAGGAGGGGGAGAAGGAGGAGGGTCGAACGCCTACAACCAACTGTTTCCTATACCGTGGTCTAGGCAGCACTGTCCCACCCCCGCTGTCCCCTGTGGACCCTGCATCCACCACATTAACCCAGTGCGCAGTGATGGACACGTAACGGCCCTGGCCATGCCGACTGGACCATGCATCAGTTGTGAGGTGCACCTTTCCGCTCACTGACTGCTTGAGTGCATGGACAATGTGGTCTTTCACATGATGGTGGAGGGCCGGGATGGCTTTGCGAGAGAAGAAGTGGCGACTGGGTAGGTCATAGCGTGGTACTGCATAGGCCATGAGTTCGCGGAAAGCTGTGCTTTCCACCAACCGAAAGGGCATCATCTCAAACGAGATTAGTTTGGCAATGTGGGCGTTCAAACCCAGTGTACGCGGATGAGAGACTGAGTACTTTCTTGACCTACTCATAGTGTCTGGGAGGGTGAGCTGGACTTGAGAGCTGCATATGGTGGAAGTAGCGGTGGACAGGGCGGACTGAGAGAGGGTTGATGATGGTGATGGAGTTGTTGTTCTTTCTGATGGCCTAGAATCAGTCTTTCGTTGATATAACAGTGGGATTCCCTGACTGCTGTGGCCTTGCAACGACACCTCAACATTTGCTGCTGTGCTAACCGGTGGGCTTACAGTGGGGGAAACAATGTAGCGTTGCTGACTACTTTCGTTGTGATCAGTTGCACATGTGGCACTTGAGGTTTGGTGTTGTGTCCACGCTTGCAAGTGCATGCTGGTTAAATGTCTAAGCATGCAACTGGTATTCAAATTTTTCAGATTTTTCCCTCGGCTAAAGGTATTTGCGCACTTCTTACAGATAACCTTGGCCTGATCATGAGGATTTTGTTCAAAAAAGTGCCACACTGCACTCTTCCTACTTTGGCAGACATTTTGCGGCCTAGCATGCTGTGATCTTTTGACCCTCTGGACAAGCTGTCCAGCAACTATTTTGATGTTTGGAACCTGTCTTTGGAGTGCTCCGGGCCTGCCAGATAACAGCTGTTGCGATGTCGATGTCTGCTGTGGATGCTCCTCATCTGAGCTATTGGAAGCAGCACCCTCTTCCCCCAATGGATGCCAATCTGGGTCAACAACTGGGTCATCCATCACCTCCTCTTCTATGTCATGTGCACCTTCCTCTGTGTCACCGTGTATGGTGGTATAGTGTGCGGGATGGGGCACCTGAGTCTCATCAGGGTCAGAATCTGGCTCTGTACACTGCGAGGACAATGTAGTGCTCTGAGTGAATGTACCAGCAGAATCATCCATCAGCGGCTGTGCATCAGTGCACTCCATGTCAGATTCATCTTGGCCTGGGTAATTCACCATTTCACTTGATAATCCAGGCATGGTATGTGAAAACAGCTCCATGGAGTAATCAGTACTATGGCCTGCGTCATCCTTCAATCTTGGTTGGGGTGAAGGACACAAGGAAAGGTGTGGTTCATGAACATGAGCCTCCAATGACGACTCAGTGCTTTTACTTTTTACAACTGAAGAAGAGGAGGCGATAGAGCTGGAGGCTGAGTCAGCAATGTAAGACAAATCTTTTTCCTGATGCTCTGGCTTTAAAAGCGGTTTGCCAACTCCTAGAAAACTAAGCGTTCGAGGCCTTATGTAGCCAGACGATGACGCAGGCTCAACACCTCCTGCATTCGGTCCTATTTTGCTCTTGCCACTACCATCAGATCCACCACCAACACCATCATTACCAGCTGCCAACCCCCGCCCAATTCCACGGCCTCTTCCACCAGCCTTCCTCATTTTTGGTAGAAATGTAGACAAAATCCAACAAACTATATAGTAATGTAAAACAAGGTACAAGGTGTCTATAGGACAGGGGAGATTTTTAATTTCTGCACACACTTGTGGACACTGGACACTTTTGGATTGTGTGAGGCCCACTGAGTATCTGAGCGCTCTGTCACAGGCTCGATGGCAGAGCTGTGACCAAAGTGACTAGAGGATAAGGGAGATTTTTAATTTCTGCACACACTTGTGGACACTGGACACTTATGGATTGTGTGAGGCCCACTGAGTATCTGAGCGCTCTGTCACAGGCTCGATGGCAGAGCTGTGACCAAAGCGACTAGAGGATAAGGGAGATTTTTAATTTCTGCACACACTTGTGGACACTGGACACTTATGGATTGTGTGAGGCCCACTGAGTATCTGAGCGCTCTGTCACAGGCTCGATGGCAGAGCTGTGACCAAAGTGACTAGAGGATAAGGGAGATTTTTAATTTCTGCACACACTTGTGGACACTGGACACTTATGGATTTTGTGAGGCCCACTGAGTATCTGAGCGCTCTGTCACAGGCTCGATGGCAGAGCTGTGACCAAAGTGACTAGAGGATAAGGGAGATTTTTAATTTCAGCACACACTTGTGGACACTGGACACTTATGGATTGTGTGAGGCCCACTGAGTATCTGAGCGCTCTGTCACAGGCTCGATGGCAGAGCTGTGACCAAAGTGACTAGAGGATAAGGAGATTTTTAATTTCTGCACACACTTGTGGACACTGGACACTTATGGATTGT
Organism: Dendrobates tinctorius; assembly: GCF_039654945.1. NCBI lineage: Eukaryota > Metazoa > Chordata > Amphibia > Anura > Dendrobatidae > Dendrobates > Dendrobates tinctorius. Next base: position 41,633,234 of record NW_027361801.1, read on the forward strand.
GTGAGGCCCACTGAGTATCTGAGCGCTCTGTCACAGGCTCGATGGCAGAGCTGTGACCAAAGTGACTAGAGGATAAGGGAGATTTTTAATTTCTGGACACACTTGTGGACACTGGACACTTATGGATTGTGTGAGGCCCACTGAGTATCTGAGCGCTCTGTCACAGGCTCGATGGCAGAGCTGTGACCAAATTGACTAGAGGATAAGGGAGATTTTTAATTTCTGCACACACTTGTGGACACTGGACACTTATGGATTGTGTGAGGCCCACTGAGTATCTGAGCGCTCTGTCACAGGCTCGATGGCAGAGCTGTGACCAAAGTGACTAGAGGATAAGGGAGATTTTTAATTTCTGCACACACTTGTGGACACTGGACACTTATGGATTGTGTGAGGCCCACTGAGTATCTGAGCGCTCTGTCACAGGCTCGATGGCAGAGCTGTGACCAAAGTGACTAGAGGATAAGGGAGATTTTTAATTTCTGCACACACTTGTGGACACTGGACACTTATGGATTGTGTGAGGCCCACTGAGTATCTGAGCGCTCTGTCACAGGCTCGATGGCAGAGCTGTGACCAAAGTGACTAGAGGATAAGGGAGATTTTTAATTTCTGCACACACTTGTGGACACTGGACACTTATGGATTGTGTGAGGCCCACTGAGTATCTGAGCGCTCTGTCACAGGCTCGATGGCAGAGCTGTGACCAAATTGACTAGAGGATAAGGGAGATTTTTAATTTCTGCACACACTTGTGGACACTGGACACTTATGGAGTGTGAGGCCCACTGAGTATCTGAGCGCTCTGTCACAGGCTCGATGGCAGAGCTGTGACCAAAGTGACTAGAGGATAAGGGAGATTTTTAATTTCTGCACACACTTGTGGACACTGGACACTTATGGATTTTGTGAGGCCCACTGAGTATCTGAGCGCTCTGTCACAGGCTCGATGGCAGAGCTGTGACCAAAGTGACTAGAGGATAAGGGAGATTTTTAATTTCTGTACACACTTGTGGACACTGGACACTTATGGATTGTGTGAGGCCCACTGAGTATCTGAGCGCTCTGTCACAGGCTCGATGGCAGAGCTGTGACCAAAGTGACTAGAGGATAAGGGAGATTTTTAGTTTCTGCACACACTTGTGGACACTGGACACTTATGGATTTTGTGAGGCCCACTTAGCATCTGAGCGCTCTGTCACAGGCTCGATGGCAGAGCTGTGACCAAAGTGACTAGAGGATAAGGGAGATTTTTAATTTCTGCACACACTTGTGGACACTGGACACTTATGGATTGTGTGAGGCCCACTGAGTATCTGAGCGCTATGTCACAGGCAGAAATTGGCTAGTGTATCACAAACTACAAGGTGTATGTAGAATTGGGCAGAATTGGAATCTCCCTAGAGTGCAGGTCTGTAAGAACGGAACATGTCCTCGACTTATTCTCACAGAGTGACTCACTGATAGCTTCACTGTGGCTGTGATAACAGCCATTACACGGTACTGTGTGAGGAGCGTACACCGCTGTATGGTGTGAAAAAATGCACGCTCAGTACCTCAGCAGGACAAAAAAAAAAAAATTGTGATTGCTTTTAAAAAAGCAGTTTGCGTAGCAGTGGGTAAACAGCAATGCAGGAATGTCAGGAAGCCTTAGAAGGCAGCCCAACAACCAACACCACTGACACACCACTATATAGCCTCCCCTTGCACTGCACAGTGACTGGTGTGTTGTACAGGCAAAATCGCTAGCAGCAGAAGCAGTTTTTTTTTCTTCTCAGCAGGACAAAAAAAAAAATTGGGATTGCTTTTAAAAAAAGCAGTTTGCGGAGCAGTGGGTAAACAGCAATGCAGGAATGTTAGGAAGCCTTAGAAGGCAGCCCAACAACCAACACCACTGATACACCACTATATAGCCTCCCCTTGCACTGCACAGTGACTGGTGTGTTGTACAGGCAAAATCGCTAGCAGCAGAAGCAGTTTTTGGTGTCTTCTTCCCTGCCTAACGCTCTCCCTACAAAATCAGCAGCAGCAGCAGCTCTCCCTATTCTGAGATCAGCATGAGTAACATGGCGGTCGGCGTGCACGCCCTTTTATACCCCCTGTGACGCCCCCCAAAGCAAGCCAATCACTTGCATGCCCTTCTGAAAGATGGTGGTGACCCGTGCCTATGTCATCACGTTGCCCACAGTGTCCGTGGATCCTGATTGGCTGAAAAAGAGCGCAAAACAAACTTTTGAAACGCGACTTTGGCGCGTAAGTCGCCGACCTCGTGGCCGACCTCATCCTAGGGTCGGGTTTCGTTTCATGAAACCCGACTTTGCCAAAAGTCGGCGACTTTTGAATTTTTTCGACCCGTTTCGCTCAACTCTATTATATACTAATCTCTCTGTAGACTTTTTTTTTCGTTTTATTCATTTGATATTTTTCTATGGGTCTGCCTATTGCAGCTGGTCAGTATTTTTGACTACGAAATAAGTCTGCATATATAAAACCCCTACTTCGAAATAAGATTCTAGCCCTTGGGGTGTCTATATTATGAGATAAGTTTACATTTTTTATACTACGAGATAAGTTTACAGCACTATAGCACTTTTTTGTGTGAGACAATAAAACGTCTCTTCACTTTTGGTTTTTCGGTATCATAGGAGTGAGTGTGTGTATTTTTTGTGTCCCCCATTTTTGTATACGTAGGGTGGTCTAGGGCGTTACTAGGGATGCCGACGTTGAGAGGGGGCGCCATATTGTCAACAACTAGGGTGCCAACATCCACAGTCAGTTAGGGCCTTATTAGGGTTCACTAGGGCATGGTAGCTTTTTGCCCCGAGGTCTATAATTATATTTATTTGTAAGGCTATGTGCACATGTAGCGGAACTCTCGCAGAAGTTACCGCGAGAATTCCGGAATTCCATTCCGCTGGAAAATCGCATTTTAAATTCTCGCGATTTTCCCTCGGAAAAATTAGCGATATGCAAGCATAATTAGCATGCAGAATGCTAGCTTTTTCCAAGCGATCTGTAGCATCGCTTGGAGAACTGATTGACAGGTTGGTCACACTTGTCAAACAACGTGTTTGACGAGTGTGACCAACTTTTTACTATTGAGGCTGCCTATGCAGCATCAGTAGTAAAAAGATCTAATGTTAAAAATAATAGAAAAAATAAAAAATCGTGCTATATTCACCTTCCGGCGTCCCACGCAGCGTCCCCAGGCCTCCGCGATGCTTCCGTTCCCAGTAATGCCTTGCGAGACCTTTGATGACGTCGCATCTCGCGATAATGTAGCGGTCTCGTGAGGAATAGGGACCGCTACATTATCGCGAGACCGCGACGTCATCAAAGGTCTCGCAAGGCATTACTGGGAACGGAAGCATCGCTGAGGACTGGGACGGCTGCGCGGGACGCCGGAAGGTGAATCTAACACCATTTTTTATTTTAACTCTATTTTTTACAGGGATATGGTACCCACAGCCTGGAGGACAGTCTCCTCTACTCCGGACCGTGGGTACCATCCGCCAATGTTCTGCTTACTTTTCACGTGGTGGGCACAGCCATATGTGGGAAGTAAGCGGAACAATGCAATCCTATGGGTGCGGGATCACCGGAATTCCGCAAATTAATGAGCATGCTGTGTATTTTTCTGCGATGCGATTCTGCCGCGGGAAAATCCGCAGCATTAGCACAGCATTGCGGAATCCCATAGGATTGCATGGGATGCTGTTTTTTTGCGTTTTCGTGGCAAAATCGCGCGTTAAAGACACCGCAAAAGCGCAAAAAAAAGCGACGTGTGAACGCAGCCTAATACTGACTTTGTTTATTGGGCCTTGATCCCTGACCCCCTAGGTATTTAGTTATTTTTGATGTTTTTAGTGATTGAATTAAAAGCTAATTTTTAGGGGTTATTTTCTGTCTTCTGGTTTCCCTCTGAATATATAATCCCAAATCAATTTCTGTGGAGGTTTTGTCACTCTTATGAGACACACATATCATATGGGCTCTCATAGGATTACACTAAGAAAGTGATATGCGGTCCATACAAAGATGTTGTGTGAGACCACTAAAGTGAACAGCAATCATATGGTGAAAAAAAAGATTGTTGATTTCATGAGAAGGAAAACTCAGAAATAAAAGACACTTTATCATCAGTAGCCCTATGGCCATAAATTCATACTTTTACTTACCATTTTCTACCATTCTGAAGAATATCCTTCCCCTCTTCCTTGAGCACACTAACATGCACAGTCACATGTAAACAACAGAACTACACACTTCTCAGTCCCTTCCAACAAATAGCCCCACGTAAAAAACATCACTCCCCTGCCTTCTGCCCCTCTCCAACATGCAGTCCCATGTAACTAATATCACTTAGTACCATTTAATATCAACCAACCATGTAAATAATATCACTCCCCTCCCTTCAGAACCATCCAGTTTACATTCCCATGTAAAAATGCACCACTGTCCTATAAAATTGAGCTAAATGATTAGCGGGACCCTGTTCCACCGGCCAGTACCGTAGTTCATTGACATCAGACCAGACCTCTGTAAACCTCCTAACTATCACCATCCTTGGCTCTAATTCTGATTAGTCAGCCTGGCATGACGTCACGTCTGTGTTGAACCATCACTATAATGCTGAATCGGACTAACTAAACAAAGGAAAAAACAAAAATGCCAGCAGGGGTTTCCTTCTGTGAGCACTGATTACTGCCATGGCTGCTGGACCAGGATCCTGCTAATCATTTTTCTCAACACTACTCTCCTCCCATACAGTCATATCTTAAAAAAACATCATTTCTCTCTTGGGGCACCTCCCTCTCTTACAGTACATCACTCCTTCCAGGCTGCATCGCATCACTCAGCCCCATCCTGCAGTATATTGCTCCTCACAACCCTTTTATAAACAGCCCACTTTTGCAGTACATCACTCCCCTCAGCTCCTTTGTATACAGCACCAGCCTGCAGTACATCCCTCCTCTCAGGCTGTAGCACATCACTCAACCACATTCTGCAGTGTATTGCTCCTCACAGCTCTTTTATGCATAGCTCACTTTTGCAGTACATCACTTCCCTCAGCCGCTCTAGATACAGCCCCAACCTGCAGTACATCGGTCAGCCTACTCTGTACACAGCCGCATCTGCAGTACATCACTTCTCTCAGTCCCCCTATACATAGCACCATCCTGCCGTTTGTCACTTTTCCCATTCCCTCCATATACTGTTCTGCAGTATTTTGCTCCTCTCAACTCCTCTATGTGCAGCCCTAACCTGCAGTAAATTTCTCTATTTATCACCTCTATATACAGGACCATACTTTTGTACAGTGCTCCTCAGTTCCTTCATATACAGCCCCATTCTGCAGTAATTAACCCTATTCAGACACATACAAAGCCCCAATAGCCCTTCTTTCAGCCCACCTACACACAGCCCAATCCTGCAAAACGTCACTCCAAGCAACATCTTCTATATACAGCCCAATCCTGCAGTGTTGCTTTCCCACATGCCTCCTCCATACAAAACTCAATGCTGCAGTATATCCCTACCCTAAGCCCTCTCTATATACAGCTCAATCCTGCAGTATATCACTTCTGTTACTTAGCAGCATACAGGCACAGCTTCTACAGAAGCAGCTCCTTTCTGGACAGGATCTTTCAGACTGTTCACTGGGACATGCGGCATGATGAATGATGAAGAGATGTCATTGTACTCCCTGATGTTCATGTTGTGTTATACAGGTCTATAGCAGGCTGGAAGCATCGTGTATAAATTATTGGTTGAGCAGGGAGCTGATGGCACTCTTCTCTGCCATAGTTACTGTATTAGCAATATATGCATCCAGAGGACACACATACCACTACAAGTGCTGCTGGCCTATGTGGCCCATTGCCAGGCTGGCATATCTGGCATTAGAAAAAATTGGAAGACCAGTCGGACTCTTTTCTGGCAATTGTGGTCAATGCCATATGGTCTGGCCTGGCAGTGGGCCCCATCATCTTCTAGCATTTGTAAGGGTATCTGTGTCCTCTGTACACAGATACTGTTAATAACATGTATATTTATTGATAGGTATTGAGTGATTGATATGCTAGCGTGAAAAATGTGAAACATAAATAGAGCAGTATAAGATAAATGAGACTCGCCCGGGAAGAAGTCCTTCCTGGTGAAATTTCAGCCAGACAATGTGTCATATATACAGTATGTCTTTACAACACTGTCTTTAATGGAACGTTTGTAGGTACAATACATTTCTCGGTTATTGCAGTACTTCACCTTAGCAGGCCACCAATTCAGTCCCCTTAATCTTTACATTAGGAAGGGGAGGCATGGTAAATATTCTCCCGAATGAACATACTGGCCGGTTATTTGTGACTAATTCATCTGTTCATCACAAGTATAAAAGTGTTTCTTTTTGTGTCCTGGAAATACAAGAAATCCTAAATCTGAAGTTTGATCCAAAAGCTGCTGCAGAAACACAAGATGGTCAGCCTTCTAAAGACATTCAAACATGAAGGCTAACCATCTGTGTTTTTACAGGAGCTTTTGGACATAGGAAAGTTACTATTGGGGAATTAGAACTTTGGGTTATTTTTTCCCATTCTAGGTAGCTTTGGACAAGAATTGGGCAAACTTTTCTTGACCTTTTAAATGTTACCTAAAATTTACAATGTTGATTTCCCCCCCAAAAAATCCAAAAAAAGTAGTTAAAAAATGTCAAACTTGTAAAGATGATCTTTCCCTTGATATTGTGCTGTATAGCTACTGAAAGATCCTGCTGAAGATCTCCGGACAATTAGCATCTTGTCATCTTACAGTACTATTCATGTAATTCTTTCAGCGTTGTCCCTATGTGCTTTAGTGGATGTAGAATCCTAAGCCATTAACTTGCGGCTTCACAGCTGCAGCTTAGATGGAATTGAATGTTTGGAGAATAGACATCTTAATGGAATTTCCATCCGTTAACCCTTTCTTGGATCGATGCGGATGCGACATGCTGCACCACAATTGAGCTGCGGGTCATTCTGTCAAAAACAGTGTTAAAAGGACCCCCCCTTTCTTCACAAACATAGCAAAGGCCTAAATAAAGCAGAAATAATTGTTTTCACTTCACTGGTTCGTAAAACACTGAACATCATAAAATCCCAGAAGACTCGTCCTTATTGAAACAGAAACATTGCTGTATGGTTTTATTGTTTTACTAGCGAAAGAGAATCTTTTATCCGACCACTAAGTCGCATAATAACAGCGAAAAGAATGACATAATCATTCCCCATACTACTTCTCAGGCAGTAGGAGATAACAATACCCAGAATGTGTTGTTTAAAGAATATTCCATATAGTTTTCGGAAACCAGGAAAACTGCTTTTTTCTGCCATATTTGTGTGAAATGCCACATTTTAAAAGTACATATATAATAATAATAACTGGTCTACGACTAATACCTCTATGGTGTCCATGAGTAAGTCTGTATTTATATCACATATACAGATTTTAATGGTTCTCCCCTGCTCACAATCAATAGCAAATAAAATGTGTGATATACAATGAGGAAAATAAGTATATGATACACTGCCAATTTTGCAAGTTTTCCCACTTACAAAGAATGGAGAGGTCTGTATTTTTTATTGTAGGTACAATTCAACTGTGAGAGGCAGAATCTTTAAAAAAATCCAGAAAATCACATTATATGATTGTTACATAATTAATTAGAATTTTATTGCATGAAATAAGTATTTGATACAATAGAAAAACAGAAATTAATATTTGGTACAGAAACCTTTGTTTGCAATTACAGAGGTCAGGCTTTTCCTGTAGTTCTAAACTAAGTTTGCACACTGCAGCAGGGATTTTAATCCACTCCTTCATGTAGACCTTTTCCAGATCTTTCATGTTCCGGGGCTGTCGATAAGCAACATTGTGTTTCATCACTCTCCAAAGATTTTTCATTGGGTTTAGGTCTGGAGACTAGCAAGGCCACTCAAGGACCATGAAATGCTTCTTATGGAGCCACTCCTTAGTTGCCCTTGCTGTGTGTGTCCTTTAATTGTCATGCTCTAAGACCCAGCCATGACCCTTCTTCAATGCTCTTACTGAGAGAAGGAAGTTGTTGGACAAAATCTTCTGATACATGACCCCATCCATCCTGCCTTCAGTATGGTGCAGTCATCCTGTCCCCTTTGAAGAAAAGCACCTCCAAAGTATGATGTTTCCCTCACCATGCTTCACGGCTGGGATGATGTTCTTGGGGTTGTACTCATCCTTCATCTTTCTTCAAACACGACGAGTGGAGTTGATACCAAAAAGTTCTATTTTGGTCACATTTGACCACATGACCTTTTCCCATAACATCTCTGGGTCATTGAGATGGTCATTGGTGAACTTCAAACAGGCCTGGATATGTGCTGGTGTGATCAAGATGACCATGTGTGCCCTGCAGGATTTTAATCCATGTCGTTGTAGTGTGCTACTAACAGTAATGTTTGAGACTATGGGCCCAGCTCTCTTCAGGTCATTGACCAGGTCCTCCCATGTAGTACTGGGCTGACTCCTGACCTTTATCAGAATCATTCTTATGCCATGAGGCGGGATCTTGCATGGAGCCCCAGACTGAGGAAGATTGACAGTCATCTTATGTTTCTTCCATTTTCCAAAAATTGTGTCAACAGTTGTTGCCTTCTCATCAAGCTGCTTGCCAATTGTCCTGAAGCCCATACCAGCCTTGTGCAGGTCGGCAATTTTGTCTCTGATGTCCTTAGCTAGCTCTTTGGTCTTGGCCATGGTGGAGAGGTTGGCGTGTGATTAAATGTGTGGGCAGGTGTCTTTTGTACAGGTAATGAGTTAAAACAGATCCAATTAATATAGGTAATGAGTACAGAGTAGGAGGGCTCTTAAATAAAAAATAACATGTCTGTGAGAGCCATAATTCTTGCTGGTTGGTAGGTGGTAAAATACTTATTTCATGCAATAAAATGCAATTTAATTAATTAAAATCATACAATGTGATTTTCTGTCTTTCACAGTTGAAGTGAACCTACAATAAAAATTACAGACTTCTCCATTCTTTGTAAGTGAAAACACTTGCAAAATCGGCAGTATACAGAGCCATAAATGTTGCATGATTTTAGGTGACCAAATACTTTTCCACCATAATTTGCAAAATAAATCTTGCCAAATCAGACAAGGTGATTTTCTGGATTTTTTTTTCTCATTTTGACTCTCATAGTTGTGGTCTACCTATGATGTCAGTTACAGACCTCTCTCATCTTTTTAAGTGGGAGAACTTGCACATTTGGTGGCTGGCTAAATACTTTTTTCCCCCCACTGTATTTCCTATTTCTTTTGGTACATAAGGTCATTTGGGCATAGTGCCAACCTAATGGAGCCGATAAACAATTGCTTCAATGGTCTATATCACAATTTTTTTTTTTATATTTATTACAAAGTTCAAAGAAAGATGGTGGTGCTATTCATATACTGTACATATCTATATCTATAGCTATATATGTATATATATATATTGCTGAAAAAAATAAAGAGAACACAAACAGCCTGTTGCAAATGGAATAGTGGTCCCTTTATTTTTTTTAGCAGCATATATATGCAGTAGGGAAAATAAGCATTTGATACACTGCCAATTTTGCAATGTTTCCCACCTACAAGGAATGGAGAGGTCTGTAATTTTTATCGTAGGTACACGGCAACTGTGAAAGACAAAATCTAGGAAAAATCCAGAAATTCACATTGTATGATTTTCACATTAATTTGCGTTTTATTGCATGAAATAAGTATTTAATACAATATAACTTAATATTTGGTAAATTACAGAGGTCACACTTATCCTGTAGTTCTTGACCAAGTTTGCACACACTGCAGCAGGGATTTTGACCCTCTCCTCCATACAGATATTCTCCAGATTTTTCAGGTTTCAGGGCTGTAGCTGGGCAACATTGAGTTTCTGCTCCCTCCAAAGATTTTCTATTATTTATGTTAATTGTTTAAAAATCATATGATTTTGGTTTTTATTTTTGGAATTTGTTTCTCACATTATCTATCTATCTATCTATCTATCTATCAATCTATCTATCCATTTATAAGTATAATATTAATAATATAAATAAATCAAATATTTTGTCAAAGCTCTAAAGTGACAGTAAATATATGAAATATATGAATTAAATACAGTATCATACATAACATCAAAACAATGAAAAGAACACTGGCTGCAAAGTCAACAAAAGCATAAATAAGCAATGTGTATAAATTGTTAGAAAAGTGTACATAAAGATACAATTATATTTCACTGTGAAGGTTAATATGGCTGTTTTCTCCTTGTATATCAGCGAGCAGGCCATTATGGTTTATGCAGCTGGGAACCTTTCCCTTCAGTGGTTTACTGTGAATCAGGTACTGGCTGGAATAATCTAAGCAGCATGTTATGTTCTATACAAGCACTTATGTGAAAAAAAATCAATACGGACGAATTGGGTATTGTGTTATCCAACTGCTCCAAAGCCATGTCATTGTACTGCTGCAGCCATCCTACATTGTGTCCCGATGTTTTATCAGAAGCATAATCTCACTACAAATGCACAAGCATAAAAGATATTACAAAGATGTTGTGGGAACATAAGGTCTGCCTACATTCTGGCCACAACGCTGACACCTAAACCCACTAAGGCGTTAAATTTGTAACTAAAAGATTGTCTGGCCTGTGTTTCCCACTTTAATCTATATTTTCACCTTGGGAAATGTCTGCCTTTTATTGATTGTGCAAGAAAAATACAAGATAGAATACATTACACATGGTAAATCTTAAGGTACAACGCAATTATGTCTTAAGCAGCCTTTGAGAGTCTATACAACATGGTTACATGGTTTGCAAGTGGATAGTTATTACCTTGTGTTCTCATAATTCACCACCATTTTTGCTACTAATGAATTGCACCGCACTAATATAGCATTAGTTGTTAATTAACGATTTCCTGCTTTTGCATTTGTTCATCTATTTACCTATTCTGTTCAGTTCAGGTCGGAAACGAAGATCAATGTAATTAAGTGACAGTTGGATTTAAAAAGAATTTACTTGCAGAGACGTGCTGAGATCTTTGTAACATCTGATACAATGAGTTGTTAGGCCATCCTCTGCTGTCAGAGAGTTTAGCCAAAGAATGAAACACTGAGATCACACAGGACAAAAATGTATCGGTACCAATTGTGATAGTCACTGATAATGTAATAAAGGGGAGATCACCCATCCCCTGAAGACTGTGAGCCCTCGCGGGCAGGGTCCTCTCTCCTTCTGTACTTGTGTGTGTGCCTTGTATTGCTCAAGCTTATTGACCTTGTCTTTGTATGTCCCTTTTTCACATGTAGAGTGCCATGCAATAAATGGCACTATAAAAATGAATAATTATAATATGTATCACGATGTCTAGTGGCGTCAGTGATATAAAATCCAGTGTTATTTCTGTCAGCATTCCTTCAGCACAGTAAGTGCTGCAAGGGTTAAGTTAACATATGCTATGGGCTGGTTTTTAGGGGGACATTCATAGAACTGGTGGGAGAGTACCTCCAAATCTTCACCTACAAAGCATGCACCACTATGTGCTGACAGGACATTGGTGAGGTCACAGTTATGTGATCAGTCACACGGTTGAGGAGTCACATGGTCTGGGCTTAAATGGCTGAAGGAAAGAGCTTTCAGTGTTCAGTGTGTGCGAATGGAGAAGGAGCACTGCAGGAGTGTGCTCCATGGACTAGAGAATGTGTACCATTTGTGTTCTGTCAGCATTGAGTGGGAGGAACCCCGCTCATGGAAGGACTGTGTTTGTTCTGCCACCATTTTGTTTTGTTTTACTGTTTTTCTCAGACTGTATTTTCTTTACTATACCTTGGTTTATGCTGCCTACAATAAACCAAAGGAAGTTCTTAAAGCCACAGTGTATCAGTGTCTACCTCCATGTGCAGCCGAGTTAGCCGCTCTACCACACAATCCAATACTACAAACTACATGTGCGCTTAATTTTTCTTTTCCATTAGGGCTAGGGTTAGGGCTAGGGTTCGAATTATGGTTTGGGTTGGAATTAGGCTTAGGGTTAGAAACAGGGTTAGGGTTGGAGTTATGGTTAGGGTGGAATTAGGGTTAGGGTTGGAATTAGGGTTAGGGTTGAAATTAGGGTTAAGATTAGAGTTAGGGGTTTGTTGGGGTTAGGGCTGGGATTAGGGTTAGGCTTGTGGTTAGGGTTATGGTTAGGGTTGGGATTAGGGTTAGGGGTGTGTTGGGGTTAGGGTTGGAGTTAGAATTGAGGGGTTTCCATTGTTTAGGCACATCAGGGGGTCTCCAAACATGACATGGTGCCACCATTGATTCCAGCCAATTTTGCGTTCAAAAAGTCAAACAGTGCTCCCTCACTTCCAAGCCCCGACATGTTCCCAAACCGCGATTTACCCGAACATATGGGGTATCAGCGTACTTAGGAAAAATTGCACAACATCTTTGGGGGTCTAATTTCTCCTGTTACCCTTGAAAAAAATAAAAAATTTGGGGGCTAAAATTTTATTTTCACAGCTTTGCATTATAAACTTCTGTGAAGCACTTGGGGGTTCAAAGTGCTCACCACATATCTAGATAAGTTTCTTAGGGGGGTCTAATTTCCAAAATGGGGTCACTTGTGGGGGGTTTACACAGTTTATTCACATCAGGGGCTCTGCAAACATAACATGACGCCCGCAGACCATTCCATCAAGTAGGCATTTCAAAACATCACTACTTCCCTTCCAAGCCCCGATATGTGCCTAAACAGTGGTCCCCCCCACATATGGGGTACCAGCATACTCAGGACAAACTGGACAACAACTTTTGGAGTCCAATTTCTCCTGTTATCCTTGTGAAAAAAAAATTGCGGCCTAAAAATCATTTTTTTGAGGAAAAAATTTATTTTTTATTTTCACGGCTCTGCTTTTTAAACTTCTCTGAAGCACTTGGGGGGGGTTCAAGGTGCTTACTACACATCTAGATAAGTTCCTTGGGGGGTCTAATTTCCAAAATGGGGTCACTTGTGGGGGGTTTACACAGTTTATTCACATCAGGGGCTCTGCAAACATAACATGACGCCCGCAGACCATTCCATCAAGTCGGCATTTCAAAACGCCACTACTTCCCTTCCAAGCCCCGACGTGTGCCCAAACAGTGGTCCCCCCCCACATATGTGGTACCAGCGTACTCAGGAAAAACTGGACAACAACTTTTGGGGTCCAATTTATCCTGTTACCCTTGTGAAAATAAAAAATTGCAGACTAAAATATAACTTTTTGAGGAAAAAAATATTTTTTATTTTCACTGCTCTGTGTTATAAACTTCTGTGAAGCACTTTGGGGTTCAAGGTGCTCACCACACATCTAGATATGTTCCTTGGGGGGTCTTGTTTCCAAAATGGGGTCACTTGTGGGGGGTTTCCACAATTTAGGTACATCAGGGGCTCTGCAAATGTAACATGACGCCCGCAAACCATTCCATCAAGTCGGTATTTCAAAACGTCACTACCTACCTTCCAAGCCCCGACATGTGCCCAAACAGTGGTCTGCCCCATATATGGGGTATCAGCATACTCATGAAAAACTGGACAACAACTTTTGGGGTCCAATTTATCCTGTTACCCTTGTGAAAATAAAAAATTGCGGACTAAAAAATAATTTTTTTGAGGAAAAATTTTTTTTTTATTTTCATGGCTCTGCGTTATAAACTTCTGTGAAGCACCTGGGGGTTCAAAGTGCTCACTATGCATCTAGATAAGTTCCTTAGGGGTCTAGTTTCCAAAATGGGGTCATTTGTGGGGGAGATCCAAAGTTTAGGTACACAGGGGCTTTCCAAACACGACATGGTGTCCGATAATGATTGGAGCTAATTTTCATTTAAAAAAATCAAATGGCGCTCCTTCCCTTCTGAGCCCTGCCGTGCGCCCAAACAGTGAAACAGTGGTTCCCTCCACATATGGGGTACCAGCGTACTCAGGACAAACTGGACAACAACTTTTGTGGTCCAATTTCTCCTGTGAGCCATGTGAAAATAAAAAATAGCGTGTTAAAAAGTCACTTTTGAAAAAAAATTTTTTTTTTTATTTTCACTCCTCTGCGTTATAAACTTTTGTGAAACACTTTGGGGTTCACAGTGCTCACTACACATCTAGATAAGTTCCTTAAGGGGTCTAGATTTCAAAATGGTGTCACTTGTGGGGGTTTTTCTCTGTTTAGGCACACAGGGGCTCTCCAAACGCGACATGGTGTCCGATAACGATTGGAGCTAATTTTCCATTCAAAAAGTCAAATGGCGCTCCTTCCGGACCCTGCCGTGCACCCAAACAGTGGTTTATGATCACATATGAGGTATTGGTGTACTCAAGAGAAATTGCCCAACAAATTTTAGGATCCATTTTATCCTGTTGCCCATGTAAAAATGAAAAAACGGAGGCTAAAAGAAAATTTTTGTGAAAAAAAATGCTTTTTTTACGGATCAATTTGTGAAGCACCTAGGGGTTCAAAGTGATCACTATGCATCTAGATAAGTTCCTTGGGGGGTCTAGTTTCCAAAATGGGGTCACATGTGGGGGAGCTCCAATGTTTAGGCACACAGGGGCTCTACAAACACGACATGGCAACCGCTAAATATTCTAGCATATTTTCCATTCAAAAAGTCAAATGGCACTCCTTCCCTTTTGAGCCCTGCCGTGCACCCAAACAGTGGTTTATGACCACATATGAGGTATCGGTGTACTCAGGAGAAATTGCCCAACAAATTTAGGATCCATTTTATCCTGTTGCCCATGTGAAAATGAAAAAATTGATGCTAAAAGAAAATTTTTGTTGGAAAAATTAAAATGTCCATTTTTTCCTTCCACGTTGCTTTAGCTCTTGTGAAGCACCTGAAGGGTTAAAAATCTTCTTGAATGTAGTTTTGAGTAGCTTGAGGGGTGCAGTTTTTAGAATGGTGTCACTTTTGGGTATTTTCTGCCATATAGATCCCTCAAAGTGACTTCAAATGTGAGGTGGTCCCTAAAAAAAATGGTTTTGTAAATATTGTTGTAAAAATGAGATATCACTGGTCAACTTTTAACCCTTATAACTTCCTAACAAAAAAAAAATTGTTTCCAAAATTGTGCTGATGTAAAGTAGATATGTGGGAAATGTTATTTAGTAACTATTTTGTGTCACATAACTCTCTGGTTTAGCAGAATAAAAATTCAAAATTTGAAAATTGCAAAATTTTCAAAATTTTCACCAAATTTCTGATTTTTTCACAAATCAATGCAAAAATTATCAACCTAAATTCACCACTAACACGAAGCCCAATATGTCACGAAAAAAAAATCTCAGAATCGCTAGGATGTGTTGAAGTGTTCTAGAGTTATTACCTCATAAATGGACACTGGTCAGAATTGCAAAAAATGGCCTGGTCATTAAGGTCAAAATAGGCTTGGTCATGAAGGGGTTAAACATCTGATTTTCATGTACAAGTGCTATCCATGTTTTTCTCAAATAGACTCGTACCTGTGTTAGTCTGTGAGATCATTGACATGATTGTGATTTTTCGTAGACTGAGACCATTAAAAAGATCAGAGACACATCCGATTTCGGTTTGAGGGTCGGATCAAAATCAGCAATGCAAATCAATGGTTCCGTGATAAAATTGTACCACACTTGGATGAAATCTACAGTGGGGAAAATAAGTACACTGATGAGCAAAAGGGTAGCAATGTTTTGAACAGGTTCCATATCTCATCATCCACTACAGCATGGAACATGAGAATACCATAATTTTTTTGACAATCAACTTGTGTATCTCTCTTTTGCAACTATTTATCATATGATTAATAATGAAGATTCTTATCATGCTACTGCATTTTTACTGTTTTGCTCCTGGTGGTAAAAAAATGTTTTCTTCCTGTAAACTACAAAGTACAACCTGTTCTCACATTCCCTAATAGCTCAGTATATTGTTAGGTTGGTTTCTAAGTGAAAGGTCACTGGTTTTAATCGAGGAGCAGCCATGAAGAAGATCTCCCAAGAAAAGAGAAACAGCATCATCCAGCACATTGACAATGGTGTCTGTCAAGAAAATTGCCAAACTACATCATATGAGTGTCATGGCAGCTGGAAGAATATGAAGTGAAGTCCATCCAGCTATTCAAAAGCCAAGAGGTGGATGTCCAGGCAAAACATCAACAAGTCAACAAGTTGGCTCATCACAAGATCTATCAGTTTTGGCATGATGAATATGGCAGTGGAGGTGGCTCGTATGCTTCATAATTGTGAGATCACAGATGTTCATGCAACCACCATGTGATGCACGTTAGACACATCTGGAATGGTGGCCCAAAAAAAGTGAAGAAGCCTCAACTTCAATATCGTCATATGAAGCGTCAGCTCGAATTTGCAAAAAAGTATGGAAAGTGTACAGTAGAAAATTGTAAATGGGTGATTTGGAGTATTGATATGAAGTTCAATAGACTAGGCTCTGATGGGTCAAATGGGTCTGAAAGAAACAAGGGAAAAAGGGACTAATGGGTCGAGAAATTAAAAGAACTGTCAAGTTCAGTGGAAGAAGCCTGGGATTATTTCACAGCCAAAGGCTTTGGCTACTTGACCAGGAGCAATGGTGGTCTCAGTGCTGAGCTATATGTGAGTATCCTACTAGATGAGTTACCTCATACACTTGAGTACTTTGCTTATGAAATGTAGAACATAGTGTTGCGTCAGGACAACGACCCGAAGCATATGTCGAGAATGGCAAAGTGATGGTTCAATGACAACGAAGTAGAGGTCCTGGATTGATCCCCATAGCCCCCAGACCTCAACCCAATCAAACACTTGTGGGTAGAGTTGAAAAAAAAGTTGTACACATACCCACATTAGTTGACCAGTATGTATCAACTTTGGGAACATGTAGAAGAGACCTGAGACGAGGTTAGTGTTGAGACATGCTTAAATTTGATCGGGAGCATGCTTAGAAGGATTCAGGCAGTGGTGAAAGCCAAAAGTGGTTTTACAAAATACTAACTAAATAATAAAAATTAAAATGTATATTTTTAGGAGCAAAACAGTAACAATGCAGTGACATTTCAAGAATTAATAAATCATATTCAAAATAGTTGCAAGTCAAATTAATGTATGAGATAGCCAATATGATTGTTTATAAAATGATTGCAGTCTCACATTCGAAGTGGAAGTGAATGCTGAGATATGGAGCCTGAAAGTCAAAAGTTCAAAATCTTGTTAGCCTTACTTGTCAGTGTATAAGGGTGTGTGCACACGCTGCGGATTCTGCTGCGGATCTGCAGTGGTTTTGGCCCTGTGGAACCGCAGCAGTTTCTGCAGCGGTGGACAGTACCAATAAAGTCAATGCCAAATAAAAAAAACGCTGTGCACATGGTGCGTAAAAAAATGGGCGGTTTCGCTGCGAGTTCATTTCCGCAGCATGTCACTTCTTTTGGCGATTCTGCAGCGTTTCTGCACCCATTGACTTGTATTGAGTCTGTGAAATCCACAGCAAAACCACAGATTGAAAAAAGATGTGGAATTTTTGCTGCGGATTGGGGTGTCAAAACCGAGGGAAGTGATGCCAGGCGGGAGGAAGTGTGTGGGTGGAGTGTAGTGTCGGGAAGAAGCCGTCGCCATCATGGAAGGCTACCGTCACATGGGGATCGATGTGGGGCGTCTTATCGATTTGGTATGTATGCATGTATGTATGTTTGTGTGTCTGTCTGTATGTGTGTGTGTCTGTCTGTATGTGTCTGTCTGTGTGCGTCAGTCTGTGTGCGTCAGTCCCCATGCGACAGTAGTCCCACAACTATGCTCAGTCGCCGTATGGGACTGCTACCCCCATCCGGATATAGGATGGGAGAGTAGTCGCTGCGGTGACCGAGCACAATTGTGCATGTAAAAAAACAAGTAAAACACATAAGACATATACAATACGTGTAACATGACAGACATAACATACAACATACAGTACATACTCACCATATAGCACATCTTGTTCCCCGAAGCCATCATTCCCCTAAAAAAAATTGAAAAAAATAAACAAAATGTATACTCCCTGTCCACAGAAATCCATAATCGATTGTCCCACGGCGATCTCTTCTGTCCTCGGGCGATACACTACCAGGAGCGGTGCTCCTGCAGTGTATCGCTGAGTTTCCCGGCGTTCTGTCGCTCCAGTATCTCGCTTTCCAGCTTAGAGCTGCGTGAGAAATTTCCCACGCAGCAATGCCATAAAGCGAGAGTACAGGAGTCAATGAACTCCGGTAAACTCTCTTACGAATGCGCAGTAACACACTGACAGGAGCTTAGCTCCTGTCAGTGTTTTTCTGCAGCCATGGAGAACGGTCACATCCCTTGATGTGACTGTTCTCCATGTCAGATCGTCGTGGGACACTCGATTTAGGACTGCGTCGGACCAGGGAGTATAAATTTGGTTTGTTTTTTTTCTTTTTTTCTAGGAGATCGAGGGCTTTGCGAGGAATGAGCGGTTAATAAATTATTTAAAAAACCTGTGTCTTTATTTCATTAAAAATTTTTTTTTGCTGTGTGCGGGTTTTTTCTCCCTTTTTCACCTTAGGATTAATAATGGATCGGCGTCTTATTGACGCTTCTCCATTATTATCAATCAAAGGTGACATTAACCCCTTTATTACCCCATATCCCACTGCTACACGAGAATAGGAAGAGAGGGGCAAGGCACCAAAATTGGCGCATCTTGTAGATACGCCATTTTTGGGTCGCCTGCGGGCTGATATTTGTAGCCGGGGGGGGCAAAATCCACTGCCCCTTTCCAGTCCGCAGCTGTCTGCGTAGCTTTTCTGGCTATAAAATATAGGGGGACCCCCATGCCATTCATTTTTTTGGGGGGTCCCCCTATATTTTATAGCCAGAAAGGCTATGCAAACAGCTGCGGGCTGATATTCATCGCCTTGGAAAGGGGCCGTGGATATTGCAGAATACTGTAGGTAAGCCCCTGATGGCGGTGCAGGCAGGTGATCAGACTCAAAATAGGTGACAGATTCCCTAAATTAAAATGAACAAAAAATTTTTTGGGTGTTGGATAGAGTATGTAATGACATTACTGAGTATATATTTTAGGTCCGGGACTATCCAGCTATCTGGACCCGAGGAGACCTACAAGGGCCACTACTTTCGGGACCTGTGCTGGACAAAAATTTTCCGCCAGATATACCCCGAATGGGATCAATTAACCATTGGCGTACAGTCACAAATTGGTAATTATACTATAGCTATGATGTTTAATATATTTTTACAAAAATTACAATAATAATATTTTTTTTGCTTTGTAGAGAAAGATGTGAAGTAGCGGTGGTGGTCTGTAAGGGACCGTTTCACTAAGTATCTTGCCAGCTGCTCCAAAAGTGGATCTTCGCCAACCAGGCACAACTTCCCCTTTTTCCAAGATTTACAATTTCTTGGAACAAGCAAGACAGTGAAGAGGAGGTAATTTTTCCAAAACCAACCAAAAACCTTTCACCTCTTTTTCCATGTGTCGGAACAATTGGCTGCATAATGAACGCTGCGTCCTATGGCAGCTTTCAATTGCCATGATCCAGATGTTACAGCATATTGCAGAGGATTTGACTCAATCCCCTCAACACTATGCATCCAAAGATGTAGAGGTGAGGCATACCTAACCGGACATGTGGCACATCTTTGGACACCGCAGCATGTCTATTTAGCTGGCGGAGGCACTCTGTCTCCGCAAGCTAAGTATCACAGTATAATTATAACAAGCGGTGATTTCGCAAGTATTTACTTAAAACATGCTTTATCATCATGGGGAAATAAAAAGGGAGCAGCGCTGTTGGCTGAGCAGGCTGTTGGCTGCATCCAAAGTGTAGCTTCTATGCAGCATGGATAAATACCATACTAATGTTTTCTTTTTTTTTTTTTTACAGCACTCAAGGGAACATTGCACCTCCTAACCCAAGGAGACAAGAGTCTGAAGATGGAGCAGGTTCCTCTGGAGCTGGGGACATCTGTTCACAATGTGTCGAACCAGCTTCTGCCGGTGCCACATGTTCTGCATCTGATGGAACATCTTCAACACCAGTTCGGCAGAACCTGATGTTCGACAACGAGCTGCCTGTCCGGTGTCAGGAGAGCCAATGAAAAAACAAAAAACAAGAAAAAAAGTGAAGACCAAACGATCAAGGCAGCCACTGATACTCTGGAGTTGATTAAAAAAATCAACTTTAGAGGACCAGTTTGATTTTTTTGTGCTGCAAATTGCCAGCAAAACTCGATCACTGCCACCGGACAGGCAGTCTCTGTTCATGAGTATGGTCCAGATGTCCCTAACAGCTCTAGAGGACCCTGCTCCAAAATATAAATATGAACAGACTTGGATGGGACTTTTTGGCCTATTCAGGCCCAGACAGCAAGGCCAACAACCGACAGCCCCTGAGCGCCCAGGGAGTCACCCGAACAGCTTCACACAGCAGTTGCAGGCAGCAACAAATGAAAGGGTATCTTTTGTTTATCAATTTGTGTTCATTTTTGAGGAAATGGACATATATATGTCCATAATGTTCTTTTACATTGAAGAAAAAAAAGGTAACATGTTTGTCATGAAAATGTTAGTGTTTCCAAAATAAATTTCTTGTTTTAAAAATTAGTTTTTGTCTTTTTCATTATCCGATATAAGGGATATTTAGTGGAGACCTATCATGCCCGTCATGCTGCTGGTGCTGGATGATCCCCACTGTCATGCCTTTCATGCCGCATTGTGCCCAGTGCAGAGTCCTTGCGGGCGCCCCGGGGGTCACTCCCGTTTGTGCACGAGCACCGCTCGGCTATCCGTGTCATGTCTGTTATGCTGCATGACTCCTGGAGTAGTATGCACGCGCATCTCGGAAGTCCTCTCCTGGTCCCAACCCAGAAGTTCAGGTGCTAATGCCCTGTATCAGACCACCCCTTCCTATGGTCGGGGCCTGAGTATCATGTTGCTTCCCTGCTAGGCTGTTTGGTCCTGCTTGGTACTTCCTATGTTCTCTGTCTTTGCCCGTCTCTGGGCTCTAGCATTTGTTCCGCTTCTTTCTCTTGTACTCAGCTCTGTTCGTCAGCCTACGTTCCGCTCTCTAGCTCTTGTACCTTGCCTGTGCTCCTAGCGTACTTCATGTCTGTTTTTGTTTTTCGTGTGCACTTGCACATTCACCTTTCGTACCAGGCTTTGCCATTATGTCTAGCACGTGTCTTCTGTACCATTGCTTAGCCCTGCCTTGTGGCTGCGTGCCCCTTGCATGCGCCTGGTCGTACCCGTGCCCGCCTGTCTGTGCCTCAGCCGTGGCGCTCTAGTCATGCCCACCTGCCTGTGCCTTAGCCGTGTTTTCCGTGCTCTCTTGCACTCACGCTGTTTCTCACACTGTGCGTTTCGTGCTTCTTTAGCACAAGTCTTTTGCTATTTTTGCTCTGTCCTGAACCTTGTATCTCTGTCTTGTTCTCATTTCTATGAGCTGTCTTGAAACTTTATGTCTTGTCCGTACCCAGCTCTGTGCTACTGCCTATGTTCTGCCCTTTGTCTTGAGGTCCTGGCATGTCTCTTCATGCACAGGACCTTGTGTTGAACCCTGCCTCGGACCATGTCTTGAACTCTGGCGCTCCTCCTTGCCTGAACCCTGGCTTGCCTGCCGGATGCCTGTAGTCTGCCGATCGCTGCCAGAGGTCCGGAGCCTGATGACTGCGGCCTGATGTCTGGAGCTGATGTCCGCAGCCTGATGTCTGGAGTCTGTCGATCGTTGCCAGATGTCAGGAGTCCGATGCCACCTAACCCTTGCCTGAACCCAGGCGTGCCACCTAGCACATAACATGTCTTGAACCTTGGCATGCACTCGCACGCACCTTGCTGTGTATCACTTTGTCCTCATAATCATGTCTTGCACCTGATGTTACCCTGAAACCACACTTTGTCTTGTCTTGTATCCCGCACGTACCCTGTTGTCAGACACACTTGTGTCTTCCTTGAGCCAGCCGTCTGGTTCCAGCAGTCATGGTGGCTCACCCCCTTGGTCTTGCTCCTGACACTCCCTGTATAGGGGGTGGTTCCTCACGTGGTCAGCTTTCCTTGGTTGGGTGGGTTCCAAGACCCAGAGAGTCCACAACAGAAGCTGACTCCGTCACAGTACCTGACCGCAGGACTATGGGATAGAGGATAACTATGATGGGTATATAACCGCAGGACTATGGGATGGAGGATATGAATGATGGATATATGGTATATGATATGAATAATGGCTAATAATAATGGAGGATATGAATGACTAAAGGTGTGCCCGATGCTATTGCATCGGGAGGGAGGTGTGTGTGTGTGGTGTGTGTGTGTGAGTACGTGTGTGAGTACGTGTGTGTGTGTGTACATGTGTGTGTGAGTACATGTGTGTGTAAATGTGTGTGTACGTACATGTGTGTGTACGTACGTGTGTGTGTGTATACACGTGTGTGTGTGTCCCGCAGCTGCTTGCCCACCCACCTCCGTGCAGTCACAGCTGGCAGGAAAGAAGATGGTTTGTGGCCTGTGCTGGAGATGTGAGTATGTGTGCGTGTGTATGTGAGTACGTGTGTGTGTATGTGAGTACGTGTGTGTGTATGTGCGTACGTGTGTGTGTGTGAGTATGTGTGTGTGTGAGTACGTGTGTGTACGTAAGTGTGTGTTTACATGTGTGTGTGTGTACATGTGTGTGTATGTACATGTGTGTGTATGTACATGGTGGGGAGGCAGAGGCGGGTCCGGCGGGGTGGTCCGGCGGCGGGGGGTCCGTCGGCAGCGGATCCAGCAGCGGCAGCAGCGGGGGGCTTCGGCGGCGGTGGGGGGTCCCGGCGGTGTCCTGCTGGTGGTACTGTGGAAGGGCCTGGTACCAACAGCGGGTGCCATATTGAAATACCCATCACTTGGGTATTTCAGATGGGTATTTCAATATGGCGGTCGGCGTGCTTCCGGTCATCACGGTGGATTGTGGGATTCGGGGACATCCAGATGGAAGTGGATGACAGACAAGTTAAGGCAATTATATATAGATGGCTATGTTTGTAAAAGCAACATGGAAAATGGAAGAGAAGGGTTGGACAAGGAAATGACATAATTTTTTTTTCTTGAGTCTAGTTTCTCAAACTTTATTTATATCTGCTGCTGTGAAAAACAAAGATAATTCCGCAGCCAAAAACCGCACTTAAAAACCGCATCAAATCCGCAGCAAACCGCAGCAAAACCGCACCTGCGGTTTCTGCTAAGGGGCTGCGTTTTTTGTGCGGAAAAATCCTCAGGAGAATCCGCAACGTGTGCACATAGCCTTAGGGTATGTGCACACATTGCCGATTTTGATGCAGATCCGCAGAGTTTTTGGACGCACGGAATTACATCAAATCCGCAGTGTACTGCACAACCAATGTTAGTTAGATGTAAATATTTATGTCCCCCCAAAAATTGAGAAAAGTATTCAAGGAATGATTCACTCCTTGAATACTTTTCTCAATTTTTTGGGGGACATAAATATTTACATCTATTTTTCTGGCTAACATGGTGCCACAATATTATTTTGTATTGTACATCGTAACCAATGTTAGCGAATGATAAATTAAGTATTGCTGTGCACATGTTGTGGAAAAATCCGTGCAGATTTGCAGCAGTTTTTTTTCTGCAGCATGTCAATTCTTTTTTGCGGATTCGCAGCAGCGGTTTCCACTCTGGAATATAATATATTCTCTCTTTCTCTCTCTCTCTCTCTCCTCCTGAAGCACAAGGGAGAAATTTCATCCAAATCCATTTCCAGTACCACCAAACAAATCCGCACAGCAAAAACGCATTAAAATCCGCAAGAAATCCGCATAATTTCTGCATCAAAACCACAAGTGTTTTTCCCTGCATTTTCTGCCAAGAGATGCGGATTCTATGCAGAAAATTCCGCAGGCTAATCTGCAACATGTGCACACACCCTTAGTGTATTTCATAAAATGCTGATTCTGTATTCTGACAGTGGATGAAAATCGGGCAGGAGTTTTCAGTGGGGAAAATAAGTATTTGATACACAGCTGATTTTGCAAGTTTTCCCACCTACAAAGAATGGAGAGGTCTGTAATTTTTATTGTAGGTACACTTCAACTGTGAGAGAAAAATCCAGAAAATGGCATTGTATGATTTTTATGTAATTAATTTGTATTTCATTGCATGAAATAAGTGTTTGATACAATAGAAAACAGAACTTAATATTTGGTACAGAAACCTTTGTTTGCAATTACAGAGGTCATATGTTTCCTGTAGTTCTTGACCAAGTTTGCTCACACTGTAGCAGGGATTTTGACCCATTCCTTCATACAAATCTTCTACAGATCTTTCAGGTTTCGGAGCTGTCTCTTGAGTTTCAGCTCCGTCCAAAGATTTCTACTGGGCTTAGCTCTGAAGACTGGCTGGACCACTCCAGGACTCTGAAATGCTTCTTACAGAGCCACTCCTTAGTTGCCCTGGATGTGTGTTTCGGGTCATTGTCATGATGACAGACCAAGCCATGACCCATCTTCAATACTCTTACTGAAGGAAGGAGTTTGCTAGCCAAAAACTTGTAATACATGACCCCATTCATCTTCCCTTTAATACTGTGCAGTCGTCCTGTTCCCTTTGCAGAGAAACACCACCCAAAGTATGATGTTTTCCACACCCTGCTTCATGATTGGGAAGGTGTTCTTGGGTTTGTACTCATTATTCTTCTTCCTCCAAACATGGTGAGTGGAGTTGATACCAAAAAGTTCTATTTTGGTCTCATCTGACCACATGATCTTCTCCCATGCCTTCTCTAGATCATCCAGATGGTTATTGACAAACTTCAAATGGGCCTGGACATGTGCTGGCATTAGCAAGGTGACCGTGTGTGCCCTGCAGGATTTTAATCCATGACGTCATAGTGTGTAATTAACGGTAATGTTTGAGACTTTTGTCCTAGCTCTCTTCAGTTCATTGGCCTGGCCATCATAGTTCTGGGCTGATTCCTGACCTTTCTCCGAATCATCCTTACCCCACGAGGCGAGATCTTGCATGGAACTCCAGACTGAGGAAGATTGACAATCATCTTGTGTTTCTTCCATTTTCTAATAATTGTGAAAACAGTTATTGCCTTTTTACCAAGTTGATTGCCTATTGTCCTGTAGATAATCCCTGCCTTGTGCAGGTCTACAATTTTGTCCCTGGTGTCGTAAGACAGCTCTTTGGTCTTGGCCATGGTGGAGAAGTTGAAGTGTGATTGATTGACTGTGTGGGCAGGTGTCTTTATAGAGGTAACGAGTTCAAACAGGTGCAGTTAATACAGGTAATGAGTGCATAGTAGGAGGGATTCTTAAAGAAAGACTAACAGGTCTGTGAGAGCCAGAATTCTTGCTGGTTGGTAGGTGATCAAATACTTATTTAATTCAATAAAATGCAACTTATTTATTTAAAAATCATACAATGTGATTTTCTGTTTTTTATTTTTAGATTCTGTCGCTCATCGTTGAAGTGTACCTACGATAAAAAATTACACACCTCTCTATTCTTTGTTTGTGGGAAAACTTGCAAAATCTGCAGTGTATCAAATACTTATTTTCCCCACTGTAAGTGTGGCCCGATTTTCATCCACTGTCAGAATACGTTGAGAAAAACGGATGACACTTGGACCACACTCAGTCAGATAATCAGTCCGTTTTTCTCATTCTAAGGTAAAAAGTCCCTTTTAAGGCCTCACTTAGACTTGTATTTCTCGATAGAACACATCCTCGTTGCAATCTATGGAGCTGTTCACATATCTGTGTTTTTTTGAGAGTCTTGTGTCTGCAAAAAATCATGAAGATGTGTCCATTTTTGTCCTAGATCAGGAAATTATATTATCCATACAAGTCTATGTCTGTGAACATCACTGACAGCACACATTGACAACCTGTGTGCTGTCCATTTTTAACAATATAATGAATAGAAAGGTGCAATTTAATATTTTTTTTACAATAAAAATCACTAATGAAACACTGATGTTAAAAAGTAACCAACTGACCAAACCATGATAAACCAAGTAAAATAATTTATGTCTGAATGAGGCCTAATGTTTCTAGCAATTCAATAGAATGAAAAGAAATGGCGTACATCCTTATACATGTGTCTAAACGTGAGTAAATGAGCCATCAAGCTTTGCTGATGGATGACACTGCCAGACAACGCACACAATCCCTTCCATTAATAAACAAGTTAATACATCAGTTTGTCTTTAAAGTATATGCATTGAATCCTTTCTTGTAAAATCCTAGTCACTATATGGTATATTTTAACAATTACAATATCTGAATCTTTTTTTTTTTTTTTTGCTTTTTATGGAAAAAACTATGGTGACCTTTATTATTTTCGTTTTTATGATTTCAGTATTTTCTCATATTTATTCTACATTACTTACAGAGAGCTGTGTTGCTGTGCTAAAAAATGCACTTTGGTCATGGCATAACTCCATTTAACATAATTAACCACGTAATCCCATATAAGCTGTGGTCATCTAGTCACACATTCAGGCAAATTTATTAATCAAAATGAGCTCTGCATTAGATGCCATTTGCCACATTTGTTTCAGTTACTTTTTGATGCTCACATCACATGGAGCCATGGCATAGCAGGAAAGAAGGGTGGATTAAAATGCACCGATTGCTCCAAAAGTCTGGTGCAAAACACTTGCTTGAAGGAATGAAAGCAAGTAGGAGGCAGTAAGACTAAGACAAAATTTTCTAAATGTGTGCCAAACCAGGGTTGCCAATTTGACTTTTTATTTTTTTCTGGACAGCTTATTAAAAATCATGGACAGACAATATTTTTTACGGACACATTGGAAAATCATAATAAATCAATATGATTATCAGTGATACATGTCTACAGCGAATAATTCCGTTATGAAAACTTCAGCAGCATTTACTGTAAATTGAAAAATGGTGATCACTAGAATCACTATAATCTGTATAAGTTTCTTTTGCTTACAAAAAAAATCATGGACGTCTTACAAATTTTTACAGATAGGGCAAAAAGTGCCCTATTTTTATGGACTGGCATAGAATTTTTGAACGGTTTGCAACACTGTGCCAAACATATTGTCCGATATTAGCTTATACTTCGCTTTTGTCATATAGTCTAGTTATAAACTCTCTACCTTAAAAAAATTGAAAGTTAATAAATCTGTCCCAATCTCCCCATTTGTCCATTTTCAAGGAGTGTTTAGTCAATGGGAAGTACAGTTGTGGCCAAAAGTATTGACACCCCTGCAATTCTGGCAGATAATACTCAGTTTCTTCCTGAAAATGATTGCAAACACAAATTCTTTGGTATTATTATCTTCATTTAATTTGTCTTAAATGAAAAAACACAAAAAGAATTGTCCTAAAGCCAAATTGGATATAATTCCACACCAAACATAAAAAAGAGGGTGGACAAAAGTTTTGGCACTGTTCGAAAAATCATGTGATGCTTCTCTAATTTGTGTAATTAACAGCACCTGTAACTTACCTGTGGCACCTAACAGGTGTTGGTAATAACTAAATCACACTTGCAGCCAGTTGACATGGATTAAAGTTGACACAACCTCTGTCCTGTGTCCTTGTGTGTACCACATTGAGCATGGAGAAAAGAAAGAAGACCAAAGAACTGTCTGAGGACTTGAGAAACCAAATTGTGAGGAAGCATGAGCAATCTCAAGGCTACAAGTCCATCTCCAAAGACCTGAATGTTCCTGTGTCTACCATGCGCAGTGTCATCAAGAGGTTTAAAGCCCATGGCACTGTGGCTAACCTCCCAGGATGTGGACGGAAAAGAAAAATTGACAAGAGATTTCAACGCAAGATTGTGCGGATGTTGGATAAAGAACCTCCACTAACATCCAAACAAGTTAAATCTGCCCTGCAGTCCGAGGGTACAACAGTGTCAACCCGTACTATCCGTCGGCGTCTGAATGAAAAGGGACTGTATGGTAGGAGACCCAGGAAGACCCCACTTCTTACCCCGAGACATAAAAAAGCCAGGCTGGAGTTTGCCAAAACTTACCTGAAAAAGCCTAAAACGTTTTGGAAGAATGTTCCCTGGTCAGATGAGGCAAAAGTAGAGCTTTTTGGGCAAAGGCATCAACATAGAGTTTACAGGAGAAAAAAGGAGGCATTCAAAGAAAAAAACACGGTCGCTACAGTCAGACATGGTGGAGGTTCCCTGATGTTTTGGGGTTGCTTTGCTGCCTCTGGCACTGGACTGCTTGACCGTGTGCATGGCATTATGAAGTCTGAAGACTACCAACAAATTTTGCAGCATAATATAGGGCCCAGTGTGAGAAAGCTGGGTCTCCCTCAGAGGTCATGGGTCTTCCAGCAGGACAATGACCCAAAACACACTTCAAAAAGCACTAGAAAATGGTTTGAGAGAAAGCACTGGAGACTTCTAAGGTGGCCAGCAATGAGTCCAGACCTGAATCCCATAGAACACCTGTGGAGAGATCTAAAAATGGCAGTTTGGAAAAGGCACCCTTCAAATATCAGGGACCTGGAGCAGTTTGCCAAAGAATAATAGTCGAAAATTCCAGCAGAGCATTGTAAGAAACTCATTGATGGTTACCGGAAGCGGTTGGTCGCAGTTATTTTGGCAAAAGGTTGTGCAACCAAGTATTAGGCTGAGGGTGCCAATACTTTTGTCTGGCCCATTTTTCGAGTTTTGTGTGAAATGATTAATGTTTTGTTTTTTGCTTCATTCTCTTTTGTGTTGTTTCATTTAAGACAAATTAAATGAAGATAATACCAAAGAATTTGTGCTTGCAATCATTTTCAGGAAGAGACTGAGTATTATCTGACAGAATTACAGGGGTGTCAATACTTTTGGCCACAACTGTATATCATTTTCAGTACATTAATTTATTCGTATAGTACTCAGTTATGTAAAAAACATTTAGTGTGACTGTATAGATGTGTGGCAAGATGCCTTTTGTGTACTCAAGATTTAAAGAATATTTTTAATTGTTGAGAAAAAGAAATTTCCCAATTTGCAATGTCTTTATTTTCAGGCTCAACTGCAATGTGGAGCTGTCCTACGATATACAGTCTCTCAATCTTCTGGTCCAGCATTCAGTCTGATGAGTAATATAATTTGTCACACAAAATACAATGCTTAATCACTTTAGATGCCTTGGATCCAATAACAATTAATTTTGACCGCTATCTGCCAGTATTATTGATGGAATCGATTCTCCCCTCTCTAAGTCCAATACTATTTCCAAATGTGTGGAAACCATTATTTTTATTGTCACTGTTATATAAATTTTGTCATTACACAATATGTACTGTATATCGAAAATTAAACACATCTGGTTTAAAAAAAGGTTTACAACTCATGGAAAACAAATTTTAGCATGAGTTTTTGGCACAAAGTCAACAAAAGGTAGTAATGTGAAGAAAAAATGCAGTTGGTGTCATAAAAAATTTCAGTCTTCGTTTCATCATTGGTAAAAAGGGCTAGAAACAGAGTGGCTGGTAAGAA
Source organism: Dendrobates tinctorius (assembly GCF_039654945.1). Taxonomy (NCBI): domain Eukaryota; kingdom Metazoa; phylum Chordata; class Amphibia; order Anura; family Dendrobatidae; genus Dendrobates; species Dendrobates tinctorius. The sequence goes on from NW_027361801.1 coordinate 41,662,785, forward strand.
TCATGTTTGTTTACACGTTTCGACCGTATCCTGGTTTTAATCATATTACGCTCGAAACGTGTAAACATGATTCATACCAGCCGGTCTGTTTCATGCACTTTTTAATTACGATAAATTGAAGCTGGGAATTTTTTATGATACCAACAGCTTTTTCACTGCACTTTACCTTTTAATCACATGAGCTAGTGATTTCACAGTTGGGTGTCTATTGAATATGAAAGGCAGAATCCATTTGCTCATTTGCAAGTGATAGTGAGTTTCCTCTCTCCTTGAAATGCTTTGCTGAACAAAAAAGTGGTGTAAACGTGAACTAAATATCCTATATTTGCACTAAATTTGGCAACCAGCAAGAGCGATTGTGAGTAGGGTTGAGCGAAACGGGTCGGTCATATTCAAAAGTCGGTGACTTTCGCTGAAGTCGGGATTCATGAAACAAAACCCGACCATAGCGTGAGGTCGGCCACGAGGTCGGCGACCAGATCGCCAAAGTCGCGTTTCAAAAGATGCTTCCAGCGCCCTTTTTCAGCCAATGATGGAGGACGCACACTGTGGGCAACACGATGGCATAGACATCGGTCACCACCTTCTTTGAGAAGGGCATGCAAGTGATTGGCTGGCTTTGTGTGGCGTCACAGGGGCTATAAAAGGGCGTGCATGCCGACCGCTAACTTACTTCTGCCGATATTAGCATTAGGGAGAGGTTGCTGCTGCTGATTCAGAATAAGGGAGAGCGTTAGGCAGGGAAGAAGAACCAAAAAACTGCTTCTGCTGTTAGCGATTTCCACTTACAACACAACACTTTGTGTGCAGTGAGAGGGGAGGCTCTATTTTTGTGCATTAGCTCTGTTGGTTTTTAGGCTTCCTTATAAGGCTCCCTGATAGCTGCATTGCTGTTTGCACACTGCTGTGCAAACTGCTTTTTTAAAGGTAAAAATACATTTCTTCCTCTTTTTTGCACAGTTACCAAGCGTTCATTTTTCCACCCTTTTGTGTGTGCAGCAGTCCTGTTTATTAGGCTGCCTGCGTCCATACTTGGACTGAGAGCATCATTGTCAGCGTCCTCAAATCTCTAGTGAGATCGAAATTCTCACCAATACTATAGACAACCCTCCACCTTGTCATACACCATCCAATTTCAGCCTGTTACATTGAGGTGTAATCTCTACTGGGCCTGAGACAATAGTTCAGTGTCCTCAAATCTCTAGTGAGATCCAAATTCTCACCAATCCTATAGACACCCTCCATCTTGTCATACACCATCCAATTTCAGCCTGTTACATTGAGGTGTAATCTCTACTGGGCCTGAGACAATAGTTCAGCGTCCTCAAATCTATAGTGAGATTCAAATTCTCACCAATACTAGATACACCCTCCACCTTGTCAAACACCATAGACTTTCAGCCTGTTACATTGAGGTGTAATCTCTCCTGGGCGTGAGACAATAGTTCTGCATCCTCAAATCTATAGTGAGATTCAAATTTTCACCAATCCTATAGACACCCTCCACCTTGTCATACACCATCCAATTTCAGCCTGTTACATTGAGGTGTAATCTCTCCTGGGCCTGAGACAATAGTTCTGCGCTCCCAAAACTATAGTGAGATTCAAATTCTCACCAATCCTATAGACACCCTCCGCCTTGTCATACACCATCCAATTTCAGCCTGTTACATTGAGGTGTAATCTCTCCAGGGCCTGAGACAATAGTTCTGCATCCTCAAATCTCTAGTGAAATTCAAATTCTCACCAATACTATAGACACCCTCCACCTTGTCATACAGCATCCCATTTCAGCCTGTTACATTGAGGTGTAATCTCTCCTGGGCCTGAGACAATAGTTCTGCGCCCTCAAATCTTTAGTGAGATTCAAATTCTCACCACCCTATAGACACCAATAGTAGATACACCTTCTACCTTGTTTTACAGTACCATATAGCTGGTGGTATTTTGGGTACATTTTCAAAAAAATGAGGACGTATGGTGGAAGACGCCATTGAAGTGGGCGGGGGTTGCCAGCTGGTCCCGATGGTGGTGGTGGTGGTGTTGCATCTGTTGGTAGTGGCAAAAGCACAATAGCACCTAAGGCAGGAGGCGTTGAGCCTGCATCATCGTCTGGCTCCACAAGGCCTCGAAGGCTCTCTTTTCTGGGAGTAGGTAAACCACTTTCAAAGCTGGAGCTTCAGGAACAAATTTTGGCTTACATTGCTGACACAGCCTCCAGCTCTCTCGCCTCCTCTTCTGAAGTTTCAAAAAATAAAAGCACTGAGTTGTCAGTGGAGGCTCCTGGTCAAGAACAGCACCTTTCCTTTTGTCCTTCACCCTACCAAAAGTGAAGGATGTGGCAGGCCACACTACCGATTACTCCATGGAGCTCTTTTCACATACCATGCCTGGGTTAGCAAGTCAAATCGTGAATTCCCCAGTCCAAGATGAATCTGACATGGAGTGCACTGATGCACAGCCACTGCTAGATTTTTCTGCTGGTACATTCACTCAGAGCACTACATTGTCCTCGCAGTGTACTGAGGCAGAATCAGACGCTGATGAAACTCAGGTGCCCCTTCCCGCATACTATACCACCTTACACGGTGACACAGAGGAAGGTGCACATGAAATTGAAGAGGAGGTGATGGATGACCCAGTTGTTGACCCAGATTGGCATCCATTGGGGGAAGAGGGTGCCGCTGCCAATAGCTCAGAGGAGGAGGAGGAGGAGGATCCGCAGCAGGCAACAACATCGCAACAGCTGTTATCTGGTAGGACCGTAGCAGTCCAAAAACGTGTTACAAAAACCAAAAGAGTTGAAGGACAGCTTGGCCAGATGGTCAAATTAGCACAGCGTGTAAGGTCTACAGTGTGGCACTTTTTTGAACAAAATCCTAATAATCAGGCAAAAGTTATCTGTAAGAAGTGCGCAAAGACCTTTAGCCGAGGGAAAAATCTGAGAAATTTGAATATCAGTTGCTTGCTTAGACATTTAACCATCATGCACTTGCAAGCGTGGATGGACTACCAAACCTCACGTACCACATGTACACCTGCTCCGAATGAAGGCAGTCAGCAACGCTACATCGCTTCCCCCACTGTAAGCCCACCGGTTAGCACACCACCAGCAGCAAGTGTCGAGGTGTCATTGCAAGGGCAAAGCAGTCATGGAATCACAATGTTATTGCTACGAAAGACTGAATCTAGGCCATCAGCAACACCACCAACACCATCACCAACCCTCTCTCAGTCCGCCATGTCCACCGCTAGTTCCACCATATGCAGCTCTCAAGTCCAGCTCACCCTACCAGAGACTTTGAGTAGGACAAGAAAGTACTCATCCTCTCATCCGCGTACACTGGCTTTGAACGCCCACATTGCCTAACTAATCTCCTTAGAGATGATGCCCTCCCGGTTGGTTGAAAGCAAAGCTTTCCGTGAGCTCATGGCCTACGCAGTACCACGCTATGACCTACCCAGTCGGCACTTCTTTTCGCGAAAAGCCATCTCAGCCCTCCGTGTACATGTGAATGACCGCATTGTCCATGCACTCAAGCAATCAGTGAGTGGAAACGTGCACCTCACAACAGATGCATGGTCCAGTAGGCATGGCCAGGGCCGTTACGTGTCCATCACTGCGCACTGAGTTAATGTGGTGGATGCAGGGTCCACAGGGGACAGCGGTGGTGGGACAGTGCTGCCTAGCCCACGGTGTAGGAAACAGTTGGCTGTAGGCGTTCCTCCCTCCTCCTCCTCCTCCTCCAGAAGCAAAAGCTCGTCCACAGAGCGCAGTCGCACGAGCACTCCATCCGCAGCTGCCAGTGTTGCACACGAGGTGTCCCACTATTGAACAGCTAATGGTAAGCGTCAGCAGGCTGTGTTGAAGATGATGTGTGGGCGACAACAGACACACCGCGGAGGTACTAGCGGACTACTTGCAGCGACAAACTGAGTCATGGCTGGGCAGTCTACATCTTGAGGCAGGCAAGGTAGTTAGTGATAACGGCCAGAATTTTGTGGCAGCCATAGCCCTTTCAAAACTCAGACACATACCTTGCCTGGCTCACACCTTGAACCTGGTGGTGCAGTGCTTCCTCAATAATTATCCAGAGTTAAGACCTCTGCTCCATAAGGTGCGAATACTGTGCTCGCACATCCGCCGGTCGCCTGTACACTCCAGTCGTATGCAGAAGCTGCAGCGATTGCTCCACCTTCCCAAGCACCACCTAATTATCGAAGTTGCAACAAGGTGGAACTCCACCCTGCACATGGTTCAGAGGCTGTGCGAACACAGGCAGGCTGTAATTCATTTGTGGGAGGATACACGGGCAGGCAGTTTGCAGGCAGACATGGAGTTGTCTGGTGTGCAGTGGTCAAAGCTGATAGACCTCTGTAAAGTACTTCAGGGTTTTGAGGAATACACATGGCTGGTAAGCGCAGACGACGCCATCATAAGCATGAGCATCCCACTTATGCGTTGGTTCATGCAAACTTTGATGCACATTAAGGAGCAGGCGTCTGCACCCGAGGAGGAAGAGGAGGAGGGAAGCCTTGATGACAGTCAGCCATTGTCTGCTCAGGGAAGTCTCGTGGATGAGGTGGAGGATGAAGTGGAGGATGAAGAGGAGGAGGAGGATGATGGGGATGATTATTTTGGGGAGGAGGATGCTTCTCAGGGGGCAAGAAAAAATGTTGGCGTGGCAAGGTCAGGTACAGGGTTTGTGCGTGACTGGAGGGATGTTGATTTGCCAGAAAGTACTCCTCCACCCAGCACTCGCAGTGCATCATTGACACCTGGAACATTGGCACACATGTCTGATTATGCCTTGCAGATCCTAAAAAGGGACCCCCACATTGCCAAAATGATGAACGATGACGATTACTGGTTGTCCAGCATCCAGGATCCACACTATAAAGGCAAATTCCAAAACATCATGCCACAGGAGAACCTAGAGCTAATATTGGCTAACAAACAAGCAACTCTGGTAAACCGTTTGTTTGAGGCATTCCCAGCACACAGCGGTGGTGATGTTTTTCCAACGAGCCGTAGGGGGCAACATGGAAGAGGTGTTCGTGGTGCACACAGCCGAAGTGGCATTGGACACAGGGGTTTCATGACCATGTTGTGGACTGATTTTTCAAGTACCGCTCACACGACTGGTAATACTGCATCGATTGAAAGTGACAGGAGACAGCAGTTGTCAACTATGGTAACAAACTACTTCTCCCAAATCGATGTTCTCCCTCACCGGTCATTCCCCTTTGACTATTGGGCCAATAAACTTGACATCTGGCCTGAATTGGCACAATATGCCTTACAGGAGCTCGCTTGCCCTACTGCTAGTGTGTTATCTGAAGGAGTCTTCAGTGCTGCTGGATCAATCCTGACAGAAAAAAGGACCCGTCTGTCGACCCAAAATGTTGATGATCTAACCTTCATTAAAATGAACCATGCATGGGTTTCAAATGATTTTGCCCCACCCTCCCCTGCTGACACATAGGTTGCCAGAAAAATGGCTTGCTTTTGTCCTCCTCTTCCACGGACTTCTCCAATTACACCATTTGCAGCTGCTGAATGTCCAACATCAACATATGCCATTTTTTCCACCTCCCTAACTGGGCTGTCTCCCCCCACAGGGCCGGGGTCACCACCTGCCGCACGCACCCATGCGAGTGCCTTTGCCCTGGACAGGTGGGTGGGCACACTCTTTGGCAACGGCACTGGCACAAGGTCCCTCATAGTAGAATCAAGTGTTTCTGATGGTGGGGGTGCACACCTGCCGTCAGAAACACTGGCATACTATGAGGGGCCCTGTGCCAGTACCGCCGTCCACGAGTGGGCCCCCCCTGCTTTCTCAGGGCACCAGCACTTGCAATACCTACCTCTCCCTGCTCCTCCACTGTGTAGTCTGGCCTGTTAAATACTTCCCTAGACTGCCAATACAAATTTGGTGAAATGATAGATGATGGTTAAGACGTAGCTATGCCCTGTCCTGCTGGGCTCTATCTTCAGATGATCAATGGCTTCCATTTGTTATGGACGTCGACTCACAATGAGATGCAGTGGTGGTTTATCATCAGCTTTCATGGTTTTCCGACTCACAGGCGTGTGACATTCCTGCCCACATTTTTAAATGTGTCCTCTCATGCCAATCCAATAGATTCGCCTATGGCCTGTGGCTTGTGTCTTTTGTACCCTAAAGTTACCTGACAGATCATGATAGGCAGTGAGGACAATGTCTACATCTGTCCCTGTGATCACAATTTGATGGAGATGAGTAACAGTGATGGGTTCCACGGTACTGCGATATAGCAAACCTTTCTTCACAAGAACTGTTTACGCTGTCTCCACAGTAATTGAGGGTCAGCATTGCCTCTGAGTTTTTCCCGTGATTAGTAATTCCAAAATTTCTGCAATCACTTGACTTTCCATCTGTACTTGTATGCATCTCGTTTCCTCTTGCGGAGAGTCTGGACTGTCTTACTGAGACTGAAATATATATGAAGATTGAAAAATACCCCAACAGTGTATACTGGTGTACGCTTCAAATACATAACCCTTTTTCTACTTTTTAGATTCTTGTCTAATCCATACTGAGGTTGTGAGTGCCTTTGTCGGACCCCGGAAATATGCACGCAGATTTTTAATGTTTGAACTATACTATATATACCTGCTATCCAGTGATACTGTACCCTTTCTCAACTTTCTGCAATCTTGTCGAATCCATACTGGGCCTGAGTCTGCCTCCTGATATATAGACATAGGTTTTTCATGTGTACACTATGCTACATATATACCTGTTATCCGGTGATACTGTACCCTTTCTCAACTTTGTACAATCACGTCAAATCCATACTGGGCCTGAGACCCTCTGAGTCTGCCTCCTGATATAGAGACATAGGTTTTTAATGTTTAAACTATGCTATATATACCTGTTATCCGGTGATACTGTACCCTTTCACAACTTTGTACAATCACGTCAAATCCATACTGGGCCTGAGACCCTCTGAGTCTGCCTCCTGATATATAGACATAGGTTTTTAATGTTTAAACTATGCTATATATACCTGTTATCCGGTGATACTGTACCCTTTCTCAACTTTGTGCAATCACCTCAAATCCATACTGGGCCTGAGACCCTCTGAGTCTGCCTCCTGATATATAGACATACTATATATACCTGCTATCCAGTGATACTGTACCCTTTCTCAACTTTCTGCAATCTTGTCGAATCCATAATGGGCCTGAGTCTGCCTCCTGATATATAGACATAGGTTTTTCATGTGTAAACTATGCTACATATATACCTGTTATCCGGTGATACTGTACCCTTTCTCAACTTTCTACAATCTTGTCGAATCCATACTGGGCCTGAGAACGTCTGAGTCTGCCTCCTGATTAGAGATGAGCGGTGTTCGAGTCGACCGGTTCACCAAGTCAAAATTCCAGCTGTTTTGGGCAGTGTTCGAGCCGTTCGTCGAACTCGAACACTTTGCTTAAAATTCGGCTGTTCTAGGCTCCGTTCAAGAACGGTTCGTTCACCAAAAGCGTAGCTTCATTTTCACATTAATAATGGTTTTTAATGTTAATAGACTGTTTCATGGCATAGTAGCGGTGTGTGGTAGCAAGCGGTGTAGTACACCTGTCAAGGAGCTACACCGTGTGTGTTTCTAATTATTTTTTACTGCATCTTGTCCAGAAAATCCTTTTGGGCCTTGTAGCACTGTCTGCTACTCAGCAAAGGAGCCCCCCCAGTGAACCTTGCTATGCTGCTTGTTTATGAAAGAACCAGTTTTTGACTGCATTTAGCACAGTTAATACTTTGGGCCTAGTAACAGTGTGTGCGCATCATCAGAGGAGCCCACCCGTGAACCAAGCTGTGCCGCCTGTTTATGTAAGAACCACTTTTTTAACTCCATTTAGCCCAGTGAATACTTTGGGACTAGTACCGGTGTCTACTGCTCAGCAGAGGAGCCCACCTGTGAACCTAGCTATGCCGCCTCTTTATGTAAGCACTGTCTGCTACTCAGCAGAGTTGCCCACCTGTGAACCAAGCTATGCCGCCTGTTTATGTAAGAACTGCATGCTATACCGCTATTTCTCTGCCATATCAGAGGATCATGAATTGTGGCATGTGTTAAAAGAGCCCAGTGACACTCTTTGGCCCAGGGCTCACGAAAATCTGGAGCCAGCCCTACTCCCCCCCACTACTTTAGCCAAATAACCCCCAGTTTTCAAAGCCTAACTATTATTATAAAGTAAATTAAGGTTGACAAGCTAAAGTAATAAGAATTGATGTTTTTGGCATTAAAATGGGCACTGTAGGTGTGTTTCCTGCCCTCCACTCCCTGCCGACCTTGGTTCCCCATTGACTTGCATTGGGTTTCGTGTTTCAGTCGGCCTTCGACTTTTCACGATAATCAGCCGATTTCGTTCGACCCGACTTTTGAGAAAGTCAGGTTTCATGAAACCCGACTCGACCCGAAAAAAGGCAAAGTCTCTCATCTCTAATTGTGAGCATTTTAAGACTCAATCAATAGGGAGCAGTTGTGCAGTACCCGATCATGGTCACTATACAGTTAATGGAGTTGTTGAGCTCTGCAACTGATCACTCCCAGCTGCCACAAGAACCGGGAGCAGCTAATTGGCAGGGGTGCTGGGTATTGAACCTTCACCAATCAGACATTGATGACCTATCTGAAGGATCGGCCATTAATGTAAAAGTCACGGAAGACCCCTTTAAAAGTTTAAGTTTATATTATCTGAAAATTAGACAGTTTTATTAAATTTGGCCCCTTTGTGTCAACCTGACTTAAATGTGTTTAATACTTAAGCAAGTTGTCATCAATCCACAGGATGGATGCTAATTTGCCTAACACTGTGAGATCTGACCATTGAGACCATCATGAATCCCAAGAATGAGGATCTGGAATGACCATTAAATGGAGTGGTACTGCCAAATGCATAGCTCCCAGGTCCCTGTGGAGTGACCCCCAGTGATCAGCAAAATATCACTTAACCAGTGAATTGGTGATACCTTGTTTCAGTAAAATGATTTAGAATGTTCTGATGAAAAATGATTGGTTCTATCTCGGTATTACGATAAGCATAATTTCACCAATGTGAATTGAACACAGATCATTGTTTTTAACAATGCTAATAGCGAACTGCTGCCATCATCTTGATGGAATATTGAAGACACACAAATATTTATTTCATTTGATTATAAAACCTTTTCTATAGATACAATTCAGTTACTTTCCTTTAATCCTTACATGTGTATGGAGATGGTTCACAGGCTGAGCCCGTTCCATAGATGTCAAATGCTGACTGTCATATGCAGCTGGCATGTGCCACTAAAAGACAGATAATTTCTATTGTTAATGTTTAACCACTGAAATGCAGCTGTGCATTTCAGAGGGCGAGGAGAATTCTAAAATCCATCAGGTTCTTGTGCATCATAAAAGACCTACATCACAGCAGCTATGATTCACCTATGAATCCCTATCTATGGTTGAGCCTCAATAGAGATTGTTATTTTTATTATATACTGCAATAAGTGTCCCTAAAATAGGACTAAAAGATTAACAAAGTTTTTAAAAGTATACAAAACTAAAACAAACTAATGTTTCAAATTACATCCCTTTCCCTCCAAAAAGAAATAAAAAATAATCAATAATTAGCAACATTTTTTACAGAGCTGAACTTTAAGATGTCGATAACAGTAATAATGGCAATAATATTATTTTTTTTATTTAGAAGTGCACTTTAGTCCTGAGACACTGTATTATGCATAGAATAAATTGCAAACGTGTACATAATGTGTATACCATAAGTATATAATAATCCTACAGGGCATGATGTCCAAGAGGAAGCCTCAGTGAAACGTGCGTCGGGTGTGTTTTCTTACAGATGGTGTCACGTACCCTCTTCTCAGCACATGACTTGGGGTTGCGCCTGTATGTGTTAATCTATCTCCTCTCTCTCAGACCAGCATTCAACCTCTGTTCTATGCTGCAATAGGAGCATAAATCACACCCCAACACAGACCACACACCCCGTTTCATACACGCTGCCACCACTCACCGAATACACTGGTGATGAGTCCTGGAAATAGTTCTACTACTGTCTGCCAATCACCAGAGTCACACACTCTAAGACTATGGATTCTTTAGAGCATACAAGGCTTAAACTTAGTAAAGTTGTAAGCTTTAATTTGAAAAGGCACAGTGCTTACAATAAGAGAATATAAAAATATGGAAATAAAAAGTGACATGTTAATATGCAAAAACAGTGATAAAATAAAAGGGAGAAAACTTACAGAAATATTGAACTTTGCAGTCTGGTATTCTGTCACTGAGGGAGGAGGGAATATGAAATGGAACACATCAGCTTTGCTGCCCTCACTGTGAACATGTTTCTATGTGTAAAAGCCTAATTTACAGATTTAAACTGGAGATCAGATTTCTAGACCAGGCTCTCATGTTGATATTCTAATTCTTGGTTTGTGACTGGATCCTGTCTATTTTACCAATGAATACATTATTTTTCTTTGAACTATATTTGTGTGACCTTTCTCCTAGTAAATAGTGTCAGGCTACAATTGGTATCTCTCTTCAAAGAGTCAGAAGGTGTGAAATGTGTGTTCTCAGGAAATCCCCCCTGGGATGAGACCAGGAAGACCGTCTTTTTCTCAGCATAACATAGGTCATGACCTTTGTGAAGAGCTGCAGCCTAGAACATATGCTAAGATACTGCTGGTCATACATCCATACATATACATATTTCACTACAGATGGGCATATGTATTTTGCATTGAATGGCTTAATCTCAGTTATTCATCCTTTCTGGCTGTTTTTTAACTTTTTGTTTATCTTTCTATTAACTATAATATACTGTAGTGGCTTTATCCCTCTTTTGATTCTTACTTATCAATCCATTATTTTGGGTGTATGTACAAATTGTTATTTTATCTGTCACGCTTGTAATTTTTGCCATCACCTGAGCTTCAAATCTCCATCTTATCCATTACAATTCAATTAATATTACATGCTATGTGGTATATGTATGTACAGAGTGTGCCATTATATGGATACACCTATATAAAATGGGAATGGTTGGTGACATCAACTTCCTGTTTGTGGCATATTAGTATATGGGAGGGGGGAAACTTTTCAAGATGGGTGGTGACCATGTTGGCCATTTTGGAGTCAGCCATTTTGGAGCCAACTTTATTTTTTCCAATGGGAAGAGGGTAATGTGACGCATCAAACTTATTGAGAATTTCACAAGAAAAAGTTATTTACAAGTTTATGACCACTTATAAAATGTGTTCAAAGTGCTGCCCATTGTGTTGGATTGTCAATCCAACCCTCTATTCCCACTCTTGACACACTGATAGCAACACCGCAGAAGAAATGCTAGCACAGGCATCCAGTATATATATATATATATATATATATATATATATATATTGTCAGGGGTTTGCCACAATCTGTAGAAGGCTTCAGGTAGATTCAGGAGCACATGCACTTGAAAACACCAGTGGGTTTATTATGTGCAGCATAAACCACGGTGCTTAAAACAAAACACAGCCCTCTGGTCACAATAGTAGAAAACAAAACAGAATTATAACATACAGTTTAGTCCTCCTTGGTGCATGGTCCTTCTGCATACTGATAGGGAAAAGCACTCTTAGTTCTCACTCCTCTGGGAAGTATAACTTCTCCCCACAGCACCACACACAGACTTAACCACAGATCCAGGTATAGAATCCCATGTGCTGGTCATGTGATCATGACATCACTGCAGATCTTCAAACACTTGTAGGTCCTGCAGGGATAAGGATACTGTGAATGGGAGCTCACATGAAACTAGCCCATTAAACTCTGTACCCGGCCTCTCAGCACATAGTGTGCTGGAAGCAAGAAAACCACTCCGGTTTCACATCACTGACCGCTGCATGCACAATGACACATACCTCACTTCCTCTGCAAACCCATATATATATATATATATATATATATATTTATATATATATATATATATATTTCCCCCTTCTTTCTACAAGCTTCCAATCTTAATTACACAGTTTAGCCACCATTCTTATACTGTTTCAGCCATACTTCGTGTTTATTAATTCTTCAATTGACAACCAAAGGTGCTCACAAACTACCCACAAATAATTTTATTAGACAAAATAGATAAAATACATATATTAAAGATTAGCTTTTTCAAGGAGGATCAAGCAAGTAGAGAATGGACCACAGAGTAAGTATGTTTCTCAGATAGATAATAGCGTAGAATCAATCTGCTCCAGCGTATAACCACAATGCATTTTTCACAGTATTGCTTTCTCAAGGGGAGTGTGGTTGAGAAAGCAGTACTGCGAAACATGCATTGGGGTGTACTGAGTGGACCCTTCAATATATACTAACATGGGTAAACATTAATGATACCTCATTAGGATATCACTACATTGTTTCTATACTTTTCTGCCTCTTGTTTGCATTTGCACTTTACTTTTATATATACCTGTTCCTTGTCTTCGTATACACTGGAACAGATTTATTCTATGCTGTTATCTATCTCAGAAATACAGTTGTGGCCAAAAGTATTGACACCCCTGCAATTTTGTCAGATAATACTCAGTTTCTTCCTGAAAATTATTGCAAACACAAATTCTTTGGTATTATTATCTTCATTTAATTTGTCTTAAATGAAAAAAACACAAAAAGAATTGTCCTAAAGCCAAATTGGATATAATTCCACACCAAACATAAAAAAGAGGGTGGACAAAAGTATTGGCACTGTTTGAAAAATCATGTGATGCTTCCCTAATTTGTGTAATTAACAGCACCTGTAACTTACCTGTGGCACCTAACAGGTGTTGGCAATAACTAAAATCACACTTGCAGCCAGTTGACATGGATTAAAGTTGACTCAACCTCTGTCCTGTGTCCTTGGGTGTACCACATTGAGCATGGAGAAAAGAAAGAAGACCAAAGAACTGTCCGAGGACTTGAGAAACCAAACTGTGAGGAAGCATGAGCAATCTCAAGGGTACAAGTCCATCTCCAAAGACCTGAATGTTCCTGTGTCTACCGTGCGCAGTGTCATCAAGAAGTTTAAAGCCCATGGCACTGTGGCTAACCTCCCAGGATGTGGACGGAAAAGAAAAATTGACAAGAGATTTCAACGCAAGATTGTGCGGATGTTGGATAAAGAACCTCGACTAACATCCAAACAAGTTCAAGGTGCCCTGCAGTCTGAGGGTACAACAGTGTCAACCCGTACTATCCGTCGGCATCTGAATGAAAAGGGACTGTATGGTAGGAGACCCAGGAAGACCCCACTTCTTACCCGGAGACATAAAAAAGCCAGGCTGGAGTTTGCCAAAACTTACCTGAAAAAGCCTAAAACGTTTTGGAAGAATGTTCTCTGGTCAGATGAGACAAAAGTAGAGCTTTTTGGGCAAAGGCATCAAAATAGAGTTTACAGGAGAAAAAAAAGAGGCATTCAAAGAAAAAAACACGGTCCCTACAGTCAAACATGGCGGAGGTTCCCTGATGTTTTGGGGTTGCTTTGCTGCCTCTGGCAGTGGACTGCTTGACCGTGTGCATGGCATTATGAAGTCTGAAGACTACCAACAAATTTTCCAGCATAATGTAGGGCCCAGTGTGAGAAAGCTCCGTCTCCCTCAGAGGTCATGGGTCTTCCAGCAGGACAATGACCCAAAACACACTTCAAAAAGCACTAGAAAATGGTTTGAGAGAAAGCACTGGAGACTTCTAAGGTGGCCAGCAATGAGTCCAGACCTGAATCCCATAGAACACCTGTGGAGAGATCTAAAAATGGCAGTTTGGAGAAGGCACCCTCCTAATATCAGGGACCTGGAGCAGTTTGCCAAAGAAGAATGGTCTAAAATTCCAGCAGAGCATTGTAAGAAACTCATTGATGGTTACCGGAAGCGGTTGGTCGCAGTTATTTTGGCTAAAGGTTGTGCAACCAAGTATTAGCCTGAGGGTGCCAATACTTTTGTCTGGCCCATTTTTGGAGTTTTGTGTGAAATGATCAATGTTTTGCTTTTGCTTCATTCTCTTTTGTGTTTTTTCATTTAAGACAAATTAAATGAAGATAATAATACCAAAGAATTTGTGATTGCAATCATTTTCAGGAAGAAACTGAGTATTATCTGATAAAATTGCAGGTGTGTCAATACTTTTGGCCACAACTGTATACTTATTTTGTGGTCTGTTCTCTACTTGCTTCATCCTCCTTGAAAAACCTAATTTTTAATGTATGTATTTTATCTAATAGAATTACATTTGAATTTTATATTTGTGGGTGGTTTGTGAACACCTTTGGTGAGCAATTAAAGGTTTAATATTGGGTTGTTTCCACTCTGCAATTCTTTTCCAATGTTAATGGAGGGATTTGTACTATTATATACCTAGCAGTAAGATATATGTGCTATTTGAATATTTGTGTATTGTTCATGTTTATATATCTGTTCATTTTTCCATGTCCGTTATGTATGTGACCCTCCTTCCCAGTTTTTGTTTTTGTTTTTATCAATCTAATACATAAAGGATATATTTGTTCCTTAATTTATGTGTGGCATTTGTTCACCCTTTTTGTTAACTTAATGTATAACTAAATACAAAACAAATAAATGAGTGACAGTGTGGTACATGAAGAGAGAGGACCCGAAGGCTTTGCCAAGGCTTACAATATCTGTTAGGAAAGGAGGAAGAGGACAGTAGGAGAGAGTAGAAGATTCTCATGTGGTGCTGTACTGGCAGTAGGGTTATTATAGGTTGCAGGTTTTTCTGATGTTATGGGTTTTCGAATGGATTTTGAAGGGTTTTAAGTTGATGGGAGTGTGACATTGGAGTAGTGAGTTCTAGAGAATATGGGACAAATGTCTGTGTCTCAATAGTTGAGGTTTAATGGTCTCATCAAACATTTTATAGCAATGGTTGTGCCGTCAGTAGTGTTGAGCATTCCGATACCGCAAGTATCGGGTATCGGCCGATACTTGCTGTATCGGAATTCCGATACCGACTTCCGATATTTTTTCAATATCGGAATTCGGCATCGGAATCGGAAGTTCAAAGTTGATTGACAGACTGACGTCATCATGATGCGCGGTGTGTGCGCATCATGATGCGCCGTCATTTCGGGCCTTCCGGGGGTCTCTGCTGGCCTGCCGGGGGGCTGTGCCGGCCTGCCGGGGGGGCTGTGTGGACTGCCCGGGGTCTGTACCGGCCTGCCGGGGGGCTGTGCCGGCCTGCCGGTGGTCTGTGCACCCTGTGGGGGTCTGTGCCGGCCTGCCGGGGGGCTGTGCCGGCCTGCCGGTGGTCTGTGCACCCTGTGGGGGTCTGTACCGGCCTGCCGGGGGGCTGTGCCGGCCTGCCGGGGGGCTGTGCTGATGTCCGGGGGTCTGTGCAAGCATCGTCCGATGGGACTACAAGTCCCATCGGGCGATGCCTGCTACCATGACAGTGATTGACACATTAGCCAATGATGGGACAGTAGTAGTCCCATCATCCGGCTAATGTGTTAAATGTTAAAAAAAAAAAAAAAAAAATACTACATGCATGCTACATACATACTACATGCTACATACATACTACATATATACTACATACATACTACATACATGCTACATACATACTGCATGCTACATACATACTACATACATACTACATGCATGCTACATACATACTACATGCATGCTACATACATACTACATGCATGCTACATGCATGCTACATACATACTACATGCTACATACATACCACATACATACTACATACATACTACATACTACATATATACTACATGCATGCTACATGCATACTACATGCTACATACATACCACATACATACTACATACATGCTACATACTACATACATACTACATACATACTACATACATACTACATGCATGCTACATACATACTACATGCATGCTACATACATACTACATGCATGCTACATACATACTACATACATACTACATACATACTACATACTACATACATACTACATATATACTACATGCATGCTACATACATACTACATGCTACATACATACCACATACATACTACATACATGCTACATACATACTACATATATACTACATGCATGCTACATACATACTACATACATACTACATGCATGCTACATACATACTACATGCATGCTACATACATACTACATGCTACATACATACCACATACATACTACATACATACTACATACATACTACATGCTACATACATACTACATATATACTACATGCATGCTACATACATACTACATGCTACATACATACCACATACATACTACATACATGCTACATACATACTACATATATACTACATGCATGCTACATACATACTACATATATACTACATGCATGCTACATACATACTGCATGCTACATGCATGCTACATACATACTACATACATACTACATGCTACATACATACCACATATATACTACATACATACAATACATTCATACAATACATACATAGACATACAGTACATATAACATAGAGTAACATACTTACCAATACTTGTCACATTGTTCCCTGAAGCCATTGTCTTTTCCGGAATAAATATTAACATAACAAACCACAAAAATACTCACCCACGATCCGAAGCAGTCCACGAGTGTGTCCCACGACGATCTTGGGTAGAGAACGGCAGCATCAGATGATGCTGCCGTTCTCTACGGGCTGCAGGAATCCAATGACGGAAGGTAGGTATCCTTCCGCACTGTATTCCTCCGCCACTTAAAAAAAAAAAAAGTCCCTAGTCTCACTTTATGCCATTGCTGCGTGGGAAATTCCCACACAGCAATGGCATAAAGTGAGACTAGGGACTTTTTTTTTTTTTAAGTGGCGGAGGAATACAGTGCGGAAGGATACCTACCTTCCGTCATTGGATTCCTGCAGCCCGTAGAGAATGGCAGCATCAGCTGATGCTGCCGTTCTCTACCCAAGATCGTCGTGGGACACACTCGTGGACTGCTTCGGATCGTGGGTGAGTATTTTTGTGGTTTGTTATGTTAATATTTATTCCGGAAAAGACAATGGCTTCGGGGAACAATGTGACAAGTATTGGTAAGTATGTTACTCTATGTTATATGTACCGTATGTCTATGTATGTATTGTATGAATGTATTGTATGTATGTAGTATATATGTGGTATGTATGTAGCATGTAGTATGTATGTAGTATGTATGTAGCATGCATGTAGCATGCAGTATGTATGTAGCATGCATGTAGTATATATGTAGTATGTATGTAGCATGCATGTAGTATATATGTAGTATGTATGTAGCATGTAGCATGCATGTAGTATGTATGTGGTATGTATGTAGCATGTAGTATGTATGTAGCATGCATGTAGTATATATGTAGTATGTATGTAGCATGTAGCATGCATGTAGTATGTATGTGGTATGTATGTAGCATGTAGTATGTATGTAGCATGCATGTAGTATATATGTAGTATGTATGTAGCATGTAGTATGTATGTAGCATGCATGTAGTATATATGTAGTATGTATGTAGCATGTAGTATGTATGTAGCATGCATGTAGTATATATGTAGTATGTATGTAGCATGCAGTATGTATGTAGCATGCATGTAGTATATATGTAGTATGTATGTAGCATGTAGTATGTATGTAGCATGCATGTAGTATATATGTAGTATGTATGTAGCATGTAGTATGTATGTAGCATGCATGTAGTATATATGTAGTATGTAGCATGTAGTATGTATGTAGCATGCATGTAGTATATATGTAGTATGTATGTAGTATATATGTAGTATGTATGTTGCATGTAGTATTTATGTAGTATGAATGTAGCATGTATGTAGTATGTAGTATGAATGTAGCATGTATGTAGTATGCATGTTGTATGTATGTAGCATGTAATTTTTTTTATTTTTTTTTACATTTATCACATTAGCCGGATGATGGGACTACTACTGTCCCATCATTGGCTAATGTGTCAATCACTGTCATGGTAGCAGGCATCGCCAGATGGGACTTGTAGTCCCATCGGACGATGCCTGCACAGACCCCCGAAGCTTGCACAGCCCCCCGGCAGGCCGGCACAGCCCCCCGGCAGGCCGGCACAGCCCCCCGGAGCCTGCACAGACCACCGGCAGGCCGGCACAGCCCCCCGGCAGGCCTGCACAGCCCCCCGGCAGGCCGGCACAGCCCCCCGGAGCCTGCACAGACCACCGGCAGGCCGGCACAGCCCCCCGGCAGGCCGGCACAGCCCCCCGGAGCCTGCACAGCCCCCCGGCAGGCCGGCACAGCCCCCCGGCAGGCCGGCACAGCCCACCGGAGCCTGCACAGACCACCGGCAGGCCGGCACAGCCCCCCGGCAGGCCGGCACAGACCACCGGAGCCTGCACAGACCCCCTGGCAGGCCGGCACAGCCCCCCGAAAGGCCCGTACAGACCCCAGAGAGGCTGTACAAGGGCAGGAAAGGGTTTTTCTTATTCCGATACCGGAAGTCCCATAGACTTGAATGGGACTTCCGGTATCGGAATCGGCGATACCGATACTTTTTTTAAAGATCGGCCGATACCATCCGATACGATGCTTTGAAGTATCGGACGGTATCGCTCAACTCTAGCCGTCAGTGTTGTCCATTTTTACTATATACACCATTTAATAACAGTAGAAATGAGAACATCAAGCAGAATTCCAATTTGGCCATTTGCATGTTTTTTCCAAAGAAATTCAGTTCGCAGAGAAGTTATTCTCCTCAAATGTAATTTACGTTATTATATTCTGGGGTATCTTCAGACGGCAGGGCATATGAAATGTAATATGTAAGAAGTGTCATGGGTGTCATGGTGCCTAGGACGATCCAGCGGCATCATTACATCACAACTTGCACCATAAACTTCCACACGCATGTGCAGAACCTTTCCAGGTGCAACGACAGTGGAAAGTCCAGAAAAATGAGAGGGACCTAAAGATTTCATTGCAAGTGTCGGGATGACACCGGATAAGTGGTAGCAAGGAGGCTGGAGAGGTGAGTGGTGAACAGAGTGTAAGGACTTTTTCAGGTTTTTTAATGGTCCATTATTGGCCAGAAAAATGGCAACTAGCTGAATCAGTGTGGAAACAAATTACAAAAAAATCCACATTTTGGCAAATGCAGGTTTTTGCAAAATTCAAGTAGAATTAAATTCCAGTCTAATTTTTTTCACTCATCTATAATAAATAGTTTCTAAATACTGTTTAATAGGCAGTTGAAGAACTTGCTGAATTCTCTGACATTTTAGCTCTTGCAGGGTGTTGTTTATACTCAACAGTTATGAGCTTTTCTAAAAAGCTGAGTATCTGAAAATAAAGATAATTTATTCTTCTGAAGCAAATGTCCACTTTCACTGTCTGGAAGTCAGCGTTCCGAAGTCAGTTATTATATGCAGTAATATGTTACATTTCTGTCTTTAGGGTTCTTTCCCTATGTTTCTTGTTAATCAGTCATGACATGTCAAGTGGCATCCAAATGAAAAATTTCCCAATGCAAATCTAATAATGACGTCCATTTTTGTCCTTCACTTTTGTATAAATATTATAAATAGATAATTCATATTTGTAGGGTGGGAAAATGGTTTGTTTAATGGATTTAGATCACATTGACTGCCAAGTTAATTTAATTTCCAATAAATAGAGAATAGAGAGTATGAATTGTATTTTATGTAACAGGGTCAATTTCTGAAAGCGAAGCATCACATGCCTGGTCTGTGAATGTAAGCAAATACCCTACGGCAATGTGGGACTTATGGGAAATTACTCATTGGCAGCTGAAAAACATCTATTTTCTTGATAACGGCTTGACCTCTTGTAATGCTTTTTCAGCTTGAAGAACTGGAAATAATTAAAAAAACATATAAACTATTTCAGCTATGCGCTATTATAACACCAGTGGCATGCTTATCTATCGGAGTTCATCAGAAATTCACAATGCAAATAGCACTGTTGAATGTTCTTCAATAAATTTGAAATTTCTGAATGTGAATTATTTCTCCATTCTATTTAGATCAACACAGGAAAGATCTCACTGGTATATAGGTATTACATACTATTTGAACAGAAGCTGGAGTGCAGTATACATCAGCTACCAAGACACAATGTGCAGAGCTTCGGTATTTCACTCAGGCTGCCACCGGAGATGGCATCAACTGATTGGAGGGGGTGCTGGGTGTAGGACCCTAAACGACCTGATATTGATGACCAAGAAAGAAACTTTTTTTTCCCAAGGAAACTTTTATGCTTCTTTTTCAGAGTAGGATGTAGTCTATTGGAAATTATACATTGATTCCCTGAAGAAATTAGTAGAGTATAACAAGCCTGCAATCCCGTCAGCCATGGTATTAGTTAATGGTATGTTTCTAAACAATTAAATTTATCTAATACAAAGGAATACTCTGATTCCTATTTCCCCCTTTTTGATCTTCGTGCTTATAACGAAACCTTTGGCAAAGACTATAAGCCAAAATAAAAGAATAAATATTAGAATCAATGTAGGCTGCTGCTCCCACATAACTTGTTTTTCACCAATGACATTATGATCATTGCTAATTGCTAGTGATTAGAGATGGGAAAATTGATTTGCAGAACTCCAAATGGATGGGATATCCTTTTTGGGAGTCTTTAAAATCAACTTACCTCCCAGCAGCTTCTTTTGATTACCCTGGTTGGTGCAATGTCTTCATTATGTTGTGACACATTTTGAATCAGCCCCGCTAATTGAAAGAGGAGCCAAGAATTCATGGAGCTAAGAATTTTTGTGGACCTTCTGTCCAACTATAACAGATTATTGACCTGACCAATAGATCAGAGTCCTACGAATTGATTACCCCATCTCTACTACTGATAACATTAACTGCTTTAAAGAAATATGAAAACTCATGCTTTAATTCAACACGGAAGAATCGCAGATTTTAGGTTTACCACATCTATACATCTGTATACCAAATCTATAGGTAGCTAAAAACTTTAGACGAAACCATTCAATGTTTATGTGATCTTCCACCAAAGTTTGTTCAGCCAATGTTTTGTAAAAATCATGAAGATTCTTTGGGAAATATTTACCAGGGTGATGCCAGGGGTATCTGGCAGAGTCTGAATTTCCTATTTCTAGTAAAAAAGTTGCCCACAATTAATTGTTATATTAAAATTGGGCTTAATGTAGTTTAAAAATAAAAAAAATTGATACTCACCTACCAGACCTCTACAATGACCATAATACTGTTGGCTGTGTCCTCTGCTGGTTGGTTGCATTTTCTTTTAGGCATGGACAACGCATCACATAACTGCTGCAGCCAACCAGTGACCACTAATCGGTAGTAGCCTTGATGTTCTGTCTGAGTCAAAATAAGCTGTCGCAATACTAGGACTTTTATTATGTAGCAATAAACCAATATTTTAGCCTTTCAATGATAGCCTACCGTAGTTTGGAAAAAAGTCGGACATGTTTTCATTTTTTGAAATTTTTGTTTCAATCTTTGTGTGAAATATCTTTTTATATTTATATGCACAATGGAGGGAAATAAATTTTGCATCTTCATCCCTACATTAATCAGGCGCTATAGAATACTTGATGGCACAAGCATGTTAAATGTAATCAATGAATATAAAATAGTAATTTTAGAGCCACTAAAAAAGTGTCACCGTGTAAAAAATAAATTATAGGTTGAAAATTTAGCACCTGAGCATAATATTCCATCTGGTTAACCTCCATATGTTTTATGAATATATTTGATAAATTAAGCAAAACAGGATCCAAATAATTTTACGTAACTAGCTTACACGAGTTTCCTTTTTTTTCCTTTACCATCAAACTCCGAGTTTTGACTAATAACTCTGTTATAAAGATTAGGTATAGAAATTATTCTCAGAATGTAAAACGTGAAGCTTAATTTCTGTATTTGACAATAGCTGAAGCAGTTTTTATAATCTGTAATACAAATGACTACAACTTGAAAAAAGATCACCAATAGAGAATAAAAAACACTGTAAAAATAAGGTGTGCGGCTGAACGGAATTTTCTTGTTGCTGATGCTGTAGAATGAGGGTTTTTAGCAACGCGTTTCGAAGTCTATTTTCAAGTTTTAAAAAATGGCTGGTCGCCATCAGGTGAGCTACATTATACCATTGTTTTAATATTTTTCTCTGTTAATAGGGTTACCCTATTGTGAACACTTTTTTCCTTCACAGCACTTCCTGTACTTCCTGAAAAAGCGTCACTCCAGACAGAATCTTGATTTAGTCAAAATGATGCTGTTCTGTCCTCAATAAATGAACAGGAATTCATGTAGCTTATACAGGCAGCTAAACTGCTATACCGCGGGTCCAAAAAGGAGACTGTAGGTTGAATCTGTGCTTTAATGAACGTAGTGGTATATTGATGTGGTGAAACTACATATAAAACATATATACACTCAGTCAGTATGGGGTACATAGGAATACATAATATACATAATATACATTGTCTGCACTAATAGCTATCCAACGGAGCTAACTAAGCAGGCTAATATGAGATAGGAATTAGATATAGGAAGCATGATTACCTACTAGCGATGCTGACACAAGGGGAGTAGAGAAATGAGATGTTCCCAGGAAGCAGGCTTGAGAGAAAACGGAGGACTGGATGGAAAAATGAGGGCTGGACTAAACCATAATCCTTTGCAAACTTACCAGGGTGCCTTGCAACTTTCCCAAAATGCATTGTGAAGGGAGGGAAATAGAAAATGAAACTAAAACACACAATAACACTGCAGTTATGACTCTGGTCAGTAGATGGAGCCAAAAACAAGGAAAACATTAAATCTATGGCTGAAACTGAACATTATGGATATTCTCAGCAAATCAATGTAAATATTATCAAAATAGACAGTGAAAGGTTGTGAATTAAATGTCAGAGACAGAACAGATGCTAACATTATTAAGGAGCTAATACATCCATCGCCACCTATTCAGGTAATAGGTGATAAGTAGTTGTGAAACTGGAAATCGCACGGATTCCTAAAACAGATTCCTTCCCCTTTCACCAGGATGACCACAGTATGGCAGGACTGAGGTCTCCTATCTTAACAGTCAGTGCAGGTCCCAAAGTTTGTGATGATATCTATCTAACATTTATTGCCAATTTTACTGGCTGAAATAACTACAAATATTAATATTTTAATTTAGAGGAGTTAAGTATTTAACAAAACCTATTTTAATTCTTAATTTGTCTCTAAATTATAAATATGGTATCCTGAAATATATAGTGCAATACTGGAATTCCCTTATGGTAAAGGGAGAGAAAATGGCGCTTTCTGAGTTTAGTAAATGTAAAAAAAGATTAAAACCAAAAAATAGGGAAATTGCTCATCTGAGCAGTTGGGCAAATAACACATGAACTAGATCCAATAGGTGCAGCCTACCGCGTGTGCTGTTGGAAATTCTTCCAAGGGAGTTCCAGAAGCATATGATGAGGGTCGAGATACCAGATGAAATGAGCTTCTGTGGTATCAAATGAGAAAATTACCAGGAATATGTAAAAAAATATTCTAATATTTATTTAAAGAACACAGCGCATTTTGGCTGTATCCAGCCTCTCTCAGGTGTCTCTGAAGAAGCCTGGATACAGCCAAAATGCTTTGTGTTTTTTAAATAAATTATTTTTTTTTGGCATTAATTTCATTTGATACTGTGGGGTGCGTTTCACCAGGTAGCTTCACCCTCATCATGAACTGCCAAAATCTATAGTGCATGATGCTAACATATGAGTACTCTGTGGTTGTAAGACTAATCTCCCCTGTTGTGGTGCTATGGAGAAATGAAAGACATACTGACAGGTTTCCTCATAGATTACAGTAGATCACTAGAGTCTAAACATGTGGACACTGTGATCAACTTATTGTCAAGAGACCCTCATTATATCTAGAGTGAGTTCACAGAATGGAACCTCTTTGTAAAATTGCTTCCTTTATGCTAAATTGGCAGTCAGTTAATATCTTTTATTCAGATGGTAGTTTAGGTAACTATTTTAGATAAAATGACAAAACTAAATAAAAATATAACAAAGCTAAAAATAACGTTTGACGCTCACTGTATCTTGTGCAAAAGTAATGCCTGGTAATGGCTGCAATGTCCCATTATGGCATTAAAAGGGTAGGCAAATAACTTGTGTTTCATGTTTCAAGGAAAATAACTGATTTTCACGATTGATAAAATTTGTATGAACAACACTTACAGTATATTTGGTCATAATGAAATATTTTTCCTTGTATTGTACCCAACAACCACTTCTCATAATCCTTCTACAGATCAGAATCAATAGATAAATACACATAGACAGGATAAGCAGGGAAAGCGGCAAGATGACTTCTAGGACGAGAAGTCATTTCATGACAACAGAATTGAAATGTAAAATGCTGTGCACTGAGTGTATATGCTGGGCTTTATACACAATGCTTCCTTTTATGATTCCCATAGGAGATATGAGATTACATTGACATGAAATCCACTTCAAAGTGCCACCATTTTTATTTTATACACTAAACACTGGATATTAGGAGCAAGGATTATAAAGTATTGCAATGAATTATTGGTGCAGAGGACCACATAAACCATGTTATACCAAGATCTAAAATCTGCCCTAGCTCCTCTCTAAAATAACAAATAGATTGGATGAGTGGCCAAATAAAAGCAAAATAGATATCGCAACTGCATTGAGCAGGAAAAACATGTGGTTGAAACCCCATAAAATAGAAAAGGACAAGTCACAAATAATTTAAACTACAGCATGAGAAATATCAAGAACTTAGTGCTCCGAAATGTCCTGTGAGACAGTAAGGTGCCTCTCTGTTTCTTAGACGATTTTTATTATGTAGCCTACTTACTGTATTTTTTATATTTTATGACTTGTGATTGGCTGTAGAAGTCAGGTGACTGGAACAGGATGTCTTCAGAAGTTCCCCTGATGGTGCCGTTCAAGTGAGTGAAAAACGCAGCCTTATTTCTTCTTGTCCTGCCTAAGGCTGGTTTCACACTTGCGTTTTTTAGCACTGCGCCTCGTGCGCTATCGTGCGCTTGCGCATTGCTCCCCTATATTTAATATGGGTGCGCATGGTCTAGCACATGCACGCGTTCGTATGAGTTTTCGTGTGCATGTGGTTTTTTGTAGTGTGCGCCTAAGAGCGCCGGACGCAACCTGTTGCATTTTTGGTCCGTCCGACCTGTCTCAAAAAAACGCATGTGCACGTTAGCGCACGGAATGCGCAAAAAACAGCATTACAGTCTATGGGAACGCACGCGTATGCTAGGACATGCGCACGAATGCATTTAAAATCGCATGCGTTTTTTTGAGTTAACATGGTGACGAACTGGTTAAATCGGATGGGCAAAAAACCAGCAAACGCATGCAAAACGCATGATGAGTTTTTTGCATGCGTTTGGTATGCGCACGAGGCGCAGCGCAAAAAAACGCTAGTGTGAAACTAGCCTAAGAGATGTCAGGCTGCCTATGCCAGACATGATGGTTAAAGCAAGGGGACTTACATTCTTTTGTTATTTTAAAGGGAACTTGTCACCAACTTTTCTCATATAAATTATGGCCACCAATATTAAGGCCTTTTTTACAGCATACTGGAATGCCATAAAAAAAAGTCCTCAATCCAGTTTGCTGATCCCAAAAAATAGATTTTATTTTACTCACGGATGGGGTGGTCCTATTCAGTGGAACTCTCTGGTCTTAATCCGGCACCTACTCTGTTCTTGTGATCACCGTCCTCACATCCTACCTCATCCACACAGTGTCTTCCATCGTGTTCCTGTGCAGAAGCACTTTTCTCTGCCCTGCTGAAAGCAGAGCAAAGCATTATAGTACGCATGCATCGAGAAAGTCCAAAGAGTGCCGATAACGTAGAAGTAAAGCCGGCGCAGGAACGCGATAGGGAAACTGTGTGGATGACATAGGTTGTGTCGTTCAAATGTAGCAGGGAATGAAAATGAAGATAGCAAGAATAGAGGAGGCACAAGATTAAGACCAGAGATGTCCATCAGACTAGACCACCTCATCTATGAGTATAATAAAGGCTCATTTTTGGGATCTGCAGAGTGGATTGGGGACTTTTTACAGCAGTTCTTGACCTGTTATAACTTACGGTAAGACAGACACAAAATAAATATATACTCTGCTATAAGTAGTTTTCTTTTAATCATAACTGGTTTTACTAAGTACCCTATGCACTATTACTTTATACTTACTTACAGCAGGGTATTTGTTCATTTTGTTTTTTTCTTAAGTTTTATCTGTTTAATTGCCAGTGTGAGCACGCTCCTATAATTTGCATATATACCAACTTTTACTCCATTTCATTTTTTTCGGTTAAGTTACAAGTTTCTTCACTCATTGCAGGTAAGGGTGTTGCCTCTCCCTTTCTTTGAGCTGGGAATTATGTTTATTTAGCTTTCCATTGCTTGGTGTCCATATTTTGGACCCTTATTCACATTAACATCTCTTTGACACATGGTAAGGTTTAAATACTAGCGGTTAGGACAATCCCGCTTTGGGTAAACCTTGACATTGGTGGGATGGCTTTTACACTTTTTTGCTCAAAAATTGTGTTTACTAAGTGCTCTATGATTGTTATAGGCACTATTGTTTTTAAAATACATTATTATCAGTGTGAATGAGTGCACAAACATCATCTCAGGATAGAAAAATTAAAATTCCATCTACGCGTTTGAGGTAAATAAACTCTTAGTTATGATGGCATGTGCATACAAGTGAGCTTTTTATGTAGCTTGAATTCCCGGCTTGCACATATTGTGACTAATTAACTTGATTAGTTCACTTGTTGCTGCACATTTCTGACACCATAGAAGACATTTAGAATTTGACAGCAAATTTTTCTATAATGAAATTTTAACTGCACTGATGTTTGTGTTCTTGTTCACACTGAGAATAAAGTATTCACCGTGATTGTGAAACTGGACTCCCTCTACTGAACTGCTTTACGTCAAGACACAGACGCTGCCATCTGCTCTGAATCACAAAAATCTTGCTTGTGAGTGAGGTGGACTTTTTCTTTTTACTATTGCTATTAACTTACTTACAGGAGTTATATGTTCAGTGGTTAGCACTGCAGCTTTGCAGTGCTGGGGTCCTGGGTTCAAATCCTACCAAGGACAATATTTAAAAGGAGATTGTATGTTCTCCTCGTGTTTGCATGGGTTTCCTCCAGGTTCTCTGGTTTCCTTCCACACTCCAAAGACATACTGTTAGGGAATTTAGATTGTAAGCCCCAATGGGGACAGTGATGATAATGTATGTAAATCGCCGTAGAATTAATGAGGCTATGTAATTTTGTAAAATAAATAATTATATTTTCTTTATGTTTTAGGTTTTTGTCTGTTTAATTACCAGTGTGAACATGCTCCTATATTTTGCATGTGTGGCGCCCCTGTGGTTTCAGTCACCACAGGGTACTGCACTTCATCCAGAGGTGTGGTACTCTGCTCTCTGGTAAGGGAGGAGCACTGCCAGGACTCACACATCAGCACCTAACACTAGTCCCCATCTGGCCAGGGGGGAGTTAAGTAGAGGGTGTGGGTGGAGAAAGTAGGGAAGGGACGGAGCTAAAGGGAGTTACAGTTGGTGGGAGGAGTTAGTGCTGAAGTAAAGAGATTGTTCTGGAAAGAGTCAGTCAGTAAGAGAGTGGTGTGTGAGGACAGAAGTCAGTCAGAAGGGAGAGAGAAGGAGTTGCTTGTGGATATTGAAGCTGAGTGCAGCTTGTCTCCAGACTAAAGAGTGTGAAAGAGACGGAGTGAAGATAGAGAAGAAAGGAAGGAAAGCTCCTGGAGGATAGGAAGAAGAGGTCTTAGGGGCACGGATTGTGAGCAATCCATCCTTGGGGCCAGCATCTAACAGTGTGGTCGGTGGAGGGACCAGATCGCAGTTAGGGGACCGGCCGCAAAACTAGTAGAGAAACTAAGGACTCACCTAGGAGACCAGTGGTGGCAGTGTCTGTAAGTGCTGCAGCCAATCCACACTCATTCGCTGAAAAGGTAGACATATAGGATCCCGGGTCCTGACCAACGTTGCCTGGCAAGATCCGAGTCTGCTGGCTCGGGACACTGTGTGTGAAGATGCAGGGCAGGAGAGGTGGTAGCCAGTGTAGCGAGAAGGCCAGGAAAGGAACATTAAAGGGAGCCCTGGCAACGTACACCCCAAGCTACCTGAGAGCTGTCTGGACCACAAGCCTGGAGGACACAGCACCCCGGCTGGGGACTGTAACAATTGAACTGTGAGTAAAATTGTGAAGAATTCACTCTGCTGTGTCCTCAGAATCATTTACCGCATCATCCACCCTGCACTGCACTACCACCACTACCACCATCTTAAATCATATCATTACAACTGCTAACACCTTATTTGCCGAATACCACAGGTGACATCTCAAATTATCCCTTATAAACCATTATTTCCCCTTTCCATGATTTTTATTGGACGCCCAGGGCCACGGACCGGGTCACTGCTGCCGTGACACATCCCCTTATGAACCGGCCCTATACCGAGTACCCCTACAGCCCTGGCGGGCGCTCCACATGCATACCAACTTATACTCCAGTTCATTTTTTTCGGCTTACAGCTTGAACTGTGCCCAATGCAATACTATAAACAGAGGCAGTTTTCCTCTGCGATATCAGAAGAGCACAATGGAACGGTGGCTAGCCCAACCTTGTGATTGGAGTAGTGTGAGAGCAGCGCTTACAAACTCTATACCAAAGAAATTTTTTATTCCCTACACTCCTTGCCTAGGAGATCGGTCACCTCAGGTAGATTCCAGCAGTGACCAGTAACCTCAGCAGCTAACATTATACAGTAAAATTAAAAATCCCTCCATTCTTGAGAATGGAGATGATTTAAAAAAAAAAAAAAATGTAAATTTATTTGCTTTCACCAGAATTTAGCAATGATAACCATTTATTATGTTGAAAAACACACTTCGAGCAATGATTGATCTCATTTTAGGGTAGCGCTACACTGTAATAAGTACAAAAGAAATGAAAAAAGTATCTTCTTACATAAAGATGGTATTATCTATAGTGTTGGTATTGGCCAATGAAAGAGAATGTATGGTAGTATAGGTAATTTTACCAGTTCATCGTTGCTGTATTTTATCTTATGTTACAGGTGTTTTCAAGTGTTTGAGATTATTCTTCTGTGCTATTTAGATTTCTTTTCAACTATTGTATAGTTTATATGTATTTCCTTTTTCCCGCTGTATAAGCTTACTGTTTCCATTAATCTCCTAATTACACTATGTCATATCTTTTCCAAGTTCTAATACAGATGCAGTAAAAACATATTATACAGCACAATCATGCAATTTACTATTAATCTTGTTTTATTGTCAAATGTGTTTTCATTACACAATACACCAAAATACAATAGAGCTCAGTCAAACTGAACTAAATTAAAAGCTCCGCTAATATGATTTTTCACTGCAGCCTCAATTATTCAGTTCTTTGCACTGAAAATATAGCTGTCATTTCTATCAAATATGCTTTGCAGCAGAGTTCCTAAAGTGCTATGTTTAAGATGAAAAATAAAAACTGTATTCTTTGCTTCAGTTCTTCTCCGAGTAATGAGAATTGTGGAAAAACTTTATTTGTGAACACCAAGCCCAAACTTCTATATGAAAAACTATGGTTTCCTAAAGAAAGAATTAACAGTGAATATAGAATGAATGGGACTAGGCATCCCACTCATGGTAAAGATTCAAAAATAGGTTCTCCTACAGCTAAAATGTGGACATGACATTACAGGCTTAGCGTTTCATAGTTTTTAAGATTGAATGTGGACTTAAGTCCATCGAGTTTAACCTATAGCCTAACATGTTGATCCAGAGGAAGACAAAAACCCGATGGGGCAAACATGAAGGAGCCAACATGGGAGCTACATCTCCAGCAGGAATTCGATTATAGAGCACATGTGATGAATTCTGGGGTCCAATGCTATCTTGTAGTTATTGAAGGTGTATTCGAAAGGAGGATTCATGGGTATTTTAGATGTATGATGAAAAGAGTCAATTTTTTTTCCAAAAAAGCAGGAAGCCAGGCATAAAGAATGAATCCTCTATACAAAAAATATGGCACTGTTTAGATATTTTTCCAGATAATATGTCTTTTGCAACCAAACTCTTCAAATTCTGTTATTTCTATTTTGAGATAATGTTTAGACAACGATTGGTAACAAGTGTCCTTAAAATATTGGTATTAGAAGACAGTGGGTTGGGCATAGGATGGGCGGACCCCTGGATGTTCGGGTCAGGTTTGGCCAAACACTTACAAAAAGTTTGGGTTTGGGTACCAGAACAGTACCCGTGTGATGGAAATATATACATTTCATATAGATCTCACTTGCATGTATTCTTTATATACTGATATACACACATATATATATATATATATATATATATTCATAGCTATCTTGAACTTTATACGCAATTGCTCAGAATGGCAATTGACCTCGTTAGCTATCCGGCTCAAACCATCATTGTCTTGTGATATATGTGCTAGATATTGAAAAGAGGAAGTAACAACAGATGTTGAAACTGATGTCTGGTCTTTGCTGAGTTGCAGGACAATGGATATAGTAAATTATATATTGTTGAATCACCCTCTTGTCGGATGATGCCATATATGTTCATGTACTCAAATAGCCAATAGCATTGAAGTTCAGCCTTATGTTAATTGACTAACCACTCCTTTATGTATGCAATGATAAAACCATGTATGTGCAGTAAAGCTCCAGAGTTTTGCTGGAATGTGATGCTGCTAACAGGTGTATAGCATCTTCATTTCCTTTGAGCGCTCAAAAGACTCTGTTCTAAATAGGATAGGCCACAGCACACACAGGGATATATCTATCCATTCAAAATTTCCATATCATCTGGTGCCCAACGTGGGGCAGTAGACGAAACGCACGGGGACCCTGTTGACCGGAGAGAGGGAGGTGTCGGCTTTGGCCTTGGCTCATGGGGATGGAGATTGCGCAACTCCATAAGTAAGGTAAGAAAATCTGGTTATCTTACCTGAATGTCCCCTGTGCCCAGTCCGGGTCTATACCTCTTGCCGGTCATGAGTGGTCACCACCGCATTCCCAGGTAGTGTAAAAAGTTCACACCCTTATCCAAACCCTGGGATATAAACCAAGTTGTCTGCTGCGTGTCCTGTATGTGTTTTGATCCGGGAGAGAGCTGGTGGAAACGGTGGCTGATTGTGCTTGTGGTTGCTGGGAAACCGATAGCAGGAAGTTGAATCTCTCAGATAAGTCCTCACATATTCACCTGTGCATTGGAAGGACAGGAGAGGCCTAGCCAGGTATAGGTGGTGGAGGCTTGGAGAGATATCATTAGTCGAGTCTCCTGACAAGTTGTCACAGATTCACCTGTGCATCGGAAGGACAGGAAAGGCCTTGCCAGGCACAGGTGGTGGCAGCTTGGGGAGATATCGCAAGCCAAATCACTTGACAAGTTGCCACAGATTCACCTGTGCATCCGAAAGACAGGAGAGGCCTAGCCAGGGATGGGTGGTGGCCATCTTGTGGGGGTTATCACAGATTCCAGCTACCAGCGGGCCAGGCGGGACAACCAGTACTGGGTGGTAACATTTCCCGGGTGCCAGAGAGCAGTATACCCAGTGTGATTGGCAGTTATCGGTTACCAGAGCTGCTTGTCACAAAACAAAGAGGTCCTCGATTTCTCCCTGGACATCTATATGTGCGTCAACCTGTGAATTCACTGCTGCTCTCCATGGAGATCTGAAGCAGAAAAAGTGTTTTTTCTTTTTACACTTCCTCTTTTGCCCGTAGAGTGCGTCTCTGATATTTTTCATACTGTCACATTTGTTTTTGCTCTGTGTTTTCCACTGATCATTTTTGCTTTTTGGTGAAGGTTTTAACTGCAGTGTGAAGATTTTTGAGGAAATCTGGGTTGTTTGAGCTGTATATGCCATTGTTCAGCTTGCCCTTTGTTTTCAGAGACTTTACTTAACTGAGAATAGATGGGGCAGAGGAAAGGGGAAGTGTCTGTCTTGCATCTGTGCACGGACATAAAAATATACATTGTTGGAAGTTGTACTAATTTTTGGATTTTTGATTTTTGTTTTTTTCCAAGTTTTTCCAAGTGATTTTTCTTTTTCATTTCTTTTGCCTCCATTTCCTAAGTTTTTTTATTAGTTTTTCATTTTCTTTTTGAAGTTTTTATAAACATTTTGTTTTTTTTTGCCTTTTTCTTTCTTTTTTTTAAGCAAGTTTTAAAAGGGTTGTAAAGTTTTTGAAGTTTTTAATCACCTTTTTTTAAAGTTTTTGGAATAGACACAGTAGGTGTGATTCAGAAGGTTAAGTATGTGGATTTGCAGGGGCAGCTTCTGAAGCTGCAGCATGGCATAATGTATTGAGAGGAAAAAGGGAAGTTAGTTAGTTGAAGCTGGATTGCTGTCTGCATTTATAAAGTAGCAGCTGACTTACAGCATACAAAGGTACTAAGAGTTACGTGAACAGGAAAGGATTATTTTTACGTGTACAAGATAGGAAAAGGTGTTTTCAGTGGAATTCAAACCTGTGCTGTCGGTAAGGCACCACAAGTCCAAGCATGTCCTCTCTGACTGCAGAAAAGGGGAAGGAATCCACTCCTCCCTCCTTCTCTCTCTTCCCTCTCTTTCTCTTCCCTCCTCCCATCTCTCTCTCCTCCTTCCATTCCCTCTCCTTATCTCACCTCTCCTCCCACACCTATCTCTCCTCCTCCCTCATCCCCCTCATCTTCCCTCTCCCCTCCTCTTCTGTCCTCTCCCTCCCCTCCTCCCTCATTTCTCTCATCTCCTCCTCATTTTTCCACTCTCTCCTCCTCCTCTCCCTGCTCCTCATGCTCTCTCTCTCTCACCTCTCTGTTCAATGTCACCAGCTGGGCCAATGCCAAATCCAGACAATAAGATGTTCCTATCTCCACAGGGCACCCTCTCAAAAGTGCCAGCTATGATACCGGGAGAAGAAAGTGAAAATCTCCCTATCCAAAACCCAAAACACCACAGGTGCCCCCGATACAACAGCCAGCAGAGCCCACAGCTCGGGATGCAGGGGGGAGGTGTAGGTCATCAGTGTCTGCAGCTGCTGGGTCTGAAAATAAGGAACCCAAGTGCCAGACAGAGCTGCCAGCATTTACATCACCATCAGTGCAGAATCAGAAAGGGGGAACTGTTATGAGTTCATTTTCTCCTTCACCTCTGATGTCTGATGAACTCCCTCTGCTGGTGAAAGGAGGTAGTGAAATTGATCTGGATGGGAAGAACCTGTCATCTGAACAGGTGGAGTGTGATTGGACATCCGGAATTTCTGAGTGGATATAAGGCAGCCGACGCCCTGCAGGGTTGCTGGTGATCCTTTCTGCTCTGAGCTCTGGCATCCAGTTTAGTTCCTGTCTACTAAAAGCTAAGTTTTTGCTCTGCTATTTTTCCATGAGATTTTGTCTGTTTTCTTAGTGTTTGTGTTCAGCCTGCCCTGGTTGGGACGGGCTGAACTCCATTTTTGTCTCTGATCAGTTGATCTCTTTGCTCTGTCTTCAGAATATACCTGAGGGCTGATATAGTGATTTTGAAGTCTAGTGACTTCAGGGCCTTTTCTATCAGACGTGTTGGACATTATTTTTGGCAGGGTTTTTTGCGTGATTGCAGCCAGCATCTTTTCTGTCCTTTCCTATCTAGTTAGTTGGGCCCCATCATTTGCTCAGCCTGTCTTTCTGTCTGTGTTTGTGTTTTCATCTGTTTTTCACCGACAATACATGTTGGGGGCTGTCTATTGCTTTGGGGTCTGCTCTGGGGCAGTTTAGATTTCCCCTTTCTTTCTTTAGGCTTATTTAGCTCTCCGGCTGTGACGAGGTGTCTAGGGCACCGTAGGAACCCCCCACGGCTACTGTTAGTTGTGGTGAATAGGATCAGGGGTTTGCAATCCGCTAGCTACCAACCGCTCCGCTTTTCTGGACTTAGCTTGTGTTTTTATTTTTTCCTCCTCCGGTGACTCATTCATAACAGGGAACACCCTCACACAAAAAGGCAAACACACAATGTCACAGTTTCTCCTCTGATGAATATGACGAGGGGACATCATACATGCTGTCCAGTACTAGGGAAAGGAACCCACAGGCACCAAGTAGACAGGGGCAGATAGAGCCAGAACCCTTACACTATGTGCCCTTCACCCCTAGTCATTATTCAAGTATTCTGAATAATCTGCCAAACCCAGATATGGACTCCATGCCATTTTACAGAAGAATGCAGCAGAGCCAGCATACATATGCTGCAACCTGGATTGATCTCTGGTCCATAATGGAAATAAAAGCAGGTGAAACACTCTGGCCAATCATGAAGGAACACTTCAAGCTTCCATAAGAATTAGATGTGCACTCCTCAGGATCGTCTAATCTGGATCAAAGCTAACAGCTCAGAGAGTGGGCCAAAGCCAGACAAGCAGGGCAAGCCCTCAGCCTACATGACATGAGCCTAGCCAAGACAGAGTCTGTAGACAAGTTTCATGGCAGAGTGATGCAAGTATTCAAAGATTTAGGCCTCACTATTCATGATCAGATACACAGACAAATGTTGGCACAAGCCTTTGTGCATGGACTAAGAGAACCAATCAAGAAACTGCTGATAGTGGCCAGGTCTGAGTACACGTCAATAGCAGTAGATACCCTGCTCACAGTCGCCAGAAGAAGTGAGTTCCACCCAGGAGTGCGGAAGACAGCCCCTCTTATGGTGGCCACCAATGTGGAAGAGCAACCACCCTGCAGGGACAGGAGACACATCAGGCATTACAACTGTGGCAACCTTGGCCATTTCCGGAACCAGTTCACAGCACCCCGGCAACCCAGGACATCACGCAGAGGAATAGGCCAAGCAAGAAGCGCAGGAAGCAGTGAAGAACCCTGTGCATAGGACAGAGGCAAACCAGGTTCGCAAGACGTCACGCCCCCGACATGTAAAACCCCATCAGCGGACCCAATACCTCAAATCACTGGGGGTTGTCATATCTTTCCTTGTGGACACTGGTGCAGTCAGAAGTGTGATGAGGCATGTGGAACTCCCAGACCCCACCTGCCTACCAGAACACTCTGCGTCTTGTGTGGGGACTGAAGGTCAAGTCAGACATTCCCAGCTTACAAGCCCCTGAGCTGTGAAGACAGCCAGGGAACTCCATCCCATTCCAGTTTATGGTGGAGACCTGCCCACTGAACCCGATGGGAGCAGACCTACTGCAGCAGCTGAAGGTGACCAAAGTGTTCCAGGAAGATGTGAGCATGACATTTTCTCCACCCCTGACCCAAGAAGAATCAATCATGCTGGTGGCCCTACAAGAGCCTCAAACAACCGGGGCAAGCCTACCCAAGGAGGTCCTTGACATATTACCCGAAAGCCTATGACCCAAGGGAGACTTCAAGTTGTGCCAGTGCGGGCGTCACTCAAGTCTGGAACCCCGTACCCTCACAAAGCCCAGCATCCCCTGTCCATCACCCAGAGTCAAACTGTCTCTGACCAACTGGAGGTCTAAGTGGAACTGCTGTTCAAGAAACGGCTTAAGAACTTTGGCATGGGCCAGGAAATTTTCAACCCAAAGGGACCTTACCCGCTTCATGAAATGGCTGCGCTGCTTCCGGCTCCAGTGCCAGAGGATCATCTTGGACAAGATTCTGAAGGTGCTCCCTGAAGTTTATCCATGCCCTGGACCAGAAGACAGCCACTCAGCTCTACAAACTGGTACACAAAATGCTGACCTGAGACCAAGCTGGGTGAAGGAACAGCTGCTGACTGGTAAAGAAGACGTCCCAGCAAAAAGACCCCCTGTGATCAGAGCAGGGGTTACCACAATGACCGCCTTGGTGGAGAGCAAGAAAGCTCAGCTGGACATCATCTCTGATGAAGAGGACCCCAGTAAATGGCTTGTTTTCCTGCCGGCTCTGTGCCAGAAGATGGAAGTCCCTCATGGTATTGTGAAGAGCAAGGCCAGACTGGGCCGCCTCGTCCATAGGAATCATCGTGCAGTGCCCACTTTTCTCGATCAGGAGGAAGACTGTGAAAGGAGAACCAGCCAGGTTCAGAATGGTTCATGACCTGAGGGCTGTGAATGAAGCAACCGTGTTTGAAACCCCAGTTGTGCCAGATCTGCAACTCTGCTGTCAAACGTGCCAGCCACAGCAACAGTGCTCACGGTGATGGATCTGTCCAATGCTTCCCTCAATGTTCCCCCTTCACTTGGATGAACAAATCATGTTTACGCACCAAGGGGGTACAGAACTCATGGACAGTGATGCCCAAGATGGCCCAGGACAACCTTTCACAGCTCACCAAAGTATTGTCCTCCATCCTCGTCAACTGTATTGCATTACATGCAAGAAGTCATCGATATCTCTACCTGCACAGCCCTTTCCTTGCCTCTTCTACTCTACCTGGTGGAGCAGCAATGCAAGTTCTGGAAAAACAGAGTCCAGTGGTGTCATAAGCAAGTTACGTTCCTGAGACACCGTATTGCCCGCCAGACGAAACGCTTGACAGATGACCGGAAGACCACTGAGGAGAAGATGGCTCCCTCAACAACTCAGAAGATGCTGCAAGCTTTCCTTGGTCCAGTTTTGTATTGCAGAACTTGGATCCCTGATGCTCCGGTCTTAATGCAGCCTCTGTACGATTGCATCAATGCAACCCCATTTCTCCTGTTGTTTGCAGCCTTCATCTCGTACAGGAAACTGAAAGACTCCATAGTCCCTGCGCCAGCTCTAGGCCTCCCTGACTACGAGAAGCCATTCCGTGTTTACCAAATGGAAAAAGAAGGCCATGCTACTGGCATCCTAAAACAGACCCACGGAGGAAAAACAGAGGCCTCTAGGCTACCTCTCAGCCCGCCTGGATCCAGTTGCAAGGGGGGCCCCCTCCTGCATGAAAACAGTATTTGCAGCACACGCCCTCCTGGACAAGGTTGCTGACGTCATTCTTGGACAACCACTAGAGATTCTCTCTCCACCAAAACATCCACCACTCTACTCCCACTCCTAAGGGGGATGCGGATACATCTTCCACCGCCACTCTACTCCCACTCTCAAAGGGGGATGCAGATACGGACTCTTCAGAACAAAATCCGCAGGATAACGTGGATGGCTCCAGAGTTGCGGATGATGAAGGAAGATTCCACATGGGATGTGCAGTAACCTGCAATCAAAAAATCCTATGGTCCAAAAGTTTGTTACCTAGCTTGTCAGCCCAAGAAGTGGAACTGATAGCGTTGATGAAGGCCTGCCAGATTGCAAAGGACAAAACTGCAAACATCTATACCAATTCCAGGTACTCGCATGGCATTGCACACGACTTTGGACCCATCTGGGCTGCAAGAGACTTCATCACAGCAAGCGGGACAACCGTGAAACATCATGGAGCCATCAGGGACCTGCAGGACGCTCTCCAACTTCTAAATGTGGTGGCAGTGTTAAAGGTCAAGGCACATGGAAAACTGAATACAGTAGAGGCATGGGGCATCAGCATGGCAGACGTGGCAGCCAAGGAAGCAGCCAGAGGAAGACAATATGGAAAAGTGGGAGAGGTCGTAGAGCCGGACGGCTACTACATGACGACTGAAGACAAGAAAACCTGAAACCTGACAAAAATGACGTCCTGGGATCTGTTCAAGAAGTTGAAGGACCAGACTCCAAAGGAGGAGAAGGAAAGCTGGATGCTGAAGGGGCAACATATGAAGGAAGAAGGGCGAAAGCACTGGACTCCAAAACCCTATCTACCTCAAATGTCTACCTCAAAGCAAAACCTGTCTACCTCAAATGTCTACCTCAAAGCAAAACCTGTCTACCTCAAAGTATGTACCCTATGGTGGTTAATGGGCACATGGGCCCCCCTCACAGATTGAAGACACAGATGAATGATCTGATTGAACTCCCACCTTAACAGCAGCTGTTTGACCTCCGACAAATGCAACACTGGACGACTGGGAAAAAGTTTCCCTACATCATCTGGCCTGAAGTTTTTCCAGTAAAGAACCAGTTGGCGAAGACTACTGCAAAGAAGCTGCTCTCAGAAATAGTGTGCAGATATGGGGTTCCAGAAGTGATAGCGAGTGATCAGGGACCCGCATTCACAGCAAACCT
Organism: Dendrobates tinctorius; assembly: GCF_039654945.1. Classification (NCBI taxonomy): domain Eukaryota; kingdom Metazoa; phylum Chordata; class Amphibia; order Anura; family Dendrobatidae; genus Dendrobates; species Dendrobates tinctorius. Next base: position 41,701,022 of record NW_027361801.1, read on the forward strand.
GACACAAGAGATCTAGTTAGCAGTAGGGTCAGATTTAGGCCTACATATTTTCCACCATCCCCAAAGTAGCGGAAAAATAGGCTAAGTAGGACACTTAAGAGCAGCATGTTGAAACATTGCCCAAGAGACACACCATGGCATTAGACACTCCCATAAGCCCAGAAAAAAGCTGTCACCAATATGAAATTTTATTTGGGTCTAAACCCAGGTTAGGGGTATTCTTCCCTCAGCAGTTGATTATGCAATATGATACTTTGTCTGCTTGTGTAAATGAATTTACCAAGAATCTTGCTAATGTCCATTCTCGACTTTTTTCTCCATTGCCATATCCAGATTCGGTTCCTGGTATGCACACCCTGAAGCCAGGAGACTGAGTGTGGGTGAACAAAGTTCGTAAGGAGAGCACTCGATCCCAGATTTGATGGCCCTTATCCAAGTGCTGCTTGTGACACCAACCTGGAGGGAAGGCCCCCACTCGGATCCACGCATCGCATTCAAGGAAGCTCTCATACTAGAGACCCAGACCTGAATCGGGGCCCCATTTACTTGAATGTGGGACCTGAACATCCAGTGTTTGCCATGCTGTCATGTGCATGGCAATGTGGCCAACACTGCTTCTGATCAGCAGTGAAATCACTCTGACAAGTAAGAGGGCCATGGTTGCCACGCTGTCAAAAGACAGCGTGAGCGCTCAGCTGTGATCGGAGGTATAAAGTTTACCTATGGTCACTGGTGCCAGCTGATGGGACTACTGATCCCATCATCTGACAGCTGCTGCCGTTAATAACAGTGAGAGCCGGAGCGGTGGATGGGAGTCAGCCCCTCCTGTGCTGTAAATAAATAACAAAAACTATTCACAGATGGGGACTGCAATCCTCAGCTGTCAACGTCAACAAGGCTGGTTATCAAGAATAGAGGGGTCCCCACACTGTTTTTTTTTTTTTTAAATTATTTAAATAAATAATTATAAAAAAATGGTGTAGGGTCCCCCATTTTTGGCAGCCTGCCTTGCTAAAGCAGAAAGCTGGGGGCTGGTGTTCTCAGGCAGGTAAGTGGCCATGGATATTGCCCCCTAGCCTAAAAATAGCAGCCCACAGTTGCCCGGAAAAGGCACATCTATTAGATGCGCCAGTTCTGGTGCTTTGGCAAGCTCTTCCCACTTGCCTTGTAGTGGTGGCAAGTGGGGTTCATATTTGTGGGGTTGATGTCACCTTTGTATTGTCAGGTGACATCAAGCCAATGGCTTAGTAATGGAGAGGCATCTATAAGACACCTATCCATTACTAATCCGATAGTTGTTTGGTAAATAAAGACACAGCCAGAATAAAGTCCTTTATTAGAAAAAAAGCAAAACACACTTTTACTTTTTTATTTAAAATTAACAAACACAGTTACAGTCACCAAACGTCTATTCCACCAAAGCCCTCGTTCTCCTGTAATAAAAGTAAAATATAAAACAACAATATACAATACATGTTTGTCGTTCTGTCACACGCCATAATCCATGTCTGGGGGATAAACAGTTTTCAACCTGAACGGTGCCAAGATGCGACTGTCCAAGCTGAGAACCACTGGTGATTGAGCGGCTGCGAGTGCAGCGTCAGTAACTGGTGCTGACAAGTGATGAATAAGCACTAAAATGCTCGGGTGCTCGTTGCTCGGGTTAAGCAAATTGGAATGCTCGTGTGCTCGATCCGAGCAACGAGCCCAATGTAAGCGTATGGGAAACCCAAGCTTTTTTGTCGCGATCCCCCGGGGGCCTGAAAACGTCTGAAATCGATGGGAACAATGCTGAAATGACATGGGAACATCATGGAGAAGACCCCTGGAAGCATTTCTGACTCGTACGTCACTGCTGTGAGCAATGTTGTCAGAGTGCTATGGCACTTTTACAGGGGCACATTAAAACATCCAAAAACGAAACCAAAATGGATTTTCCTGGGAAATATGTTAAGGAGCATCCTTTCCAGGGTAATGATTTGTATGTAAGGCAAAATAAATAACCCCCCCAAAAATGTACCTCCACCACTTGGGTTATGTTCACACGTAGCGTTTTTGATGCGTTTTTCAACGTTAGCATTGCTTTCAACCAATACCAATGCATTCACTGGGAAATGTCATTTTAACAGTTAACAACCTTAGCTGGCCATGTGGTGTGTGTCACTTCATCAGACACATCCTGTTTCATTTATGAAGGAGGGACTCTGAAAGTCACAAAGCCTATTTGTATAGGGGCATCAGCCTGCTATGCTTTGTCCTATTATTAAACAGTGGGTCTCCTATACTGTTATTGCCTATGCAGTGATTGGCTGGGCTGCCAAAAATTAGGACGCACCCCAATACCCTGAGATGTACAGGAGGGGCTCATGAAAAAATGTTCCCATTATAAGAAAGTGGGTCTCCCATAGTGTTTGCCTATGCATTGAATGCAAGGCCTGCCTTCCCCCAAGTTTCTTATATTCTATATTGACATGCTTTAGCATGATAGAGTGCAACCTTATTTTGTGTATTGTATATGGAGGTAGCTCCTCCTGTTATGCACCAATTCACACTAGTCTGGATGTGCCAGTCAGTTTTTTGTCTTTTGTATATTAGCCTACTGACCGAGCACTCCGCCCTCCACCAGGTGGTGATTTTAACTACAGCAGGTCCCTACTTACCCAGAAATGCAGGCATTGCTGACAGAGGTGTCCACATTCACCCAGGAATTCAGACATCAGCCTTAGAGAGGTATTCACACAGTGTAGGTACCCATCAGATTTTGAGGCAACCATGACGTTGGTTGATGGGCAGATATAATTTGGCCAAGTTATATGCTAAGCGTCTCATATTTTTTCTTAATATTCCATAGCTGTATTGCTGTTCAAGTTTCTTATATTCTATATTGACATGCTTTAGCATGATAGAGTGCAACCTTATTTTGTGTATTGTATATGGAGGTAGCTCCTCCTGGTATGCACCTATTCACACCAGTCTGGATGTGCCAGTCAGTTTTTTGTCCTTTCCTTTCTCCCAGAGTTACGTTACATGCACCCCAGTAACCCTTTGAACTGATGTAGTGAATGGCCACACGAAACCAAACTTCCCATTATGCTTATTTTTTTTACTCCCTTACAGTTTGCCCATGAAGTGAATGCAAGGCCTGCCCTGCCACAAACTTACACACACCCAAATATCACTTGGAACAGATGTCCTGGATGGCCACATAAAACCAAAGTTCCTATTATTAGAAATTTTGCACAGCCACATTGTTTGCCTTTACATTGAATGCAAGGCTCACCATGCCACAGATTTACACGCACTCCAATAACCCTTTGAACCAACGTACTGGATGTCCACATGAAACCAAAGTTCCCATTCTTCATTTGGTACTCCCATAATATTTGCCCATGAAATGAATGCAAGGTCTGATCCAAATTTGGACGTACCCCAATAACCGTTTGAAGAGACATCCTGGATGGCCACATGAAACCAAAGTTCCCATTATTCATTTGGTACTCCCATAATGTTTGCCCATGAATTGAGTGCAAGTGTTGAGGCTAAAGAACCTGCATTGAAGCATTGCAGTGATGAGGCTGAAGAAATTGCAGTGGAGAATTGCAGTGTTGAGGCTGAAGAAACTTCAGTGGAGAATTGCAGATTGAGCCTAAAGAACCAGCAGTGGAGCATTGCAGTGTTGAGGCTGAAGACCCGACATTGGAGCATTGCATAGTTGAGGCTGAAGACCCGGCAGTGGAACATTTAAGTGTTGAGGCTAAAGACCCGACAGTGGAACATTTAAGCGTTGAGGCTGAAAACCCGGCATTGGAACATTGCATAGTTGAGGCTGAAGACACAGCAGTGGAACGTTTAAGTGTTGAGGCTGAAGACCCAACAATGGAACATTTAAGTGTTGAGGCTGAAGACCCAACAGTGTTGAGGCTGAAGACCCAGCAGTGGAGCATTGCAGTGCTGAGCCTGAAGAACTAGCAGTGGAGCATTGCATAGTTGAGGCTGAAGACCTGGCAGTGGAGCATTTAAGTGTTGAGGCTGAAGACCAGGCAGTGGAGCATTGCAGTGCTGAGCCTGAAGAACCAGCAGTGGAGCATTGCATAGTTGAGGCTGAAGACCCAGCAGTGGAGCATTGCAGTGCTGAGCCTGAAGAACCAGCAGTGGAGAATTTCAGTGTTGAGGCTGAAGAACTGGCAGTGAAGAATTGCATTTTTGAAGCTGAGCAAAGAACAAAGTTCACATTATTAGGAAGTGGGTCTCCCATACTGTTTGCCTATGCAGTGAATGCAAGGCCTGACATAAATTTGGATGCATCCCAATACCTCTTGGAAGACACCTGGAGTATGGCCTACTAAAAAATAAAAAAAGCAGGCTGATGAATCAAGCAACACGTTCACCCTGGTGATCTAGTGATGGTGTCGGAAGAGACGTGGAGGATGGCCTACTAAAAATCTTTTCCCAATTTAAAGGAGCAGGTCTCCTATGGTTGTAATGCCCATGCCCTAAGTGTATGGGCTGACAAACATTTCCCCCTGGGGGTACACATCAACATAATGTGCAAAAATTTTTTTCACAGGCATCAAAAACACCCTTCAACACAATAACGTGGCTGTTGCATCATGGATGTCACCATGGTGATGTAGTGGTGGTAGTTGATCAGTATGAGGAGAAGGAGGAGGATAACAGCAAATTTCCAGAATCAGGAAGCGTATATCCATGTGTCGGTGTGAAGAGGTGCAAGGCAATATACCTCCCAAAAAATGACACTGGATTTGAGGTTATGTTTCATTGTTATCATTTGGTGGTGTAGAGAACTCTGACCCAATCCAGCCCTTGTTCATTTTTATTAGTCAGCCTGTCAGCATTTTCAGCTGACAAGCGGATGCGCTTGTCAGTTATAGTTCCACCAGTGGCACTTTAATCACACTTTGACAAAAGCTAGCGGCAAGGCAGGCCAGGACTTCCAAGGCATATAGAGTCAGTTCATGCCATATGTCCAGCTTGGATACCCAATATATAAGGCACAGGGGAATCACGGAGGACATTGGTACAGTCAGCAAGTTACTCCCTCAGCATCTTCCAAAACTTTGCACTCCTTGGGACAGTACTCTGCGCCTCAGGGCCAATGCGATGGGAGGGTCTGAGAAAACTCTCCCAGAACATTGCCAGTGTTCCCCTGCTTCTCCTGGATTGGAGTTCTGTCCCTCTCACCTGTACTCCTTCGTTGTCCAACAAACTGTGACCTCTGCCGCCAGCAATTTCAGATGGGAATTTTTTTAATACCGTAATTCCCCAACAATGGCCTTCTGGTATTGCACCAAGCTAGTTCACCTGTCTGTCTCTGGAAGAAGAGATTGAAAGGTCTCCTTGTAGTGTGGGTCTAGAAGTGTCACCAACTAGTAATGACTGTAACCCAAAATTTGATGAATATGAGGGTCACGGGAAAGGTAGCACAACATAAAGTCAGCCATGGGTGCAAGACTGCTAACAGGCAAGACATCTGTGTCCTCGCCAAGAGGACGACTGACCATGCTCTCCTCCTCCTCTCTGTCCTCAGGCCATCCACACTGACCAGACGGTATGACAGTTGTGCTTGTAGTACAGTCTATAGTGCATTAAAGTAGCTTCTGTTCATCCTCCTCCTCCTCTTCCTCATTGTCAACCAATCTACTTTGGGATGACATGAGGCTGGGCTGTGTGTAATCACCCTGTATGGTTCCTTGCTCCGTCTCGTTGTGCTCCGCCTGCAATGCATCCTGTTACGTTGAGGGCAGAGAGCTTTTCAGAATACAGAGAAGCGGGATGGTAATTAAGACTATCGCTCCTCACCATCTTGGTGGATTCCTCAAAGTTTTGAAGGATCATACATATGTCTGAACGTGTAAAGAAAAAGCCGGTCGGCACTGCCAATACTACTGCCTATGCGAGGCTGTCATGTCGATACTGCTCATGGAGGCTGAACCCCGAGATCTCGGGTGCTGGTGCAGAAAACACAATGTATGAATCCAATGAGAGAAAAGAATAGCATAGTACTCACCAATCCAGGTGAAAAGTCCACTTTATTTAGCAATCCACATTAAAACATCATGGCCAGGAGGCTGGAGGGAGGAGTGAGCAATGTCTGACGACGGCCGTTTTGTGCTTACTAGCACTTCGACGGAAACGGCCGTCATCAGACAACTCCCTCCAGCCTCCCGGCCATGAAGTTTTAATGTGGATTGCTAAATAAAGTGGACTTTTTCACCTGGATCGGTGAGTGCTATGCTATTCTTTTCTCTCATTGGATTTGTACATATGTCTGATATCCATGTCCACACCTGAGGTTTTATATTTTCAGTCTGAACTGAATACTGATGGCCTTGTTGATGCTGGTAGTCAACAACTGCCCTCATCTGCTCACAAATCCTTCCAGCATATGCAGTGTAAAGTTCCAACGCGTGGGGACATCACACAACAGTCGGTGAGCCGGAAGCTGCAAACGCTGCTGAAGGGCAGAAGAAGTTGTCACTGACTTTCTAACATGGGCACACAGATGGTGTACTTTCACAAGTATATCCAGCAGCTCCAGATAGGTTTTGAGAACCCGCTGAACCACGAGGTTAAGCACATGGGCCAGGCATGGTACTTGTGTGATCTCGCCTCAGAGCCACCACCAGGTTCCGGCCATTGTCACACACGACCATTCCTGGCTGTGGGTTCAGCAGTGTCAGTGACAGATCTGCCTGCTCTTTCAGAGCTGTCCACATCTATTCAGCATTGTGTCGTTTGTCACCTAAGCATACTAGCTTCAGCACAGCCTGTTGCCGCTTGGCTGAGTCAGTGCTGCAGTGCTTCCAGCTTGAGACTGATGTGGTCATTTCGGAGATGGAGGCTGAAGAGGAGGAGGTGCAGGAGCTGTAGAATGTGGGGCAACCCTGACTGATGTAGGGCCTGAAATCCATGATATTGGAAGGACATGTTCCATCCCAAGGTCTGACTAGGTCCCGACTTCCACTATGTTAACCCAGTGTGCCGTCAGCGAGATGTATCATCCTTGCCCACAAGCACTTGTCCACGTATCCATAGTTGGGTGAACTTTCCCTGTAACAGCATTGTTGAGGGCATGGCCAATGTTGTGGGACACCTGCTTGTGTAATGCGGGGACGGTACACCGGGAGAAATAGTGTCGGCTGGGGTCCAAGTACCTTAGGATGGCCGCCGCCATCAGGTTGCGGAAAGCTTCCACCTCCACGAGTCTAAAAGTAAACATTTTGAGCGCAAACAGATGAGAAATATGTCAATTTAGTAGGGTGCCCTATGGGGCATTGGCACCGAATTTTCACTTGCGTTTCAAAGACTGAGGTATGTCCAACTTAACACTGTGCTGGGAAGAAGACATGGACGTGCTTGATGATGGTGCTAGTTGAGTGTGTGCAATGACAGGTGCAGGGCAGGAGGCATCTTTGCGGGTACCATGGATAGGGGATTGGCTTCCAAGCACAACAGTGGAAAAAGCAGTGGTGTCACCTGCAGACAGTTTTCCTGGACCCAGGGGTTCGGCCCACAAAGTCGGGTGCTTTGCTGCCATGTGCCTGATCATACTGGTGGTGGTCAGGCTGGTAGTTTGGCTACCCCTGCTGATGCGGGCATGGCAGGTGGTGCAAATGGCCTGTTTGGGGTTATTGTCAGAATCTTTAAAAAACAAGTAGACTAGGTAAGACCTAACACTTTTACTGGCAACTTCTATCATGTTGGTGCTAAGGGGAACGGTTGCCCGTCTTCTGCCTGCAGCCACCACTCTGCTTCTTCTTGCCTCTTGGGGTGCTAAACCTCCCTACCCCTGTGTGCAGCTGTCCTCGCTCTGCATATCCTCCGGCCAGGTTGGGTCATTTATTATATCATGCACCACTTCCTCTTCCACTTCTGCACTCTGGTCCTCCTCCTTACTTTCTGGCAATTGTGTCTCATCATCGTCCACCTCTTGTGACACGTTCCCACCATTGCCTTCATGTGACTGTGGCTGCTGAAATATTTGGGCATCGCTACATGCGATCTCATCTTGCCCCACTTCAAGTGGATCAGGCTAGAGGCCCGAATCGATAAATGGAAAGTGAGCATCTCTTCGGAGTGTCCAAGTGTAGGATCAGTTGTCTACAGGCACTCGGCATGGTGGGAGGAAGGAGGATCAGGGTGAGGAATATGGGGTCCAGACTCATGGCTACTCAGACTTGCCCGTGTGGAAGACAGGGTGGTGATGGTGGTGGCAAAGTGGAAGCATTATCTGCTATCCAGCCAACAACCTTTTGACACTGCTCTGCGTTCAATGGTGGTGTTCTGCAGTCCCCTAGTAATTCAGACAGGAAGGTCGGGCGAGAAGTTGTGGTTGTTTGTTGTGGCACAATTTCAGCTTGCCCACGGCCTCGGCTCTGCATACACCATCACCATCACGTCCACTTCGCAGTCCCTTGCTGCGCGACTTGCCTATTTTAAATGGACTACAATATTTTTCACGTTCACTACAAATGGCTGAATTTGGAGTGAACTTATACGTGATTTGTGTGCTGGAAAACCACAGTTGAAATATCTGGTCTGTAGGTAACATTTTTTTTCAGCAAACTGGTGTCACTAACTAGGCAACGACACAGGGAAAACAGCTGAATCAATGCCACAATTTGTAGCCCACAGATACAGTGGGGCAAAAAAGTATTTAGTCAGTCAGCAATAGTGCAAGTTCCACCACTTCAAAAGATGAGAGGCGTCTGTAATTTACATCATAGGTAGACCTCAACTATGGGAGACAAACTGAGAAAAAAAAATGCAGAAAATCACATTGTCTGTTTTTTTTTCATTTTATTTGCATATTATGGTGGAAAATAAGTATTTGGTCAGAAACAAGCAATCAAGATTTCTGGCTCTCACAGACCTGTAACTTCTTCTTTAAGAGTCTCCTCTTTCCTCCACTCGTTACCTGTAGTAATGGCACCTGTTTAAACTTGTTATCAGTATAAAAAGACACCTGTGCACACCCTCAAACAGTCTGACTCCAAACTCCACTATGGTGAAGACCAAAGAGCTGTCAAAGGACACCAGAAACAAAATTGTAGCCCTGCACCAGGCTGGGAAGACTGAATCTGCAATAGCCAACCAGCTTGGAGTGAAGAAATCAACTGTGGGAGCAATAATTAGAAAATGGAAGACATATAAGACCACTGATAATCTCCCTCGATCTGGTGCTCCACGCAAAATCCCACCCCGTGGGGTCAGAATGATCACAAGAACGGTGAGCAAAAATCCCAGAACCACACGGGGGGACCTAGTGAATGAACTGCAGAGAGCTGGGACCAATGTAACAAGGCCTACCATAAGTAACACACTACGCCACCATGGACTCAGATCATGCAGTGCCAGACGTGTCCCACTGCTTAAGCCTGTACATGTCCGGGCCCATCTGAAGTTTGCTAGAGAGCATTTGGATGATCCAGAGGAGTTTTGGGAGAATGTCCTATGGTCTGATGAAACCAAACTGGAACTGTTTGGTAGAAACACAACTTGTCGTGTTTGGAGGAAAAAGAATACTGAGTTGCATCCATCAAACACCATACCTACTGTAAAGCATGGTGGTGGAAACATCATGCTTTGGGGCTGTTTCTCTGCAAAGGGGCCAGGACGACTGATCCGGGTACATGAAAGAATGAATGGGGCCATGTATCGTGAGATTTTGAGTGCAAACCTCCTTCCATCAGCAAGGGCATTGAAGATGAAACGTGGCTGGGTCTTTCAACATGACAATGATCCAAAGCACACCGCCAGGGCAACGAAGGAGTGGCTTCGTAAGAAGCATTTCAAGGTCCTGGAGTGGCCTAGCCAGTCTCCAGATCTCAACCCTATAGAAAACCTTTGGAGGGAGTTGAAAGTCCGTGTTGCCAAGCGAAAAGCCAAAAACATCACTGCTCTAGAGGAGATCTGCATGGAGGAATGGGCCAACATACCAACAACAGTGTGTGGCAACCTTGTGAAGACTTACAGAAAACGTTTGACCTCTGTCATTGCCAACAAAGGATATATCACAAATTATTGAGATGAAATTTTGTTTCTGACCAAATACTTATTTTCCACCATAATATGCAAATAAAATGAAAAAAAAACAGACAATGTGATTTTCTGGATTTTTTTTTCTCAGTTTGTCTCCCATAGTTGAGGTCTACCTATGATGTAAATTACAGACGCCTCTCATCTTTTTAAGTGGTGGAATTTGCACTATTGCTGACTGACTAAATACTTTTTTGCCCCACTGTAGATGAGGCTAAATATTTTTTTCGCAGCAAAATGGTGTCAAGAAATTGTATAAGACACTCCAAAAAATTTTTTCAGTACCATAAAAATGGCAGAATTTTCTGCACACTCAGATGTGATCACTGGGACTGGCAAGCCCATTTAAAATAGCTGGATTTTCACGCTGTACTATGAAAAGGATCTGGCTGTATCCTGCAGTGTCAACAAGCAAATGGTGAAAAAAAAACGTGTGCTCTGGATTGCTTTAGAATAAAATAATCAGGATTAAGATGCAAAAAAAAAATAATCCTGGCCACTGATACCTGGGGCTATGTGTGTACGATAAATATATGTAATAGGCATCAGCAGCAGACTGTAATGGAATGGACCCTCTTGAAGTATGCAATGAAGTATACCACATACAATGCCTACCTGACTAGCAGTGATATCTATATTCCCACATACAGTGCCTGCATGCCTTGCACTGATATGTATATACCCACATACACTCTCTGCCTACCTAGCATTGCAATCTATATACCCCATAATTAGTCCTTAGAAGGACTGTTGATTTAGCTGGATTTGTGTATTCAATTATGATTTGCCCACAGTAACTGATACCCCACCTATTCTGTCCCTATCGCTGCAGCAACTCCACCTACACTGGGAACGCAGCCTCAGTGACCAGAGGTAACCTCAATGACGTCACCACTGGTCACTGACGCTGCTCTTGCAGCTTCTCAGTCACCAGTGGTTCTCAACCTAGATGGTCGCATCTTGGCACTGTCCAGGTTGAAAACTGTTTATCCCCAGACATGGATTACACCATGGGACAGAACGACAGACAGGTATGGTATATTGTTGTTTTATATTTTAGTTTTATTTACAGGAGAACGAGGGCTTTGGTGGAATAGACGTTTGGTGACTATAACTGTGTTTGTTATTTTTAAATAAAAAAGTAAAAGTGTGTTTTGTTTTATTTCTAATAAAGGACTTTATTCTGGCTGTGTCTTTATTTACTATACAACTATAGGATTAGTACTGGATAGGTGTCTTATAGACACCTTTCCATTACTAAGCCGTGGGCTTGATGTCACCCAACAAATATGAATCCCATTTGCCACCACTACAGGGCAGGTTGTAAGAGCTGGGCAATGCACCAGAATTGATGCATGTAATAGTTGTGTCTTTTCTCGGCAGCTGCAGGTTGCAATTTTTAGGCTGGGGGGCAATATCCATGGCCCCTTACCAGTCTAACACCAGCCCCCAGCTGTTTGCTTTAGCAAGGATGGTTGTCAAAAATGGGGGACCCCACACTGTTTTTTAAAAAAATGTATTTAAATAAATTTAAAAAACAGCGTGAGGACCTCTCCATTCTCGATAACTAGCCTTGTTGAAGCTGACAGCTGTCTCCCAGCTGTGAGTTTTGCTTGGCTGGTTATCAAAAATACAGTGGAACCCACGCCGTCTTTTTTTAAATAATTTATTTACAGCGCAGGAGTCGCTGATAAATACTCCCTTCCGCCACTCCTGCTCTCCCTGTTATTAGTGGCAGCACGTGTCGGATGATGGGATCAGTAGTCCCATGAGCTGACACCAGTGACCAGAGGTAAATTTTATACTTCCGATCACAGCTGAGCGCTCACACTGTCTTCTGACAGTGTGGGAACTGCGGCTCTCTATCCGGCGGTGATGATTTCACCGCCAATCAAAAGCGGTGTTTGCAGCGCTGCCAAACACATGACAGTGCAACAAACACCCGGTGTTCAGACAGCCGAACCCGAACAGTAACACGGGCTTCCTGGAGAAGTCAGTGTTTGCTGTCCATGCCCGAACAGTAGGTGTTCGGTATGGACGCCGAACTTTACTGTTCGAGTTCGCCCATATCTACTTGGGAGTTTCTTAGCAACTCATGATGTGAGGATTCACGCAGGATATCTCCATTACCTAGCAAATTTAGGAAGGAATTTTTGTTTAATATCAATGGAAAGTTGGTGAGCACACAAAGTCAGAATTGAGATGGTGGGGTGCTGGATGAAAGGAAAATCTGAAATGAACCTGCATCAATATTGACATTAGCTGTTGACCTATGCTGGATTTCAAATTCAGTTAAAGGGCACCTATTGTTTTACTTTCTTAAAAAATGCATTGTATTGCACTGCTTGACATGTAGACGCACTAAGGGAATTATGAGCGCATTTACATGGCAGGGAATGGGCTCGATAGAAAGTCTATGAACCAATACTCAACTCTGTGCACAGGCTCATAGACTTTCTAATGAGCTGGCACATCACTCTGTGCCCATGCTCATGCACGACCTCAGGTTGACTGCTAAGTAGCTTGTAGAGTAGGTTTTTTTTTGTTAATCTGTGTGCATGGGGTCTCAACACCAACATATGGTGCACAGGTTGGAAAAGAACCAGATCTTAATTACAAAGTAAAGCAATAATGACTTCCACTCAGCACATATGCTGGGAAATGCAAGTGATGTACATGCTTCCTTTAACCCAACATAAGCTAAAATAGTTCCATTCTATAATGGTATATAAAAAAAAGTAAGATATTAGAGTAATAGATTGCACTATTTTATTAATTGATGGCCAGTAAAAAAAAAGTACCGCATGGTATAGATTTTTACAATGGGATAATATGTGCAAAATAAAGGTACATTGGACATATGGCCAGTGTTCATCAGTAGTAGACATCGGAAGCTTTTCCCAAGGTGTATGTCAGTATTATCAAGGAGCCATAACTTAGAATATATGATAAAAAAAATATTATATAAAACCAACCTTTATTAAAGTCTAGATATAAGACGACACTACAACACACAAAAACAATTAACCATGTCACCTACTTTACCCTACACTGCGGGATCCGGATTTCAAAACTGTCTAGCAGTGGAGGTTGGCACCCTAAACATATACGAGATTGGCGCCCCCGCTCCACGACGGCTGTACCCTAAAGCTCCTAGATAGCCCTGTATGAGTGCAGCAGACAACTATTCACTCAATCAGGAAAGGAAAATATAGGGGTTGCCACAATGATGATTGCTAGGTAGGCAACAATAGAAAAAAGTGCAAAAAAGAGTGCAATTGACAAGACAATAAAGTGACATGTGCAAACAATTGAGTACCTGACTAACTGTTCCCTGAATCTGTAAACCTTCCTAACAGCGAAGGTTGGCACCCTACTGGTCAGCGGAATGGCGCCCCCGCTCCAAGATGGCTCACCCTAAATCAGCACTTATATTGCTTGATAACTCCACATTAGGGTGAAGAAAAATGGAAGGCATTATGACATAATGATATGACATGACATAATGAATATTCAAATCAAATATACTGATAACAGAAAAGGGGTACTCAAGTTTTTTTGATGCAGGATAGAATGAACCTCAACGCGTTTCTCCTAACAGGATCATCAGGAGGTAGATAGTTGGATGCTGTGTGGTAACTGACCATAAACCTCCCCTGTATATAAATGTGGCTGCTAATTAGTAACAATCACTTCCTGTATAACCTAGAGGTCCCTGTATAATGATCTCACAAAAAGGACCAAGTGTGGATTCCATATTGGAAGTGAAGACTAATTTGCGCTCTATCAACCAAAAATCATTATACATCATTGGCCAGTATGCCTGTCAATCAAGAGTAAAGGAAACAAATAGGCCGCCATTATTATGATGTCAGGCGTGTGCTCCATCTGGAATGCACTCAGCCTACAGCTGATGTGCAGTGCTACACACTGATTTGTCCGCAAGTGAGATACATCTGACAGGCGGTGTTTCCTGTTTTCATTGTACATGCCCATAGGTCGGCGTGGAACCAGAAGTGCGTCATAAGATTGACAACGGCACATCACCACGGTTACATGAGCACTTCCTGTTGCCTCAGCCATTAAGTGCGCATGCCCAGACCAGTGCCTGGGCTGACGCATCTCAATTAAAGATCAAAATCCCCCACTATCAATAGGGGGTATAAAAGCCTGACCCGCGAGTCCAATAGGGCACCAGATTAATATAACATTATGACTCCAAACTTGCGGGCGGCATATAACAGGAGGTTCACGCGATGGTTGACAAGCGCGCGTTACCATGGCAACATCAACGCTTTCTGCACTTCAGATCGCGCATGCCCAGAAAGGTGCCATAGTAGCGCGTTGGAAGGGTATATCACCATTAGGGGCCTCAATCTCCCTCTATTTGTGGGGAGCACATAAATGTGAGCCGCTTGCCACAAACAGCACAATTGGCCTAATTCTGCAACATGATTCATATGGTTAGAGCAAAATTCTATAATATGAGTAATATTTTATAGCCAATTACAACAAAGGCTTTCATATGTACCAGAACCTCATGATAGTTGATACTTATCCAACTTGAAAAATACCCATATTAACCCTAAAATGCTCATAGAATATAAACAGGGCAGTGACATGAGATACATAATATCAACAAAATATCCTGTTTTTATGCAGAAGAAGGGAAGGGGGAGGAGAAAGTCATTATATCATAATAAAGGTACATATTGATCAAAGAAGAAAAAAAATTATATATGAAAAAAATGTCGCACAACAGATTTGTGCATCCCATATTTATGGGAGTACATATTCAAATTGGCATGATAACATAAAGCTCATTCAGCCACTGAGGTTATAAGAAGCAAGCATATGATTGACTCTCATTTAGGCCATTTGGTGCCACGGATTCCAACCTGTGGATCCAGGCACATTCCCTTTGCAGCAATAATTTGTCAAAATTTCCCCCCCCTGGGATTTCGTTTTACTACCTCAATGACACAGAACTTGATCTCCTCCATATTGCCTTTATGTCGTTCATTAATGTGTTTTGCCAGAGGGGTGTCACCATTATGCCTAATATTACCCGCGTGCTCTCCCACCCTATGTGGAAATTCTCTTGATGTTTTCCCCACATAATCATGAGGACAACTGCATGTGGCCATATATATGACACCAGATGATTTACAGTTTGAGAAATCCCTGTGATAGAATTTTTTCCCATTATAGGAGCTTACAAAGAATTTACATGATCTCATAAACTTACAATTGACACAGTGACTACATTTGAAAAAACCGCAAGTTTTACGGTCCAGCCAAGGACCCGCAGGTGTAGATCTCCTAAAGTAACTGTTTACCAGACTATCCTTTAAAGAACGCCCCCTTCTAAAGGTAATCAATGGGCGTGGTCCTCCAAATCCTCTGAGATCAGGGTCTGTTGTCAAAATATCCCAATGTTTATTGAGAATACCCCTCACTCTTTTACTTTGGCAATCAAAAGTTCCAATGATTCTCGTCATCTCAAACTCCCCCATGGAGTTAGTTGATCTAGTTTGCAATAGAGAATTTCTATCCTGGGATGAGGGATGCTCGTAAGACTTTTCAACAATGTCTCTAGGGTAACCCTTATCCCAGAATCTCCTTTTCATGTCCATAGTTTGGGATCTAAAGGAATCCATGTCTGTATCCAAGGTGTATGTCAAACAGAGGCAGTCAATGTGATCTTGGGAGGGGTATGCTTTCATATCTTTCTATCTATCGATCTATCATCTATCTATTTATCTATCCATTGTAGTGCAGCAGGGTTGGTTGAGTGTGACAGACCAGAAGAAAATCTTTTTTAACCCCTTTCTGCCATTAGACGTACTATCCCATCCATGTGCCCTGGGACTTACTGCTCATGGAAGAGAGAGTACATCATGGGCGATCAGCCACGCTCATGGAGGGAGCGCGGCCAAATGCGGCTGGGTGTCAGCTGATTCTCATAGCTGCTACCCGGCACTAAGTACCAGGAGCGGTCACAGACCACTCCCGGCACTTTAACCCCTGGAACACTTCAATCAAACAAGATTGCAGTGTTCCCGAACCAGCAGAGGGGCTGACAGCCACGGATCACCACGGGGTCCTGATCACTGCCATGGAGACCTGATGTCATCACGACATCCGGGCCTCCAGTGCTGATAAACTTCCTGTCAAGCGCAGTTCATGTTAGAAAAAGATGAGCCACCATACAGCATCATCAGCAAAAAATTAAAAAAGTTATAGCTGTCAGAATAAAGTGATGCAAAAACATATATTTTTCTATAAAATAGTTTTTATTATATAAAAGCGCCAAAACACTAAAAAAATATAAATGAGGTATTGCTGTAATCGTACTGACCCAAAGAATAAAACTGCCTTATCAAATTTACCAGATGCGGAATGGTGTAAACGCCCCAAAAGAAATTCATGAATTACTGTTTTTTGTTCATTCTGTCTCCCAAAAATCAGAATAAAAAGTGATCAAAAAATGTCATGTGCCCGAAAATACCAATACCAATACCAATACCAATACCAATAAAAACTTCAACTCATCTCGCAAAAAAACAAGACCTCATATGACTCTGTGGGTTCAAAATATGAAAAAATTATAGCTCTCAAAATGTGAGACTATTTTTAACAATAAAAAGTATCTTTTAGTGTATGACACCTGCCAAACATAAAAACCTGCTATAAATAATAAATCAAACCCCCCTTTATCACCCCCTTAGTTAGGGAAAAATAATAATAATAAAAAAAGTATTTATTTCAATTTTCCCATTAGCATTAGGGTTACGGCTAAAGTTAGGGTTAGGGTTGGGGCTAAAGTTAGGGTTAGGGTTTGGGCTAAAGTTAGGGTTGGGGTTAAAGTTAAGGTTGGGGCTAAAGTTAGGGTTAGAGTTGGGGGCTAAAGTTAGGATTAGGGTTAGGGTTGGGATTAGGGTTAGGGTTGGTTTGGATTAGGGATGTGTTAGGGTTAGGTTTGCGGTTAGGGTTATGGTTAGGGTTATGATTAGGGTTAGGGGTGTGTTGGGGTTAGGGTTGGAGTTAGAATTGGGGGGTTTCCCCTGTTTTGGCACATCAGGGGCTCTCCAAACGCAACATGGCATCTGATCTCAATTCCAGCCAATTCTGCGTTGAAAAGCTCAAACGGTGCTCCTTCCCTTCCAAGCTCTGCCATATGCCCAAACAGTGGTTTACCCCATATATGGGGTATCAGCATAATCAGGAAAAATTGCACAACTTTTGTGGTCCACTTTCTCCTGTTACCCTTGGGTAAATTAAAAATTGGGGGCGAAAATATCATTTTTTGCGAAAAAAATAAGATTTTTTATTTTTCCGTTATAAACTTCTGTGAAGCACTTGGGGGTTCAAAGTGCTCACCACACATCTAGATAAGTTCATTAGGGGGTCTACTTTCCCAAATGGTGTCACTTGTGGGGGGTTTCCACTGTTTAGGCACATCAGGGCTCTCCAAATGAGACATGGTGTCCAGTCTCAATTCCAGCCAATTTTGAATTAAAAAGTCAAACGGTGCTCCTTCCCTTCCAAGCTCTGCACCCAGTGGTTGACCTGCATATTTGGGTTATCTGCGTACTCAGGACAAATTGTACAACTTTTGCAGTCCAATATCTGCTGTTACAATTGGTAAAATATAACAAATTGGATCTGAATTACATTTTTTGTGAAAAAAGTTAAATGTTCATTTTTTTTAAACATTCCAAAAATTCCTGTGAAGCACCTGAAGGGTAAATAAACTTCTTGAATGTGGTTTTGAGCACCTTCAGGGGAGCAGTTTTTAGAATGGTGTCACTTTTGAGTATTTTCTGTCATATAGACCAGGGTTCCCCAACTCCAGTCCTCAAGGCCCACCAACAGATCATGTTTTCAGGATTTCCTTTGTATTGCACAGGTGAAGCAATTATCACTAGTGTTGAGCGATACCTTCCGATATCGGGAAATATCGGATCGGATTGGATAGGACCGATACCCCAAAAATATCGGATATCGCCGATTCCGATACCGGAAACCAATGCAAGTCAATGGGACACAAATATCGGAATGAAAATAAACCCTTACTTTCCTTGTAGGTTAATTCTACATGAAGGAACACAACTAAGAATAATGTAGAATGTATTGGGGGAGGTGGAGGAGACATTAAAGGCATAGAGGTTTAGCCCAATCAAATGGAATAGCAGGAATTAATTTTTTTTAAGACGTTCGGAACTACCGAGGACCAGCTGGTGGTACTGGAACCCGGTTACTAAGCAGGAGGTACCTGTGCCAGAAAGCACTACCAAGGACCAGCAGACGTTGGTGGAACTCAGATACCGAGAAGGAAGCACCTAAGCCAAAGGCTCTGCCTGGAACCAGCTGGCAGTGTTGGAGCCCAGGGATTACAGTAGAAACAGAGTGTAGCCAGAGGCCTAATTGGAGCAAGATTAATATCTGTAGTAGTGTGAATGTGGACAGAGCAGGTGAAATTGCCGGACACACAGCAGGGGATCAGCTGACGTCACTGAACTCAAGAACACTGGAGGCTGTGTTGACTGTGCAGATGGTACTTATGAGCAGCAACTGGCGGTGTTGGAGCCCAGGGATTACAGTTCAGGTGGTAGAAACATGAACACAACAGGTGACCTGGATACTGTTGCCAACCAATTATTTAATCTGGAAGAGGACTGGCAAATTCCTGCGAGATCCAGGCATTGTTCATTTTCAGAAAAGTAAGCCGGTCAACGTTATCGGAGGATAGTCGCATGCGACGGTCTGTTAGTACACCACCTGCGGCACTAAAGACGCGTTCCGATAATACACTAGCAGCAGGGCAAGCCAGCACCTCCAATGCATACTGGCTAAGCTCTGGCCATGTATCCAGCTTAGAGACCCAAAACTTGAAGGGGGAAGAGCCGTGTGGGAGAACACTGAGAGGGCAAGACATGTAGTCTGTCACCGTCTGACAGAAACGTTGCCTGCTGCTGACTGGAGCCGTCTGTGATGGTGTAGACATTTGTGGCGGGGGCGCAAAACTTTGCCACATTTGGGCCATACTGGTCTTGCCTTGTGCTGAGGCACTGCTTCTGCTCCCTCTTTGTGCAGAGCTTCCTCCACTGCATCGACACACTGAGCTGCTTTGTAAAGCACTAGCAGCACTGCTCTCGGGTAGAATGGAGAACATGATGGAATGAGCCAGTGTGTCTTGGTACTCCCGCATTTTACGCTCCCGGTTCAATTGTGTTATGAGGCTTTGTAAGTTGTCCCGGTAGCGAGGATCTAGGAGGGTGTACACCCAATAAACAGCCATGTTGAGAATGTGGGTGATGCGGCAGTCGTTTCTCAGGCACTGCAGCATGAAATCAACCATGTGCTGTAGACTGCCAACTGGCCAAGAAACGCTGTCCCCTGCTTGAGGCGTCATCTCTGCCTGCTCAGCATCACCCCACCCTCGCTCTACATACTGACTACTAGAGCATTGTGCACCTCCCTCCTCTGGACAGATGTCTTCCTCCTCCTTTGACTCCTCCTCCTTATACTCCTCACAAAGTGTCTCCTGCCTAGGCCTTTGTGAGGAACCACGTTGCGCAGACTGTCCAGAAGCAGATGGCATTTGTGACTCTTCATCCATCCGCGTGGAATCAACGAAGGCACACAAAACATGGCAGATGTCCTTCATAGAGGCCCACTCAGTGGGGGTGAAGTGTGAACGGCGCGCAGTGCGACTTGTTTGCGCCTGATGCAGCTGGTACTCCATTACTGCTGCCTGCTGCTCACACAACCTCTCCAACATTTGTAACATTGAATTCCACCTGGTGGGTAGGTCACATATGATGCGATGTTCCGGAAGGCGGAATCGGCGCTGCAGAGCTGCAAGGCGCAATCTTGCCATGCTGGAATGCCGCAAGTGAGCACACTCTATGCGGACCTTGTGCAGCAGTGCATCAAGATCCGGATAGTCCCTCAAAAAACTCTGCACGACCAAGTTGAGCACATGTGCCAGACATGGGATGTCAGTGAGGTTGCCTAGGCCCAGAGCTGCCACCAGATTTCGGCCATTGTCATACACTACCATGCCTGGCTGGAGATTCGCTGGCACAAACCACACGTCGCTCTCCTGCTTGATGGCATTCTAGAGCTCCTGCGCTGTGTGGCTTCGATTCCCCAAAGAAATTAATTTCAATACGGCCTGTTGACGTTTGGCCACGGCTGTGCTCATATCGGTCGTAACAGGTAAGCGTTCACGGGTCCATGTGGAGGTAGACTGTGATGGCTCCTGCAGCGCTGATTCAGAGGAACTGGAGTATGAGGAGGAGTCAATGTGTACAGACTGGATTCCTGCAATCCTTGGAGTTGGCAGAACACGTACAGCACCACTCTCAAGATCTGTACCCGGCTCCACAACATTTACCCAATGGGCAGTGAGGGAAAGATATCGTCCCTGTCCATGGTTACTGGTCCACGCATCGGTGGTCAGGTGGACCTTGCTACTGACGGCGTTTAGTAGTGCATGTTTAATTTTTCCCTCATGCTTTTCCAGGGCAGGGACGGCTTGCCTGCTGAAATAAAAGCGGTTGGGCACGTTGTAATGTGGGACTGCCAATGCCATGAAGTTACGGAAGGAGTCAGTCTCCACCAGCCTGAATGAGAGCATTTCAAGGGACAGTAGTTTTACAATGCCAGCTGTTATGAATGGGTCACCGAGGAGAAAAAAAGCAAAACAAGCTAAGTCACAGAAAACCAGAGAGGTTGGTAACTATGCAGATTGCAGATCCCTGATCTTACCACACAACTAGCAGTAGCCGTGGAGCGTGCCTACGATGTTCCTAGACGCCTCGTCATGGCCGGAGGACTAAATAAGCCTAAAGCAAGAAAAGGGAAAACTAACTGCCCCAGAGCAGACCCCAAAGGAATAGATAGCCCCCATGTATTGACGGTGAAACAAGATGAAGGCACAAACACAGGCAGGAAAATAGGCTGAGCAAATGATTGGGCCCAAACTAACTAGACCGGAAAGGAAGAGACACCATCTGCAACCTGCAAAAAACCCTACAAAAATCATGTCCAACACTTCTGATAGCAAAATTAACCCTGAAGTCACTAGACTTCTCCCACTATATCAGCACTCTGAAATATTCTGAGACAGAGCAAAAAGAGACCGAACTAGTAAGGGACAAGAAGCCAATTGGCAAAATACTGATAAATAAGAGTGGAAATTCAGTACAGCCCCCAGCAGGGGCTGGCTGACCACACCAAAAAACTGAATAGACCAACAAAATCAAGTGTGAACATTAGCAGAAAAACTTAGCTTTAGATGACTGGAACAGAGCTGAAAACCAAGAGCTGACAAGCCAGAAGGAATCACCAGCAACTGAATAGGGCGTCGGCTGTCTTAAATCCAATCTGAGACTCCTGAGATCCAATCGTCATCCTCATTCTCAGGTGGCAGATCTCCACCGATCAAATCAGCCTCTCTACCTCCTGTTACCACCAGAGGGAGTCTGGAAGGAGAACTCACAACTGGTGAACCAGAGAATGAACTCACAACAGCCAGCATTCAGAGCCTGTGCTCGGGGGTGGTTTGCCGAACCCTCATCCACGCCACCAGGCTGATCAGGATGGGCCCGGTGAAAGGCACGAACCAATCTATTGGCATGAATTTTGGAGGCAGAGACTCAAGAATTATCCTCCTGACCATAACCCTTCCATTTGACCAAATACTGGAGTCTCTGTCTAACCAAACGAGAATCCAATATTTTCTCTACCTCATATTCCACATTGCCTTCAACCAACACAGGGTCAGGAGGTGCTGCCATAGGAACCACTGGCTCAACAAACCTCTTCAACAGAGATTTGTGAAATATGTTATGGATCTTGAACGTAACTGGAAGAGCCAATCGAAACGAAACAGGATTAAGAGTTTCCAAAATCTTATAAGGACCAATAAACCTTGGCTTAAATTTAGGAGATGCAACCTTCATAGGAATATTCTTAGGTGACAACCAAACCATATTACCCACTTTAAACCGGGGACCAATGGTCCTATGCCGGTTGGAAAATCGCTGGGCCTTTTCCTGAGAGAGTGACAACTTATCCACCACTTGGTCCCATATCTGCTGCATTCTTTTAACCACAGTGTCCTCACCTGGGCAGGACGAAGATTCCATTTGCCCTGAAGAGAATCGAGGATGAAACCGAAAATTACAGAAAAAGGGTGACATCAAAGTGGCAGAACTTGCTCTATTGTTCAATGCGAATTCGGCCAAGGGCAAAAATGAGACCCAATCATCATGATCAGCAGATATAAAACATCTCAAATAAGACTCCAAGGTCTGGTTTGTTCTCTCAGTCTGTCCATTGGTCTGGGGATGAATTGCGGAGGAGAAGGATAACTGAATTTCCAGATTGGAACAAAAGGCTTTCCAGAATCTGGAAACAAACTGGACTCCTCTGTCGGACACAATATTCTCAGGAATCCCATGTTACCGAACCACCTGTTTTAAAAACAAGGGCACCAACTCAGCGGAAACTGTCTTTGGGAGTGGTACAAGATGGACCATCTTCGAAAATCTATCACAAATCACCCAGATAACAGTCATTCTCTGAGAGACAGGAAGATCAGAAATAAAATCCATTGAGATATGGGTCCATGGCCTCTTGGGCACCGGCAAGGGCATTAGCAACCCACTAGAACGAGAACAGGGTTTAAACCGAGAACAAGTCCCACAGGAATGTACAAAATTCCTGACGTCACGAGATAAGTCAGGCCACCAAAAGGACCGACTCACCAAATCTTTGGTACCAAAAATACCTGGATGACCAGCCAATGCGGAGCAATGAATTTCAGACATCACTCTCTTTCTCCACTGGTCAGAAATATACAATTTTCCCATAGGGCAACGCTCAGGTTTATCCTCCTGAAATTTCTCCTGGGCGCGTCTCAAATCGGGCGAAATGGCAGAAAGAACTACCCCCTCACCTAGGATGGTAGTAGGCTCGGTCACACTAAGAGAATCGGCAAAGAAACTCCTAGAAAGGGCTTCTGCCTTAACATTCTTAGTGCCCGGAAGAAAAGAGACCACAAAATTAAAACGCGTGAAAAACAAGGCCCATCTAGCCTGTCTAGGATTCAAGTGTTTGGCCGACTCCAGATAAATCAAATTCTTGTTGTCGGTGAGGACCACAGCTTGATGTCTAGCTCCCTCCAACCAATGTCTCCACTCTTCAAATGCCCATTTCATGGCGAACAATTCTCGATTCCCTACGTCATAGTTGCGTTCAGATGGAGAAAACTTTCGAGAAAAGAAGGCACAGGGATTCATCTTAGAAGTCACAGGGTCTTTTTGGGACAAAACAGCTCCTGCACCAATCTCAGAAGCATCTACCTCCACCTGAAATGGAAGTGAGACATCAGGTTGCCGTAAAACTGGAGCTGAAGTAAATCTCTTCTTAAGCTCCTGAAATGCTGAGATAGCCTCAGGAGACCAATTCAGCACATCAGCGCCCTTCTTGGTCAGATCAGTCAGTGGTTTGACAATACCTGAAAAATTACCTATAAATTTACGATAGAAATTAGCAAAACCCAAAAACTTCTGGAGGGCCTTCAAAGAAGTGGGCTGAACCCAATCATAAATGGCCTGTACCTTTGCCGGGTCCATTTCAGTAGTCAATGGAGATAAGATAAATCCCAAAAATGAAATCCTCTGTACACCAAAGAGGAATTTCGATCCCTTAACAAACAGGGAATTCTCCCTCAAAATCCGGAACACAGTCCGGACTTGTTCCACATGAGAATCCCAATCACTAGAAAAGATCAAAATATCATCCAGACAGATGATCAAAAACTTATCCACAAGGTCACAGAAAATATCATTCATAAAGGACTGGAAGACAGAAGGGGCATTAGTGAGCCCAAAAGGCATCACCAGGTACTCAAAATGTCCCTCCGGAGTATTAAACGCCGTCTTCCATTCATCCCTGTGCTTGATGCGAATAAGATTATACCCCCCCCTGAGGTCAAGCTTAGTAAACCAGCACTCTTAACTCTGGAGAATAAATCAGGCATCAGAGGTAACGGGTGCTGATATTTAACCATCATCTTGTTAAGGGACCGATAATCAATACACGGTCTTAATGAGCCATCTTTCTTGGCCACAAAAAAAACCCCAGCACCTAAAGGTGACGAGGATGGTCTAATATGACCCTTCTTCAATGACTCCTTAATATAGGATCGCATAGCATCATGTTCGGGTACTGATAAGTTGAAAAGCCGACCCTTGGGAAATTTACACCCAGGCATCAACTCAATTGCACAGTCATAACTCCTATGAGGAGGCAAAGACGCAGACTTGCTCTCACTAAATACATCAGAAAAATCGGCTAGATAATCAGGAATATCATGAGACTGAGGAGAGATGGAGAAAACAGGAGCGCCCCTAAGAACACACTGACAACCCCAACTCACCACAGACCCAGATTTCCAATACAAAACTTGATTATGAGTTTGCAACCAGGGAAAACCCAGAACAATAGTATCATGCAGATTATGCAGCACCAAAAATTTACAATTTTCTTGGTGGTCTGGAGCAACTCGCATTGTCACCTGGGTCCAAAACTGAGGTTTATTCTCCGCCAAAGGAGTAGCATCAATACCCCTCAAAGGAATAGGTGTCCGCAGCGGCGTCATGGAAAAACCACAACGTTTAGCAAAGTCCAAATCCATCAGATTCAACGCTGCTCCTGAATCCACAAAAGCCTTCGTGGAAAACGTGGATAAGGAGCAGATCAGAGTAATTGCCAAAAGAAACTTAGGTTGTATACTGCCCACAGCAAATGTGTGTGCAAAACATTTCTCTCGTTTTGGGCAGACAGAAATAATATGAGAGGCATCTCCACAGA
Organism: Dendrobates tinctorius; assembly: GCF_039654945.1. NCBI lineage: Eukaryota > Metazoa > Chordata > Amphibia > Anura > Dendrobatidae > Dendrobates > Dendrobates tinctorius. The sequence continues at coordinate 41,725,973 of NW_027361801.1, forward strand.
AAAAAAACAGCTTATTACGCCTTCTAAACACCTGACGTTGCACCCTAGATTTAACCCCATCACATTGCATAGGTTCAGACGTTTGTTCAAAAGGTGGCAGCGCCTCCCGTGTAGTTTTACGTTCACGTAAACGCCGATCAACTTGAATGACTAATGACATAGAATCATCCAGACCAGAGGGAACAGGAAATCCCACCATAACATCTTTTACGGTCTCTGATAAACCCTTCCGAAAGAGAGCTGCCAATGCACTATCATTCCATGTAGTAAGGACCGCCCACTTTCGGAATTTTTGACAGTATAACTCTGCAGAATCCTGACCCTGGTTTAATGCCAACAGGGTTCTCTCAGCTTGATTAACAGCATTAGGTTCATCATACAACAACCCCAAGGCTTGAAAAAATGCATCCACATTAGTCAGAATAGGATTTTCAGGTGTCAGAGAAAAAGTCCAATTCTGGGGATCTCCGCGCAGCAAGGAGATGACAATTTTAACCTGCTGCACAGAGCTCCCCGATGAGTTAGGCTTCAAGGCCAGAAATAATGTACAATTATTCTTAAAATTCAGAAATTTAGACCGATCCCCAGAAAACACATCAGGAGTAGGGATCTTAGGTTCAGCAGCATGTGACTGAATGAGGTAGGTGGAAATTCCCTGCACTTCAGCAGCCAGCTGCTCCACACGATCAGACAATCGCTTAATATCCATTAGGAAAAAGAAAAAAAAATCCTCCTATGGCCCCAGAAAAAAAGAGGAAAAAATATAAAAAAAAAAAAATTCTGACACTTTTTTTTTTTTAACACCTTGTTCCTGCTTTTGAGTACCCTAGAATCTGTGGTATAGCTGGTGATTCTGTTATGAATGGGTCACCGAGAAGAAAAAAGCAAAACAAGCTAAGTCACAGAAAACCAGAGAGGTTGGTAACTATGCAGATTGCAGATCCCTGATCTTACCACACAACTAGCAGTAGCAGTGGAGCGTGCCTAAGATGTTCCTAGATGCCTCGTCATGGCCGGAGGACTAAATAAGCCTAAAGCAAGAAAAGGGAAAACTAACTGCCCCAGAGCAGACCCCAAAGGAATAGATAGCCCCCACACATGTATTGACAGTGAAACAAGATGAAGGCACAAACACAGGCAGGAAAATAGGCTGAGCAAATGATTGGGCCCAAACTAACTAGACCGGAAAGGAAAGGAAAGACACCATCTGCAACCTGCAGAAAACCCAACAAAAATCATGTCCAACATTTCTGATAGAAAAATTAACCGTGAAGTCACTAGACTTCTCCCACTATATCAGCACTCTGAAATATTCTGAGACAGAGCAAAAAGAGACCGAACTAGTAATGGACAAAAAGCCAATTGGCAAAATACTGATAAATAAGAGTGGAAATTCAGCACAGCCCCCAGCAGGGGCTGGCTGACCACACCAAAAAACTGAATAGACCAACAAAATCAAGTGTGAACATTAGCAGAAAAACTTAGCTTTAGATGACTGGAACAGAGCTGAAAACCAAGAGCTGACAAGCCAGAAGGAATCACCAGCAACTGAATAGGGCGTCGGCTGTCTTAAAGCCAATCTGAGACTCCTGAGATCCAATCGTCATCCTCATTCTCAGGTGGCAGATCTCCACCAATCAAATCAGCCTTTCTACCTCCTGTTACCACCAGAGGGAGTCTGGAAGGAGAACTCACAACTGGTGAACCAGAGAATGAACTCACAACAGCCAGCATTCAGATCCTGTGCTCGGGGGTGGTTTGCCGAGTATGGGTGTCTTTTCTCCCATGCCTTTGCTACCGATGGCTGCAGACTGGCCTGTGCGTGTGAGGAAGACAGGGAACGTGGTGCTGTGGGTGGAATGACACTGTGTCTCTGTACAACAGTGCCAGAGGTTCTTCCATGGCGATCCTGTGAGGAAGACGAACCTGCTGTGTGTGAGCTGGAGGAAGAAGCTACAACACGAGCTGAAGAGGTGGTAGGTGGCACTGGAGGTTGGCCTAGGTCTTCAGTGTGTCTTTGTAACTCCACCATGTGCTTGGTCCGCACATGTTTCCACATATTTGTGGTATTGATGTTGCTGACACTTTTCCCTCTTTTCACTTTCTGATTACACAGCTTGCATTTGACAAAGCAAATGTCATCTGCAACTGTGTCAAAAAAGGACCAGGCACTGCAAGTCTTGGGAGCGCCCGTTTTGGGTTTTGGAAGAGGCATGCTCCTAATGGGTGCCGAAGTGGAGGCCACAGGCAACCGAGTCTGCCCCCTCCCTCTCCCTCCTTTTTTGGCCGTTCGGGGAATCTCTTCCTCAGAGCTGCTCCCACCACCTTCCTGTACCTCATGCCATGATGGGTCAAGGACCTCATCATCTACACTACCCTCTTCAAACAACTGCTTCTCCTGGGTAGTCTCGACAGTACAGTACACACCAGAAAGTGACACCTGAGTCTCATCATCAGATGAGTACTGAGGTGTGCTGACCATAGGCACTGGCCCACCCACCTCTTCAGATTCAGAGAGACAAAGCTGTTGCGCATCACTGCATACTACTTCTTCAAATTCTCGAATGCTTCTTGGCTGGCCCCCTCTTTCCAAGCTAACAGATTCAGAGAACAGAAGTAGAGATGGCTCCTGTCCAGGGCTTTCTGACTGCCTGGGCAATTTGGCAGGTGGTGAAGAGACAGATGGGTGCTCTTCAGTGCTCTGGACCTGAGAGGATCTGGAACTAATTGAAGTCGATGCGTTAGCTGCCATCCATCCGACAATGGCTTCAATTTGTTCGTCCCGCAGCAGTGGGGAACAGCGAGCTCCTACAAAGCTGCGCATAAAGGACTGTTCCCTGGGAAAACTGGGGGATGCTGAGTCACTGGTGCCCGTAGCAGGCACAGAATCCCCACGTCCTCTCCCTGCAGAAACTCCACACCCATGACCACGTGCCTTACTCCCTGCCTTCTTCATCTTGGTAGACTGATAAAGATAGGCAGAAAAGTACTAAGGGCTTAGTGTGCTTATTCCTGAACAGCTGCTAACAGGTATAAGAAACACTAATTTTATAAAGTGTGGACTAGACTTTAATATGAGCTAATGTAGCCTACACAACTGTAAAGTGGAGTGTTTGGTGAACTTTATTAACTTTTTTTTCACAAAAAGACACTGGATGTGCCCAAAGATGTAAAACCGATAGTATCACAAACTCTTTGTAGCTATTACAATGCAGGAAGGTAACCTACAATGCAATAGATGAGGCTCCAAAAAATAGGCTAATACTAATCTGGCTGGGGCTGCATGGCACAAGCCAGCAGAAAGGCTCCTCTATCTACTCCTTTATAGTGTTTGCAAATATTCTAGCTGGATACGGATGGAACCACACTAATAGGAGAAATCTGGAAAAATGAGCAGCACTAATGCAAAAATGGTCAATGTATGAGGCAGTGACGCATGCTGAGTGGACTACAACCGGAGGTGGCTGGCTGCAGAACACACTACAGCGTGAGCTGCACTCACACACACAGACACCTCGCAGACAGCCGTGAACAGCGCTGCAAGGCAAAAAAAAGCTACAGCGGTTGATAAAGTAGCCTGGGTAAAGCACAATATAGCAAATCGCTAGGTCACACTGTCCCTCAGAACAGCAGCGTCCTGTCCCTAACTGAATTCACAGCAGAGTGAACCCAAAATGGCAGCGGTGGCTTTTATAGTGCATCATGACATCATTTCAGCAGCCAATCACAGCCATGCCAGTAGTTACATGCCTAACATACTCTAACAGGATGTGCCCACACTTCTTAGGATCCTCATTGGCTGAATAAAATCAAACTGGCTCATTGCATTATGGGAACTTCCGATTCCGGTTTTCACTATACTAAAAGTATCTGAACTCAGTATCGGAATTCCGATACTGCGAATATCGGCAGATACCCGATATTGCAGTATCGGAATGCTTAACACTAGTGATGGACCCTCAGACGTGGTCTGCAGCGTTCGGGGGTCCGTCACTGATAGCACAGATGGAGAGGCTGCGCTACCGTGATAGCATAGCAAGATTGTGTTATCTAGTAGCATTAACGCAGTCCATCAACATTATGCGTTGAACAGACTGCATTATCGCAATGTGAACCTAGCCTAACACTATGTCCATCAGCCACTGGAATGTGGATGGAGCTCCATGTAACCCAAAAGGCAAGATAACATTGATAGAGACCCTCTGGCATTATAAAAGTGGTCTTTTCTTTCGACAACTCTGTTAGTGGAACTTGCCAATAACCTTTGGTGAGATCTAGTGTGGTGAAGTACTTGGCCTCCCTCACTCTGTCAATTAGCTCGTCCACCCATGGCATGGGATAGAGGACAAATTGTGACTCTTCATTTAATCTTCTGGTCATTACAAAAATGTAATGACCAGTGTGTGTGGCTTTGGAATTAGCACAATGAACCTAGCCCACTCACTCTTGGACTCCTCAATGACTCCCAAGAAAAGCATTAGCTTCGGCCACAATGGCTTGCCTCCGAGCTTCTGTTATTCGGTACGGTTTAATCCGTACCCTTACCCAGGGCTTGGTGACAATGTCATGCTGGATCACCGAGGCCCGCTCCAGCAGCTCTGAGAATATATCCATATTCTGTTGCACCAGAACCCAAGCCTCCTTTTGCTGCTGTTTGGTGAGAATATCACTTATTTTAACCTGACCCCCGGCTGTGTCCTTAGCCGGTGCCAGTGGGTTCTCCATGGGTACGACCATAGTCGCCTCTGTGACCAAACATTCCCTGTCCTTCCAGTCTTTTAGCAGGTTGACATGATATAGTTGCTCGTTTTCCTTTTCCCGTATTGGAGAGCCTGACTGTGGCTCTCTTATTGTACGTGTGGCTCTGCATGGCCTAGGCATCCAACAGATGTTCCTGGACTATGGGCCTGATGGCCGCAATCTAGTCCTGCATGCTTGCCACGTGCTCGATCACACTCCAATGCGGAGTTGGCTCCTGTTCCCATTTTTCCTTGGCTATGTCTTGAAACCCCATCGGATGCCTACCATACAATAGTTCAAATGGGTAAAAACCTGTGGACACCTGTGGTACCTCGCGGATAGCAAACATTAGATTTGGCAATAACATGTCCCAATCCCTCCCATCTTTGGAGACCACCTTTTTAAGCATGGATTTAAGGGTATTATTAAATCTCTCCACCAACCCGTTGGTTTGTGGGAGGTACACCGACGTGTGTAGCTGTTTGATCTGTAGCAGCTTACGTCACTCCCTGGTCACCTTGGACATGAAAGGAATCCCTTGATCGGTAAGGATCTCCTTTGGCAGCGCAAGGCGACAAAACATTGCAAACAGTTCGTGGGTGATTAGTTTTGCCGAGGTGTGGTGAAGTGGTATTGCCTCTGGGTACTGGATGGCGTAATACACTACGACCTAAATATGTTGGTGGCCCCGATCGGATTTCACTATAGGGCCACCAAATCCATTGCTATCCGCTCAAAGGGTACCTCTATGATGAGTATAGGCACCAATGAACTCAGGAACCTCGCAAAGGGTGTGGTTAGTTGGTACTCGGGACACAACTCACAATACCATTGTACCTCCGCATACACTCCAGGCCAAAAGAACTGATGCAGTATGCGTTCTTGGGTTTTCTTTACCATTAAGTGTCCTCCAAGCATGTGTGTATACCATCTCTAGCACAGCCCGAGGATATGACTGCGGCACCACCAACTGTTCTACCACTTCACCTCGGATTTTATCAACCCTATACAATATGTCTTGGTTGACAGCCATGCAAGGAAAAAATGTTTCTGGCCCCGGGTGCTGAGCCACCCCATTTATTTCCACCACCCTTTCAGTGCCCATGCCAGGGTAGGATCCTGGAGCTGCACTGTCCCAAACTTACCAGGGGACACTTCCAGTTTTGGATCGGAGGGGTCTACTCGACCTCTCCTGCCAATACCTCTAGGGGGGCTCCCTGACTCCACATAGAAGCGGTCACCAACAAGGACACAGGGTGGGAGTCACATGCCAGCTGCAGCCTTCCACAGGAATAGTGAACAAGGCTCATTGTGGTTTAGCTACCTTTCTAAATACTTTATGCGTATTTTCAGCTGCAGCTTTCCACATGATACAAAGGTTATGTCCACCTTAATACACATGCAAAAAAGTGCATAGTGCATAAGCAGCCCCCCGAGGAAGCCCCTGCGAAACGCCCGTCGGGGCTGCTCTTTCCTGTGCCACGCTCACCTGCAGACATTTATGGGTAAGACATTACTTGTTTCCGCAGTGGCCCTTTTATTTATTACCTATTTTTTTAAATATAACTTCTAGGCCACAGCGGTCCTTGAGTGTTTCAGCTCTGCCTGCTTATGATCAATGATTATGCACTATGCACTTTTTTGAAATCTATCTGATGGCAGCTTGAGATTAACTGTTTCACTCTGGGTATTTTCCATGTTCACCCATTATGCTATGTAGTGTGTTGCTGTGGCTACAATTCATGAGCTTTGTATGAGTACATTGTCTTTTGTCTGTATTATGCATGTTTCTACTCAGAATATATTAATAAAGTGATTTTTTATTATATAAATCGAATTATATCTCCGTGGTTTTTTGTAGGATTAAATTTGTCTTTGAGTATCCGTGGTGACAACATGTCCAGTGTAAAGGTTTATTAACCTATATTGGTAATGGATTTCTATCAGTGGCTTGTGTTCTTGTCTGGGTATCTGGCGTGGAAAGCCCGCACCAGACGATCGGCATGCACCGAACTGGCCAGAACCCATGACCGATCCTCAAGAGAGTACCCCTTCCAGTGTATCAGATACTGGAGTCTCCGGCGCACCCACCGGGAGTCAACAATGCGCCCTACTTCATACTCCAATTGCCCCTCTACCAGCACTGGCGGAGCATTTGATGAGGGATCCTCTGTCACCGTCCCCACAGGCTTTAACAGGGACCTGTGGAAGACATTAGAAATTTTAAAGGAGGTGGGCAGCTGCAGTCGGTAGGCTACTGGGTTAACAACCTCCACCACTTTGTATGGGCCAATAAACTTGGGGCCCAGCTTTATAGATGGTATCTTAAGCTTGATATTGCGGGTGGATAGCCACACCTTCTCCCCTACTGCAAATGCTGGACCTGGCCCCCTCCTCCTGTCAGCAAACCGCTTATAGTTTTCCTGGGCCTTGGAAATATTCCTCTGAACCTCCCTCCAAAGAATTCTAAGATGTTGTGTCGCACCTTCAGCTCCAGGACAACCTGAATCCATGCGGGAAAACTCTCCAAAATGTGGGTTAAACCCATAGTTGATTTCAAGGGAGACTTCCCAGTAGATTGACTCACACGACCGTTGAACGCAAACTCTGCCATGGGCAATTCCTTACACCAGTCCTCCCGCCTGGAAGAGGCCAAGCATCCCAGAATCTGCTCCAACGATTGGTTCGTGCGCTCTGTCTGTCCATTAGGCTCTGGGTGGTAAGCAGAGGAGAAGGACAACAAAATCCCCAGCTTTTTGCAAAAAGCCCTCCAGAACCTGGCCACAAACTGTACCCCTCTGTCTGACACCACATTCAAAGGCACTCCATGCAACCGAATTATATGCTGCATAAATAAGCGGGCCAGGGTTTCAGCAGATGGTAACGCGGGGAGAGGTACAAAGTGGGCTTGTTTTGAAAACCTATCCACCACCACCCATATCACCGAGTTGCCCCTGGAAGGAGGAAGATTTGTGATAAAATCCATGGACAAATGTGTCCATGGTCTATCCGGAATTGGCAAAGGCACCAACTCCCCGGTCGGCCGGACCTGAGAACTTTTAGAACGAGCACACACACCACATGCAGTCACAAACTTTTTAATATCTGTAACCGTAGAGGGCCACCAGAAACCCCTCGCAATTGCCCCCCCGGGTAGCTGCAATCCCAGGATGAGCACTCAACATAGAATCATGAAATTCCTGCATAAGTCCGAGACGAAACGTTCCGGTACAAACAATTTACCCGGGGGTTTACCACCCGGAGCCCGAGTCTGGGCCTCCAAAATCCCTCTCTGTAACTCAGATGAGATTTTGGCCACCACTACTCCTGGCTGAAGAATGGAGGAGGGAGGTTCTGGAGGGGACACCGAATCAAAGCTTCGGGATAAGGCATCAGCCTTTATGCTTTTAGATCCCGGGCGGAATGTGATGGTAAACTGAAATTGAGAAAAAAAAAGCACCCACCGAGCCTGTCTGGGGGTCAATCTCTTGGCAGACTCGATATAGGCCAAATTTTTGTGATCAGTGATGACTGTAATGGGATGAATGTCCCCCTCCAGGAAATGCCTCCATTCTTCAAAAGCCAACTTTACCGCCAACAACTCTCTATTGCCGACATCGTAATTTCTCTAGGCAGAGGAAAATTTTTTAGAGAAGAAGGCGCAAGGCCTCAGATTAGTAAGGGTAGGAGGGCCCTGAGACAAAACTGCCCCCGCCCCTACTACCGAGGTGTCAACCTCCACGACAAAAGGTCTTGACGGGTCGGGTTGTACCAATACAGGGGCTGAAGAAAAGCACTTTTTTAATGTCACGAAAGAATATTTTGCAGCTACAGACCAATTTTTTACATCAGCTCCCTTGAGAGTGAGGTCCGTTAGAGGCTTTACCACCTGCAAGAAGCCCTTAATAAATTTCCTATAAAAGTTAGCAAAGCGCAAAAATCGCTGCAACCCTTTCAAGTCATGAGGCTGCACCCAATCCGTAACAGCCTGGACCTTCTTAGGATCCATGCGGAACCCCTCCCCTGACACAATCAACCCCAGAAAGGATTCTTCTTGCATGGAAAATGAGCATTTTTCCAACTTGGCATACAAATGATTCTCCCTCAGTCTCATGAGAACCATCCGCAAATGGTGCAAGTGAGATTGACTGTCCACCGAGTACAGTCATCCAAATAGATAACCACAAAACGACCAATTAAATCAGAGAAAATTACATTAATAAAATTCTGAAAAACAGCAGGAGCGTCGTTGGTAAGACCAAAGGGCATAACTAAGTTTTCGAACAGCCCTTCAGTCATCAGGAATGCTGTTTTCCATTTGTCCCCTTCCCGGACTCTTATAAGGTTATATGCCCCACGTAAATCCAGTAGAGAACCACTTGGCCCCGGTGAGTTGGTTACATAGATCAGGAATTAGGGGGAGAGAGTATGTATTTATCACAGTAATTTTGTTTACTTCCCGAAAGTCGAGGCACGGCCGCAAAGCACCATCTTTTTTCTTAACAAAAAAGAAGCCCGCTGCCACAGGTGAAACAGAAGGCCTAATATGCCCTTTTCGGAGACTCTCAGTAATGTACTCCTTCATGGCTAGACGTTCGGCCCCGGACAAATTGAACAGGTGAGCCTTGGGTAACTTGGCTCCAAGGACTAGATTAATGGCACAATCAAAGGGTCTATGTGGTGGTAGCGCCTCAGCCTCTCTTTCAGAAAATACGTCTCCAAAATCTTTCAGGTACTCCGGAATACCTTCCAGATCGACAGACGACACTGGCACAGATTTTACTGAGGTGACAAGAGTTGTCAAGTTACAACATAGACCGTTAGCCATACAACCCCAATGAATGATCCCCCCCGTGACCCAGTCAATAGTAGACCACGTACACTTAACTCTGTTAGTGAAGGGCAAGAACCCTGTTCAAACCATGACACAATAGTGCCCATACCCTCCTGGGTAACAGTTCAGTTAGTTGCAATCATTTTCAATGCTTTTCTCCTCCTGGGGTGGTGGAAGCGGGCTTCTTCTGCTTCCAGGGAAGACTGTCTGGGTGTCCACCTCCTGGCGGATTGACGAATTGTGGGTACTCTACCTCCCAAGGAGTTAGATTGGTGGCTGCCCGTGCAGATGGGGTGGCAGCTGGTCTTTGAGCAGTAGCTGCCTGCAAGGGTAGGGGACAGCAGCTTCAGGTGGTATCTCTGCTGCCCTGGTTTGTGGTCTGACAGCTGGTGGAACTGCTGCCTGTGGCACAGCCGGCGTAGCATCTTGTACCAGGGGGTGCTTTACTTCCGTGCATATGGCCTGCTTGGCCTTGGTGGGTACAAATACCACGGTGGGAACTGCCTCTGCTGGTGGAACATAAGCCTTGTCCTTTTAGTATGCCGCTATGAACTCCTTCGGGATGCTGCGCACATTCAGAGCATACCAGCCGCGTAGCCGCTCGTGATGGGTGAAGGTGACGTAATCTCCCGGGTATAGATCACGAGCGGGGTGTCCCCTCCGGAGGTGGGACTCCACATCCCTCCGGCTTACAAACAAGTGAGAGATTCTCTGGGGGTCCGAGATGAAGCCAAACCCCCTTTCCAAATTAAAGTTCAGAACCTGACCCCATCCGGCTGAGTCCCGGGGACCATAGTGTCCGGCGCGGGCCTTTTGCTTCCTGTCGAGGTCAGGGCCCAACACTGCCAGTCTCCGTTGTTCCCACTCCCACTGTTCTGCGGCCAGCTGGCGGATCGTCTGCTGGCAGCGGACTTCCTTCTCCTCCTCCTCTCGGGACCGGTCTCTGCCCACAGCGGACCGGGGTACCACTGCCAGTGGTTCGGGGACTAGTATCCCAGTCCCAGACTAGGTCCAGCAGGACCTGCCCGGACGTTGGAGTGAACGGGAACTCTGAGGTCTCCCCAGCTGCAGGGGCGGCGGTCATACCTGATGCTTCCTGACGGTGTTGTTTTGGCTCCGGTGAAGGCACTGGACGGCAGCCGGTGGCAGCGGTGGTTGCTGTAGCTGCCTTGTCAGCGGGCTTTGACTGGAGTGAAGCAGATGCTAGTTCAGGGTCTGCTGAGGCCTCCGGTGGGACCTGCACGGCCACGCCAGGTCCAGGCATGAACATGGTCCCTGCTTCACATTCAGCTCCCGGGTCCTCAGGTAACTCCTCCTGGCAGGCAGTGCCCAGCGGCGGCAGCAGCGTGGAAGTGGTGACGGGCGCTGCCGATGGCATAACAGCGGCTGCGGGTTTCACAGGTGCTGCCTGGGGGAGAACTGGTGCAGCGGCGGCGGTCCAAGGTCCGCAGCGCTTCCTGCTTCAGCCGCAGACTACGGTTCAGCATGGCGATTTCTTCCTCCAGCTGCTGACGGTCCATCACAGGAGCAGAGCAGGAGCCTTCAACTACTGCGCCTGGGAAGGCAAGCTCCTCTTCCTCCTGCTCTTCAGGCCCCCGTCCTTCTTCCATCATGGGGTCCTGGCATTCTTGCTTCTCTCTGGGCTCCCTTCCCGCCACAGGGCTTTGCTCCTCCTTCCTGGGGCGGCGTCTTCTTCCTCTGCCTCCATACCAAGCCAATATATGAACCCCTCTAGGGGTGGGCCATGTTGCTGTTGCATAGAAATTTAGGCAGGGGAGACCCAGGACAGTTCGCACTCTTTTCTTAGGGCCACCCATGTTGTCACGCCCTTCTTCACCACACCGGCGGCCATTTTGAGAGTCCATTTTACAGTCTATCATTTTGGTTGTTTTGCACATTTTCAGCAATATCCAATGTAATAAATCTTCAGCACACAGGACACGGTGGTACCGGGCTTTGTCATCCTGTTCGTGACGCCAAAATTGACTCGCCCCCAGATGCCGTGGGGTACTCGGTGCCGGGCCCGTTGATTTCAATGGGAGATGTCACAGTGGCAGTGACCTGGTCCATGGCCTCAGGCGGTCAATGTAAAAGGGGTAGAGTGAAGGGGATAAAGTTGTTGAGATGATTCAAGACACCACCTGTGGTTTCTGGTCAGTTTGACCAGCGCTGCAGGGTTGCTTCTCTGGGACAGATGGTGTGGTGCAGCAATGATGTTGAAACTCCCCACAGGTGGAGCTGTAGTCCCAGGGCAGAGTAGATGAGGTTGACAAGTGGGGAGATGGTGTAAAGAAGTAGATGTAGCAGAGCCGGGTGTAAGGCGGAAGAATAAGTGAAGGACACTAGGGCATGTAGTTCCAAGGCTTTACTCACAGTCTGGTGCACACAGATGCCCGCTTCGGTGCCGTGTCCTCCAAGTCAGGGGCTCAGCCAACTCCCAGGCAAGGTAAAGTACACCTTTCCAGCACTCCTCCAACATGTGCCTTCTCTGAACGTCTCCACACTAGCGCCTAATCTGAGGTACTTGTTGTTGCGTATTAAACTCAAGTTCCTCCTTCTTGATGTTACTTAGAACTTTACTTGTATGGCAGACAGCTGTAGCCTGCTTCAGGGACTCCTTGCTATCATATCCCGGCTCACCCACGTTGTTGTTGTGCCCCCAGGTCTTAGATGGGAATAAAGTAGTGACTAGAGATGAGCAACTTTGCCTTTTTTCGGGTCGAGTCAGGTTTCATGAAACCCGACTTTCTCAAAAGTCGGGCAGAACGAAATTGGCCGATTATTGTGAAAAGTCGAAGGCCGACTGAAACACGAAGCCCAATGCAAGTCAATGGGGAACCAAGGTCGGCAGGGAGTGGAGGACAGGAAACACACCTACAGTTCCCATTTTAATGCCAAAAACATCAATTCTTATTACTTAAGCTTGTCAACCTTAATTTACTTTATAATAGTTAGGCATTGAAAACTGGGGATTATTTGGCTAAAGTTGTGGGGGGGGGGTAGGGCTGGCTCCAGATTTTCGTGGGCCCTGGGCCAAAGAGTGTCACTGGGCTCTTTTAACACATGCCACAATTCATGATCCTCTGATACGGCAGAGAAATAGCGGTATAGTACAATGAAAAATACTTCACTTCTTACATCTCATGACTGATATCCATTTTAAATTCTCCAATAGCTCCAAAAATGGACAGTATATTACTCCATACAGTATTATGGCCACCGCATAGTGCACTATACAGAGTAATGAGGCCCATATATTTCTCCATACAGAATCATTGGTCCCATATAATGTTTGAAACAGTATATGATGAGCTCCACATAATGCTACAGTATATGTTGGTCCCCATGGATGAAGCTCCACTGTGTTATGGACCCAAATAATGCTCCATATACAGTATAATGGGCCCCATTTCTAATGCTCCAGTGCATAATGGGCCCTGTAAATGCTGCTCCAGTGTCTGATGTCCACTTTTGGAATGCTCCAGTGTATGGTGGGCCTCATATATCATTCTCCAGAGTATACTGCTCCCCAAAAATAGCTGTCCCAACATTGAAAACAATTAAATAAGCCTCCTCGCTATGGAATCCCTGTACTAGTCTGGACTCCTCGCTGTCCCCATCTTCCATCTCACTGCACTTGGACTGTTTAGGCAGAGGGCTTACAGACGTGATGTCATCGTGCTCTCTGACTAGAATGTCACTGTCAGGAAACGCGGATGACGTCACGGCGGTGGAGCAGGGAGAGGTAAGTATTTCAACTTTGCAAGTGCTGTGATCTTGAGCAAGCAGGGGGGGCCCACTCGGCGACGGCACTGACACAGGGCCCCTCATTGTACGGCGGTGTGTCTGGTGGCGGGTGGGCCCTCCGGTGGGCCCTCCCCCTCCCACCGGCAGAGACACTTTTGCGTACTATGAGGGGCCCTGTGCCAGTACCGTCGCCCATGAGTAAGCACCCCCCACCTGCTCAAGGAACCTGCACTTTCATCTGCATCTTCCTCTTTGTCACCGTGTAAGGTGGTATAGTATGCGGGAAGGGGAACCTGAGTTTCATCAGGGTCAGATTCTGGCTGTGTAGAGTGCGAGGGGAATGTAGTGGTCTGGGTCAATGTACCAGCAGAATCATCTAGCAGTGGCTGGGCATCAGTGCACTTGTGGCGCCCCCAGGAGTATGGTCGCCACAGTGGTATTACCTTCCTCCTAGGGAGTGTGATGTCATGCTTGGGAGCAACGAAAGATCTCTCTAGCAGTTAAACCAACACACAACACAGTTCCCACTCCAGGCCAGCAGGGAGACCTCTGAACCTGACTGCTGAGGAGCTGCTCTCTGTGGTCAGGAGGAGGTAAGTTAGGGCAGTCTGTGAAGGGAAGGGGAAGTGTGTGGACGTGAGAAGGGGAGCTGGAGGATGAGCAGAGTTAAAGCTCACTCCTAGCATGGTCGGGATTCCGCTCTCCGAGTTTGTAGGGACACTGACGGTCCTGCAGCAGAAACCGGAGCAAGTAGTAGCTGGAAATGCTCTGTTCTCAACTAAGGCTCGGAGGCCCCAGCAGCTATGTGTGTGAGCCAGAAGGAAAAGGCTATGGCTGCCTGCCATACGAGAAAGTTCCAAAAGAGAGTCAACAGGGGGAACTTCAGTGAACTCAGTACTGCGAGTACCTGAGATAAGCGCTAGAACGGAGGCCACACTACCTATCTGCAGAGAGAATTCCAAATTTGCTTCTCCATCTGTACTCTGGGTCCTGGACGGCACTTACCAAGTATAGGTAAAGGAACTGCACAACTGTCTGTCATCTTTCTCCTGCGCCTGGCGCACGGCTCTGCTACATCCTGCACTGCACACCATCTACCAACTCTTTCATCTGCCCTGCAACTACGGCCCTACCTGTGCAGGGCTTCTACATCTTAGCTGCACCACAACATCTGTCCCAGAGAAGCGACACTGCAGCGCAGGTCAATCTGATCAGAAACCACAGGTGGCGTCACGTTTCACTCACCTATAAACATTATTCACCCTTTGCATGGACGCCCAGGGCCTCGGAACGAGTCATCACCACCAACGTGACACATCCCTCTGAGACACCGGCCCGGTACCGATTAACCCCACTGCCCCGAATGGCCACCCACACTCCATGTCAGATTCATCTTGGACTGGGGAATTAATCGATTTGACTTGATAACCCAGGCATGGTATGATAGAAAGAGCTACATGGACTAATGTGAAGTGTGGCTTGCTGCATCATTCACTTTAGGTGGGGGTGAAGGACGCAAGGAAAGGGGTTCTTCCTGACCAGGAGCCAGCACTTGACGACTCAGTGCTTGCATTTTTTGAAACTTCAGAAGAGGAGGGCATATTTGCTGGAGTCTGTTTCGGCAATGTAAGCCAAAACCAGTTCCTGATGCTCCGGCTTTAAAAGCGATTAACCTACTCCCAGAAAAGGTAGCCTTCCAGGCGTTCCGGAGCCAGACCATGACGCAGGCTCAACACCTCCTGCCTTAGCTGCTATTGTGCTTTTGCCTCTAAGCAGTAAATGGGTAATGTATCAAAAGCGTAGAACTTTATACACTAGTGTTGGGGTAATTTTTAAATGTATATCTAAATTGCAGGACTAACCCACAGACTGTCACACGCTCAGGATGGATCACACCACAATATAACAAGAAGATCCGCAAGAAATAATCACACATGTGGGAAAATGTTCCAGGTGTCAATGATACACTTAGAGTGGTGGGTGGAGGAGGACTTCCTGGCAGAAAGGGTACAGTATCACCAGATACCAGGTATATATAGCATAGTTTAAACATTAAAAATGTACGTCTATATATTCAGGAGTAGTGTTGAGCCCCCCCGCTAGTGTGCCAGTTCGTTTTGGTTCGTTGAACCCGAGGCAAGTTCGTCGAATGTTTGTTGAACGTTCGACGAACAACGTCAAACACCATTGAAAAGAATGGCAGGCAAACACAAACACATACAAACATATAGAAAACAATTACAAAACACCTAAAAAGGTGTCCCAAAGCAGACAAAATGCTCAGAATAAAAAAATAACATAAGGAAAACGGCAATTACATATAGAAAAGAGGTGGAGGAGTAAAAGGAGGAGGAGACACAGATATAGGCATGTCATGCCCTTTTGAAGTCAAGAAAGGCTGGAATAAAAATGTAAAATACCAAAAAACAGTAAAAATCTGAAATCGAAGACGATCATATACCGTCGGACTTCCCACCATAAATTAGGCCAACTGCTGATCGGGCGGCGTTACTCCCACGAACCTCCAAACAGCGTCCATGAAGGCAAAGTGTTTGGTTTCCAGGGACAGTATGGTTGCAAAGCTGACCCTTAAAGGAATGTCCAGAAGGGCACCACCAGGAGTGGAGCCTGTGGCTTAATTCGACTCCACCCGGGAAACCTCAACCATGCCAGCTACAGAAAAGATTGACAGATTGCAATCTTTGTTGATTATGTGGGTGGTGGTGGATGTCCGTTTTTAGTTGTGCTAGCGATTTGTCAGCTTAATTCCGTTAACGAACGAGACTCTGGCATGCCCCCGCAGTACGTGTCAAGCTTACTAAAGGGACACACGAGGCTCTGGCACGCGAGATCGATCAATAACAGGTCTGTTATGCCCTTACATGTGCGGGGCTGCATGTGCGCTACACTGAAAGCTCCAGCGTGTGTCGCTTACAGGTGCAGATAAACCGCTGAACCCCGTTAGTGATGGGGATCTGGGATTACAATTCTTCCCTGCGAACGAGGATTTCCCAGTAAGTGTAGGTCAACCGAAATTCTGGAATTAGGCCTACCGGCATTCCAGACAAAATGAAAAAATTAAGTGTCCAAACCACAGGTGCTGTAGCTTGCTTAACAGCTGGGCTCCTATGCTGAGTATCACGCAGTTCTTAGATAAACAGGCGGCATAACTTGGTTCACTGGTGGGCTCCTCTGCTGACTAGCAGACAGTGCTACAAGGCCCAAAAGGATTTTCTGTACAAGACGCGGAAAAAAATAATTAGAAACACACACGGTGTAGCTCCTTGACAGGTGTACTACACCGCTTGCTACCACACACCGCTACTATGCCATGAAACAGTCTATTAACATTGAAAACCATTGTTAATGTGAAAATGAAGTTGCGCTTTTGGTGAACGAACCATTCTCAAACGGAACCTCAAACAGCCTAATTTTAAGCAAAGTGTTCGAGTTCGACGAACAGCTCGAATTTTAACTTGGCAAAGAGGTCGACTCGAACACCGCTCATCTCTAATCTGGAGGCAGACTCAGACATTCTCAGGCCCAGCATGGATTCGACAAGATTGTAGAAAGTTGAGAAAGGGTACAGTATCACCCGATAGCAGGTATATATGTAGCATAGTTTACACATAATGAACCTATGTCTATATATCAGGAGGCAGACTCAGAGGGTCTTAGGCCCAGTATGGATTTGACGTGATTGTACAAAGTTGAGAAAGGGTACAGTATCACCGGATAACAGGTATATATAGCATAGTTTAAACATTAAAAACCTAAGTTTATATATCAGGAGGCAGACTCAGAGTGTCTCAGGCCCCTAATGGATTTGACGTGATTGTAGAAAGTTGAGAAAGGGTACAGTATCACTGGATAGCAGGTATATATAGCATAGTTTAAACATTAAAAATCTGCGTGTATATTTCCGGAGTCCGACAAAGACACTCACAGCTTCAGTATGGATTAGACAAGAAACTAAAAAGTAGAAAAAGGGTTATGTATTCGAAGCATACACCAGCATACACTGTTGGGGTATTTTTGAATCTTCATATATATTTCAGACTCAGTAAGACAGTACAGACTCTCCGCAAGAGGAAACGAGATGGATACAAGTACAGACGGAAAGTCGAGTGATTGCAGAAATTTTAGAATTACTAATCACGGTAAAAACTCCCAGGAGAATTCTCAGAGGCAATGCTGACCCTCAATTACTTTGACTGTGGAGACAGGGAAAACAGTTCTTGTGAAGAAACGTTTGCTGTATCGCAGTGCTGTGGAACCCATCACCGTTACTCATCTCCATCAAATTGTGATCACAGGAACAGATGTAGACATTGTCCTCACTGCCTATCATGATCTGTCAGGTAACTTTGGAGTGCAAAAGACACAAGCCACAGGCCGTAGGCGATTCTATAGGATTGGCATGAGAGGACACATTTAAAATTGTGAGCAGAAATGTCACACGTCTGTGAGTCGGAAAATCGTGAAAGCTGATGATAAACCACCACTGTATCTCATTGTGAGTCGACGTTCATAACAAATGGAAGCCATTGATCATCTGAAGATAGAGATCAGCAGGACAGGGCATAGCTACGTCTTAACCACCATCTATCATTTCACCAAATTGGTATTGGCAGTCCCAGTGAAGTATTTAACAGGCCAGACTACACAGTACTGGAGCAGGGAGAGGTAAGTATTGCAAGTGCTGGTGACCTGAGCAAGCAGGGGGGGCCCACTCGTGGGCGGCGGTACTGGCACAGGGCCCCTCATAGTACGCCGGTGTGTCTGACGGCGGGTGTGCACCCCCACCGTCAGAGACTCTTGATTCTACTATGAGGGACCTTGTGCCAGTGCTGTTGCCAAAGACTGTGCCCACCCACCTGTCCAGGGCAACGGCACTCGCATGGGTGCGTGCGTCAGGTGGTGACCCCGGCCCTGTGGGGGGAGGCAGCCCAGTTAGGGAGGTGGAAAAAATGGCAAATGTTGATGTTGGACATTCAGCAGCTGCAAATGGAGTAATTGGAGAAGTCCGCGGAAGAGGAGGACAAAAGCAAGCCATTTTTCTGGCAACCTACGTGTCAGCAGGGGAGGGTGGGTCAAAATCCTTTGAAACCCATGCATGGTTCATTTTAATGAAGGTTAGATCATCAACATTTTGGGTCGACAGACGGGTCCTTTTTTCTGTCAGGATTGATCCAGCAGCACTGAAGACTCGCTCAGAAAACACACTAGCAGCAGGGCAAGCGAGCTCCTGTAAGGCATATTGTGCAAATTCAGGCCAGGTGTCAAGTTTACTGGCCCAATAGTCAAAGGGGAATGACCGGTGAGAGGGAACATCGATATGGGAGGAGAAGTAGTTTGTTACCATAGTTGACAACTGCTGTCTCCTGTCACTTTCGATCGATGCAGTATTACCAGTCGTGTGAGTGGTACTTGAAAAATCAGTCCACAACATGGTCATGAAACCCCTGTGTCCAATGCCACTTCGGCTGTGTGCACCACGAACACCTCTTCCATTG
This sequence comes from Dendrobates tinctorius, assembly GCF_039654945.1. Lineage (NCBI taxonomy): Eukaryota > Metazoa > Chordata > Amphibia > Anura > Dendrobatidae > Dendrobates > Dendrobates tinctorius. The sequence continues at coordinate 41,744,810 of NW_027361801.1, forward strand.
TGCCCACTACGGCTCGTGGGAGAACCAGCACCACTGCTGTGTGCTGGGAAAGCCTCAAACAAAAACGGTTTACCAGAGTTGCTTGTTTGTTAGCCAATATTAGCTGTAGGTTCTCCTGTGGCATGATGTTTTGGAATTTGCCTTTATAGTGTGGATCCAGGATGCTAGCCAACCAGTAGTCGTCATCGTTCATCATTTTGGCAATGCGGGGGTCCCTTTTTAGGATCTGCAAGGCATAATCAGACATGTGAACCAATGTTCCAGGTGTCAATGATGCACTGCGAGTGCTGGGTGGAGGAGCACTTTCTGGCAAATCAACATCCCTCCAGTCACGCACAAACCCTGTACCTGACCTTGCCAACATTTTTTATTGCCCCACGACAAGCATCCTCCTCCCTAAAATAGTCATCCCCATCATCCTCCTCCTCCTCCTCTTCCTCTTCTTCCTCCACCTCATCCACGAGACTTCCCTGAGCAGACAATGGCTGACTGTCATCAAGGCTTCCCTCCTTCTCTTCCTCCTCGGCTGCAGACGCCTGATCCTTAATGTGCATCAAAGTTTGCATGAGCAGACGCATAAGTGGGATGCTCATGCTTATGATGGCGTCATCTGCGCTTACCAGCCGTGTGCATTCCTCAAAACACTGAAGGACTTTACAGAGGTCATTCAGCTTTGACCACTGCATGCCCGACAATTCCATGTCTTCCCTCAAACTGCCTGCCTGTGTATCCTCCCACAAATGCATTACAGCCTGCCTCTGTTCGCACAGCCTCTCATCCTTGTGCAGGGTGGAGTTCCACCTTGTTGCAACGTCTATGATTACGTGGTGCTTGGGGAGGTGGAGCAATCGCTGCAGCTTCTCCATACGACTGGAGTGGACATTTGAGCGACGGACGTACGAGCACCTTATGGAGCAGGGATGTAAACTCCGGATAATTGTTGAGGAAGCACTGCACCACCAGGTTCAAGGTTGAGTTTTGAAAGGGCTATGACTGTCACAAAATTCCGGCCGTTATCACTAACTACCTTGCCTGCCTCAAGATGTAGACTGCCCAGCCATGACTCAGTTTGTCGCTGCAAGTAGTCAGCCAGTACCTCAGCGGTGTGTCTGTTGTCGCCCAAACACATCATCTTCAACACAGCCTGCTGACGCTTACCACTAGCTGTTCAATAGTGGGACAACTTGTGTGCAACACTGGCAGCTGCGGATGGAGTGCTCGTGCGAATGCGTAATGTGGACGAGCTTTCGCTTCTGGAGGAGGAGGAGGGTCGAACGCCTAAAGCCAACTGTTTCCTATACCATAGGCTAGGCAGCACAGTCCTTCCTCTGCTGTCCCCTGTGGACCCTGCATCCACCACATTATCCCAGTGCGCAGTGATGGACACGTAACGGCCCTGGCCATGCCTACTGTACCATGCATCTGTTGTGAGGTGCACCTTTCCACTCACTGATTGCTTGAGTGCATGGACAATGCAGTCTTTCACATGCACGTGGAGGGCTTGGATGGATTTTCGTGAAAAAAAGTGCCGACTGGGTAGGTCATAGCATAGTACTGCGTAGGCCATGAGCTCGCGGAAAGCTTTGCTTTCAACTAACCGGTAGGGCATTATCTCTAACAAGATTACTTTGGTAACGTGGGCATTCAAAGCCAGTGTGTGCGGATGAGAGGATGAGTACTTTCTTGTCCTACTCAGAGTCTCTGGTAGGGTGAGCTGGACTTGAGAGCTGCATATGGTGGAACTAGCGGTGGACATGGCAGACTGAGAGAGGGTTGGTGATGGTGATGGTGTTGGTGGTGTTGCTGATGGCCTAGATTCAGTCTTTCGTAGCAATAACATTGTGATTCCATGACTGCTTTGCCCTTGCGATGAAACCTTGACATTTGCTGCTGGTGGTGTGCTAACCGGTGGGCTTACAGTGGGGGAAGCGATGTAGCGTTGCTGACTACCTTCATTCGGAGCAGGTGCACATGTGGTACGTGAGGTTTGGTAGTCCATCCATGCTTGCAAGTGCATGGTGGTTAAATGTCTAAGCATGCAACTGGTATTCAAATTTCTCAGATTTTTCCCTCGGCTAAAGGTCTTTGCACACTTCTTACAGATAACTTTTGCCTGATCATTAGGATTTTGTTCAAAAAAGTGCCACACTGCACTCTTCCTACTATGGAAGACATTTTGAGACCTTGCACGCTGTGCTAATTTGACTGTCTGGCCAAGCGGTCCTGCAACTCTTTTGGTTTTTGTAACACGTTTTTGGACTGCTACGGTCATGCCAGATAACAGCTGTTGCGATGTTGTTGCCTGCTGTGCATCCTCCTCCTCCTCTTCTGAGCTATTGGCAGCGGCACACTCTTCCCCCAATGGATGCCAATCTTGGTCAACAACTGGGTCATCCATCACCTCCTCTTCAATTTCATGTGCACCTTCCTCTGTGTCACCGTGTAAGGTGGCATTTTGGGTACATTGGGTGCGGGAAGGGGCACCTGAGTTTCATCAGGGTCTGATTCTGCCTCAGTACACTGCGAGGACAATGTAGTGCTCTGAGTTAATGTACCAGCAGAAAAATCTAGCAATGGCTGTGCATCAGTGCACTCCATGTCAGATTCATCTTGGACTGGGGAATTCACGATTTGACTTGCTAACCCTGACATGGTATGTGAAAAGAGCTCCATGGAGTAATCGGTAGTGTGGCCTGCCACATCCTTCACTTTTGGTAGGGGTGAAGGACACAAGGAAGGGTGTTGTTCCTGACCAGGAGCCTCCACTGACGACTCAGTGCTTTTATTTTTTGAAACTTCAGAAGAGGAGGCGAGAGAGCTGGAGGCTGTGTCAGCAATGTAAGCCAAAACTTGTTCCTGAAGCTCTGGCTTTAAAAGTGGTTTACCTACTCCCAGAAAAGAGAGCCTTCGAGGCCTTGTGGAGCCAGACGATGACGCAGACTCAACACCTCCTGCCTTAGGTGCTATTGTGCTTTTGCCACTACCAACAGATGCAACACCACTACCACCACCACCACCATCGGGATCAGCTGGCAACCCCCGCCCACTTCCATGGCGTCTTCCACCATACTTCCTCATTTTTGTGAAAATGTACCCAAAATGCCACCAGCTATATGGTACTGTAAAACAAGGTAGAAGGTGTATCTACTATTGGTGAGAATTTGAATCTCACTATAGATTTGAGGACACAGAACTATTGTCTCAGGCCCAGGAGAGATTACACCTCAATGTAACAGGCTGAAATTGGATGGTGTATGACAAGGTGGAGGGTGTCTATAGGATTGGTGAGAATTTGAATCTCACTATAGATTTGAGGACACTGAACTATTGTCTCAGGCCCAGGAGAGATTACACCTCAATATAACAGGCTGAAATTGGATGGTGTATGACAAGGTGGAGGGTGTCTATAGGATTGGTGAGAATTTGAATCTCACTATAGATTTGAGGACGCTGAACTATTGTCTCAGGCCCAGTAGAGATTACACCTCAATGTAACAGGCTGAAATTGGATGGTGCATGACAAGGTGGAGGGTGTCTATAGGATTGGTGAGAATTTGAATCTCACTATAGATTTGAGGACGCTGAACTATTGTCTCAGGCCCAGGAGAGATTACACCTCAATGTAACAGGCTGAAATTGGATGGTGTATGACAAGGTGGAGGGTGTCAATGGATTGGTGAGAATTTGAATCTCACTAGAGATTTGAGGATGCTGACAATGATGCTCTCAGTCCAAGTATGGACGCAGGCAGCCTAATAAGCAGGACTGCTGCACACACAAAAGGGTGGAAAAATGAACGCTTGGTAACTGTGCAGAAAAGAGGAAGGAAAGTATTTTTGCTTTTAAAGAAAGCAGTTTGCACAGCAGAGGGCAAACAGCAATGCAGCTATCAGGGAGCCTTATAAGGCAGCCTAATAACCTAGAGAGCTGATGCACAAAAATAGAGCCTCCCCTGTCACTGCACACAAAGTGTTGTGTTGTAAGTGGAAATCGCTAACAGCAGAAGCAGTTTTTTGGTTCTTCTTCCCTGCCTAACGCTCTCCCTTATTCTGAGTCAGCAGCCAGCAACCTCTCCCTAATGCTAAGATCGGCTGAAGTAAGATAGCAGTCGGCGGTCACGCCCTTTTATAGCCCCTGTGACACCACACCAAGCCAGCCAATCACTTGCATGCCCTTCTCAAAGATGGTGGTGACCGATGCCTATGTCATTGCGTTGCCCACAGTGTGCATCCTCCATCATTGGCTGAAAAAGGGTGCTGGAAGCATCTTTTGAAACGCGACTTTGGCGCTCTGGTCGCCGACCTCGTGGCTGACCTCACGCTATGGTCAGGTATCGTTTCATGAAACCCGACTTCAGCGAAAGTCACCGACTTTTGAATATGACCGACCCGTTTCGCTCAACTCTAGTGGTGACGACTTCTATTCCTCCGGTTTCTGCTGCCGGAACATCAGTATCCATACAACCTTGGGGACCGGACCCCGGCCATGCACTTCAAACTGAGGAAGGGCTCTGCTTTGACTCTAGTAGTTAGTTCTCTTCTTCTCCTTACGTTCCGTACTAAGCTATCTTCTTTCTGAAGAATCAGGCTTTCTATGGCTCTTTCCTGTGCCAACAGCTCCAGGTCCCAGGAGTCTGCTGCAGCACTTCCTTCACTCCATCCCTCTCAGGGGATCTTCTCTCACAGACTGACCTCTTCCTAATATTCTCCCACTCTCTTGTGCAGTCTAAGCTCCACCCACCTTCCAGCACTCTTTGTGTTCCAAGCAGGGAGCCACAAAGGTTGCTCTGCTACACTACTGGTGTGCGTGTGGAATGTGAGTGTTGGAGTGTGGTCAGGTGTCTCCACCTTACCTGGATAGTGGGGTACCATACCTCAGGAGGAGGTGTAGTACCTCTTTGGCGACTGAACCCTCAGGGGCGCCACATAGACACCCTCCAAAAAACAAGCAAGCTAGAAATCAGATCATCCACTCACCCTTTATTTAACAGGGCAGTGCATATGCGTATGATCATCTCTATATCACTTAATCCTGCTGGCCCAATTTGGTAGTTATGAGATCAATGGAAACAATGCAGAACAAACATATGAATAAGTAACCTTCTTTTTTTCTAATAGACCTGGGTTTGATCTTTTGTAATACCTCTAGGGGAAACCTATCGGGGTTACACTCTGTCCCTAGGCTGGTATCCCTAACTTGGGATCTTAGGGTTCTGCACCCAGAATAACATTTACCTTGGGATGGATAGCCCTGGTCTCCCACAGGGACCAGAATGGGGGCAAGTCTCTTCCCAACACAGTTTCATATGGAAGGGTCTTCACCACTGTAATGGTAATGTAAAATATCAGGTATGATTTCTACGGAACATTCCAGAATCCTCCATTCTCAACACTCTCTAGAATGATTCATAGCAGCACAAAGCCCTGAGACTCCCCCCTGTTCTTGTCCCTGTGTGCTTGTCACACATTGCAGACTCTGCCTGCATCTGCATTTACAGCTTATAACACTACACCAGCTCTTTCCTGTCTCCCACCTCCTCACTGCAAGGAATGTTAATGAGCTACTAGAAAGAATTCTCTTTGTTAAAGCACATGTGGTCGCATATATATATTTATATATACTGTATATATGGGAGATAGTAAAATGGGCCGTACCTCGGACACTGTCCGTGACAGAAATATGAAAGTTACTTATTGGGACGTGCGCCAGTCGGGCTTCACTACAGTGGTTCTTGCTAAATTCTAGCATCAACAGAAACAGAGAAACAGAGATCTCCTGAACAGAGCAGAATAAACAGCTAGTGTTTGATGTCATTACAAAGCTAATTTCAATATAAGATGAATGATGGTTCTGCTGATATTCTGCTAGGTTCTTAAGCCCAGATATGATGGTTATAAGTTTTCAGAACCTAAATCTGTACTTTGAGAAAGGGGAGAACAATCACAAGCCAGCCCCTTTAGTGATGTCACAAAGCCAAAGGTATAAGGTATTTTCCCCTACCCCTCCCTCATTCTAGCCTGGGATGCTGTGACAATAAGATCTCAAATGAATGGTGACATTTGGCTCCTCCTACTCCCCGCATGGTTTTGCCTGAAATGATCTAAGCAATATGTAAGTTATCTCTGCTTTTAAATCCCTTTTATTTGCGATTGTATTGTACATACTTTTATTGTCCCATCTTGTAAAAACCTTTTTATCTTCTGTAAACACTGCCCATCTTTTGGAAATAAACTATAAAATTTATTAGTTCAGTCTCTTTGCTCTGTGACAAATTCATGTGCCTGTAAGCTAATTATGCTACTGATTTGGGTTTGCGTCGAACCCTTCTATGTTATGAATGGGTCACCGAGGAGGAAAACAAGACCAAGCCAAGTCACAGAAAACCAGAGAGGTTGGTAACTGCGTGGATTGCAGACCCCTGATCCTAACCACACAACTAACAGCAGCCGTGGAGCATACCTACGATGATTCTAGATGCCTCGTCACAGCCAGAGGACTAAATAAGCCTAAAGCAAGAAAAGGGAAAATCTAAAACTGCCCCTGAGCAGACCCCAAAGGAATAGACAGCCCTCACACATGTATTGACGGTGAGACAAGATGAAAACATGAACACAGGTAGGAAAATAGGCTGAGCAAACGATTGGGCCCACACTAGCTAGAAAGGACAGGAAAGGAAAGATACTGTCTGCAATCACGCTAAAAAACCCTGCAAAAATGTCCAACACTTTTGATAGCTAAAAACACCCTGAAGTCTCTAGACTTCTCCCACTATATCAGCACTCTGGCATATTCTGAGAACAGAGCAAAAAGAGGCCAATCTAATAAGGGACAAAAAGCAAACTGGCACATAAAGTGACATAAGAGTGGAAATTCAACACAGCCCCAGCCGGGGCTGGCTGACCGCACAAAAACTGAATAGACCAAACCAAATCAAATGTGAACATTAGCAAAGACAACTTAGCTTGAGAAGGCAGGAACTGAGCTGGAAACTAAGACCTCAGGAGGCGGGAAAAAATCACCAGCATGGGAATAGGGAGTCGGCAGTCTTAAATCCAGTCTGAGACTCCAGATGTCCACTCCTCTTCCTCATTATCAGGTGGCAGGTCTCTGTTAATTAGATCAGCTTCACTACCTCCTGCCACCCACCACCAGAGGGAGCCCAGAAAGAGAACTCACAACACCTCTGTCAGCATAACCAGCTCCCTCACCAGAAACCAGAGGCAGACCAGAAAATGAGTTCACAACAGTACCCCACCTTGAGGAGGGGTCACCGAACTGTTATCCACGCCACCAGACCAATCAGGACAGGCCCAGTGAAAGCCACGATCCAATCTATTGGCATGAATGTCAGAGGCAGAGAACCAAGAATTATCCTCCTGGCCATAACCCTTCCATTTGACCAAATACTGGAGTCTCTGTCAAACCAAACTAGAATCCAATATTTTCTCTACCTCATATTCCACATTGCCTTCAACCAATACAGGGTCAGGAGGCGCCACCACAGGAACTACTTGCTCAACAAACCTCTTCAACAGAGATTTGTGAAAAACGTTATGGATCTTAAAAGTAACTGGAAGAGCCAATCGAAAAGAAACAAGATCAAGAATCTCCAAAATCCTATAAGGTCCAATAAATCTTGGCTTGAACATTGGAGACGCAACCTTCATAGTGATATTCTTTGACGACAATCAAGCCTTATCACCCACTTTAAACAGGGGACCAATGGTCCTATGCCAGTTGGCAAACCACTGGGCCTTTTCCTGAGAGAGTGACAACTTATCCACCACTTGGTCCCAAATCTGCTGCATTCTCTCTACCACAGTGTCCACACCTGGGCAGGCTGAAGATTCCACTTGCCCTGAAGAAAATCGAGGATGAAACCCATAGTTACAAAAAAGGGCGACATCAAAGTGGCAGAACTAGCTCTATTGTTTAGCGCAAATTCGGCCTAGGGCAAAAATGAGACCCAGTCATCCTGATCAGCAGATATAAAACATCTTAAATAGGACTCCAAAGTCTGGTTTGTTCTCTTAGTCTGCCCATTGGTCTGAGGATGAAACGCAGAAAAGAAAGATAACTGAATTCCCAGATTGGAAAAAAGGCTTTCCTGAATCTGGAAACAAACTGGACTCCTCTGTCTGACACAATGTTCTCAGGAATTCCATGCAACCAAACCACCTGTTGTAAAAACTAGGGCACCAACTCTGAGGAAGATGGCAACTTTGGGAGTGGTACAAGATGGACCATCTTAGAAAATCTATCACAAATCACCCAGATAACAGTCATTCTCTGAGATCAGAAATAAAATCCATAGAGATATGGGTCCATGGCCTCTTGGGCACTGACAGGGGCATCATCAACCCACTAGAACGAGAACAGGGTTTAGATCGAGAACAAGTCCCACAGGACTGCACAAAATTCCTGACATTACGAGGTAAGGCAGGCCACCAAAAAGACCGACTCACCAAATCTCGGGTACCAAAAATACCTGGATGACCGGCCAATGCGGAGCAATGAACTTCAGACATCACTCTCTTCCTCCACTGGTCAGGAACATACAATTTTCCCAAAGGACAACGCTCAGGTTTATCCTCCTGAAATTTCTCCAGGGTGCATCTCAAATTGGGCGAAATGGCAGAAAGAACAACCCCCTCACCTAGGATGGTAGTAGACTCAGTCACAATAAGAGAATCAGCAAAGAAACTCCTAGAAAGGGCTTCTGCCTTAACATTCTTAGTGCCAGGAAGAAAAGAGACCACAAAATTAAAACGTGTGAAAAACAAGGCCCACCTAGCCTGTCTAGGATTCAAGCGTTTGGCCGACTCCAGATAAATCAAATTCTTGTTGTCAGTGAGTACCACAACTTGATGTCTAGCTCCCTCCAACCAATGTCTCCACTCTTCAAATGCCCATTTCATGGCCAACATTTCCCGATTCCCCACGTCATAGTTGCGTTCAGATGGGGAAAACTTTCGAGAAAAGAAGGCACAGGGATTCATCTTAGAAATCACAGGATCTTTTTGGGACAAAACAGCTCCCGCACCAATCTCAGAAGCATCTACCTCCACCTGAAATGGAAGTGAGACATCAGGTTGCCGTAAAACTGGAGCAGAAGTGAATCTCCGCTTAAGCTCCTGTAATGCCAAGACAGCCTCTGGAGACCAATTCAGTACATCAGAGCACTTCTTGGTCAGATCAGTCAGTGGTTTGACAATACCAGAAATATTACCTATAAATTTACGATAGAAATTAGCAAAACCCAAAAAATTCTGGAAAGCCTTCAAAGAAGTGGGCTGAACCCAATCATAAATGGCCTGTACCTTGGCTGGATCCATTTCAATAGTCGACGGAGACAAAATAAATCCCAAAAATGAAATCCTCTGTACACCAAAGAGGCATTTCGATCCCTTAACAAACAGGGAATTCTCCCTGAAAATCCAGAACACAGTCCGGACATGTTCCACATTAGAATCCCAATCACTGGAAAAGATCAAAATATCATCCAGATAGATGATCAAAGACTTATCCACAAAGTCCCGGAAAATATCATTCATAAAGGATTGGAAGACAGAAGGGGCATTAGTGAGCCCAAAATACATCACCAGGTACTCAAAATGTCCCTCCAGAGTATTAAACGCCATCTTCCATTCATCCCCGTGCTTGATGCGAATAAGATTATACGCCCCCCTGAGGTCAAGCTTAGTAAACCAGCAGGCACTTTAACTCTGGAGAATAAATCAGACATCAGGGGTAACAGGAACTGATATTTAACTGTCATCTTGTTAAGGGAACGATAGTCAATACAAGGTCTTAATGAACCATCTTTCTTGGCCACAAAAAACCCTCAGCACCTAAGGGTGAAGAGAATGGTCTAATATGACCCTTCTTCAACGACTCCTTAATAGAGGATCGCATAGCATCATGTTCGTGTACTGATAAGTTAAAAAGCCGACCCTTGGGAAATTTACACCCAGGCCTCATTTGAATTGAACAGTCATAACTCCTAAGAGGAGGCAAAGACGCAGACTTACTCTCACTAAATACATCAGAAAAATCAGCCAAATAATCAGGAATATCATGAGACTGAGGAGAGGTGGAGAAAACAGGAGTGTCCCTAAGAACACACTGACAACCCCAACTCACCACAGACACAGATTTCCTATCCAAAACGTGATTATGAGTTTGCAACCAGGGAAAACCTAGAACAATAGTATCATGCAAATTGTGCAGCACCAAAAATTTACAATTTTCTTGGTCTGGGGCAACTCGCATTATCACCTGGGTCCAAAACTGAGGTTTATTCTTCGCCAAAGGAGTAGCATCAATACCCCTCAAAGGAATAGGCGTCCGCAGAGGTATCATAGGAAAACCACAACGTTTAGCAAAGTCCAAATCCATCAGATTCAAAGCTGCTCCTGAATCCACAAAAGCCATAGCGGAAAATGTGGATAAGGAGCAGATCAGAGTATTTGCCAAAAGAAACTTAGGTTGTTCACTGCCCATAGCAAATGTGTGTGCAAATCATCTCTCTCGTTTAGGGCAGACAGAAATAGTATGAGGGGCGTCTCCACAGAAAAAACACAGCTTATTACACCTTCTAAACTCCTGATGTTGCGCCTTAGACAAAACCCTATCGCATTGCATAGGTTCAGACGTTTGTTCAAATGGTGGCAACGCCTCTCGTGTAGTTTTACGTTCACGTAAAAGCCGATCAACTTGAATGGCTAATGACATAGAATCATCAAGACCAGAGGGAACAGGAAATCCCACCATAACATCTTTTACGGTCTCTGATAAACCCTTCCGAAAGAGAGCTGCCAATGCACTATCATTCCATGTAGTAAGGACCGCCCACTTTCGGAATTTTTGACAGTATAACTCTGCAGAATCCTGACCCTGGTTTAATGCCAACAGGGTTCTCTCAGCTTGATTAACAGCATTAGGTTCATCATACAACAACCCCAAGGCTTGAAAAAATGCATCCACATTAGTCAGAATAGGATTTTCAGGTGTCAGAGAAAAAGCCCAATCCTGAGGATTGCCGCACTGCAAGGAGATGACAATTTTAACCTGCTGCACAGAGCTCCCCGATGAGTTAGGCTTCAAGGCAAGAAATAATTTACAATTATTCTTAAAATTCAAAGATTTAGACCGATCCCCAGAAAACACATCAAGAGTAGGGATCTTTGGTTCAACAGCATGTGACTGAGCGAGATAGGCGGAAATTCCCCGCACTTCAGCAGCAAGCTGCTCCACACGATCAGACAATTGCTTAATCTCCATTAGAGAAAAAAGGAAAAATACATATAAAAAAAAAATTCTGACACTATTTTTTTTCCTTTTTTTTCTTTTAACAATCTTTCCCTGCTTTTGAGAACCCTAGAATCTGCGGTTGGCTGGTGATTCTGCTATGAATGGGTCACCGAGGAGGAAAACAAGACCAAGCCAAGTCACAGAAAATCAGAGAGGTTGGTAACTACGCAGATTGCAGACCCCTGATCCTAATCACACAACTAACAGCAGCCGTGGAGCGTACCTACGATGACTCTAGATGCCTCGTCACAGCCGGAGGACTAAATAAGCCTAAAGCAAGAAAAGGGAAAATCTAAAACTGCCCCAAAGGAACTGCCCCAAAGGAACAGACAGCCCCCACACATGTATTGACGGTGAGACAAGATGAAAACACGAACACAGGTAGGGAAATAGGCTGAGCAAACGATTGGGCCCACACTAGCTAGAAAGGACAGGAAAGGAAAGATACTGTCTGCAATCACGCCAAAAAACCCTGCAAAAATGTCCAACACTTCTGATAGCAAAAAATACCCTGAAGTCACTAGACTTCTCCCACTATATCAGCACTCTGGCATATTCTGGGAACAGAGCAAAAAGAGGCCAATCTAATAAGGGACAAAAGGCAAACTGGCACATACAGTGACATAAGAGTGGAAATTCAGCACAGCCCCAGCCGGGGCTGGCTGACCGCACAAAAAACTGAATAGACCAATCCAAATCAAATGTGAACATTAGCAAAGACAACTTAGCTTGAGAAGGCAGGAACTGAGCTGGAAACTAAGATCTCAGGAGGCGGGAAAAAATCACCAGCATGTGAATAGGGTGTCGGCTGTCTTAAATCCAGTCTGAGACTCCAGATGTCCACTCCTCTTCCTCATTATCAGGTGGCAGGTCTCTGTTAATTAGATCAGCTTCACTACCTCCTGCCACCACCAGAGGGAGCCCGGAAAGAGAACTCACAACTCCTCTGTCAGCACAACCATTCCCTCACCAGAAACCAGAGGCAGACCAGAAAATGAGTTCACAACACCTCTATTAATTTTAAATATTAATCAGAGAAATCTGAAGCTGGTGGCAAAAGTGTGTTCTGGCTAGGTGTGTAGCGCTGGTAGTGGCTGAGCGGGTTTTATAAGTAGATTGTGTGGCTGCGGCCTAAGCATTTATAACTCCCTCACTGCAAGCGGGCCTAATAGCCATTGCGCAACAAGTAGCTTGTCCGGCGACTAATTATCCTAGGTGTAGTTCCCTGACTGACCTGATGGTAAGGGGGCACTGGAGAGCTGCAAGTTCCAAAGTGGAACTGGAAAGTGGGGGATATCCATAAATCCCAACAGCTTGTAACATATTGTGGCAGTGTTGGGATAACCAAAATAAACTCCCCTGCGGTAAATTGTTAGGGCAAGACTAGCTTGCTGTTTTTTATCACATGGTGCCAGCGGTGGGATAACTAAGATTAGCCCCCCTGTGCCTGTGATAGCCATGGGCGGCCAAAGGTCACTACCCCATCCGTGACATATTGGTGGCAGCGGTGGGATTGTGACAACCACTCCCACTATATGTTTGATTTCTCCACACGATGTGGAAAAAGTAACCTCTGGGATCGTGTACTCTTGGAGTTCCCCATGGATACACACCACCTCCACTTTCCATCCATTGAGGCTGTCCCCGGCAATAAGAGACTCATGGACCAGAGTCACTAAGCTCCCCGAGTCCAGGAGAGCCTCCGTCTGGTACCCATTAACAAGTACCTGGCACAGTTGGGGCTGATCCAGAGTGCCTGGGTCCCCTAGTCGCACCCAACACTGTATGACTGCTGACAGAGCCCTCACCAGTCGGTCGACCACCACCCTCTCTACCATCTGGAATGGAGTTAAAGTTTTAGGCTGGAGCCATTTTTTTATCATCTGCAGCAAGTCATATGCATGAAACCTGTTGGGACGCGCCTCCACAAAAGACCACTGGAATACCCGTTGTGCATGTACATGTGTGTTAACCTCCAGTCGGGCAAGGATCTCACCTCTCAACTTCTCATAGTCAAGTGCATTTTCCCTACTCAGGTCAAGGTAGGCATTCTGGGCATCTCCCGTGAGGAAGAGGGCCACTACTTCAGCCCACTGGGTCACTGGCAAGCTCTCCCGCTCTGCAGTGCGCTCGAAGACGGTGAGGAAAGCCTCCATGTCATCCTAAGGACTCATCTTCCTCAGTCCTGACTGGACTTTGTACTGTGCCTCCAAATGGACAGTTTTCATTGGAGAGGATGTCTCCCATAGAGCCGCAATTTGTTGCAGAATAAAATAGTTCGTTTGCTGCTGCTGTAGCTGCTGCGGCTGAAACTCCAGCAACTTCTGCTGTGGCGCTTGAGAGATGGCCAACTGTCTTAGTATTTCCTCCTTCTTGCCAGCAGGCTTGGGCTGCAGCATTGCAGATCTGATCATCAACATGCAGCACACTTTGGGGTATGCCTCAGTTTACACTGCCCACATTCTCCAACCATATGTAATGCAGCGGGGTTGGTGCAGTGTGTCAGACCAGGCAGTGACCCAGGAAAGTTCAAAACAAAGTCTGTTTTAATGATTAGCGTCCTCATAAACAAAGTAAATAGGATACTTTGGATTGCAGTGGGGAAACAAACACAGTCCTTGATTGAGATGGGTTGCCATAGACGACTGCACTGCCATGTACGCTGAGGGTGCCATGCGTCTTGGCTCCGCTTAGGTTCTGTGTTGCTTCACACTGATGGTGCTCTGCAGAGCCTTCTGCTCTGCCCATTTGCAAACACAAACTGACACACCTAACCCTTTCCTGCAGGGGTTTTTACAAGGAACCTGTGGCCATGGCCACATGGAAGACCGGGCCGGGAAGGAAATGGATTGCCCCACTACCATCCTTTAGTCCGTTTAAAAATAAAAGCCCAAGGCAGGTTTTCCTAAATCTGCCTTGGACTAATAGCTTGCCCAAAAACAACACTTACTTTTATTTTGCATTGCAATCACAGCTATACCTGTGACTGCAGTGCACTCCCGTGGCCTCAGCATGCATCTGTGCACATCCTTGGGGACACATAGCGGCCCTCACATATAACACCAGTCACTGCCTCACACCATCTATCTATCGATCATCTGTTTATCTGCCTGTTTATCTTTACATATGGTGGTAAGCCAGCACTAATGCCCTAAATGTGTCTGTGTATGTGAAGAAATAGTGTGTTTCTAACGGCGACTCCCTCATTTCTAATTTACAAACTCTGGGGTGCTAGTGAAAAGAAGAAGAATATTATTATTAGGAGGTACGAGAATTGGGCAACTTGAGTGTGACCTCCTTCCATGGGTCCATGGCCAATGCAGGAGCTGTTCTTGTAAGTCTATGAGTTCTGTAAATACCTAGATCTAAATTACTACATATGTATTTATATAACAGCTACATAACTGCTGATAGAAATAACTTTATATATCAAAAGCGTAGCTCCAAAAAGAAATGAATAAAATATAAAATCTAATTTACATGATTAATTCTATGCTATCCTTCACAGGTGCTAAATTTCTTCAATATGTTTGACTCTTTCTGTGAGAGCGGAGAAAAGATCAAACTCATTTACATGCTGGCAGAGAAAGAGAAATGGCAAATAGAATCTAAGCATCACTTAAATAATGTTTTTCTTAAAGCAGGTAAGATATAAAGCAAATACAGTATACAGCACAAACAATAAATTAAGGTTGGTCAGTAGTTCCTGAACAGTGGGTATCTCACTATCAGGACAACTATTAATGCTCAGTATGAACGTACCTCAAATGCTCTACTAAATTTACTGTGTAGGGTCCCACACCATTATGAAATTTACTTATTAGATGCTGTGCTGAAGTTCCATGTGCAGAAGGTGAATGGGTCAAAGAGCTTTTTTCCTTCTTTTAGAAAAGCAGCTGGGAACTTTGAGATCACTTACCAGTAGAGATGATGAACCTTAACAGCTTCCATAAGATATACTGTACATCGTTAGTAATTTTAGCGAAATGGCCGGCACCCCTGCATGGTGTCTCCTTCTCCCTCTATGGAGGGACATGGGCTTACTCACTGCCCGGCACCGTGGCGTGGTTCCCCGGCATACTCCTGCTGCTTTCTAGTGTTCACGCCGAAGTTCCTGGCCGCACACCTACTATGCACATGCGCGTGATCCCATGCTCTTAAAGGTCCAGTGCACGCATACAATAAATGGCCTTAGCTTGTTGCTGAGAGACATTTAGTATAATGTTAGCACCTGCAAAATGGCTCCTAGTCAATTGCTGGCAGTCATCCTGTATGAAAGACTCCCTCTCCCTTAGGGAGTCACCAAGCAGCAAACTGAGTCATTAGGTAGTTGGTGTTCTACCAGTGCAGTTGTGAGGTCCTCTGGTCCTGGTGAGACCATTGTCCTGAACCCAAAAATCTTGTCCCAGTGCTGCTAGAGTTCTGAACCCAAACCCTGGTCCCGGTACAGCCAGTGCCCTGAACCCGAATCCCTGGTCCCGGTATGGCCAGGGTCCTGAACATTGTCCATTGGTCCGGTAGTGGCCAGCCCTGAATCCGAAGTCCCCTGGTCCCAATGAGGCCAGTGCCTTAACATTGTCCACTGGTCTGTTTGCGACCAGTCCCTGATCCAGTTTCCTAGACTGGTGTGTCTGTACATAGCCCTAGTCGGTGTCAGCAGCTGCAGTTCCAGGATTTGAATAGGAGTGATACCTGGCTGCTAACTGCAGTCCAGTCTTCATCACCAGAGGCTCCATTGAACACCTGGTAGCTGTTTATTTATACCCGTTGCTTGGCATGCCCAGTCCTGTGGCACAGTGATTTCACAAAACCACATGTGTCACAGTTGGGCGTAACAGTTATTAATAAACATTGTGATACAATGCCAGTGGCAAAATGTATTGCTGTTAGAGTTGAGCGACTTTTGTTTTTTTAGGGTCGCGTTTCGTTTCGTGAAACCCGACTTTTCCAAAAGTCGGGTCGAGCAAGATCGTCCG
Organism: Dendrobates tinctorius; assembly: GCF_039654945.1. Lineage (NCBI taxonomy): Eukaryota > Metazoa > Chordata > Amphibia > Anura > Dendrobatidae > Dendrobates > Dendrobates tinctorius. Next base: position 41,761,099 of record NW_027361801.1, read on the forward strand.
ATTATAGGGAAAAGTCGGGGTCGTCCCGAAACACGAAACCCAATGTAAGTCAATGGGGAATAAAAGTCGGCAGTGAGAGGAGGACAGGAAACACACCTACAGTGCCCATTTGAATGCCAAAAGCATCAATTCTTCTTACTTAAGCTTGTCAACCTTAATTAACTTCATAATACAAGTTACGCACTGAAAAATGGGGGTTATTTGGCTAAAGTGGTGGGGGGGAGGGCTGGCTGCAGGTTTTCATGTGCCCTGGGCGAAAGAGCGCCCCTTTAACACATACCACAACTCATCATGCTCCGATACGGCAGAGAAATAGCGGTATAGTACAATGAAAAATACCTCACTTTTTACATCTCATGACGAGGCCCATCTATTTCTCCATACAGAATCATTGGTCCCATATAATGTTTGAAACAGTATATGATGAGCTCCACATAATGCTACAGTATATGTTGGTCCCCATTGATGAAGCTCCACTGTCTTATGGGCCCAAATAATGCTCCAAACATAATGGGCCCCATTTCTAATGCTCTAGTGTATAATGGGCCCTGTAAATGCTGCTCCAGTGTCTGATGTCCACCTTTGGAATGTTCCAGTGTATGGTGGGCCCCATCTATCATTCTCCAGAGTATAGTGCTCCCCAAAAATTGCTGCCCCAACATTGAAAACAATCAAATAAGTCTCCTCGCTAGGGAATCCCTGTACTTGTCTGGACTCCTCGTCGTCCCCATCTTCCATCTCACTGCACAGTATTTCAACTTTGCAAGTGCTGTGATCCTGGGCAAGCAGGGGGGGCCCACTCATTTGCGACGGCACTGGCACAGGGCCCCTGATAGTACGGTGGTGTGTCTGATGGCGGGTGGGCCGAACCTGCACTTTCATCTGCAGCTTCCTCTTTGTCACCGTGTAAGATGGAACAGTATATGGGAAAGGTAACCTGAGTTTCATCAGGGTCAGATTCAGGTCGTGTAGCGTGCGAGGGGAATGTAGTGGTCTGGGTCAATGTACCAGCAGATTCATCGAGCAGTGGCTGGGCATCAGTGCACTTGTGTCGCCCCCAGGAGTACGGTCGCCACAGTGGCATTACCTTCTTCCTAGGGAGTGTGATGTCATGCTTGGGAGCAACGAAGGATCTCTCTAGCAGGTTAACTGATTGGGCGGCGTTATTCCCACGAGTCATGACCCTCCAAACAGCGTTCATGAAGGCAAAGTGTTTGTTTTACGTGGGCAGTATGGTTGCAAAGCTGAACCTTAAAGGAATGTCCAGAAGGGCACCACCAGGAGTGGAGCCTACGGTTAAATTCGACTCCACCTGGGAAACCTCAACCATGCCAGCTACAGAACAGATGCACACATTGCAAGCTTAATTCCGTTAACGAACGAGACTCCGTCATGCCCCGCGGTCCGAGTCCGGCTTACTAGAGGGACACGTGAGGCTCTGGCACATGAGATTGGCCAATAACTGGTGTGTCATGCCCTTACATGTCCGTGGCTGCATGTGCGCTACACTGAAAAGGCCAGCGTTTGTCGTTTACAGGTGCCGATAACCCGCTGAACAACGTTAGTGATGGGGATCACTGATTACAATTATTACCCGCGAACAATGATTTCCCAGTAAGTGCAGGTCAACCGCAGTTCGGGAATTAGGCCTAACCGTCATTCCTGAAAAAATGAAAAACTTACGTGTGCAAACCACAGGTGCTGTAGCTTGCTTAACAGCTCGCCAGCCGTTCTCACGCCCAGTATGGATTACACGTGATTGCACAAAGGTGAGAAAGGGTACCGTATCCCCAGATAACATGTATGGATAGCGTACACATTCAAAATATATGTCTATACATCAGGAGGCAGGCTCAGATGGTGTTAGGCCGAGTATGGATTGCACGTGATTGCACAAAGGTTAGAAAGGGTACCGTATCCCCGGATAACATGTATGGATAGCGTACACATTCAAAATATATGTCTAAACATCAGGAGGCAGGCTCAGACGGTGTTAGGCCCAGTATGGATTGCACGTGATTGCACAAAGGTTAGAAAGGGTACCGTATCCCCAGATAACATGTATGGATAGCGTACACATTCAAAATATATGTCTCAGGAGGCAGGCTCAGACGGTGTTAGGCCCAGTATGGATTGCACGTGATTGCACAAAGGTTAGAAAGGGTACCGTATCCCCAGATAACATGTATGGATAGCGTACACATTCAAAATATATGTCTCAGGAGCCAGGCTCAGACGGTGTTAGGCCCAGTATGGATTGCACGTGATTGCACAAAGGTTAGAAAGGGTACCGTATCCCCGGATAACATGCATGGATAGCGTACACATTCAACATATATGTCTATACATCAGGAGGCAGGCTCAGACGGTGTTAGGCCCAGTATGGATTGCACGTGATTGCACAAAGGTTAGAAAGGGTACCGTTTCCCCGGATAACATGTATGGATAGCGTACACATTCAAAATATATGTCTATACATCAGGAGGCAGGCTCAGACGGTGTCAGGCACAGTATGGATTTGACGGCCCAGATTACACAGCGAAGGAGCAGGGAGAGGTAAAGATTGCAAATGCTGGGGCCCTGCCCAAGCAAGGGGGGCCCACTCGTGGGCGTCGGTACTGGCACTGGGCCCCTCATAGTACAGCGGTGTGTCTGACGGCGGGTGTGCACCACCACCGTCAGAGACACTTGATTGCACTATGAGGGACCCTGTGCCAGTGCCCGCGTCCAAGAGTCGGCCTACCCACCTGTCCAGGGCAACGGCACTCGCACGGTGTCGTGCGCTAGGTGGTGACCCCGGCCATGGGGGGGAGGCAGCACAGTTAGGGAGTTTTAGAAAGTGGCATATGTTGATGTTGGACATTCAGCTGATGCAAAAGGCGAAATAGGTGAAGTCCCAGGAAGAGGTGGACCAAAGCAAGCCATTTTTCTGTCACCCTATGTGTCATCAGGGAAAGGTGGGACAAAATCCTTGGAAACCCATGCATGGTTCATTTTAATGAAGGTTAGATCATCCACATTTTGGGTTGACAGACGGGTCCTTTTTTCTGTCAGGATTGATCCAGCTGCACTGAAGACTCTTTCCGATAGCACACTTGCAGCTGGGCAAGCGAGCTCCTGTAAGGCATATTGGGCCAATTCAGGCCAGGTGTCCAGTTTAGCGGCCCAATAGTCAAAGGGGAATGACCTGTGTGGGAGAACATCGATATGGGAGGAAAAGTAGTTTGTAACCATAGTTGACAACTGCTGTCTCCTGTCACTTTCCATCGATGCAGTATTACCAGTTGTGTGAGCGGTATTTGAAAAATCAGTCCACAACATTGTCATGAAACCCCTGTCTCCAACGCCACTTCTGCTGTGTGCACCACGAACACCTCTGCCAAGCTGCCCCCGGCCCGTACGGCTCGTGTGAGAACCATCACCACTGCTGTGTGCTGGGAATGCCTCAAGCAACCGATTTACCAGAGTTGCTTGTTTATTAGCCAATATTAGGTCAAGGTTCTCCTGTGGCATGATGTTTTGTAATTTGCCTTTATAGCGTGGATCCAGGATGCTGGCCAACCAGTAGTCGTCATCGTTCATCATTTTGGCAATGCGGGGGTCCCTTTTTAGGATCTGCAAGGCATAATCTGACATGTGGGCCAATGTTCCCGGTGTCAATGATGCACTGCGAGTGCTGGGTGGAGGAGCACTTTCTGGCAATTCCACATCCCTCCAGTCACGCACAAACCCTGTACCAGACCTTGCCACGCCAACATTTTCACTTGCCCCACGAGATGCATCCTCCTCCCCTAAGTAATCATCCCCATCATCATCCTCCTCCTCCTCTTCTTCCTCCACCTCGTCCAGGAGAGGTCCCTGAGCAGACAATGGCTGAATGTCATCAAGGATTCCCTCCTCCTCTTCCTCCTCATCAACATTGGCTGCAGACGCCTGCTCCTTAAGGTGCGTCAAAGTTTGCATGAGCAGACGCATAAGTGGGATGCTCATGCTTAGGATGGCGTCGTCTGCGCTTACCAGCCGTGTGCATTCCTCAAAACACTGAAGGACTTAACAGAGGTCTTTCAGCTTCGACCACTGCACACCTGTCAACTCCATGTCTGCTCTCAAAGTGCCTGGCCGTGTATCCTCCCACAAATGCATTATGGCCTGCCTCTGCTCGCACAGCCGCTCCACCATGTGCAGGGTGGAGTTCCACCTTGTTGCAATGTCGATAATGAGGCGGTGGTTGGGAAGGTGGAGCAATCGCTGCAGCTTCTGCATACGAACGGAGTGTACAGGCGACCGGCGGATGTGCGCGCACAGTCTTCGCACCTTCTGGAGCAGGGCTGTTAACTCCGGATAATTTTTGAGGAAGCACTGCACCACCAGGTTCAAGGTGTGAGCCAAGCAAGGTATGTGGCTGAGTTTTGAAAGGGCTATGGCTGCCACAAAATTACGGCCGTTATCACTAACTACCTTGCCTGCCTCAAGATGTACACTGCCCAGCCATGACTCAGTTTGTCGCTTCAAGTACTTGGCCAGCACCTCGGCGGTGTGTCTGTCGCCCAAACACATCATCTGCAACACAGCCTGCTGACGCTTTCCACTAGCTGCTCGATAGGGGGACACCTCGTGTGCAACAGTGGCAGCTGCAGATGGAGTGCTCGTACGACTGCGCTCTGTGGACGAGTTTTCGCTTCTGGAGGAGGAGGAGGAGGAGGGTCGAACGCCTACAGCCAACTGTTTCCTATACCGTGGGCTAGGCAGCACTGTCCCACCACCGCTGTCCCCTGTGGACCCTGCATCCACCACATTAACCCAGTGCGCAGTGATGGACACGTAACGGCCCTGGCCATGCCGACTGGACCATGCATCAGTTGTGAGGTGCACCTTTCCGCTCACTGACTGCTTGAGTGCATGGACAATGCGGTCTTTCACATGATGGTGGAGGGCTAGGATGGCTTTGCAAGAGAAGAAGTGGCGACTGGGTAGGTCATAGCGTGGTACTGCATAGGCCATGAGTTCGCGGAAAGCTGTGCTTTCCACCAACCGAAAGGGCATCATCTCAAACGAGATTAGTTTGGCAATGTGGGCGTTCAAACCCAGTGTACGCGGATGAGAGACTGAGTACATTCTTGACCTACTCATAGTGTCTGGGAGGGTGAGCTGGACTTGAAAGCTGCATATGGTGGAAGTAGCGGTGGACAGGGCGGACTGAGAGAGGGTTGATGATGGTGATGGAGTTGGTGTTCTTTCTGATGGCCTAGAATCAGTCTTTCGTTGATATAACAGTGGGATTCCCTGACTGCTGTGGCCTTGCAACGACACCTCAACATTTGCTGCTGTGCTAACCGGTGGGCTTACAGTGGGAGAAACAATGTAGCGTTGCTGACTACCTTCGTTGTGATCAGTTGCACATGTGGCACTTGAGGTTTGGTGTTGTGTCCACGCTTGCAAGTGCATGCTGGTTAAATGTCTAAGCATGCAACTGGTATTCAAATTTTTCAGATTTTTCCCTCGGCTAAAGGTCTTTGCGCACTTCTTACAGATAACCTTGGCCTGATCATGAGGATTTTGTTCAAAAAAGTGCCACACTGCACTCTTCCTACTTTGGCAGACATTATGCGGCCTAGCACGCTGTGATCTTTTGACCCTCTGGACAAGCTGTCCAGCAACTCTTTTGATGTTTGGAACCTGTCTTTGGAGTGCTCCGGGCCTGCCAGATAACAGCTGTTGCGATGTCGATGTCTGCTGTGGATGCTCCTCATCTGAGCTATTGGAAGCAGCACCCTCTTCCCCCAATGGATGCCAATCTGGGTCAACAACTGGGTCATCCATCACCTCCTCTTCTATGTCATGTGCACCTTCCTCTGTGTCACCGTGTATGGTGGTATAGTGTGCGGGAAGGGGCACCTGAGTCTCATCAGGGTCAGAATCTGGCTCTGTACACTGCGAGGACAATGTAGTGCTCTGAGTGAATGTACCAGCAGAATCATCCATGAGCGGCTGTGCAACAGTGCACTCCATGTCAGATTCATCTTGGCCTGGGTAATTCACCATTTCACTTGATAATCCAGGCATGGTATGTGAAAACAGCTCCATGGAGTAATCAGTAGTATGGCCTGCGTCATCCTTCAATCTTGGTTGGGGTGAAGGACACAAGGAAAGGTGTGGTTCATGAACATGAGCCTCCAATGACGACTCAGTGCTTTTACTTTTTACAACTGAAGAAGAGGAGGCGATAGAGCTGGAGGCTGAGTCAGCAATGTAAGACAAAACTTTTTCCTGATGCTCTGGCTTTAAAAGCGGTTTGCCAACTCCTAGAAAACTAAGCGTTTGAGGCCTTATGTAGCCAGACGATGACGCAGGCTCAACACCTCCTGCATTCAGTCCTATTTTGCTCTTGCCACTACCATCAGATCCACCATCAACACCATCATTACCAGCTGCCAACCCCCGCCCAATTCCACGGCCTCTTCCACCAGCCTTCCTCATTTTTGGTAGAAATGTAGACAAAATCCAACAAACTATATAGTAATGTAAAACAAGGTACAAGGTGTCTATAGGACAGGGGAGATTTTGAATTTCTGCAGACACTTGTGGACACTGGACACTTTTGGATTGTGTGAGGCCCACTGATATCTGAGCGCTATGTCACAGGCTCGATGGCACAGCTGTGACCAAAGTGACTAGAGGATAAGGGAGATTTTGAATCTCTGCACACACTTTTGGACACTGGACACTTTTGGATTGTGTGAGGCCCACTGATATCTGAGCGCTATGTGACAGGCTCGATGGCACAGCTGTGACCAAAGTGACTAGAGGATAAGGGAGATTTTGAATCTCTGCACACACTTTTGGACACTGGACACTTTTGGATTGTGTGAGGCCCAATGAATATCTGAGCGCTATGTGACAGGCTCGATGGCACAGCTGTGACCAAAGTGACTAGAGGATAAGGGAGATTTTGAATCTCTGCACACACTTTTAGACACTGGACACTTTTGGATTGTGTGAGGCCCAATGAATATCTGAGCGCTATGTGACAGGCTCGATGGCACAGCTGTGACCAAAGTGACTAGAGGATAAGGGAGATTTTGAATCTCTGCACACACTTTTGGACACTGGACACTTTTGGATTGTGTGAGGCCCACTGATATCTGAGCGCTATGTCACAGGCTCGATGGCACAGCTGTGACCAAAGTGACTAGAGGATAAGGGAGATTTTGAATCTCTGCACACACTTTTAGACACTGGACACTTTTGGATTGTGTGAGGCCCAATGAATATCTGAGCGCTATGTGACAGGCTCGATGGCACAGCTGTGACCAAAGTGACTAGAGGATAAGGGAGATTTTGAATCTCTGCACACACTTTTAGACACTGGACACTTTTGGATTGTGTGAGGCCCAATGAATATCTGAGCGCTATGTGACAGGCTCGATGGCACAGCTGTGACCAAAGTGACTAGAGGATAAAGGAGATTTTGAATCTCTGCACACACTTTTGGACACTGGACACTTTTGGATTGTGTGAGGCCCACTGATATCTGAGCGCTATGTGACAGGCTCGATGGCACAGCTGTGACCAAAGTGACTAGAGGATAAGGTAGATTTTGAATCTCTGCACACACTTTTGGACACTGGACACTTTTGGATTGTGTGAGGCCCAATGAATATCTGAGCGCTGTGTGACAGGCTCGATGGCACAGCTGTGACCAAAGTAACTAGAGGATAAGGGAGATTTTGAATCTCTGTACACACTTTTGGACACTGGACACTTTTGGATTGTGTGAGGCCCAATGAATATCTGAGCGCTATGTGACAGGCTCGATGGCACAGCTGTGACCAAAGTGACTAGAGGATAAGGGAGATTTTGAATCTCTGCACACACTTTTGGACACTGGACACTTTTGGATTGTGTGAGGCCCAATGAATATCTGAGCGCTATGTGACAGGCTCGATGGCACAGCTGTGACAAAAGTGACTAGAGGATAAGGGAGATTGGATTGCTTTTAAAAAAGCAGTTTGCAGAGCAGTGGGTAAACAGCAATGCCAGCCTGTCAGGAAGCCTTAAAAGGCAGCCCAACAACCAACACCACTGATACACCACAATATAGCCTCCCCTTGCTCTGCACACACAGTGACTGGTGTGTTGTGCAGGCCAAATTGCTAGCAGCAGAAGCAGTTTTTTTTCTTCTCAGCAGGACAAAAAAAAAAATTGGGATTGCTTTTAAAAAAGCAGTTTGCGGAGCAGTGGGTAAACAGCAATGCAGGAATGTCAGGAAGCCTTAGAAGGCAGCCCAACAACCAACACCATTGATACACCACTATATAGCCTCCCCTTGCACTGCACACACAGTGACTGGTGTGTTGTGCAGGCCAAATCGCTAGCAGCAGAAGCAGTTTTTTTGTCTTCTTCCCTGCCTAACGCTCTCCCTACAGAATCAGCAGCAACCTCTCCCTATACTGAGATCGGCAGAAGTAAGATGGCGGTCGGCGTGCACGCCCTTTTATACCCCCTGTGACGCCCACCAAAGCAAGCCAATCACTTGCATGCCCTTCTGAACGATGGTGGTGACCCCTGCCTATGTCATCACGTTGCCCACAGTGTCCGTGGATCCTGATTGGCTGAAAAAGAGCGCAAAACAAACTTTTGAAACGCGACTTTGGCGCGTAAGTCGCCGACCTCGTGGCCGACCTCATCCTAGGGTCGGGTTTCGTTTCATGAAACCCAACTTAGCCAAAAGTCGGCGACTTTTGAAATTTTTCGACCCGTTTCGCTCAACTCTAATTGCTGTATAAGCACTAATTCCTTAGGCAACTAACAGGCAAACAAAATATCACCAAACCTCAAAAATAATTTCAATGTTATTTTTTTTTTTTTTTTACAAAATGTGCATACCATCATAGTCCTAGAACTATCTTAGAAGTATAATGCCACCATCGCTTTCCAAAGCCCATTTAACCACAGGTTCATTGTAGGTATAAGCCAGAAGAGTATAACCCACATTTCATTATTTCCAGTAATTATTTTCACCAATGATGGTAGATAAGCTGCTCATATTGATTATTCTGTTTGCTGACTACATTCAATACAGAGTCCAATTCAATAATAACATTATTAGCTTTTTATCAAAGATAGAAGAGATTCCATGTATTTTATAAAAAAAATATTTATTTATAGCCAGGTACTGGCTGATGAATACTCCCATCAGCAGTGCCTGTTCTTAGCACTGGTAGGCATAGGCTGATGAGAGTAGCTCTCTCTCCTCAACTGGAGGTAACCTTTTTAACACATGTCACAGCTGCTGGCTCATGCTGCCATCTGACAGCATGGCAGCTGCAGCTCTCTGACCGGCAATAACAATCTAAGTGCCAATCAGCGCCGCCGGTGTTTCTTGCATTGGCATGCAGATGAAAGCGTGGGAAACAGCCAATGTTTTTACTGACAAAAATGTCCTCATCCACTTGTGCTTCAAATGTAACAAATGTGAATATCTCTGCAATGGCGTGATGCAATACAAAATAGAAAAGTGTGGAAAAAACAGGTGAACCTATCGATTTTTAAAAGGTCTTTAATGTACTAAAAGGTATTTATCTTAATTTGATAAAGATCTAGGTCCTCTTTAAATGTCTAAATTTGTTTTTAAACTTTTACTTTGTCAAAATTTAACCTCTCTCTCAACAAGTCATAATAAAAATTGATAGGTATGTACATGTTCAAAATAAAAAATCCATCACCTGCAGTGGGTTTTGTATGAATATGGCATCAATGTAAAACGTGACAAGTAAAATACAGTTGTGAGAATCAAAAAGCAAATGTAAATATTAGATACAACAAGTAAACATAAAATGCAGTTTTTAAATGAAGGTCTTAATTATTAAGAGTAAAAGAAATCCAAGCCTACAGGGCACTGCGCGAAGTGATTGCACCCCCCAAAAAAACAAAACATAACTGTAGTTTATCACATTTTTGAGAATCTTAGTTCAAATTCCCTAGCCACACCCAGGCCTGGTTACAGACACATCTGTTCTCATTCAAGAAATCACATAAATAGGCTGACAAAGTGAAGTAGACCAAAAGATCCTCAAAAGCTAGAAATAATGCCGCAATCCAAAGAAATTCTGGAACAAATAAGAAATAAAGTAATTGAGATGTATCAGTCTGGAAAAGGTTAATATCGCTCGCTATCCTTAATTGCCCTAAAATTACTTCTTCATTCTCTGCTGCAGCTTTTATACAGTCTATAATAATCTCTCCAAACTGCCGGCGATATGTCATGTGATGTGATATCTTTAAGTCATTATGTGTATGTCCGCGCAATTCTCACAAATCACAAATTTCTCAAATTTGTTCGGAACTGTCAACTGCATAAAATTCAACATTAATTCAATTTTCATTAAATCAAGGTACTCATATCTAGTCCTAAAGTTGCACGTTCTATTAGGACTTGAAAAGACCGGGCCGTTATGGAAAACTACTAAGTCTAAGACAATATCTGTAGCAATTTTGTACCTGTTTAGTAATCTGGTTTCTTCACTCACTCGAAGTAAGCAAACATTTTCCATGATAATATCAAGCAAGTATCTTACATTTATTTTTCATGGTGTATTCCCAAAATCCTAATCCATTGCAGCATTATCATGATATTTCATTTCATACAGTTTGGCAGCTCGTAATAATTCAGATGTGATGATTAATATTTTCCATGGATATTTATATACACAAGAAAAGTGATGTTAATTAGCTGAGAGGTGGAAATTAACCAAAGTGCATTTTACACACATAACGAAAACCAACAAATATGACATTAATACCATAATATAGGAAAAGATATCTACAGGGTGGGCCATTTAATGGATACACCTAAATTAAATGGCAATGATTGATGATATCAACTTCCTGTTTGTGGCACATTAGTATATGGAAGGGAGAAAACTTTTCAAGATGGTGACCATGGTAGCCATTTTGAAATCGGCCATTTTGGATCCAACTTTATTTTTTTCAATGGGAAGAGGGTCATATGACACATCAAACTTATTGAGAATTTCACAAGAAAAACAATGGCGTGCTTGGTTTTAATGTACCTTTATTCTTTCATGAGTTATTTACAAGGCTCTCTTTGTTTACAACCATTCACATGTCGCAGAGGTTAACATGTGAGGAGTGGATAGAAATTGTGTCGATGTCTGGTGAATGCAGTACCGGGTGTCAGGATCCTGTCAGCATCGGCAAACTGCCACGGCTGAGCAGGGTGACTTACCCACACTACGGGAGGGCCCGGGGTCCGATACTGCAGTGAAAGTTCAAGCAGACAGGACCTGCAACACTGAAAGTAGTAAGGAGTACAAGGACCTACAATCATGTGACTGCAGGGGGTGGGGATTAGCGTCCTACTGCTGTAGATGATGTAATATATTTACTGCAGGGATACTGTAGTAGAGGAGAGGGAAACGCAGGTCAGACAAGCAGAGGTCATACACAGAGAGGGCGGCGCGGTAACAGAGGGACGAGCAGAGAATAGTCAAGTCACAGGCAAAGAGTCATACTCAGAAAGGGTAGCGCAGTACAAGAGGGACAGGCAGAAATAGTAACAGGGACGGAACCGGATCAAAACCAAACAAGCAACAAGTTATCAGGCACAAGGCACATATACGCAAGGGGTCAACTAACTCAGCCGAGGGCACGAGTATAACTGACACCGGACCTAGGTCGAGTGGCCACTAAATAGCCGCCCTCTGCCAGAGAGAGGCAGAAACAATTTACCCCTGTCTGACCAGGACGGGCCAAAGACAAAACCCCGTCCTGGATCATGACACCGGGGTCATTGCAGCAGATTTCAATGCAAGACACCCTACGCAATAAAACTCACCATTCCCATTTTATTTACATGTATCCATATAAATGGCCCACCCAAAAAGTTTGAACCATCACTGAACTTAATGTTCTGTGTAAACTGAGGGTCCTGTTCCAATTTTTTTTTGCCTATTCTGCAAATTCAGCGCACCAAACTGAGTCATCAACCTTCCCATTTTATTTAGGCGTGTCCATATAAATGGCCCACCCTGTATAGTAACATTAAAATGTTTTTGCTTTTTACTAAATTTCAGTTTATAGGTTAAATTCATTTTAACCTAACCTGCAAAAACTTCTAGCATGACTACCCTGATATTAGTATTCCTTTAATCAAAAATTCCTTATATGAGAATGTACAAGCTATATTAAATTCCAAATGAACAAAAAAGACAGAAAAATATAAAAACAAGATGCTCTAATTTTTTTTATTTATTAGATGGAAAGCAGAATTGAGTTACTAATATACACTGCTCAAAAAAATAAAGGGAACACTAAAATACCACATCCTAGATATCTCTGAATGAAATATTCCAGTTGCAGATTTTTATTCATTGCATAGTGGAATGTGTTCAGAACAATAAAACATAACAATTATTAATGTAAATCAAAATGAATATCCCAAGGAGGTCTGGATTTGGAATGATACTCAAAATCAAAGTGTAAAATCAAATTACAGGCTGATCCAACTTCATGGAAATGCCTCATGACAAGGAAAAGATGCTCAGTATTGTTTGTGGCCTCCACGTATCTATATGACCTAACTACAATGTCTTGGCATTCTGCTGATGAGGCGGCAGATGGTCTCCTGAGGGATCTCCTCCCAGACCTGGACTAAAGCATCCGCCAGCTCCTGGACAGTCTGTGGTGCAACGTGACATTGGTGGATGGAGTGAGACATGATGTCCCAGATTTGCTCAATCAGATTCAGGTCTGGGGAATGGGTGGGCCAGTCCATAGCTTCAATGCCTTCATCTTGCAGGAACTGCTGACACACTCCAGCCACTTGAGGTGTGGCATTGTCCTGCATTAGGAGGAACCAAGGGCCAACCCCATCAGCATATGGTCTCACAAGGGGTCTGAGGATCTCATCTCGGTACCTAATAGCAGTCAGGCTACCTCTGGTGAGCACATGGAGGGCTGTGCAGCCCTCCATAGAAATGCCACCCCACACCATTACTGACCCACTGCCAAACCTGTCATGCTGCAGGATGTTGCAGGCAGCAGATCACTCTCCACGACTGTGAGCACAACCCCATCTGTGGACGTCAGCAATCAGACCATCCTCATGGAGTCGGTTTCTAACCGTTTGTGCAGACACATGCACATTTGTGGCCTGCTGGAGGTCATTTTGCAGGGCTCTGGCAGTGCTCATAGAATCATAGAATCATAGAATCGTAGAGTTGGAAGGGACCTCCTGGGCCATTGGTCCAACCCCCTGCTCAAAGCAGGATTCGCTAAATCATCCCAGTCAGATTTCTGTCCAGCCTCTGTTTGAAGGCTTCCATTGAAGGAGAACTCACCACTTCTCGTGGCAGCTTGTTCCACTCATTGATCACTCTAACTGTCAAAAAGTTTTTTCTAATATCTAATCTGTGTCTCCTCCCAATCAGTTTCATCCCATTGCTTCTAGTCTTTCCTTGTGCAAATGAGAATAAAGTTGATCCTTCTACAATGTGACAGCCCTTTAGATATTTGTAGACAGCTATTAAGTCTCCTCTCAGTCTTCACTTTTGCAAATTAAACAATCCCAAATCCTGCAACCTTTCCTCATAAGACAGGGTTTGCAGACCGGTCACCATTCTGGTTGCTCTTTTCTGAACTTGCTCCAGTTTGTTGATGTCTTTTTTAAAATGTGGTGCCCAAAACTGGACACAATATTCCAGATGAGGTCTGACCAAAGAGGAGTAGAGGGAAATAATGACTTCACGTGATCTAGACTGTATGCTTCTGTTAATAAATCCTAGAATTGCATTTGCTCCTCCTGTTCCTCCTTGCACAAAGGTGGCGACAGCGGTCCTGCTGCTGGGTTGTTACCTTCCTACTGCCCCCTCCACAATTCCTGGTGCACTGGCCTGTCTCCTGGTAGCACCTCCAGCCTATGGACACAGCAAACCTTCTTGCCACAGCTCGCATTGATGTGCCATCCTGAATGAGCTGCACTACCTGAGCCACGTGTGTGGGTTGAAGAGTCCGTCTCATGCTACCACGAGTGTGAAAGCGCAACCAACATTCAAAAGTGACCAACATATCAGCCAGAAAGCATTGGTATTGAGATGTGGTCTGTGGTCCCTACTTGCAGAACCACTCCTTTATTGAATGTGTCTTGATAATTGCCAATAATTTCCATTTGTTGTCTATTCCATTTGCACAACAGCATGTGAAATTAATTGTCAATCAGTGTTGCTTCCTAAGTGGACACTTTGATTTCACAGAAGTTTGATTTACTTGGAATTATATTCTGTTGTTTAAGTGTTCCCTTTATTTTTTTGAGCAGTGTATTTTTTTTTTGTGAAGAAGCCTGGGTAGCCTGAAAGAGAAAAAAAAAAAATCACACCTCAGAAAAGTTCCAGTTCTAGAAGAAGACATTATTCCCTAATCAAAAGAGTTAATAAACAAGCCAAAAATAATTATAATAAAGTAAAAGGGATTGTATAAGATTTGAAAATAGACCTCTTCCATTGTGAGTCACATATACAGTGGGGAAAATAAGTATTTGATACACTTCCTTTTTTGCAAGTTTTCCCACTCACAAAAAATGGAGAGGTCTGTAATTTTTATCGTAGGTACACTTCAACTGACAGAATCTAAAAATTAAAAACAGAAAATCACATTGTATGATTTTTACATAATTAATTTGCAAGGAAATAAGTATTTGATCACCTACCAATCAGCAAGACTTCTGACTCTCACAGATTTGTTAGTTTTCTTTAAGAAGCCCTACTACTCGGCACTCATTATCTGTATTAATTGCAGTTGTTTGAATTTTTTACTTGAATAAAAGACACCTGTTCACACTCTCAATTAATTACACTCCTTCTCCTCCACCATGGCCACAACCAAAGAGCAGTCTAAGGACACCAGGTACAAAATTGTAGACCTACAAAAGGCTGGGATGGGCTACAGAACAATAGGCAAGCAGCTTGATGATAAATCAACAACTGTTGACACAATCATTAGAAAATGTAAGAAACACAAGATGACTGTCAATCTCCCTTGGTCTGGAGCTCCATGCAAGTTCTCACCTCATGGTGTAAGTATGATTCTGAGATGAATGTCATCCACTCAATGCCAACTTTTATTCCCCATTAACTTGCATTGAGTTCGGGTTTCGGACGAAACTCCGACTTTTTTGCCCTAGTTGGACCAGTTTCATCCGACTCAAATTTTGTTTCATGAAACCAGATCCGACCAAAGTCTCTCAACTCTACCCGGGTGTAAATTTCCCAAGGGTCGGCTTTTCAACTTATCGGTACCCGAACATGATGCTATGCGATCTTATATCAAGGAGTCATTGGAGAAGGGTCATATGTGGAACATGTCAGGACTGTGTTCTGGATTTTTAGGGAAAATTCTCTGTATGTTAAGGGATTGAAGTGCCTCTTTGGTGTACACAGGATTTCATTTTTGGGATTCTTTTTGTCCCTGTCTGCTATTGAAATGGACCCAGGCAAGATACAGGCCATTTATGATTGGGTTCAGCCCACTTCTTTGAAGGCTCTCCAGAAGTTTTTGGGTTTTGCTAATTTCTACCGTAAATTTATAAGTAATTTTTCTGGTATTGTTAAACCTCTGACTGATTTGACCAAAAAGGGCGCTGATGTGGTGAATTGGTCTCCAGAGGCAATTTCGGCATTTCAGGAGCTTAAGCGGAGATTCGCTTCTGCTCCGGTTCTATGGCAACCTGATGCGTCACTTCAGGTGGAGGTAGATGCTTCTGAGATTGGTGCAGGAGCCGTTTTGTCCCAAAGAGATCCGGTGACTTCTAAGATGAATCCCTGTGCCTTCTTTTCTCGAAAATTCTCCCCATCAGAACGTAACTTTGACGTGGGGAATTGGGAATTGTTGACCATGAAATGGGCATTTGAATAGTGGAGACATTGGTTGGAGGGACCTAGACACCAAGTTGTGGTCCTCACCGACCACAACAATTTGATTTATCTTGAGTCAGCCAATTTGGGAAAATTGTATGTCCCTGACCAGTGGAGGAAAAGAGTAATGTCTGAAATTCATTGCTCTGCGTTGGCTGGTCATCCAGGTATTTTTGGTACCAGAGATTTGGTGAGTCTGTCTTTTTGGTTGCCTGCTTTATCTCGTGATAGAGAGAATGCAGCAGATTTGGGACCAAGTGGTGGATAAGTTGTTCCACTCTTAGGAAAAAACCCAACGGTTTCCCAACCAGCATAGGACCATTGGTCCCCAGTTTAAAGTGGGTGATATGGTTTGGTTGTCTTGAAAGAATATTCCTATGAAGGTTGCGTCTCCAAAATTCAAGCCAATATTCATTGGACCTTATAAGATTTTGGAAATCCTTAATCCCGTTTCTTTCCGTTTGACTCTTCCAGTTACGTTTAAGATTCATAATGTGTTCCATAAATCCTTGTTGAAGAGGTTTGTAGAGCCAGTAGTTCACATGGTGACGCCTCCTGACCTGCTATTGGTTAAAGGTAATTTGGAGTATGAGGTAGAGAAAATATTGGATTCTCGTTTGGCTAGACAGAGACTCCAGTACTTGGTCAAATGGAAGGGTTGTGGCCAGAGAATAATTCTTGGGTCTCTACTTCTGACATTCATGCTGAAAGATTGGTTTGTGCTTTTCACCGGGCCCATCCTGACCGGCCTGGTGGCATGGAGGAGGGTTCGGTGACCCCTCCTCAAGGGGGAGTACTGTTGTGAATTCTCTCTCTGGCTTCCCTCTGGTGATTACTGAAGGTGGTGGAGCTGGTCAGATTGACAGAGGGGTTGCAAGTTCTCTTTCTGGAATCCCTCTGGTGGTTACTGGAGGTAGTGGAGCTGATATGATTGACAGAGGCTTGCCATCTGATAATGAGGAAGACGATTGGAGATCTGGAGTTTCTGATTGGAATTTAAGACAGCTGACTCCCTCTATCCCTGCTGGTGATTTTCTTCCTGTGCCTTCTGAGGTTTGATGTCTCATGCTCTTTCCCTGCTTGGTTCAGCTAAGTGGTTCATTTGTTATTGTATTTGCATTTGATCTTATTTTGTTTATCTCTGCTTTGTGCGGGTCAGCCAGCTCCAGCTGGGGCTGTGCTGAATCACAGCTCATATGTTACTGCATGTGCCAGTTTATTTTGTCCCCTGTTATATTAGTCTCTTTTTGCTTTGCTTTTTGAATACACCAGAGTGCTGATATAGTGGGGGCGAAATCATGCGACTTCAGTGTTTTTTGTGCATCAGACGTGTTGGACTTTTTGCAGGGTTTTTTGCGTGATTGCAGACAGTGACTTTCCTTTCCTGTCCTGTCTAGTCAGTTTGGGCCCCATCGTTTGCTCAGTCTATTTTTCTGCCTGCGTTTGTTTTCATCTTGTCTCACCAACAATATTTGTTTGGGGGCTATCTATTCCTTTGGGGTCTGCTCCGGGGCAGTTTAGATTTCCCATTTACTGTTTTAGGCTTAGTTAGCTCTCCGGCTGTGCCGAGGCATCTAGGATCATCGTAGGCATGCTCCACGGCTACTGCTAGTTGTGTGGACAGGATCAGGGATCTGCATCCGCTTAGTTACCAACCTCTCTGGTTTTCTGTGGCTTAGCCTGGGCCTGCTATCCTCCTCGG
This sequence comes from Dendrobates tinctorius, assembly GCF_039654945.1. Taxonomy (NCBI): domain Eukaryota; kingdom Metazoa; phylum Chordata; class Amphibia; order Anura; family Dendrobatidae; genus Dendrobates; species Dendrobates tinctorius. Next base: position 41,778,730 of record NW_027361801.1, read on the forward strand.
TACCCATTCATAACAACACACATAACAACTGATACATGGCTATTATTTAGTTTTTTTCAGATGCAGCAGCAACAAATACATCTCATGTGCACACGCTCATAAAACCAATACTTTTACTTCCTTTTCCACTTACTAGGCTTTCATTCCCTATTAAACATTTTATACATTGCAATATAAAGGGTGTCATATACCTTATAGACTGCACACAGTGCCGTATTCAATACATAGGTTGTTCCATAGGGCCATTAAAAAACGCATCAGAAAACACATCTAAAGCGATTACCACAATGGCTATTAATATCTCTGCAGTTTCAGACATTTTTCCCAATGCCACAAGGGAGGGTTGTCTTTTATCCAATTAAAGGCAATTCAAAAAGTCATCAAACCAGCAAGGTGAGGCAACAATATAAGAATAATTCTAAATCATGAAACCTTTTGGATTTTAAAATGTAACACTAGGACTCCTGCTGGCTTAAATGTCAGACAGGATATTATTCTACAATATTAGATGAATGTGCGCTCAATTACATATTAAACATGATCAAGACATGTAAAAAAAAATAAATAAAAGGAAAAAAATGTAGCACATTTTCTTTTATAAATATTTTCACACAATGAACGCAAGCCAGACGAGTATTTCATTAACTCTATTGTCAGCTTGGTCGATCTTGTCCCCAGGTGTTTCCCATAACTTTCACTCAATTTGCTTCATTGAGATTGGCTTATTAACAAAATGTGACTTTAAATGTTTTGTATATATTTGTAACTCCGGCACATGCACCCTAACCATGAGTAAGGCTTTCATTAGTCGAAACGCGTAGATCTAATTTTCTGCGCTGCTGGATGATAAGCACACTATCTACAATTGCTTTTAGATGAACAAATAAATGTGGATTTTACTCAATTCAGTCACCTTGGTCCCACTGGATTCATCTTTCTTGCTTTGTCTTCAATCCGCACTGTTCTGTCTCTAGTGACCAGAGTCATAACCACAGTGTTATTGTGTTATTTTACTTTTACTTTGATGATTGTATTTTTTTTGATCCATTGCAGTGCATTCTGGTAAGCGTTGCAGTGCATTCTGGTAGGTTTTGCAAAGCATTGTGGTTAGTTCAGCCTCCATTTCCCTCAGTTCTCTATTTTCCTTCTGCCTGCATTCAGGAAGCATCTCATTTCTCTTCTCCCCTTGTGATGGCATTGTTGGTATGTATTTATGCTTCCTGTATCTAATTCCTGTCTCATATTAGCCTGGTTAATTAGTCCTTCTCGTGGTTAGCTATTAGTGCAGATGTTGATTTATAATGTATTATGTATATATGAATTCCTGATGTACCCTGTATTGACTGAGTGTATATATATGTTTTGCTTGTAGTTTCACAGCGCATCAATATACCATCACATTCAATAAAGCACACATTCAACTACAGTCTCCTTATTGGACCCTGGTATAGCGGTTTAGCTGCCTGTATAGTTACATGAATTCTGCTTCATTTAGTGAGGAAAGAAAAGTGAAACAGCAACCATCAAGCTAGTGGTAACTCAGGGAAAGGTCAGCCTTCCATCCAACTTGCAGGAACTAGTGAAACTGCAACCATCCACCTAGTGATATTTTTAGTCACCGGCTACACAGAGACTAAGTACAGCTACTGCAATCTCTGCACAGCAAAGTATTCCCCCAAGACACCATGTCCCACAAATCGCACAGGACAAAATCTGTTACTGCCATCTCCTCAAAGACTGTATCCATTAGCAGTGCGGTCGCCATTGCCCGCGCAAAAGCTGAAGCTGCCAAAATGCAAGCAAGCTTCGCTGTAGAAGAGATGGAACTTAAATTAGACAAAGCATGCCTAGAAGACCAAGAAAGGTCACACATAGAGAGAGAGGATCAATAGAGAAGGACGCACTTAGAGAAGGCACGGGTGGATGCCGCCTTAGAGAGCCTAGCAGCAAAAAGTGAAGCTGCTGAAGCCCTAGCTGAATCAAAATAGCTAGAAACCACGCACAACCCTGAGCTGCGTAGCCGAAGCAGTACGTCAAGTCTGAAGTTGCCACTGCAAGATTCGCCACATCGCACATCTCAGTATGTTAATGAACTTCCTGATCCAAATTATTACCAAGAACATGACACATCCAGTGAAGCGAGTGAGAGTCATCATGAGGCTCAGCTCCAGGAAAACGTGGAGCAAAACAGCTCTGCTAATGACTACCTTGCCCCTCACCAGGTAACCAATGTGAATGACCTTGCTGAGACACTGCACGTCAGACCGAAGCAATATAACACCGGCTGGTGCCACCCTGAGGATACTAACAGGTATGAACTCACCTCACCTCACTATCAGGGTGACCCATCACCAGTATACTCTGCTGACAACCGATTCACAACAGAATTTGCTAAGTTCTTCACATGACGTGAACTGGTTGCCAAGGGACTCATGAAATTCACTGACCAAGCTGAAGGTTACACAGCTTGCTAAACTTCCTTCCAAAATGTCACTAGAGACTTGGGGCAACAACACAGGGAAGTGATGGACCTCTTACTCAAAGACCTAGGAGAAGAGTCAGTCAAACACGCAGTAAAGATCAGAGACATTAATATAAACCACCCTAAAATTGGCCTCAAAGAGATCTGGAAGAGGATGGATGAGTGTTACGGCTCAGCAGAGGTAATAGAGAGAGCCTTGTTCAAAAGAATCAATGACTTTCTTAAAATATCTATCAAAGGTCTCCAGAAACTTAGAGAACTAAGTGACCTGCTAAAGGAAGTCCTAGTTGCCAAACATGAAGGTGACCTACAAGGAATTGCATTCCTTGACACAGCCAAAGGTGTTAACCCTATAGTTAAAAGTTGCCCTACAGAGAGGTGGCTCATACATGGTTTCACGTACAAATACAAACACAGTGTTCCATTCCCTCCCTTCTCCGATTTTGTAGACTTTATCCACAGACAAGCTACAATCAGAAATGATCCCAGCTTTGATTTTGCAATGTCATATGCCAAACCGTCACCAGCTGCAAACCCACACAGAACTTCCATGGCAGTGCACAAGACTTATGTTTCTTCTCCAAGTTCCAATTACAGGTCTGCTGGCTGCTCTCAATTAGAGACAAAGGTGCAGGACACTGGCAAGCAGTGCCCGCTCCATCAGAAGCCTCATCCTCTCCTGAAATGCAGAGCCTTCAGAGGAAAATCTATGCTAGATCGGAGAAGCTTCCTGAAAGAGAACGATATCTGCTACAAGTGCTGCTCATCCACAACTCTCCTCTCCAAGGATTGTAAGGTCAGTGTAAAATGCACAGAATGTGGCACTACAGATCATAACACTGCTCTACACCCTGGCCCAGCTTCATGGAGTGCACAAAACATGCCAGCTGACAGTGAGCATGGCGGGGAGGAAAGGAGCACTAACACAGTTACACCAGAAATCACTTCACAATGTACTGAAGTCTGTAAAGGGACAATAGACAGTAGGTCCTGTTCAAAAATATGCCTCATCAGAGTGTACCCAAAGGGTCATAAAGACAAAGCTGTAAGACTGTATGCTATCTTGGATGATCAAAGTAATCGATCCTTGGCTAGATCAACATTCTTTGACCTATTCAACATCACTCATTAAAGAGATGTGCAGATACTGTGACAACAGCAGGTAGGAATGCCACTGACTACCAAACTGAGTCCTTAGATGGACAATTCTGCCTACCACTACCTACAATCATCGAGTGTAGAGATGAGCGACTTTGCCTTTTTAGGGTCGAGTCGGGTTTCATGAAATGCGACTTTCGCAAAAGTCGGGTCGAACGAAATTGGCCGACTATAGCGAAAAGTTGGAGGCCGACTGAAACACGAAACCCAATGCAAGTCAATGGGGAAGCAAAGTTGGCAGGGAGTGGAGGACAGTAAACACACCTACAGTGCTCATTTCAATGCCAAAAACATCAATTCTTATTACTGAAGCTTGTCAACCTTAATTTACTTCATAATAATAGTTATACATTGAAAACTGGGGTTATTTTGCTAAAGTTGTGGGGGGTAGGGCTGGCTCCAGGTTTTCGTGTGCCCTGGGCCAAAGAGTGTCAGTGCGCCCCTTTAACACATACCACAACTCATGATGCTCCGATACGGCACAGAAATATAGGTATAGTACAATGACAAATACTTCACTGCTTACATGACATGACTGATCTATTTTAAATTGTACAATAGCTCAAAAAAAGGACAGTATATTACTCCATACAGTATTATGGCCACCACATTGTGTGCCATACAGAATAATGAGCCCCATATATTTCTCCATACAGAATAATTGGTCATATATAATGTTGCGTACAGTATATGATGAGCTACACATAATGCTACAGTATATGATGGTCCCCATGGACAATGCTCCAGTGTGTTACGGGCCCAAATAATGCTCCATATATAATGGACCCCATTTCTAATGCTCCAGTGTATAATGTACCCCATAGATGCTGCTCCAGTGTCTGATCTGCCCCATTTAGAATGCTCCAGTATATGATGGGCCCCAAGAATGATGCTCCAGTGTCTTATGTGCCCAAATATTGCTCCATATATAATGGGCTCCATTTCTATTGCTCCAGTGTATAATGGGCCCCGTAAATGCTGCTCCAGTGTCTGATGTCCCCCGTTTGGAATGCTCCAGTATATGATGGGCCTCATGGATGATGCTCTAATGTATGATGGATCCTAATAATGCTCCATATATTATTGGCTCCATTTCTAATGCTCCAGTGTATGATGGGCCCTGTAAATGCTGCTCCAGTGTCTGATGTCCCCCATTTGGAATGCTCCAGTATATGATGGGCCCCATTTTTAATGAACCCAGGCATGGTATGTGAAAAGAGCTCCATGGAGTAATCTGAAGCGTGTGCTGCCGCATCCTTCACTTTTAGTGTGGGTGAAGGATACAAGGAAAGGGGTTGCTCCTGATCAGGAGCCTGCACTGACGACTCAGTGCTTGCATTTTTTGAAACTTCAGAAGGGGAGGCGACAGAGCTGGAGGCTGTTTCAGCAATGTAAGCCTAAAACAGTTCCTGATGCTCTGGCTTTAAAAGCAGTCTACCTACTCCCAGAAAAGGGAGCCTTACAGGTCTTCCGGAGCTACACCATGATGCAGGCTCAACACCTCCTGCCTTAGCTGCTATTGTGTTTTTGGCACTACCAGCAGATGCACCACCACTACCATCAGTATCAGTTGGCCGCCCACGTCCGTGTCCTCTTCCACCATACTTCCTCATGTTTTGGAAAATGGACCCAAAATAACAGCAGATATATGGTACTGTATCAGAAGCGTTCAGCTCTATACAGTCTAGGGATAACAGTAAATCTCTGTATATATTTCATGAGTCATACACAGATGCTCACAGGCTCAGTATGGATTACACAATAAAATAAAAAGTTGAAAAAGGGTACAGTATCACCAGATACAAGGTATATATAATATAGCGTAAACATTATGAATCTCCGTATATATTTCAGGAGACAGACACAAACGCTCTCAGGTCCAGTATGGATTACACAAGAATATGAAAAGCTGTAAATGGGTAATGTAACACAAGCATACAGCTGTAAACAGTGTTGGGGTAATCTAACGCTCCAAATATATTTCTGGAGTAACAGACAGAACTTCACAGGCTCATTATGGATTACACCAGAATCTAAATAGCAAAAATGGTTACTGTATCAGAAGTGTACAGCTGTATACAGTGTTGACCAAATTTGAAATCTATTTCCGGAGTCACCCTCAGACGCTCACTCAGTCTGGGTTTGACCATAATAAAAAATGTTGTAAAAAAGGTACTGGATAACAAGATAGAAAGTATATATATTATAGGATCAAGAAAGCATTGCCATAAAAAATAAGTAATTTTATTAAAGCTTAATAGCCAAACCATAAAAACACGTTAAAAAGAGATTCCGGTCCCAAAAGCCAAACAAGGTAAGTATATGCGTGTGAAAGAGTTAACAGTTATACCAATAGGGGATACAAAATTTCCACTCTCTCAATATTATGTCCAAATGATACCCCCTTGGATGAAGCTGTGGTGAAACGCGCGTCGGGGACAGTGACCAACAAGGTTGTATATTTCTCTCATGCACTCTGCACTTTATCCTGTATTTTTCTGATTACAGTTTGCTACCTATAGCACTATAGTGCCTTATTTGGCAGTGTGTAGATATATGTTATCCTGTGCAGCATCTATTCCAGTTACTGCTGGCACTACAGACTCACATTTACACTTTGTTATGTATATTTTGATCTAGTGAGCTCTATCAGTGTAATTACACTGCATACCTTTCATATTGCAGTTTATTTGCATACTATTGCATACTGGTCATTGTGTATTTCTAATTGTACTAATACATGGGTCATGGCCATTTTACAGGATATTTAGCACTGTGCAGATAATGATTAGGTGCAGCTGCAGCATCAAATACATGTAGTAGTGGTACACTTACTCTTGTTGTGCTGAGAGGAGAGTGTGAAGTATGGAGGGAGATTCTCAAATAGTCATTTGGCCATAATATTGAGAGAGTGGAAATTTTGTATCCCCCATTGGTATAACTGTTAACTCTTTCACACTCATATACTTACCTTGTTTGTTTTTTTGGACCGGAATCTCTTTTAACGTGTTTTTATGGTTTGGCTATTATGCTTTAATAAAATTACATATTTTTTATGGCAATACTTTCTTTGTCTTTTTGGATATTGTTTGATGTTCTGAAGTGCCATTATTGGTAAGCTAGATATTTTGGATATATATATTATAGGGTACAATTGAAATCTGCATATACATAGTCCCATAGTCACTCTCAGACGCTTACTCAGTATGGATTTGACCGTAATACTAAATGTCGAACAAAGGTACTGTTTAACATGATGCAAGCTGTATCGAGTATAGGGTAAAAATTGGTATCTCCGATTCACCGTATATATAAACCACACATGCTCACTAACTATGGATGATACCGTAATAAAAAATTTTGAACAAAGGTACTGTATCAGCACATACCAGGTGTATCCAGTATAGGGGTAATTGTAAATTTCAGTCTATACTTCCGGAGTCAGACACAGACAATCACAGTCTCACTATGTATTACACCAGAATTTAAAAAGTAGAAAAAGGGAAAGGTATTCAAAGCGTACAACAGTATACAGTGTTGTGGTACTTTTTAAATCTTCGTATATATTTCAATCTCAGTAAGCCAGTCCAGACTCTCCACTACTGGAAACTACATGGATACAAGTACAGAAGGAAAGCAGAGTGTTAGCAGAAATTTGGGAATTACTTATTGCGGGAAAACCTCCCGGTAGATGTTGCAGAGGCGATGCAGACCCTCAATTACTGTGTCTGTGGAGACAGCGAAAACGGTTCTTTGTGAAGAAAGGATTGCTTTATTACAGTAGCGTGGATCACATCACCGTTACTCATCTCCATCAAATTGTGATCACAGGGAGAGATGTAGACATGGTCCTCACTGCCTATCATGATGTGTCTGGTCATTTTGGAGTGCAAAAGACAGAAGCCACAGGCCGTAGGCGATTCTATTGGATTGGCATGAGAGGAGACATTGTAAAATGGTGGCAGGAATGTCACACGTCTGTGAATATCACAACTGTGAAAGGTGATCATAAAGCACCACTGCATCCGCTTGTAAGTTGATGTCCATTATAAATGGTAGACATTGATCATCTGAAGGTAGAGGCCAGCAGGACAGGCCATAGCAGCATCTTAACCATCATCGATCAATACACCAAATTTCTAGTTGTCGTCCCAGTGAAGGATTTAACTGGCCAGACTACACAGCGGTGGAGCAGGGAGAGGTAAGTATTGCAAATTGCAAGTGCTGTGGCCATGACCAAGCAGGGGGAACACTTGTGGGCGACGGTACTGGCACAGGACCCCTCATAGTACGCTGGTGTGTCTGACGGCGAGTGGGCCCCCCCACCATCAGAGACACTGTATTGTACTATGAGGGGCCCTGTGCCAGTGCCATCGGCCATCAGTGGGCCCATCCACCTGTTCAGAGCAACGGCACTTGCCCAGGTGCGCCAGGTGTTGACCCCAGCCCTTGGGGGGAGGTTTAAAAAATGGCATATGTTGATGTGTAGGCTGGACATTCAGCTGCTGCAAATGGCGGAATTGGGCAAGTCTGAGGAAGAGGAGGACAAAAGCTAGGCAGTTTTCTGGCAACCTATGTGTCATCAGGGGAAGGTGGGACAAAATCCTTTGAAACCCATGCATGGTTAATTTTAATGAAGGTTAGATCATCAACATTTTGGGTCGACAGACAGATCCTTTTTTCTGTCAGGATGGATCCAGCAGCACTGAAGACTCTTTCAGATAACACACTAGCAGCAGGGCAAGCGAGCTCCTGTAAGGCATAGTGTGCCAATTCAGGCCAGGTGTCCAGTTTAGAGGTCCAATAGTCAAAGGAGAATGACCTGTGAGGGAGAACATCGATATGGGAGGAGAAGTAGTTTGTAGCCATAGTTGACAACTGTTGTCTCCTGTCACTTGTAATCGATGCAGTATTAGCAGTCGTGTGAGCGGTACTTGAGAAATCATTCCACAACATGGTCATTAAACCCCTGTCTCCAACGCCACTTCAGCTGTGTGCACCACGAACACCTTTTCCATTGTGCCCACTACGGCTCATGGGAGAACCAGCACCGCTGCCGTGTGCTGGGAAAGCCTCAAACAAACGGTTTACCAGAGTTGCTTGTTTGTTAGCCAATATTATCTCTAGGTTCTCCTGTGACATGGTGTTGTGTAATTTGCCTTTGTAGCGTGGATCAAGGATGCTGGCCTGCCAGTAGTCGACATCCTTCATCATTTTGGCAATGGGGGGTCCCATTTTAGGATCCGCAAGGCATAACCGCACATGTGGGTCAGTGTTCCAGGTGTCAATAATGCACTGCCACTGCTGGGTGGAGGAGCACTTTTTGGCAAATCCACATCCCTACAGTCACGCACAAACACTGTACCTGACTTTGGAATACCAATATTTTCTCTTGCCCCCTGAGAAGCATCCTCCTGCCCAAAATAATCATCCCCCTCATCCTCCTCCTCTTCCTCTTCTTCCTCCACCTCGTTCAGGACGGTTCCCTGACCAGACAATGGCTGACTGTCAGCAAGGCTTCCCTCCTCCTCCTCCTCCGGTTCCTCCTCCGCTGCAGATGCCAGATCCTTAATGTGCGTCAAACTTTGCTTGAGCAGACGCATAAGTGGGATGCTCATGCTTATGATGGCGTCATCTTCGCTTACCAGCTGTGTGCATTCCTCAAAACACTGAAGGACTTTACAGAGGTCTTTCAACTTTGACCACTGCACACCCGACAATTCCATAGTCTTCGCTCAAACTGCCTGCCCGTGTATCCTCCCACAAATGCATTACAGCCTGCCTCTGTTCGCACAGCCTCTCAACCATGTGCAGGGTGGAGTTCCACCTTGTTGCAATGTCTATGATTATGCGGTGCTTGGGGAGTTGGAGCAATCGCTGCAGCTTCTGCATACGACTGGAGTGGACTTTTGAGTGACGGATGTGCGAGCACAGTCTTCGCACCTTATGGAGCAGGGATGTTAACTCTGGATAATTATTAAGAAAGCACTGCACCACCAGGTTCAAAGTGTGAGCCAGGCAAGGTATGTGTGTGAGTTTTGCACGGGCTATGGCTGCCACAAAATTATGGCCGTTATCACTGACTACCTTGCCTGGCTCAAGATGTAGACTGTCCAGCCATGACTCAGTTTGTCACTGCAAGTAGTCGGCCAGTACCTCCGCGGTGTGTCTGTTGTCGCCCAAAGACATCATCTTTAATACAGCCTGCTGATGCTTACCACTAGCTGTTCGATAGTGGGACACCTCATGTGCAACACTGCCAGCTACGGATGGAGTGCTCGTGTGACTGCGCTCTGTGGACGAGCTTTCGCTTATGGAGGAGGAGGATGGTCGAAAGCCTACAGCCAACTGTTTCCTATACCATGGGCTAGGCAGCACTGTTCCACCGCCGCTGTCCCCTGTGGAGCCTGCATCCACCACATTAACCCAGTGTGCAGTGATGGACACGTAATGGCCCTGGCCATGCCTACTGGACCATGCATCTGTTGTGAGGTGCACCTTTCCACTCACTGATTGCTTGAGTGCATGGACAATAATAATAATAATAAATTTTATTTTTATAGCGCCGACATATTCCGCAGCACTTTACATTTCAGAGGGGATTTGTACAGACAATAGACATTACAGCATAACAATAATCACATACAGTAGATTATAACAAATACCAAGAGGAGTGAGGGCCCTGCTCGCAAGCTTACAGTCTATGAGGAAAGAGGTAGACACGAAAGGTGGGTGGTAACAGTTGCCCTGATTGTATGGACCAGCCATAATGTTAAGTGTGTAACAGTACAGACACAGAGGGCTAATGGATGCATAAAGCATGTGGGAACATGATGCTGGGAACCTGGTTATGGTAAAACTTTTGGCTCTGCCACACAGGGATAGGTTAGGTTAATGTGTTGAGGCGATAGGCCAGTCTGAATAAATGCGTTTTCAGGACACGCTTAAAATTGTGGGGATTGGGGACTAATCGTATTGACCTGGGAAGTGCATTCCAAAGAATTGGCGCGGCACGTGTAAAGTCTTGGAGACGGGAGTGGGAGGTTCTGACTATTGAGGATACTAACCTCAGGTCATCAGCAGAACGGAGGGCGCGGGTAGGGTGGTATACTGAAACAAGGGAGGAGATGTAGGGTGGTGCTGAGCCATGGAGGGCTTTGTGGGTGAGGGTAATAAGTTTATACTGAATTCTGGAGTGGATGGGTAGCCAGTGTAATGACTGGCACAAGGTAGAGGCATCGGTGTAACGATTGGTGAGGAATATGATCCTGGCTGCAGCATTCAAGACAGATTGGAGAGGGGAGAGTTTGGTAAGAGGGAGACCGATTAGAAGAGAGTTACAATAGTCGAGACGAGAATGAATAAGAGAAACAGTAAGAGTTTTTGCAGAGTCAAAAGTAAGAAAAGGTCGAATTCTAGAAATGTTTTTGAGGTGCAGATGACAAGAGCGAGCCAGTGATCGAATGTGGGGGGCAAAGGAAAGCTCGGAATCAAGTATGACCCCAAGACAGCGGGCATGTTGCTGGGGAGTAATAGTGGAACCACACACGGAAATGGCAATGTCGGGTGTAGGTACATTAGTAGCGGGAGGAAACACAAGGAGTTCAGTCTTTGACAGGTTCAGTTTCAGATATAGTGAGGACATGATATTAGACACAGCGTTTAGACAATCGCCAGTGTTTTCTAGAAAGGCTGTTGTGATGTCAGGAGAAGAAGCGTATAATTGGGTGTCATCAGCATAGAGATGGTACTGGAAACCAAATCTACTGATTGTTTGACCAATAGGGGCAGTGTACAAGGAGAAGAGGAGGGGGCCTAGAACCGATCCTTGAGGAACCCCAACAGTAAGGGGAAGGTGAGAGGAGGAGGAACCGGCAAAAGAAACAGTAAAGGAGCGGTCGGAGAGATAGGAGGAGAACCAGGAGAGAACGGTGTCCTTGAGGCCAATGGAATGGAGCATAGTGAGGAGGAGCTGATGATCCACAGTGTCGAATGCTGCAGAGAGATCCAAGAGAATTAGCATGGAGTAATGACCATTTGATTTAGCTGTTAGCAGATCATTAGAGACTTTAGTGAGGGCAGTTTCAGTGGAGTGTAAAGAGCGGAAACCGGATTGGAGAGGGTCGAGAACAGAGTTTTCTGAGAGATAGCGGATAAGACGGGAGTGGACCAGGCGTTCCAGGAGTTTAGAGATGAAGGGAAGATTAGAGACAGGTCTATAGTTAGCGGCACAGTTTTGGTCGAGGGATGTTTTTTTAAGTAGTGGATGTATGATGGCATGCTTAAATGAGGAGGGAAAAATACCAGAAGAGAGAGAGAGGTTAAATATTTTAGTTAGGTGAGGGGTGACAGCAGGGGAAAGGGACTGGAGGAGGAAATGGGTCACTGGTGCAAGTAGTTGGGTGAGAAGATGCAAGGAGCCTGCTTACTTCTTCTTCTGTGACTGGTTCAAAATCAGAGAGTGAGTTAGATGCAGTGGGGGAAGGAGGACAGTGCATGGTATGAGGGGATTTGGAGATAATTTCCTGTCGGATCTGGTCAATTTTTTCTTTGAAGTAATTGGCCAGATCGTCAGCTCGGAGCTCCGTGGTTGGGGCCTGTACTCTTGGATTGAGTAGAGAATGAAAAGTGTCAAAGAGACGTTTCGGGTTATTGGACAGTGAGATGATGAGGGTGTTGAAATAGGTTTGTTTGGAGAGGTGAAGGGCAGTGTTGTATGTTCTAAGCATAAACTTAAAATGGATGAAATGGATGAAATCTTCGTGTAGATTGGATTTTCTCCACAGACGTTCGGTGCACCTGGAGCACCGCTGCAGGAAACGTGTTTGCACCGTGTGCCAGGGTTGTCGCCGTCTGCGTTGTGGTGTTCTATTTATAGGGGGTGCAAATTCATCCAGGGCACTTTGAAGTGTTTCATTGTAATGCTTCAATGCAGAATCAGGACATGAGAGGGAGGAGATAGGGGCCAATGAAGACTGCAAGTTCTTCAGAAGTTTCTGGGTGTTAATGGCCTGTATGTTTCTATAAGTCTGGACAGTGGGGGTGACCTGAGCAGCCTGGCAGTTCTTTATAGAGAATGAAAGAAGATTGTGGTCAGAGAGCGGGAGAGGGGAGTTTGCAAAATCATCCACTGCACAAAGCCGAGAGAAGACCAAGTCGAGGGAGTTTCCGTCTTCATGCGTTGGAGAATTAGTAAGCTGCGAAAGGCCAAATGAGGAGGTTAGAGATAAAAGGTGAGTAGCAGATGGGGAGAGGGGAAGAGCAATGGGGATGTTGAAATCTCGCATGATGAGGGTAGGGATGTCACAGGAGAGAAAATGTGGAAGCCAAGTGGCAAAATGATCCAGGAACTGATGGGAGGGGCCGGGAGGACGATACACCACCGCCAATCGCATGGAGAAGACAATGCAGTCTTTCACATGTAGGTGGAGGGCTGGGATGGCTTTTCAAGAAAAGAAGTGCCGACTGGGTAGGTCATAGCGTGGGACTGCGTAGGCCATGAGCTCGCAGAAAGCTTTGCTTTCAAGCAAACGGTAAGGCATCATCTCTAATGGGATTAGTTTGGCAATGTAGGCATTCAAACACAGTGTATGCGGATAAGAGGATGAGTACTTTCTTGTCCTACTCAGAGTGTCTGGTAGGGTGAGCTGGACTGGAGAGCTGCATATGGAAGAAGTAGCGGTGGACCGGATGGAGTGAGAGGGGGTTGGTGATGGTATTGGTGATGATGGCCTAGATTCAGTGTTGTGTTGCAAAACCATTGTGATTCCCTGAGTGCTTTGGCCCTGCGACGACACCTCAACATTTAGTGCTGGTGGTGTGCTTAACGGTGGCGGTGGTCTTACAGTGGGGGAAGCGATGGATCGTTGCTGGCTACCTTCAGTCAGAGCAGGTGCACATGTGCTACCTGAGGTTTTGTAGTCCGTCCACGCTTGCAAGTGCATGTTGATTAAGTGTCTAAGCATGCAACTGGTATTCAAATTTCTGAGTTGTTTACCTCGGCTAAAGGTCCTTCCGCACTTCTTACAGGTAACTTTTGCCTCATCAGTAGGATTTTGGACAAAGATGTGCCACACTGCACTCTTCCTACTATGTTATACATTTTCTGGGCTTGCACGCTGTGCTAAGTTGACCGTCTGGCCAAGCTGTCCTTCAACTCTTTTAGTTTTTTGTCCACGTTTTTGGACAGCTATGGGTCTGCCAGATAACCGCTGCTGCGATGCCAATGCCTGCTGCGGATCCTTCTCCTAATCTGAACTATTGCCAGCACCACCCTCCTCCCCCAATGGATGCCAATCCGGGTCAAGAACTGGGTCATCCATCACCTCCTCTTCAAAGTTATCTGCACCTTCCTCTTTACCTTCCTCTGTGTCACCGTGTAAAGTGGTATAGTATGCGGGAAGGGGCACCTGAGTTTCATCAGGGTCAGATTCTGGCTCAGTAGACTGCGAGGCAATGTAGTGCTCTGGGTCAATGTACCAGCAGAATCATCTAACAGTGGCTGTGCATCAGTGCACTCTATATCGGATTCATCTTGGCCTGGGGAATTCAGGATTTGACTGGATAACCCAGGCATGGTATGTGAAAACAGTTCCATAGAGTAATCTTAAGTGTGGGCTGCCACATCCTTAACTTTTGGTGGGGGTGAAGTGCACAAAGAGAGGTGTTTTTGCTGACCAGAACCCTGCACTGACGACTCCGTGCTTGCAGGTTTTGAACGTTCAGAATAGGAGGCAATAGAGCTGGTGGCTGTTTCGGCAATGTACGCCAAAACCTGTTCCTGATGTTCCGGCTTTAAAAGCGGTTTTCCTACTCCAAGAAAAGGGAACCTTACAGGCCTTCTTGGTCCAGATGATGACGCAGGCTCAACACCTCCTGCCTTAGCTGCTTTGTGCTTTTGTCAGAACCAGCCGATACACCACCACCATCAGTACCAGCTGCGCTCCCCTGCCCACGTCCGCATCCTCTTCCACCATACTTCCTCATGTTTGGGAAAATGTACCAAAAATACCAGCAGAGAGATGGTACTGTATGAGGAGCGTCCAGCTGTGTAAGGTGTATTAGAAAATTTAAATCTACATATATATTTTGTTAATCATTGACGCTCTCCCAGTATGTATTTGACCGTAATCCAACAAGCAAATATACGGAACTGTATCAGAAGTGTACAGCTGTATACATTTTTTGTGTAACTAACAATCTCCGTATATGTGTTTACGGAGTGTCACACACACACGCTGACTCTGTATAGATGTGACTGTAATGCGAACGGCAGATATGCAATACTGTTTGAGAATCGGACAGCTCTATACGGTGTCTGTATGGAAAATTGTCAATCTCCGTCTATTTTTATACGGAGTGACACACGCTGTCTCTGTATAGTTTTGACCGTTATCAAACAGCAGATATCCAAAACTGTTTGCAAAGCGGACAGCTCTATAAGGTGTAGGTCTTAAAAAATGGAAAATCTCATTGATTTGTTTTTCCAGAGTCACACACAGATAGCTTGTATTTGTCCATGATACCAGCCGTTACACAGTAGTGTGTGAGCTGCGTACACCGCTATACGGTGTCTGTATGGAAAATTGTCAATCTCCATCTATTTTTATACGGAATGACACACGCTGTCTCTATATAGTTTTGACCGTAATCAAACAGCAGATATACGAAACTGTTTGAAAAGCGGACAGCTCTATAAGGTGTAGGTCTGGAAAAATGGAAAATTTCCTTGGCTTGTTTTTTATCCAGAGTCACACACAGATAGCTTGTATTTGTCCATGATACCAGCCAGTACATGGTAGTGTGTGAGGAGCGTACACCGCTATACGGTGTGTGAAAAAAAGAAAGCTCGGTAGCTCACAAGAATAAAATAATAAAAGTTGGAGTGCTTTGAAAAAAGCAGTCTGAACAGCAGTGTGCACACAGCAATGCAGCTATCAGGTAGTCTTAAAAGGCAGCCTAATCACCACCAGCACTGCTGCACACAACAAAAATCCTCCCCTTTCACTGCACACTAACTGTACAGTGAAAAGCGCTATCAGCAGAAGCAATTTTTTTTTCTTCTTCCCTGCCTAACGCTCTCCCTTATTCAGAATCATCATCAGCACCTCTCCCAATTCTAAGATCGGCAGAAGTAAGATGGCGGTCGGCGGTCACAGCCTTTTATAGCCACTGTGACACCACACAAAGCCAGCCAATCACTTCAATGCCCTTCTCTAAGATGGTGGTGGCCGCTGCCCATGTCATCTCGCTGCCCACAGTGTGCGTCCTCCATCATTGGCTGAGAAAAGGCGCTGGAAGCATTATTTGAAACGTGACTTTGGCGCTTGGCTCGGCGACCTTATGGCCGACCTCACGCTATGGTCGGGTTTCGGTTGGCGAAACCCGACATTAGCTAAAGTCGGCGATTTTTGAATTTGACTGACCCATTTCGGTCAACTCTAATCAAGTGTAACCAGATCCCAGACAATAGATCTGAAATACCTACGCCAGATGTGGCAATCCATCACGCTCACTTGAAACGCATAGCACACCTTATACTGGAACTCGACCATCAGACCCAGATAATACTGCTGTTGGGAAGAGATATCCTACAGGTTCATAAAGTGAGAAGTCATATCAATGGACTCCACAATGCTCCCTTTGCCCAAAAGCTAGACCTAGGATGGGTCATAATAGGAAACGTATGCTTGGGACATATGCATTCCCCATCTTCTGTGACAAGTATGCTAACAAATACATTGGAGAAAGGACACCCATCTCTGTTTCAACCTTGCAACGAGTTCCATGTCAAGGAACTACCACACAGCACCCAACTGCCCAATAATTTTATAGACTTTACTCATGACAGCAGTATGGTGTCAGGAAGCTATGAGGATCAGTTGGGGTGCACAGTCTTCCAGAGAACTAAGGAAGACAACCAAGTAGCAATGTTGGTAGAGCACAAGTTGTTCTTAGAGATAATGGACAAGGGACTTGTTAAAGATAAGACCAACAGCTGGGTCGCACCTCTCCCCTTCAGAACCGACAGACCACGTCTACCAAACAACAGAAATCAAGCATTAAACGTTTCTCCTCTCTTAAACATAATCTGCAAAAGAAACCGGAGATGAAAGATCACTTTTTCTCCTTCATGTCAAAGATTTTTGAGAACTGCCATGCAGAACTAGCTCCCACTCTCAAAGACTCCGAAGAATGCTGGTTCCTACCCATGTTTGGAGTATACCACCCTAAGAAACCGGGCCAGATTAGAATGGTGTTTGACTACAGTGCTAAGTTTGATGATATCTCCCTGAATGATGTTCTACTGACGGGACCAATAACAAACTGTTGGGAGTACTTATTCGCTTCTACAAGGATTCCATTGCCTTCATCGCTGACATCCAGCAAATGTTCCATTGTTTCCTTGTAAGAGAGAGAGGCAGGAACTTCCTAAGATTCTTCTGGTACAGAGACAATGATACTACTAAAGAAGTGACAGAGTACCGCATGAGAGTGCACATTTTTGGCAAAAGTCCTTCACCTGCAGTCGCCATTTATGAACTCAAAAGGTCAGCTCAAGAAGGAGAAACAGAATATGGATCAGATGTCAGACAATTCATAGAAAAAGTCTTTTATGTTGACGACTGTCTGAAAGCCATGCCTTTAAATGAGATTGCCATCAGTCTTCTCAGGAGAGCCTAAGAGATGCTTGCTTGCTCTAACCTCAGGCTTCACAAAATAGCCTCAAACAGCCAAGAACTTATGAAAGCATTCCCTTCACAAGACTTGTGTAACGGTCTCAGAGACCTGGACCTGGGGTCATATCCCACACCAATGCAACGCAGCCTCAGGCTTCTCTGTAATCTACAGTCAGACACTCTCACCTTTCAGGTCAGCCAGGAAGAAAAGCCTTTCACACGTAGAGGTGTCCTGTGTACCATCAACAGTCTGTACGACCCCCTGGGGTTTGCAGCTCCTGTTACTATGCAAGGCAAAGCCTTACTAAGAGACTTAACTAAGGAGACATCCGACTGGGATGTACCCCTTCCACCTGATAAGAGAATCCAGTGGGAAGTATGGAAGAACGCTTTAGCAGCCCTCTCCAACCTGAATGTGCCAAGACCATACACCCCTATGCTGTCTACAGAAATACAAAGCCAAAGACTGTACTTATTTGCAGATGCTTCTGTCAAAGCAATTGGTGCTGTTGCCTATCTCAAAACTGTAGACTCCAAATGTCAGAGCCACATTGGATTCGTTATTGGGAAGGCCAAACTTGCTCCACAGCCAGAGCACACTATACCCAGGTTAGAGCTTTGTGCTGCAGTCTTAGCCATTGAATTAGCAGAGTTCATTGCATCCGAGATGGATATCGACCTGACACAAGCCAAGTTCTACTCAGACAGCAAAGTAGTCCCGGGATACATCCACAATGAAACTAGGTGATTCTATGTTTATGTCAACAACAGAGTGCTATGAATTAGGAGATCAGTTCATCCAAAACAGTGGCATTACATTCCCATGGACCAAAACCCTGCAACTAGAGCAGTTGACGCAAGTCGACTAGAAAGTACAACATGGCTCTCAGGGCCAAAATTATTGTACACTGAGGAACGTTTTCCAGACACCTTTGAACTAGTGAGAGAGGACTCAGATGCTGAAATCCGCCCTCAGTTGTCTACACAGTCATACATTGACTCCAGCTACTCTTCTCACCCAGAAAACATAACTATCCAGTGCCCCTCCAGGAGGATTCGACGTTAAGGACCTCTACAAGCGCCAATGGAGACAGGTACAAAGTCTTGCAAACACATTCTGGGACAGGTGGCGCAAACAATATTTGTCTACCCTGCAGCCATGATTGAAGTGGCAATCTACCAGGCCTAATCTGAGGATTGGTGACCTTGTCCTTGTGAAAGACTGTCAAGTCCACCAAAACCAGTGGCCGTTTGATGTCAGACGGGGAGTGTTCTGTCTCAACATCTAATTTATAATCCTTGATTACCTGCTTGTTAATGTTTTCAGTGTTTTTGGCTCCCTCTAGTGACCAGAGTCATAACCGCAATGTTATTGTGTTATTTTACTTTCACCTTGATGCTTGTATTCTTTCCCTCCATTGCAGTGCATTCAGGTAAGTGTTGCAGTGTATTCTGGTAGGTTTTACAAAGCATTGTGGTTAGTTCAGCCTCTATTTCCCTCAGTTCTCCATTTTCCTTCTGCCTGCATTCAGGAAGCATCTCATTTCTCTTCTCCCCTCGTGATAGTATCGCTGGTATGTATTTATGCTTCCTGTATCTAATTCCTGTCTCATATTAGCCTGGTTAATTAGTCCTTCCCTTGGTTAGCTATTAGTGCAGATGTTGATTTATAATGTATTATGTATATATGAATTCCTGATATACCCTGTATTGACTGAGTGTATATACAGTGGGGCAAAAAAGTATTTAGTCAGTCAGCAATAGTGCAAGTTCCACCACTTAAAAAGATGAGAGGCGTCTGTAATTTACATCATAGGTAGACCTCAACTATGGGAGACAAACTGAGAAAAAAAAATCCAGAAAATCACATTGTCTGTTTTTTTTTCATTTTATTTGCATATTATGGTGGAAAATAAGTATTTGGTCAGAAACAAAATTTCATCTCAATACTTTGTGATATATCCTTTGTTGGCAATGACAGAGGTCAAACGTTTTCTGTAAGTCTTCACAAGGTTGCCACACACTGTTGTTGGTATGTTGGCCCATTCCTCCATGCAGATCTCCTCTAGAGCAGTGATGTTTTTGGCTTTTCGCTTGGCAACACGGACTTTCAACTCCCTCCAAATGTTTTCTATAGGGTTGAGATCTGGAGACTGGCTAGGCCACTCCAGGACCTTGAAATGCTTCTTACGAAGCCACTCCTTCGTTGCCCTGGCGGTGTGCTTTGGATCATTGTCATGTTGAAAGACCCAGCCACGTTTCATCTTCAATGCCCTTGCTGATGGAAGGAGGTTTGCACTCAAAATCTCACGATACATGGCCCCATTCATTCTTTCATGTACCCGGATCAGTCGTCCTGGCCCCTTTGCAGAGAAACAGCCCAAAGGATTATGTTTCCACCACCATGCTTTACAGTAGGTATGGTGTTTGATGGATGCAACTCAGTATTCTTTTTCCTCCAAACACGACAAGTTGTGTTTCTACCAAACAGTTCCAGTTTGGTTTCATCAGACCATAGGACATTCTCCCAAAACTAGTCTGGATCATCCAAATGCTCTCTAGCAAACTTCAGACGGGCCCGGACATGTACAAGCTTAAGCAGTGGGACACGTCTGGCACTGCAGGATCTGAGTCCATGGTGGCGTAGTGTGTTACTTATGGTAGGCCTTGTTACATTGGTCCCAGCTCTCTGCAGTTCATTCACTAGGTCCCCCCGCGTGGTTCTGGGATTTTTGCTCACCGTTCTTGTGATCATTCTGACCCCACGGGGTGGGATTTTGCGTGGAGCACCAGATCGAGGGAGATTATCAGTGGTCTTGTATGTCTTCCATTTTCTAATTATTGTTCCCACAGTTGATTTCTTCACTCCAAGCTGGTTGGCTATTGCAGATTCAGTCTTCCCAGCCTGGTGCAGGGCTACAATTTTGTTTCTGGTGTCCTTTGACAGCTCTTTGGTCTTCACCATAGTGGAGTTTGGAGACAGACTGTTTGAGGGTGTGCACAGGTGTCTTTTTATACTGATAACAAGTTTAAACAGGTGCCATTACTACAGGTAATGAGTGGAGGAAAGAGGAGACTCTTAAAGAAGAAGTTACAGGTCTGTGAGAGCCAGAAATCTTGATTGCTTGTTTCTGACCAAATACTTATTTTCCACCATAATATGCAAATAAAATGAAAAAAAAACAGACAATGTGATTTTCTGGAATTTTTTTTCTCAGTTTGTCTCCCATAGTTGAGGTCTACCTATGATGTAAATTACAGACGCCTCTCATCTTTTTAAGTGGTGGAACTTGCACTATTGCTGACTGACTAAATACTTTTTTGCCCCACTGTATATGTTTTGCTTGTAGTTTCACCACGCATCAATATACCATCACATTCAATAAAGCACAGATTCAACTTCAGTCTCCTTATTGAATCCCAGTATAGCGTTTTAGCTGCCTGTATAGCTACATGAATTCTGCTTCAATTAGTGAGGACAGAACACGCACCATGGGCTATTAAAAGGCAGAGTTCCATATTTCGATTAAGAGAGCCACATGACCCAGTGAGAAATGGAAATTAATGAGGTATATACAAATATTTAAATTATTCTTATATAATTTTTTTCACATTGCACTATCATTCATCAAATACTGATGTTGGTGGTGCTGTAATTTTATATTTTAGGTCTCCATGAAATTGATGTATCTTCATGGCTACTGTTTGCCATTTGTACATAGCTATCTGCAACTACCAAAAGCCCCAAGCACTTTACATGATTCCGCAGAAATACTGTTTTTATAGAGTGGAAAGATTTTCTCGTTGTAACTCCCTATTTCCAATCATGTTTTAACCCCTTAACTCCTGGAGCTTTTTTCGATTTTTCGTTTTAGTTTTTTGCTCCCTTTCTTTCCAGAGTCATAACTTTTTTATTTTTCCGTCAATATGACCATGTGAGGGCTTATTTTTTGTGGGACGAGTTGTACTTTTGAACAACGCCATTGGTTTTACCATGTTGTATACTTGAAAAGGGGAAAAAAATTCCAAGTGAGGTGAAATTGCAAAAAAAAGTGCAATCCCACACATGTTTTTTGTTTGACTTTTTTGCTAGGTTCACTAAATGCTAAAACTAACCTGCCACTATGATTCTCCAGGTTATTATGAGTTCATAGACACCAAACATGTCTAGGTTCTCTTTTACCTAAGTGGTGAAAAAAATCCAAAGTTTGCTAAAAAAAAAATAAAATAAAAATTGCGCAATTTTCCGATACCCGTAGCGTCTCCAATTTTCATGATCTGGGGTCAGGTGAGGGCTTATTTTTTGTGCGATGGGCTGATGTTTTTAATGATACCACTTTTGTGTAAATACGTTCTTTTGATCGTCCATTATTGCATTTTAATGCAATGTCGCGGCGACCAAAAAAACGTAATTCTGGCATTTTTAATTTTTTTCCTTGCTACGCCATTTAGCAATCAGTTTAATCCTTTTTTTATTGATAGAGTGGGCAATTCTGAATGCGGCGATACCAAATATGTGTATGTGTGATTTTTTTTATAGTTTTATTTTGATTGGGGCGAAAGGGGATGATTTGAACTTTTAGTTTTTTTTTAATTTTTTTAATTTTTAAACACTTTTTTTTACTTTTGGCATGCTTCAATAGCCTCCATGGAAGGCTAGAAGCATGCACAACTTGATCAGCTCTGCTACATATGGGCGATGAGCAGATCGCCCATATGTAGCAGATTTACTACATTGCTATGAGAGCCAACCACTGGGCGGCGCTCACAGCAATGTGCCTGCAAGAATCATAGAGGTCTTTATGTGCAAATTGCCTCTTCAGAAAGAAAGAGGACTTTTACTCTACAGCGCCACCTATTGGTAGTAGCGATGCTACAAGTCACAATGAACCCTTTAACGAGTCTTGTAGTATGACTTAGGATACAAGCCAAATCAGAATCTCAATTTGCAGACACGGTGTTTCGAGCTGTTGGCTCTCGTCAGTGCAAAGTATGAGATCTGATTTGGCAAGGTGAGAGGCTCTGGACTAGGGTCTAAGAAGTAAGGTTTCTCCTTGCGGAGAGTGACATGCCAGCTGTGGCTTGTCAAGGTAAGGAGACTTATTCGCCGTGCAATGCTCCTCTGGGAAAATAATATGCAAATTGCCTCTTCAGAAAGAAAGAGGACTTTTACTCTACAGCGCCACCTATTGGTAGTAGCGATCCTACAAGTCACAATCAACCCTTTAACGAGTCTTGTAGTATGACTTAGGATACAAGCCAAATCAGAATCTCAATTTGCAGACACGGTGTTTCGAGCTGTTGGCTCTCGTCAGTGCAAAGTATGAGATCTGATTTGGCAAGGTGAGAGGCTCTGGACTAGGGTCTAAGAAGTAAGGTTTCTCCTTGCGGAGAGTGACATGCCAGCTGTGGCTTGTCAAGGTAAGGAGACTTATTCGCCGTGCAATGCTCCTCTGGGAAAATAATATGCAAATTGCCTCTTCAGAAAGAAAGAGGACTTTTACTCTACAGCGCCACCTATTGGTAGTAGCGATCCTACAAGTCACAATCAACCCTTTAACGAGTCTTGTAGTATGACTTAGGATACAAGCCAAATCAGAATCTCAATTTGCAGACACGGTGTTTCGAGCTGTTGGCTCTCGTCAGTGCAAAGTATGAGATCTGATTTGGCAAGGTGAGAGGCTCTGGACTAGGGTCTAAGAAGTAAGGTTTCTCCTTGCGGAGAGTGACATGCCAGCTGTGGCTTGTCAAGGTAAGGAGACTTATTCGCCGTGCAATGCTCCTCTGGGAAAATAATATGCAAATTGCCTCTTCAGAAAGAAAGAGGACTTTTACTCTACAGCGCCACCTATTGGTAGTAGCGATCCTACAAGTCACAATCAACCCTTTAACGAGTCTTGTAGTATGACTTAGGATACAAGCCAAATCAGAATCTCAATTTGCAGACACGGTGTTTCGAGCTGTTGGCTCTCGTCAGTGCAAAGTATGAGATCTGATTTGGCAAGGTGAGAGGCTCTGGACTAGGGTCTAAGAAGTAAGGTTTCTCCTTGCGGAGAGTGACATGCCAGCTGTGGCTTGTCAAGGTAAGGAGACTTATTCGCCGTGCAATGCTCCTCTGGGAAAATAATATGCAAATTGCCTCTTCAGAAAGAAAGAGGACTTTTACTCTACAGCGCCACCTATTGGTAGTAGCGATCCTACAAGTCACAATCAACCCTTTAACGAGTCTTGTAGTATGACTTAGGATACAAGCCAAATCAGAATCTCAATTTGCAGACACGGTGTTTCGAGCTGTTGGCTCTCGTCAGTGCAAAGTATGAGATCTGATTTGGCAAGGTGAGAGGCTCTGGACTAGGGTCTAAGAAGTAAGGTTTCTCCTTGCGGAGAGTGACATGCCAGCTGTGGCTTGTCAAGGTAAGGAGACTTATTCGCCGTGCAATGCTCCTCTGGGAAAATAATATGCAAATTGCCTCTTCAGAAAGAAAGAGGACTTTTACTCTACAGCGCCACCTATTGGTAGTAGCGATCCTACAAGTCACAATCAACCCTTTAACGAGTCTTGTAGTATGACTTAGGATACAAGCCAAATCAGAATCTCAATTTGCAGACACGGTGTTTCGAGCTGTTGGCTCTCGTCAGTGCAAAGTATGAGATCTGATTTGGCAAGGTGAGAGGCTCTGGACTAGGGTCTAAGAAGTAAGGTTTCTCCTTGCGGAGAGTGACATGCCAGCTGTGGCTTGTCAAGGTAAGGAGACTTATTCGCCGTGCAATGCTCCTCTGGGAAAATAATATGCAAATTGCCTCTTCAGAAAGAAAGAGGACTTTTACTCTACAGCGTCACCTATTGGTAGTAGCGATCCTACAAGTCACAATCAACCCTTTAACGAGTCTTGTAGTATGACTTAGGATACAAGCCAAATCAGAATCTCAATTTGCAGACACGGTGTTTCGAGCTGTTGGCTCTCGTCAGTGCAAAGTATGAGATCTGATTTGGCAAGGTGAGAGGCTCTGGACTAGGGTCTAAGAAGTAAGGTTTCTCCTTGCGGAGAGTGACATGCCAGCTGTGGCTTGTCAAGGTAAGGAGACTTATTCGCCGTGCAATGCTCCTCTGGGAAAATAATATGCAAATTGCCTCTTCAGAAAGAAAGAGGACTTTTACTCTACAGCGCCACCTATTGGTAGTAGCGATCCTACAAGTCACAATCAACCCTTTAACGAGTCTTGTAGTATGACTTAGGATACAAGCCAAATCAGAATCTCAATTTGCAGACACGGTGTTTCGAGCTGTTGGCTCTCGTCAGTGCAAAGTATGAGATCTGATTTGGCAAGGTGAGAGGCTCTGGACTAGGGTCTAAGAAGTAAGGTTTCTCCTTGCGGAGAGTGACATGCCAGCTGTGGCTTGTCAAGGTAAGGAGACTTATTCGCCGTGCAATGCTCCTCTGGGAAAATAATATGCAAATTGCCTCTTCAGAAAGAAAGAGGACTTTTACTCTACAGCGCCACCTATTGGTAGTAGCGATCCTACAAGTCACAATCAACCCTTTAACGAGTCTTGTAGTATGACTTAGGATACAAGCCAAATCAGAATCTCAATTTGCAGACACGGTGTTTCGAGCTGTTGGCTCTCGTCAGTGCAAAGTATGAGATCTGATTTGGCAAGGTGAGAGGCTCTGGACTAGGGTCTAAGAAGTAAGGTTTCTCCTTGCGGAGAGTGACATGCCAGCTGTGGCTTGTCAAGGTAAGGAGACTTATTCGCCGTGCAATGCTCCTCTGGGAAAATAATATGCAAATTGCCTCTTCAGAAAGAAAGAGGACTTTTACTCTACAGCGCCACCTATTGGTAGTAGCGATCCTACAAGTCACAATCAACCCTTTAACGAGTCTTGTAGTATGACTTAGGATACAAGCCAAATCAGAATCTCAATTTGCAGACACGGTGTTTCGAGCTGTTGGCTCTCGTCAGTGCAAAGTATGAGATCTGATTTGGCAAGGTGAGAGGCTCTGGACTAGGGTCTAAGAAGTAAGGTTTCTCCTTGCGGAGAGTGACATGCCAGCTGTGGCTTGTCAAGGTAAGGAGACTTATTCGCCGTGCAATGCTCCTCTGGGAAAATAATATGCAAATTGCCTCTTCAGAAAGAAAGAGGACTTTTACTCTACAGCGTCACCTATTGGTAGTAGCGATCCTACAAGTCACAATCAACCCTTTAACGAGTCTTGTAGTATGACTTAGGATACAAGCCAAATCAGAATCTCAATTTGCAGACACGGTGTTTCGAGCTGTTGGCTCTCGTCAGTGCAAAGTATGAGATCTGATTTGGCAAGGTGAGAGGCTCTGGACTAGGGTCTAAGAAGTAAGGTTTCTCCTTGCGGAGAGTGACATGCCAGCTGTGGCTTGTCAAGGTAAGGAGACTTATTCGCCGTGCAATGCTCCTCTGGGAAAATAATATGCAAATTGCCTCTTCAGAAAGAAAGAGGACTTTTACTCTACAGCGCCACCTATTGGTAGTAGCGATCCTACAAGTCACAATCAACCCTTTAACGAGTCTTGTAGTATGACTTAGGATACAAGCCAAATCAGAATCTCAATTTGCAGACACGGTGTTTCGAGCTGTTGGCTCTCGTCAGTGTAAAGTATGAGATCTGATTTGGCAAGGTGAGAGGCTCTGGACTAGGGTCTAAGAAGTAAGGTTTCTCCTTGCGGAGAGTGACATGCCAGCTGTGGCTTGTCAAGGTAAGGAGACTTATTCGCCGTGCAATGCTCCTCTGGGAAAATAATATGCAAATTGCCTCTTCAGAAAGAAAGAGGACTTTTACTCTACAGCGCCACCTATTGGTAGTAGCGATCCTACAAGTCACAATCAACCCTTTAACGAGTCTTGTAGTATGACTTAGGATACAAGCCAAATCAGAATCTCAATTTGCAGACACGGTGTTTCGAGCTGTTGGCTCTCGTCAGTGCAAAGTATGAGATCTGATTTGGCAAGGTGAGAGGCTCTGGACTAGGGTCTAAGAAGTAAGGTTTCTCCTTGCGGAGAGTGACATGCCAGCTGTGGCTTGTCAAGGTAAGGAGACTTATTCGCCGTGCAATGCTCCTCTGGGAAAATAATATGCAAATTGCCTCTTCAGAAAGAAAGAGGACTTTTACTCTACAGCGCCACCTATTGGTAGTAGCGATCCTACAAGTCACAATCAACCCTTTAACGAGTCTTGTAGTATGACTTAGGATACAAGCCAAATCAGAATCTCAATTTGCAGACACGGTGTTTCGAGCTGTTGGCTCTCGTCAGTGCAAAGTATGAGATCTGATTTGGCAAGGTGAGAGGCTCTGGACTAGGGTCTAAGAAGTAAGGTTTCTCCTTGCGGAGAGTGACATGCCAGCTGTGGCTTGTCAAGGTAAGGAGACTTATTCGCCGTGCAATGCTCCTCTGGGAAAATAATATGCAAATTGCCTCTTCAGAAAGAAAGAGGACTTTTACTCTACAGCGCCACCTATTGGTAGTAGAGGTCTTTATGAGACCTCTGGCTGTCAAGGCAATTCGTTGCTGACCCCTGATCACGTGACGGGGGTCGGCGATGCGCTCACTTCCGGCCCGGCGGCCGGAAGCGCTAGATAAATGCCCGCTGTCAGATTTGACAGCTGGATTTAACTAGTTAATAGGCGCAGGCGGATGGCGACTCTGCTCGCTCCTATTGCGGGCACATGTCAGCTGTTTATAACAGCTGACATGTCGCGGCTTTGAGGTGGGCTCACCGCCGTAGCCCACCTCAAAGCAGGGGACACTTACCAATGACATAGTATTCCTTTATTGGCAATTAAAAATTATTTGAAAAAATATTCTTTTTTCCTAAAATTAATTACATAATCCTAAGTTTCTTCCACAAACTCAAGCAACATCTTTCAAAACATTTAGCTTTTTATTGTCTATCCTTATCATCCTTCACAGCCTCCATATCACTGTCAGCTCCTCACTGACAGAATCATCAATTTTACAGAAGAAAAAAATTAAAATCTCAAATTATTTCATCAAATCAATTTGCTAATATAAACATGTTTGATGCTACGCATTGCATTTCCAGAGACTCGAAGAAGGTGCTACTCTATTTTTCTGCATTTTCTGGATTTATCACACAAAAGAAGACAAAATTCCCTTAGCTGCTTTATAAACTCTTTCTACTACATGTGGTCTCTGCCGAGATTTATAAGCCCGGAAGAGACTTTGGCTTTCCTTCTTTATCAACTGCCAGCATCTGCTCTGGTTTTGAGGATGAGCTATCTAATAGGGTCTGTGTATGTCATATTCTCTCTCTCCCTGTGGGCGTACAGATCACATTGCATCAAGTATTGTTAAACCTTAGGGAAAATCCTATTGCCAGTTGCCACATGTCCTTGAGACAGACCTCAAAAAGAAACTGTGTTTAAAGCTAACCAATTCTTTTCCTTCATAAAATGTTCCTTCTTATGTAAATTGGGATTAACCTCCTCTATATCAATGCATTTTAATGTAATTTTTTGTTTTTCTTAACATTATCTCTTCCAGAAATATTGACTTCAATGTTGTATGTAACCACTTAAAATTTTAATTGTTTTAATTGCATTTTAACCCCTTCACCCCCAAGGGTGGTTTGCACGTTCATGACCGGGCCAATTTTTACAATTCTGACCACTGTACCTTTATGAGGTCATAACTCTGGAACGCTTCCATGGATCCCGGTGATTCTGACATTGTTTTCTCGTGACATATTGTACTTCATGATACTGGTAAAATTTCAATCAAATAACTTGCGTTTATTTGTAAAAAAAATGGAAATTTGGCGAAAATTTTGAAAATTTCGCAATTTTCCAACTTTGAATTTTTATGCCCTTAAATCACAGAGATACGGCACATAAAAAACTTGATAACTAACATTTCCCACATGTTTACTTTACATCAGCACAATTTTGGAACCAAAATTTTTTTTGTTAGGAAGTTATAAGGGTTAAAAATTGACCAGCGATTTCTCATTTTTGCAACACCATTTTATTTTTACGGGCCACATCACATTTGAAGCCACTTTGAGGGGTCTATATGATAGAAAATACCCAAAAGTGACACCATTCTAAAAACTGCACCCCTCAAGGTGCTCAAAACCACATTCAAGAAGTGTATTAACCCTTTAGGTGCATCACAGGAATTTTTTTGAATATTTAAAAAAAAAATGAACATCTAACTTTTTTTCACAAAAAAAATATTTCAGGTTCAATTTTTTTGATTTTACCAAGGGTAACAGGAGAAATTGGACTGCAAAAGTTATTGTGCAATATGTCCTGAGTACGCTGATACCTTATATGTGGGGGGGAACGACTGTTTCGGCGCATGGCAGAGCTCAGAATGGAAAGAGCGCCGTTTGACTTTTTCAATGCAAAATTGGCTGGAATTCAGATCGGACGCCATGTCACGTTTGGAGAGACCCTGATGTACCTAAACAGTGGAAACCCCCTACAAGTGACCCCATTTTGGAAATTAGACCCCCCAGGAACTTATCTAGATATGTGGTGAGAACTTTGAACCCATAAGGGCTTCACAGAAGTTTATAACGTACAGCGGTACAATTAAAAAATCATATTTTTTCCACAAAAATTATCTTTTCACCCCAATTTTTATTTTCCCAAGGGTAACAGGACCCTAAAAGCTATTGTGCAATTTGTCCTGAGTACGCTCATACCCCATATGTGGGGGTAAACCACTATTTGGGCACATGGCAGAGCTCGGAAGGGAAGCAGCGCCATTTGACGTTTTGGCTGGAATTGAGATCGGACACCATGTCGCGATTGGAAAACCCCTGATGCACCAAAACAGTGGAAACCCCCCACAAATTACATCATTTTGGAAACTAGACCCCCTAAGGAACTTATCTAGATATGTGGTGAGAACTTTGAACCCACAAGGGCTTCACAGAAGTTTATAACGTACAGCGGTACAATTAAAAAATCATATTTTTTCCACAAAAATGATCTTTTCACCCCCAATTATTATTTTCCCAAGGGTAACAGGATCCTAAACGTTATTGTGCAATTTGTCCTGAGTACGCTGATACCCCACATGTGGGGGTAAACCACTATTTGGGAGCATGGCAAAGCTCGGAAGGGAAGCAGCGCCATTTGACGTTTTTGGCTGGAATTGAGATCGGACACCATGTCACGATTGGAAAACCCCTGATGTACCAAAACAGTGGAAATCCCCCACAAATGACACCATTTTGGAAACTAGACCCCCTAAGGAACTTATCTAGATGTGTGGTGAGAACTTTGAACCCCCAAGGGCTTTACAGAAGTTTATAACATACAGCCGTACAATTAAAGTTTATAACGCCCGGGCGTGAAAATAAAAAATTCGTATTTTTTCCACAAACATGATCTTTTAGTCACCATTTTTATTTTCCCAAGGGTAGCAGGAGAAATTGAACCCCAAAAGTTGTTGTCCAAATTGTCCTGAGTACGCTGACACCCCATATGTGGGAGAAAACTACTGTATGGACACACGTCAGGGCTCAGAAGGGAAGTAGTGATGTTTTGGAACGCAGACTTTGATGGAATGGTCTGCGGGTGTCATGTTGCCTTTGGAGAGCCCCTAATGTACCTAAACAGTGGAAACCCCCACAAATGACCCCATTTTGGAAACTAGACCCCCTAAGGAACTTTTCTAGATGTGTGGTGAGCAGTTTGAACCCCCAAGGGCTTCACAGAAGTTTATAATGCCCGGGCATGAAAATAAAAAAATTGTATTTTTTCCACAAACATGATCAATTAGTCCCCAATTTTTTTATTTTCCAAAGGGTAACAGGAGAAATTGAACCCCAAAAGTTGTTGTCCAATTTGTCCTGAGTACGCTGACACCCTATATGTGGGAGAAAACTACTGTATGGACACACGTCGGGGCTCGGAAGGGAAGTAGTGATGTTTTGGAATGCAGACTTTGATGGAATGGTCTGCGGGTGTCATGTGCGTTTGGAGAGCCCCTGATGTACCTAAACTATTGAAACTCCCCACAAGTGACCCCATTTTGGACACTAGATCCCCCACAAAAATGATATTTTTGCCCCCAATTTTTTCTTTTCCTAAGGATAACAGGGGAAATTGGACCCCAAAAGTTGTTTTGCAATTTGTCCTGAGTAGGCTGATATCCTACATGTGGGGGTAAAACACTGTTTGGGCGCGTGGCAGAGTTGGAAGGGAAGGAGCACCATTTGACTTTTTCAACTCAGAATTGGCTGGAATTGAGATCAGACGCCATGTTGCATTTGGAGAGCCCCTGATGTGCCCAAACAGTGGAAACCCCCCAATTCTATCTCCAACCCTAACGCCAACACACCCCTAACCCTAATCTCAGCCCTAACCCTAGCCCTAACCCTAGCCCTAACCCTAGTCCTAGCCCTAACCATAACCCTAACACTAGCCCTAGCCCTAACCCTAACACTAACCCTAGCCCTGGACCTAACCCTAGCCCTAACCCTAACCCTAATGGGAAAATGGAAATAAATACATTTTCTTTTAAGTTTATTACTTTTCCCTAACTAAGGGTGTGATAACGGGGGGTTTGATTTAATATTTATTGCGGTTTTTATGTTTGGCAGCTGTCGCACGCTAAAAGACGCTTTTTATTGTAAAAATAG
This sequence comes from Dendrobates tinctorius, assembly GCF_039654945.1. NCBI lineage: Eukaryota > Metazoa > Chordata > Amphibia > Anura > Dendrobatidae > Dendrobates > Dendrobates tinctorius. Next base: position 41,809,699 of record NW_027361801.1, read on the forward strand.
TTTTTGCATCACCACATATTGAGAGCTACAATTTTTCCATATTTTGACCCACCGAGTCATGTGATGTCTTATTTTTTGCGGGACGAGTTGACGTTTTTATTGGTACCATTTTCGGGCACGTGACTTTTTTGATCGCTTTTTATTCTGATTTTTGTGACGCAGAATGAACAAAAACCAGCGTTTCATGAATTTCTTTTGGGGGGGTGCGTTTACACTGTTCCACGTGCGGTAAAATTGATAAGGCAGTTTTATTCTTCGGGTCAGTACGGTTACTGTGATACCTCATTTAGGGTTTTTTTATGTTTTGGTGGTTTTCTGCAATTAAACTATTTTATATTAAAAAAATAATTATTTTTGCATCGCTTTATTCTGCGAGCTATAACTTTTTTATTTTTTCACTGATGATGCTGTATGGTGGCTCGTTTTTTGCGGGACAAGATGATATTTTCAGTGGTACCATGCATATTTATATGCGTGTTTTTGATCGTGCGTTATTACACTTTTTGTTTGGCGGTATGATAATAAATCATTATTTTTTGCTTAATTTTTTATTTTTATTTTTTAAGGGGTTCGCTAAAGGGGTTAACTAATGAGACAGTTTTATAGGGCGAGTCGTTACGTACGCGGTGATACCTAATGTATGTACTTTTATTGGTTTTTTTTGTTTCCAAAAAATGGATTTATTGGGGGAATATTTTTTTTTTTTCTAATTTATTTGGCGATTTTTTTAAAATTATTTTAACACTTTTTTTTATTTTTTTTTTTAATTTATTACATAGTCCCAGGTGGGACTTCACTGTCCTGTGACAGATTGCTGATCTGTCACATCACAGATCACTGTGACAGATCAGCGATCTGTCACAGGCACTACTGCAGACTTCCTCATGCCTGCGCTTTGCAGGCACTGAGGAAGTCAGCTCCCTGCAGGCCCCTGTCGCCATCTTGGATTCGGGGGCCTGTAGAGAAAGAGACCCCCACAGCAGCGCTGCACATTGAGCTGCTGTTGGGGGCTCAGGGAAGCACGGAGGGAGCCCACTCCCTGCCGATGCTTCCCTTTAACCCCCGGTACACCGCGATCATGTTTGATCGCGGTGTGCAAGGGGTTAACGTGTCGGGGGCAGTCCGTGACCGCCCCTGACACATTGTGCCGGGTGTCAGCTGTGATAATCAGCTGACACCCGGCCGCAATCAGCAGCGCTCATCACGTGGGCGCCGCTGATCGCGCTAGACGTACTATCCCGTCCATGGGCATAGGGTCCCGGGTCCCATGGACGGGATAGTACGTCTGATGTCAGAAAGGGGTTAAACAACTAATTTTAAACTTATGTTTTAAGAGTTTTCTTAAAAATAAAAAGTATTGAATTAGTTTGCAAATTTAGAAACATTTCATTGGTCATAATCTTGACAGTTTGCACCCTCTACTTTTTCGAATATACATGTTTATATAATCCTACAGTTTAATTCTCATTTTCTTTTAATCTATCTTTGCAAAGGAACAGGGCTGGCAGATCAAAAATGGGTCACTTTTAAGGGCCCTTTACACATAGCGATATCGCTAAAGCGTCACTGATTTTGTGACGCAGCAGCGATATCACTAGCAATATCGCTACATGTGATACTCACCTCCGACGGCTCCCCTGCTGGCTATTGCTGATCATGCGAGATCGGCCTGGTCCATTTCTCGTCGTCGGCTTCCTGCTGGCGCCGACAAGCGAGCCATGGACGCAGGCGGAAGATGGTCACCCTCGCCGCGTCTGACAGGTGAGTACGACCTCCGACCGCTGCTGCATCGCTAGTGAGATCTGCCTGTTTGGCAACTCACTAGAGACCATTTAGCGATGCACCAGCGATCCTGACCGCGTCATATCGTGGTCGGGATCGCTGGTGCATCGTTAAATGTCACGGGGCCTTTACTTCCTTATCCTGTTTAATTTGTTATATCACCTTGGTGCCATTGCTGGGAAATTTTGGCATGCCTTGTCAATGAAAATCAACTTGTGCCAAGACACTGTATTGTTAAAGAAAATAACTGGACTAGGGAAAAGATGGTCATTAAGATGGCAGGTGTTTATTCCATCTAGGTAAAGAGGGAACATTATGCAAAAATAATTATTTCTTTCCTCTATCTCTTGGGGTCATTACTGGTTATTAGCTCTCTGTGGTTCTCTAGTATTCATTGACTAAGGAGTTCATGGTTTGAGAACATAATATCACAGCATACTATAATGCCATGAAACTTCACGGCATGGCAGATTTTATTCTCCAAGTAAAAAAAAAAATTATAAAATGATCTATTCTGTGTTTCATTGAAAATGGAAACTTAAAGCACAATTTATGCAATAGTAATATCTAATGGTTTCTCCCAGGAAAAGAAGTCCAGCTGAGTCTTTTACAATAACACCCTTTGGTTTTATTCACTTAGAGACACCAGCTTTAATTTGCAGACAATTGTCTGTTTATTCTTGCCTCTGGAAGGCAGGTGTTACTGTATCACTGTCTTCGAGAACTACACACGATACTTGTCTCTAAGGATTGCCATTCTCAGCATCTCAAATAGAGATGAAGGCATCATGAGCATTCCTAAAGGATCACATCATACACTGCTTAATGTGCATTCTGCATCCCCTGCACGTCAACCGAATTCTGGAAATCTGCAGAAGGCTGCTGACGTCTACATTTCATAACCTTGGATGCACAAAAAGTCTCACTCTGGACTTAACCTACTCGTTACTGCTCTTACCGCATTGTACAGCGTAACAAGAAGTCTCCAAGGATGCAATAGAAAAATAGGTTGAATAGTATCCATTGTTTCCTGGCAGAGATTTCAATGTACAATCTGCTTAAATAATAATTTTAAGTGGCTGTCCTGAAGAAGATATTGATGACCTATGCACAGCTTAGGTCATCAATATTCTCTTGAATAGGATCTATTCCGCAGTACCCACTGCTACACAATGAATGGAGCTGTCCAGTGTATCTCTGTTTAGTGTGCTTACATTCACCTATACCAGCTGATAGATGGGCTGCCAAATGATGGACCCACATCAATCTGATATTGGTGACCAATACTAAACATAGGTAATCAATATCTTCTGGCTGGACATCACCTTTAAAAGACCTCTCCAGCAGTTTTTTGGAATTGCATGCTCTCGTAGCAATGAGTAATGTATTTGTGTGTTGACATTTTATGCATTACAATACTTACTCATTGTTGTTGTCATTGCTCTGCTATTTCCAGCTCGGCCCCAGGCCTCTCCTGCACCATGTGACCACAATTGTGACTCACCTGTTCACAGTTCTCTGTGGACTAGAAACCATGTTCTCAATGTAAGTCTATGAGACTCAGAGCAAGGTTCTCATAGAGTTACTTCAAGAAATGAATTAACGTTCTCCGGTGGGAGCAAGAAACAGCTGTGGTCATATGATGCAGGAGAAGGACTCGAGCAACGCTGGAAATGGAAGAAAATGTTGATCTGTAAGAATTTTATTGCACTCGCTAAATACACACTACTGACTGTTAACAGATGGACCAAAACATAACATTGGAGTGGTTCGTTAAGAATAATCCTATCGGATAACGATAATTTATTCAATCCTTGCCTTGCTTTGTCTCATAACTACATTTCAAATAGCTAGGAAAAAAATTACAGAAGTAGATCATGGCTCTCACTGCAGGAAAATGACAGCAGATAGACAAGGCAAGTCAATTGCAAACTTGCTTATTTTTAAGCAATCTAAAGCAAGCAAATGAATATCTTGACAATATCCCTTTTAAGGATATTGTTTTATACTAATTTTCATCCCCATTTTTTCCAACATTTTGGGATTTTCACAAGACTCCATGTAAATCCATTTCCTGTTTTCTTTTTATAAAGTCTCAGTTGGGCAGGTTTGTTTTTCGCTATACTATTTCTGAGGCACACTCCCAGTTATTTACTTCTTCCCAGGATCTCTGTCCTGCTGGGTCTTCTTTATATTTCAACTTTTTTATTAATATTTTAACCCCCAATTCTTTGTAAAACTGAACTTTGTTGTTTCTAATAACTTCTATATTTCAAAGGACTCCTTTTCTGTTTGTAATGATAAGGAGGTATAAGTTGAATGTGAGCTAACGTTTCTTACATTCCATCCATTGCCTTTTGCCTTCATTTGAAGAAAGTATTTAGTCCATCTTTGCTTTAAAACTGACACTCCTAGAAAATTAAGAGTATTCTCAAGTTGTCTGTATAGCAGCTCATAGCTCTGCAGTCTCCTTACAATCAATTTGTTTCTTTAATTCTTGGGGGAGGGGGTTTGCTAATCCTTGACTTAGAGTCCCGTTACATATAGCGACGCTACAGCGATCCCGACAACGATATGACCTGGTAAGGATCGCTGGTACGTCGCTAAATGGTCACTAGTAAGCTGTCAAACAGGTAGATATATTCAACGACGCAGCAACGATCCGGAGATCCATGTAACGACCTCGGCGGCCATTGGGACCTTGTCACACAGCAGCTATTCTGACGACTCATGCCTGCGTCTCTGAGTTCTGCAACGCCAACGAGGTCGCTCGTCGGCATCAAACACAGTGATGCATGCTGGCCAGCGGGACGCCAACGATCAAAAAATGGCCCAGGACATTCGAGCACGATCAGCAATATCCAACGGGGGGCCGATCGCCGCTATGTATCACACGTAGCGAGATCGCTGGCGAGGTCGCTGTTGTGTCACAAAACCTGTGACGTTTCAGCGATCTCGCTAACGATCTCGTTATGTAAGACGGGGCCTTTAGAGTTTTGGCATGTAGCTTAATTCTTCTACAACATATTGACAGTCTGTAAGTGCTTGTTTTGATTCTACACTGTTATCACCATGTTTACCTATAGAGCGGTGATTGGGAGAACTTCTCTGGAAGCTGCCAATGGTGAGTGCCAGTGGACTGTGATAATGCAGAACTGATATGGGCCCTGTCAGGAGCTGTGAGGGAATGGGTGGGTGGTGAGCACTTAACTAGTATGAAGAAAGCAGACTCCTAATTAAGGAGTTACAGTGGCTTGAGAAAGTATTCACCCCCTTGGCACTGTTCGTGTTTTGCTACCACATAACCTGGAATTTCACTATTTTTTTAGGGTTTCCATCAGTTCATGTACAGAACATGCCTACAACTATGAACATTTGGTTTTCTTTTTATTGTGCAGCAAACAACAAATAAAGTCAGTACTTTGTAGAATCCCCTTTTGCAGCAATTACAGCTTCTACAATTTGCTCTGGATAAGTCTCCATGAGCTTTCTAAATCTTGCCTCTGGGATTTTTGCCTATTCCTCAAGGCAAAACTGCTCCAGCTCCTTTAAGTTATATGATTTCCTCAGGTGAATAGCAATCTTCAAGTCTGATCACAGATTCTCATTTGGGTTAAGGTCTGGGCTTTGACTAGGCCACTCCAAAACGTTTAAACATTTCCCCTTAAAGGAGTCAAATGTTGCTTTAGCAGTATGATTTGGGTCATTATCTTGTTGAAAGGTGAACCTCTGTCAAAGTCTCAAATCACTGACAGACTGAAACATGTTTTGCTCAACAATATCCTTGTACTTAGCACTATCCATTTTCCCCTCAACTCTGATGATTTTCACTGTCCCTGCTGCCAAATCAAATCCCTACAGCATGATGCTGACACCACCATGTTTCACTGTGTGGATGCTGTTCTTTGAGTCATGAGCTGTGTTGATTTGGCGCCAGATATAGCGTATACCTTGGTGGACAAAAAGTTCATAGTAGATATTAGATATTAGAAAAAACTTTTTGACAGTTAGAGTGATCAATGAGTGGAACAAGCTGCCACGAGAAGTGGTGAGTTCTCCTTCAATGGAAGTCTTCAAACAGAGGCTGGACAGACTTCTGGCTGGGATGATTTAGCGAATCCTGCTTTGAGCAGGGGGTTGGACCAGATGGCCCAGGAGGTCCCTTCCAACTCTACAATTCTATGATTCTATGATTCTATGATTCAATTTTGGTTTCATCTGACCATAGCACCTTCCTCTATACATGTGGACAGTCTCCCAGATGTGTTTTGGCAAACTCGAAAATGATCTTTACAATTTTTTATGTGTAAGTAAAGGCTTTTTTCTGCCCTGTCTTCCATGAAGGCCACCTCTATGGAGTGTATAGCTTATTGTGTTTGTATGGATGTATGGACAGATACTTCAGTCCCTGCTTGGGAACACTGCAGCTTCTTCAGGATTACCTTTGGTCTCTGTGCTGCCTCCCTCATTAATTCACTCCGTGGCCAGACTTGTTGTGGTAAAATTTTCTTTACATTTGATGATGATGAACATGATGGTGCTGCAGGGGATCATCAGAGATTTGGATATTTTGAATAACCCAACCATGAGTTGAACTTTTCAACAACTTTGTTCCTGACTTGTTTGGCGATCTCCTTGGTGGTGTAGTTTGGTTTGTGGTGCCTCTTAATGGTGCTGCAGCCTTTGTGGCCTTTCAGAAAAGGTAAAGTGTATATACTGACTGACATGTGTCTTGTTAGATTGCACACATGTGGAAATCCTTTCACTATGCATATGACTTATGAAGATAATTGCTTGCACCATAAATTTTTACTGGTTTCATAGAAAAAGAGGTAAATACATATGTACATGACAATTTTTAATTATTTAATCTTATAAAATTTAATTTATGCCTACAATTTTCTCCCTTCACTAGCTTAGACAATTTATTGCTGATGCATCACACACAAATCAGATTGCAAAAGTATTTAAACACAGGATATTATGTAACAATAAAATGTATAAAAGTCAAGGTGGGTGAATACTTTCACAAGCCTCTGCAACTCCTTTCCAGCAATGGGACTACTGTGTACACTAAGCAAGACTGTGGTAGCCGATCTCCATGGAAACAAGCTGTACACTATGTAAGAGAAAAGCTCTCATTATAGGAGAATGAAAGCAGATAGAAAAAGCAAATCAACTAAATATTTACTTATTTTCACGTTGTATACATTTCTCACTTTGAATTTAAATAAGAAAAATAGGATCAAATAAAAAGAGGAAATTAAGTAAGACAATTGCTTTCAGGGTCATACTTTCAGTGAGAGCTAGAGCTGAAGCCATACCAGGACCCTGGATCCTTGGGGGCTCAAAAGGTCCCTTTGGTACCATATGAGAAGACTTATACTGTTATAGATTCATGATTTATATTGCACTTTTGCAGATTTTGCATTTGGCCCATAAACTTGAAGTTACACCATTGTTTGCTAGAATATATTTTGGGCATTTTCTCTGATCTGTGTTTATTTTAGTCGTGTTCACATGTAGTGCAAATACTGCATTTTTCTGCTGCTTTATTATCTGCATATTTTCTTCAGGTGTCTGTAACATAATAACAATCTTCTCTGGTTATTGTATTTTTGCTGTATTTTGCATGTTATGTTTTCGACTTTTTGCGCTTTTGTTGCAGATTTGAAGCGTTTTTAACCCCTTAGTGACAGAGCCAATTTGGTACTTAATAACCAAGCCAATTTTTACAATTCTGACCACTGTCACTTTATGAAGTTATAGCTCTAGAACGCTTCAATGTATCCCACTGATTCTGAGACTGTTTTTTCGTGGCATATTGTACTTCATGTTAGTGGTAAAATTTCTTCGATATAACTTGCGATATAAGATATTTATGAAAAAAATTGAAATTTGGCAAAAATTTTGAAAATTTTGCAATTTTCAAGCTTTTAATTTTTGTACCCTTAAATCAGAGACATATCTGACACGCCCACCAGGTCCATGGGGTACTCGGAACCGGGTCGGACAGTTCTTTGGGGAAGTCATGGGGCCGTGACCTGACTCCGTGGCCCTGGCTGTTCTGAAAAATGGGGAATATGTATATGGGATTTAACGTGATGCCACCTGTGGTGTTCGGCAACAGATGGCCAACGCTGCTAAAGGAGACCGCTGGGGCTGATGGTGACGCAGCTGGGATGGTTCTGCTCCCCACAGGTGGAGCGGGACCCCAGGGCTACCGATTCTGTTTATGTCAGGCTTCGTATACCTTGTGGTGCAGGACTTAGGGCGCAAGAGATCACTGGAGGACACAAGGGCTGTAGTTTTCTTTTCCTTTACTTGATGGTTGATAGTACAGACCGGGGCACTGGTAACAGATCGTAATGGAGAGACAGGCAGCCTGGAAGCAATTTTGGAAACACCTGGCCAGGTAGGTACTGACCCCATTCTTCTGCATTGTCCTCCCTTTTTCCTCACTGCCTAACAGCTCACAGTCGTGCTGCTAACTGTCTCTCTCAGTTTTTAAAAACAAATCGTTGCCCGCATGGCAGGCAGTTCGAGCCTATCACAGGTGCCACTCCTTTGTGTCAGCTCCAGGCTCTGGTATGCTGCTGTGCTGCTGGGTATTAGATTGGGCCAGAAGACTTGCAGTCCCCTGGACCCGCCTGATTTAGGTGCTGGGACTTTAGTACCCATGCAACCACGGACTACAGAATCTGGCTCCTAGCGCTCAGCTCTGGGGCAAGTTTTATCACAGCTCCACTCCCCAGGTTCTGCTTGACTTCTCTGATACTGACACCTGGTAAGGGGACCACTCCTTGCTTCCAGGCCTGACATTACTCCCTGTGAGGGAGGCAATGCCACTGTGACAACCGGACTCCTGGGGTGCCACATATGTCACACCAAATAGTTAATAAATAAAATTTTTCAATTGTCTACTTTATATCAGCAAAATTTTGGAAACATAATTTTTTTTCTTAAGGCGTTATAAGGGTTAAAAGTTGACCAGCGATTTCTCGTTTTACCTACAAAATTTGCAAAACCATTTTTTTAGGGACCACATCACATTTGAAGTGACTTTGGGGCTCAATATAGCATAAAATACCCAAAAGTGATACCATTCTAACAGTTGCGCCTCCAAGGTGTGCAAAACCACATTCAAGAAGATTATTAACCCTTCAGGTCCTTCCAATGTGGAAGGGAAAAATGAACATTTTACTTTTTTCACAAAAACTTTATTTTGGAACCATTTTTTTTATTTTCACAAGGGTATCAGGAAAAAATGGACCACAAAATTTATTGTGCAATTTCTCCTGAGTATGCCAATACCCTATATGTGGGGGAAAGACTTTGTTTGGGTGCATGGCAGGGTTCAGAAGGGAGGAAGCACCTTTTGAAAGCAAAATTGTTTGGAATCAATGGTGCAGCCATGTCACGCTTGGAGACTCACTTATGTACCTAAACAGTGGAACCCCTCAATTCTAACTCCAACAGTATCCCCAACACACTCCTAAATCTAATCCCAACCCTGACCATAACCCTAACCACAACCCTAACCCCAACACACCATTAATTCTAATCCCAACCCTAACCATAACCTAACCACAAACCTAACCCTAACATGCCTCTAACCCTAATCCCAACCCTAACCGTAATCCTAACCAAAACCACAACCCTAACCCTAGCCCAACATTAACTTTAGCCCAACCCTAACTTTTGCCTATCCCTAACTTTATCCCAATCCTAACTTAAGCCCCACCCTAACTTTAGCCCAACTCTAACCCTAATGGAAAAATGAAAATAAATACTTTTTTTTAATTTTATTATACCTAAGTGGGCATAAAAGGGGTTTTATGTATTTTTTCTTATTTTGATCACTGTTATATGGTCTATCACAATGATCAAAATGAACAAATAGGAAACATTTCTTGTTGTTGCCGGTACATGCACCTGCCATTTTCTTCCCCGAAGAAGATGCCGCCGGCAGGGGGACTTTACGAGAGGTTGCAGGGACACCGGAGGTACCGGGGGTGGATCAGGGGGACCCCATTTCTCTCTCCTCTAATGTGCGATCACATCAGAGGAGAAAGACATTAAATGGGAAATTGGACTTTGGAGGCCTCACTGCTGAACCCCCTCCTCCTCCCCTCCCTGGTAAGTTGCTCCATGGATTTTTTCCTGTGGTTCCTGGACATTAATTAGCATTGGGCTTACCTTTACCTTTATTGCTAGCAGGCACCAGTCATATAATACTTTGTTACCGTTGTTATAGCGATTCACCCCTTAGATGCTGGTATGGCATCTTGATCTGAGATACGATCTGTGTTCCATGGTTGTTGCTCATTGGGTATTCCACCTAGGGGAATTTGTGAGGTTGGTTCATGGGACATATTGTCTATCATTATTCATGAGCACTTCTTTTGCTACCCGTTTTGGATTGTTGTTATATATTAAATAACAATTTTGTATTTTTCTATATGAAATTTACTGCGTGCTCTCTTGCTTCTCCTGTTACTAACACTCCTCTAATGTGCGATCACATCAGAGGAGAAAGACATTAAATGGGAAATTGGACTTTTTTTCCCGGTCGCCATTATTTCTTTATTAATGGCGATTGCAACACTGGGGTCAGTAAAACCCAACCCGAATCATCTTCTCTTGGATCTCAGTTACCTCCTGTAGCCGATAACCTGGAGAACTTCAGATGCTGGGGGGTACTATACACTTATTTCTCAGCAACATTAAGGCTAAGTGCACACGTACCGGAACTCTCGAGGAAATTACCGCGAGAATTCCGGAACTCCAGTCCACGGGAAAATCGCATTTTAAATTCTCGCGATTTTCCCGTGGAAAAACTAGAATTTTGCAAGCGTATTTAGCTTGCAAAATGCCAGCGTTTTCCAAGCGATCTGTAGCATCGCTTGGAGAACTGATTGACAGGTTGGTCACACTCGTCAAACATAGTGTTTGACGAGTGTGACCACCTTTTTACTACTGAGGCCGCCTATGCAGCATCAAAAGTAAAAGATAGAATGTAAAAAAAAATAAAAAATTGTGTTATTCTTACCTTCCGGCGTCCCGTGCATCCGTTCCCAGTAATCCTTTGCGAAAATGCCCGCGATGACGTCCGTTCTCGCGGGATCGCGATGTCTCGCGGTCATTCGCGATGACGTTGCGCGAATGACCGCGAGACTTCGCGATCCCGCGAGAACGGACGCCATCGCGGTCATTTTCGCAAAGGACTACTGGGAACGAGAGTGTGGAGAGAAGCGGGAAGGCTGCGCGGGACGTCGGAGGGTGAGAATAACAATATTTTTTATTTTTAAATTCTATTTTTTACAGGGATATGGTACCCAAAGCCCTGAGGACAGTCTCCTCTCCTCCGGACCGTGGGTACCATCCGCAAATGTTCTGCTTACTTTCCGCATGGTGTGCACAGCCACATGCGGGAAGTAAGCGGAACAATGCATTCCTATGGGTGTGGGATCGCCGCGATTCCGCAAATTAATGAGCATGCTGCGGTTTTTACCGCAAAGCGATTCCGCCGCGGTAAAAACCGCAGCATTAGCACAGCATTGCGGAATCCCATAGGAATGCATGGGATGCTTATTTTTCGCGTTTTCGCGGCAAAATCGAGCGGTTAAAACCGCCGTGGAAACGCGAAAAATAGCCACGTGTGAACTCAGCCTAAAAAGTGTCGCTGAGGCATAAGTACCCTTATTTGCTGCCGTTAAAAAGTGTATCGGCGGTCGTTAAGGGGTTAATGCATTTTTTAGTACAGAAAAGCTCTTGCTACTGCACTTAAAAATACAACAACATTTTTGCATAAATTTTTACATGCATTTTTCCAGCTTTCCATAAAAGCCAATAGAGAAAAAAGGCTTAAAACACATAGTTTAACAGCATACTTAGATGTATAGTGAGTATTTGTTATTATGAAATCACATCCATTTTGTTTGGTTAGGTAAGCATGGCAGATTTTCTGCACAAAAAAATGAAACAGAAAAACATAGTATTTACGTTACGCGGAAATATAGTCTATGAGTTGATAGCTCACTCCAGAAATTAGCACAATGAGAAATCTAACGAGTGTATGTTTTCCTAAATAGAGGTCCCTTTTAATTCCTAATATGCCCTAATAATCTATTAAGGAGTTTTTCATGCTTCCAGTTGTTTAGTGAAATTCACTCAACTATCAAACTTGCAAACAGAAAACAAATGTTTGCCCTAGAGAACTAATAAACGACATAAGATTAGCATTATGCTACAAGCTGTGAAAATACAAACGTTTACATCATCCAACAGCAAATGAAATATTAATAAATAGACTGTATAATGCTAATGACACAATCACCCTTGTCACTGATGAGCCCTTCTGGGTATGGCACTGTGCACTTTTCTATATAAGCTCAATTTCTTTCTGATTCATGCTCGTCTGTGCTTCACTCTTCATTAATATGCATAGTTATGCAGATTTTGAATTATCATTTTTCTGGAAATACATAGAAACCAAGATTACAGAAATAGAACAAAAGCACAAACAGTATGTACAGAAGATAATTACTCATACATGCAAAGCATGATGTAAAAGAAAAAAAGATATTGCATTTAATAAAATATCTCATCTTCTTTTAACTCACATTGTGCAGAAATGATACAAGTGGACTGTTGGCAATTCTGACAATGTCATGCATTTCATATTAAATATAAAATCTAGATTTAATCTATTAACAGGTCATGTTTTCCCCAAGATACAAAAGATACATTCACATTCCTGCTGCAAGGATGAAGCCGCAAAAGAACCTTGGATACAAGTCCAAGGTAGATAACATGATTTCCATTGTTAGTTAGTTAGAACTATGTGTGAATACAAAAAAATTACAAGAAAATTCAAATATTCAGGAACTCAGATGGAACCATAGGCTACATTCACATGTTGCGTTTTTGCTGCTTTTTAACCCCTTTCTGCCATGAGACGTACTATCCCATCCATGTGCCCTAGGACTTAATTCCCAGGGACGGGATAGTACGTCATAGCGATCAGCGGTGCCCACGTGGTGAGCGCCGCTGATCGCGGCCGGGTGTCAGCTGATTATCATAGCTGACACTGGCACAATGTGTCAGGGGCGGTCACGGACCGCCCCCGACATGTTAACCGCTTGCACACCACGATCAAACACGATCGCGGTGTACCGGGGGTTAAAGGGAAGCATTGGCAGGGAGGGAACTCCCTCCGTGCTTCCCTGAGCCCCCCACAGCAGCACAATGTGCAGCGCTGCTGCGGGGGGCTACTTCCCTGCAGCTCCCCGAATCCAAAATGGCAATGGGGGCCTTCGGGGGCCTGCAGGGAGCCGGCTTCCTCAGTGCCTGCAAAGCGCAGGCACGAGAAAGCCTGCTGCACTGCCTGTGACAGATCGCTGATCTGTCACAGTGATCTGTGATGTCCCACCTGGGACAATGTAATAAAGTTAAAAAAAAAGTGTTAAAATAATTAAAAAAAAAACGCCAAATAAATTAGAAAAAAAAAAAAAAAAAAAAAAAAAAAACAAAACAAATAAAAGTACACATATTTGGTATCGCCTTGTCCGTAACGACTTGCCCTATAAAACTGTACCATTAGTTAACCCCTTTAGTGAACCCCTTAAAAAATAAAAATAAAAAACGAAGCAAAAAATAATGATTTATTATCATACCGCCGAACAAAAATGGTACCGCTGAAAACGTCATCTTGTCCTGAAAAAATGAGCCACCATACAGCATCATCAGCGAAAAAATAAAAAAGTTATAGCTCGCAGAATAAAGCGATGCAAAAATAATTATTTTTTATATAAAATAGTTTTCATTGCATAAAACCGACAAAACATAAAAAAGACCTAAATGAGGTATCGCTGTAACCATACTGACCCGAAGAATAAAGCCGCTTTATCAATTTTATACGCACCCCCCCAAAAGAAATTCATGAAACGCTGGTTTTTGTTCATTCTGCGTCCCAAAAATCAGAATAAAAAGTGATCAAAAAATGTCACGTGCCCGAAAATGGTATCAACTCGTCCCGCAAAAAATAAGACCTCACATGACTCGGTGGGTCAAAATACGGAAAAATTATAGCTCTCAATATGTGGTGATGCAAAAACTATTTTTTACAATAAAAAGCGTCTTTTAGCATGCGACAGCTGCCAAACATTAAAACCGCCATAAATAGTAAATCAAACCCCCCCGTTATCACCCCCTTAGTTAGGGAAAAATAATAAAATTAAAAGAAAATGTATTTATTTTCATTTTCCCATTAGGGTTAGGGTTAGGGCTAGGGTTAGGGCTAGGGCCAGGGCTAGGGTTAGGGCCAGGGCTAGGGTTAGGGCTGAGATTAGGGTTAGGGGTGTGTTGGGGTTAGGGTTGGAGTTACAATTGGGGGTTTCCACTGTTTGGGCACATCAGGTGCTCTCCAAATGCAACATGGTGTCTGATCTCAATTCCAGCCAATTCTGAGTTGAAAAAGTCAAATGGAGGTCCTTCCCTTCCAAGCTCTGCCATGTGCCCAAACAGTGTTTTACCCCCACATATGGAGTATCAGCCTACTCAGGACAAATTGCAAAACAACTTTTGGGGTCCAATTTCTCCTGTTACCCTTAGGAAAATAAAAAATTGGGGGCAAAAATATCATTTTTGTGGAAAAAATGATCTGTTTATTTTCACGCTCGGGCGTTATAAACTTCTGTGAAGCACTTGGGGGTTCAAAGTGCTCACCACACATCTAGATAAGTTCCGTGGGGGTCTAGTTTCCAAAATGGGGTCACTTGTGGGGAGTTTCAATAGTTTAGGTAAATCAGGATCTCTCCAAACGCTCATGACACCAGCAGACCATTCCATCAAAGTCTGCACTCCAAAACATCACTACTTCCCTTCCGAGACCCGACGTGTGCCCATACAGTAGTTATCTCCCACATATGGGGTATCAGCGTACTCAGGACAAATTAGACAACAACTTTTGGGGTCCAATTTCTCCTGTGGGAAAATAAAAAAATTGGGGACTAATTGATCATGTTTGTGGAAAAATACGATTTTTTTATTTTCATGCCCTGGCATTATAAACTTCTGTGAAGCCCTTGGGGGTTCAAAGTGCTCACCACACATCTAGACAAGTTCCTTAGGGTGTCTAGTTTCCAAAATGGGGTCATTTGTGGGGGGTTTCCACTGTTTAGGTACATTAGGGGCTCTCCAAAGGCAACATGACACCTGCAGACCATTCCATCAAAGTCTGCATTCCAAGATGTCACTACTTCCCTTTCAAGCCCCGACATGTGCCCATACAGTAGTTTTCTCCCACATATGGGGTATCAGCGTACTCAGGACAAATTGAACAACATCTTTTGGGGTCTAATTTCTCCTGGTACCCTTGGGAAATTAAAAAAATTGGTGACTAAAAGATCATGTTTGTGGAAAAAATACGATTTTTTTATTTTCACGCCCAGGCATTATAAACTTCTGTGAAGCACTGGAGGGGTGAAAGTGCTCACCACACATCTAGATAAGTTCCATGGGGGGTCTAGTTTCCAAAATGGTGTCATTTGTGGGGGGTTTCCACTGTTTTGGTACATCAGGGGCTCTCCAAACGTGACATGGTGTCCGATCTCAATTCCAGCCAAAAAACATCAAATGGCGCTGCTTCCTTTCCGAGCTCTGCCATGCGCCCAAATAGTGGCCTACTCCCACATATGGGGTATCAGCATACTCAGGACAAATTGCACAATAACTTTTAGGGTCCTGTTACCCTTGGAAAAATAAGAATTGAGGGTGAAAAGATCATTTTTGTGGAAAAATATGATTTTTTAATTGTACTGCTGTACGTTATAAACTTCTGTGAAGCCCTTGTGGGTTCAAAGTTCTCACCACACATCTAGATAAGTTCCTTGGGTGGTCTAGTTTCCAAAATGGTGTCATTTGTGGGGGTTTTCCACTGTTTAGGTACATCAGGGGCTCTCCAAACGTGACATGGCGTCCTATCAGAATTCCAGCCAATTTTGCATTGAAAAAGTCAAACGGCGCTCCTTCCCTTCTGAGCTCAGCCATGCACCGAAACAGTGGTTCCCCCCACATATCAGGTATCATCGTACTCAGGACAAATTGCACAATAAATTTGGCAGTCCTGTTACCCTTGGCAAAATAAAAAAAATTGAACCTGAAGTATTTTTTTTGTGAAAAAAGTTAAATGTTCATTTTTTTAAATATTCAAAAAATTCCTGTGATACACCTAAAGTGTTAATAAACTTCTTGAATGTGGTTTTGAGCACCTTAAGGGGTGCAGTTTTTACAATGGTGTCACTTTTGGGTATTTTCTATCATATAGACCCCTCAAAGTGGCTTCAAATGTGATGTGGTCCGTAAAAATAAAATGTTGCAAAAATGAGAAATCGCTGGTCAATTTTTAACCCTTATAACTTCCTAACAAAAAAAAATTTTGGTTCCAAAATTGTGCTGATGTAAAGAAAACATGTAGGAAATGTTACTTTTCAAGTTTTTTGTGTGCCGTAGCTCTGTGATTTAAGGACATAAAAATTCAAAGTTGGAAAATTGCAAAATTTTCAAAATTTTCGCCAAATTTCCGTTTTTTTCACAAATAAACGCAAGTTATTTGAATCAAATTTTACCACTAACATGAAGTACAATATGTCACGAGAAAACTTTGTCAGAATCACTAGGATCCATGGAAGCGTTTCAGAGTTATTACCTCATAAAGGGACTGTGGTCAGAATTGAAAAACATGGCCCAGTCATTAACGTGCAAACCACCCTTGGGGCTTAAGGGGTTAATGCAAATTTTAAGCTGTGTTTTACAGTAACAGCAAAGCCTATGAGATTTTAGAAATCTCATGCACATGCATTGATTTTATTTTCCTGATTGAATTGGAAAACTGCTGTGTTTTTGAAAACTGCAGAATGTCACTTCTTTCAGTGTTTTTTCAGTGTTTTTGCAGTGCTTTTTCACCCATAACAAACAATGGGTAAGTTAAAAAACACAGCAAAAATGCAGGTATCGGATTTTGCTGCGTTTTTAATGAAAAACAGCATGTACAGCAGCATGCGAAACCCTTGTATGTTTGTGATTTTCCCAAGTTTCAGCCATAATGTCTTGGGGTTTGTAGCAGGTGAGAATGGCAGGTGGGATCAGTACAGTTTAATTAAATTAGTGAGGTGTAAAAAGTAAACACTGGCCAACCAAGGTGTGCAATGGAACAATGCCTGTGAACAACCAAAGTGTGAAAGTAAACAATGTCCTACAAACTCAATGCTCTGTCCATGTCTTAGGTAAACGATTACCAACCAATTCACCTAGCTCCACTGCTACATTTGTAATTGTGCATTTTTTAATGAACTCATGTGAACTTTTTTGTCCATAATAGTCACTATTTTTTCAAACATAATTCTTTTTTCCATTATATATTTTGATCAAATTGCCCTTTTTCAAAAAATGGTTTTATAGTTTCACATACTGTATGTCTTGCACTGGTGACCTGTGCTCATGCTTCTGTGGTGGAAGCAAAGCTAAACTTTGCAATCCTGGAAAATGCAGCAAAAACATAGCAAAACCTGCTTTTTGTAAGCAATTCTTTTCTGCCAAGAGAGCAGGTTTTGCCTGCAGAAAAAAAACCGCAATGTGTGAACATAGGCTAATTGCCCCCTTTAACTTCAGGGAGAACTGTACCCCACTCAAATGACACATCTCAAAATGGATATAAAATAATTTACTTGGCTATATTATTGAAGAAAGATATGAAACAATGCAAACTGGATCCAAGTATATTAACTGATCCCACATAAACACAGTTAGGGTGGTTTCATTTAAAATACGGCATGTTCATCATTACTGCTTTCCCAGAATTCTGATTTTAGTTTGTAGAAAATTCTGTTTGAATTAATTTTACGCACATTTATTACCAATCTGTGGCTAAAAGAATAGATGTTTTCTTCTTTATAAAATGTTTTCTAGATGCTGTGTAAAAATTTGTGCATACAGTGTTTTATAAACGCCTGCATACCTGCTGAGTTTTGTCAGAGGAAGACTCTTCAGGACGTCGGCGGTGTTTTTCCGGAAGCGGCTTCTTTGGCATTTTTCTAATTATTTTCTTTGTGATCACTTTCTTTGCCACCACCTCTTGTTTAAACTGTATATGTAAAGTAGTAACCGGATTCCAAATTGAAGCTGCCAGAATGGTCACTTGTTTTTTAGCCACTTTATGGCTTTTGAAGCCTAAAGCGGTTAAATGAGACCCTGCACTTGCCGCTCTCTGTCCTCTTTCCAATTTTCCTCACCACGGTCCTTTGCACCATCATTGATAGGTCACTGTTGTGAGTTCATTTTCCCCTTCGTCACTGGATTCTGGTGAACTCCCTATTCTGGTGAAGGAAGGTAATGAGCCTGATTATCAGGCACCTGAGTCTAATGAGGATGACTGGCTGAGTGGAGTCACAGACTGGATATAAGGCTGCCAACGCCCTTCTACCCTGCGGGTGATTTCTCTGTGGACTCCTAGGACACCAGTCTGATTCCTGCTCCTAAAGCTAAGTTTTCTGTTTTGGCTGTTAGCCTTTTTGTTTTGTTTTTTGTTTTCCTTGCTTTTCAGTATTCTGCCATCCCCTGCTGGGGTGAGCTGAATCTCCTTTTGCCTGTAGCTCTGTCTTCAGTATATTCCTGAGTGCTGACATAGTTTTTTGAAGCCTAGCGTCTTCAGGGCCTTTTTCACTGTCAGTTTGTTGGCTCTTATTTTCATAGGGTTTTTCACGGATTGCAGACAGCAGCCTTCCTGTCCTTTCCTATGTAGTTAGCTTGGGCCCCTCTTTGCTCTGTCTATCTTTCTGTCTGTGTTAGTATTTTCATCTTGCTTCACCGTCATTATATGTTGGGGGCTGCCTATTGCTTTGGGGTCTGCTCTGGGGCAGTTTAGATTTCCCCTTTCTTTCTTTAGGCCTATTTAATTCTCCGGCTGTGATCGAGGGGTCTAGGGCATCATAGGAACCCCCCACGGCTACTGCTAGTTGTGTTGACAGGTTCAGGGGTCTGCAATCCGATAGCTGCCAACTTCTCTGGTTTTCTGGACTTAGCTAGCATTTCTGTTTTTGCCTCCTACGGTGACTCAATCATAACAGGTCACTCTTTCCTGTTTCTCCACTGGAAATCTCGAGCAGGCACCATCAATCTTGGCATTGGTGTGAAATAAACGCTCAATGTTGCAGCAAGATCAAGACTATAGATCTGGCAATGAGCTGACCCACTCTGAAAAGATGACCACCGCAGGGAGTAATGGCACCTTTCTAGAGATTGTCAGCTGGAGAGGAAGGTCACTCAGATAAGAGTGAATTGTCAATCAAGGAGAAAAGGATGGCATTTGGCAGAGAAAATTGGAAAAGGGACTGAGAGCTGTAAATTCAGGGCCAAGAACCTGCACTTGTGCCCCATTACAATAAAAATTAAGGATTAGTGGATAAGGCAAAATTCAAATTGCATGCTTGCACAAATTTTCCAGGGAAATTTGATTCATATAGAAGTTATTTTCTGTGAATGTAATATATTTTATTATACGTCTCTCCTGACTCTCAATGGAGAGAAATTGCAGGAGAAAAAAAGCGCAAATAAATGATCACATAGTGGGTTAAATTCCTTGCAAACCAAAGTATGCAAAAATTATAAGCTTGTCATAGAAGTTGCTAGTGTGAACTGTAATTCTTCATAGACCTCACCAATTTCATACTAGGAGGCAAAGAGTTCTTCCATGCCTCCCTCCCACTGAAGAAAAAAATCATCAATATGGCGCCACCAGCTACTGACATGACACCATCTGGAAGAACTGTACATGAACCTCTCCCAGGAGAGACATGTGTGTACATTTAACTGTGGGCTATTAGCCCAAGAGTGGCATTTACAGTAGGATAAGACTGGATGGAGGTCACCTTGCCGTTGTTGATGGACATACATGAATTGGGCAATTTATGCTCTAAGAACCTTCATTTTTTTATAAGAACATCTTATTGAGTAGCAACATAGTTTAGATTTAATATTTCTAGTGTTTTCATGTATTTTGGCTCATACAGAGAGCTGCTGTGTTTCCTTTCTATATACAATGCAGTAATCGCAGCTTGCACCTGTTCACACTTAGGAGATGCTAGTCAGGTTTTCCTTTATATTTTACTATTGGAGGTTGTGACTGCCTCCAGCCTGACTCTGCACTCCTCCCATTTACGTGCAGGTGATTTTAATCAGTTATACTTGCCTATTTAAATTGTAGGATCATAGCCCAGGAGAGACATGTTTGTCCATTTAACTGCAGCTTGTGACATACCCGTGACACTGCCCCTTTCTCACCATGGAAACAACAAAAACCTTCACTGTTGCCCTGATTCACTACCACCCAGACTATTGTAATGCTCTATTATTTGGCCTCCCCCTCACTCGACTTTCCCCTCTTAAGTTCATCCTTAATGCAGAAGCCAGGGTCATCTGTCTGGCTAATCGGTCTTCGGATGCGTCCGCTCTGTGCCAGTTATTGCACTGGCTGCCCGCACATTATAGGATCCAATTTAAACTGCATGTTCTCACCCACAAAGCTCTCCACAGTGCGGCACTCGCTTACATATCCCTCGTTTCTGTTTATCAGCCTACGATCATTATGTTGCGCAAGCAACCTTTGACTAGCATCTGCACTAATCCGTACCTCCCACTGCCGGCTCCAAGACTTTTCACGAGTGGCACCAATCCTCTGAAATGATCTACCCCAAGAAATTAGGACTAACCACAACTAACACAGTTTTAGGCATTCCCTAAATACACATCTGTTTAGGGCATCCTATCATGTTCCCTAATCGAAATCCTTTGATACATAGCCCATTCACTATTTCTCTGATCATAAACTTCTACCGCACACAAAAGCACCACAAATATTGGCTGGCGACGAGCTTGCGCAATCTTTATCTACCTCACATTTCCTCAAGAAGGCTAGACCATCATTATAACTAAGCACCTGTACTGTACTTTGTATCTCCCCCACAACACTTTGGATTGTAAGCTCTTATGGGCAGGGTCTTCATTATCTTTGCATTAATTATTGTGTTATTGTTAGTTTCTTATGAGTGTTGTATATGAACTGTTGAATTGTAAAGCGCTATGGAATATGTTGGCTCTATATAAATAAAGATTATTGTTATTATTATTTATTACTTGCTGGTATGACTGGTGTACAGACAGAAACAGCTGATAGACAGGCATGCAGTTGGGCACGGCTGGTAGGCATGCACGCATGCACGGCTGATAGACAGGCAGGCACGGCTCCTACACAGGTAGGCAGATGCTGGTGGACACAGCTGATATACAGGCAAGCAGATGCTGGCATGCACAGCTGGTATGTAGACAGACAAGTGCTCTGGATGATATGACTGTTACACAGGTAGACACGGCAGACGTGATCTACAGGGCAGGTATACTGGGATACAAGCACTGGTGACCTGAGTGGTAGCAAGCATGTAAGGCTAAACTAACACATTGCTCAGGCACCTCCCATTAGGTGGAGGTTCCTTAAATTTTAAGTGTCTCTCAGGTATTGGCTGAGGACACTTTAGGGTGGGACCACATGCGCACCCTAAGCACAGTGCCTGGGCACCTGAGAGCAGTGCACAGACCCAACTCAGTAATAGCAGGAGACAGAAGAGGGAGTGTGTGGCCACAGCAGTGAGTGAGCCGGCCTCTCTGCTGGGGAAGTGAGGCAGAGTGCAGAGATGCTTGTGTTACACACTGCACTGCATCCTAGCAAGCAAAGGGTCAGGAGGCTGGAGAGCTATGCACTCCTGATGATTGAAAATTAGACAAATAATGTGATGGGCCAAGTTCAGCACTATTTTGGCACATAATTATGCTATATGAGTATTATAATAGGAGGTTTTCTGCATCCTGTAGTGCATTGGTATTGTGACCTGGTGTTGGTAAATGAGGCTGCCATTTTTCTGTAATGTTAAGGCACAATATCAGCAAAGTATTTATATTTATGTGCATTAGATGGAGTATATAAATTCTGCGTGTATATGTGTGTAGGTCACAGAAGTGACTCTTCTTTTAGTGACCTACACAAGACACTTGGATCAAATAAATGCATAAAGTACGCTTCCACCCTGGTCTTAAACTCTGCCTTAAATCATCTTTGTGCCTGGTACTAAATGGTAAACTAAGGCATGTTTTGTCTGAAGAACTGTGTGCAATCTATCTCAAGGACAAACTCCAGCTTATAAACAAAAAAGGGACTGATGTAAGGTCACGCACATTGCTGCAAGCTTTTAATAGAAGAGGACAATGTGGACGGAATATGGAAATAGCAAGAGGAGCGAGCAATATCCATGTCCAGAATTGACTTGTCTCAGAAGAGAGTGAGGACTCCACTCTTATTGAAATCTTTGTTCTCATATGATTTATGTTTTTTGCAAGCAACACAGGAAAGATGTAAAACTATAATTGCAGTGATATATTACAGCATAGTTCACTCAGGCTCAAGTAGTTTTTGTTTTAGGGAAAAACAAGCCAAGAGATCTTTATGTGTTTCATAAAGCTTTCTTACAACTAAAATGACATTTACCGGAGCCGTCAGTTACACAAGGAGCCGGTAAAAAATGTCTTTCAGGCAAAGTCCTTCCACATTTCATATTACGCATAAATATATTTCCGTTAGCGTTCAGAGGCACTTTATTGTTTATTTAAATCCAAATAGCCCGTTGTCTTGTGCAAGATTAATTTTACAAGATAGTCAAGCATATTGATCTGCTTGACGCATCAAATTTATTGCTATTTCTATGCATATTATGGGATTTTTTTAACTCGTGGTTTTTTTCATATCTTTGTAGGTCATGGGCAGCGATGTATATTCATGAGAAGTTATTACTTATGGTAACATTATAGAGTACCTGTTGTCTACTGAACGACTATTTTCCAGGCATAAAACTCATGCACTAAAAGGTTAAATTCCTATTGTTTACTATATATGATTAATGACTCATGTAGACGACCATATTATCAGTCCGTGAGCGATCAGACATAACATCAGATACCACTCAGACCAGTGGTAGTCTATGGGGCCGTGTACATGTGCGATTTTTTCCTTGGACAGGGTGTGTTCAAGAAAAAAAGTCGCAGCATGTTCAAGTTTGATCCGATCATCGTATCGCATTAGACTATGCAAGTCAATGAGTCAGTGAAAACCATTGCACTGCGCTTGGATGTCATCTGAGTGCGGTCCAATTTCAGCGCACTGACACAATGGCGAAGATGGAGACTTTTTTTCTCCATCTTCTCATCATCAGATAGAATTGCATATCATGCATGCTCTGATCAGAGGTTATTCGGAGTATCATTTGCATAATTGATCAGATTCTCTCAGATGAGCCTCATTCTGAGGGCTTGCTCACATGAGCATATAACATGGCCGAGTGCTATCTGATGTTTTTTCAAATACCATTCAGACCAATATTGTGCTTATGGGGCAGTGCAGATCAGTGATTTTTTTTCTCATGCCTATTGTGCATGAGAAAACAATCACATAATTTTTGATGTAATAAAATGTACATATTTTTATCCTAAAATACTCTTTGAACTTTTTTGCTTAAAATAGCGTAAAAGGTTTTTTGGTTTGGATTGTAATATAGAGTGATTGGATTAAGCAATTAATTCCATAGTTTATAGAAATTTTGGGTGTTTAGTATTGTTCAGTCTGTTATTAGCATAAGCAGCCTGATTCTAATGCATAAGAGAATCTATGCTAGTGGGAGTGAGATCTAATGATAATTTGTACATGGCCAGAAGATAGGTAAATGTGTTATTATGGTTGCTAAATAAAATAATTTCACTAACATAGGGAACAAGTTATCAAGAGGCATCCCCTGAATACCCCATTTCTTATTAAAATATCCGTCTTGGCTGTTGGTCGAAGGTATGGTCCAGCTGTTGGTCCCATGCACATAGCAAAGCCATGCAACAGTCTGTGCACCAACCAAAAATGGAGTAGTGTGGGTCTTATATGATGCCCATCTCTGACCCAGATGTTACCTCTCTGTTGTCCAGAATCCCGGAGTGTCTATCAGTCATTTCGTCCTTCTTCACCTCTCGCTTCCTAAAACTCAATGTAGACAAAACTGAACTCATTATCTTTCCTCCATGTCACGTATCTTCCCTACCCGATCTATCTATTATGGTAAATGGCATCACGCTCTCTCCCGCACCAGAAATCGGCTGCTCGGAGTAACTCTCAACTGTCCTTCAAACTGCATGTCCAAACTCTTGCCACCTCCTGTCGCCTCCAACTCAAAAATAATTCCAGAATCCGTCCCTTCCTCAGCCCTCAATCTACTAAAACTCTTGTGCATGCCCTCATCATCTCCCACCTTGATTACTGCAACATCCTCCTCTGTGGCCTCCCTTCCAACTCTCTTGCACCACTCCGGTCTGTCCTCAACTCTGCTGCCCGACTAATCCACCTCTCTCCTCGCTACTTCCCTGTTTCTCCCCTCTGCAAATCCTTCCACTGGCTCCCAATTCCCCTACGAATCTAGTTCAATCTACTAACACTGACCTACAAAGCCATCCACAACCTGTCTCCTCCCTGTATCTCTGAACTAATCTCCCAATATCTTCCCAAACAAAATCTTCAATCCACCCAAGACCTCTTACTCTCCTCCACACTTATTTGTTCCTCACACAACCGCCTCCAAGATTTCTCCCAAATATCCCCCATCTTCTGGAACTGCACACCTCAACACGTCCGATTATCCACCTCCTTCGGATCCTTCAGACGGAACCTGAAAACCCATCTTTTCAAGAAAGCCTACAGCGTGCAATAACCATCCTGACGCCTCACCACCGCCTGAGCTGCCGCATCAAAACCACCAGAGCTGCTTCACCCCCGACCTTCTGTCTCTTCCCCACTATCCCATAGAATGTAAGTCTGCAAGGACAGGGTCCTCTCCCCTCTGTACCAGTCTATCATTTTAAATTTGTTTACTTTTAATGATATCTATAACTTTGCATGTAACCCCCCTTCTCATGTACAGCACCATGGAATTAATTAATAATAATAATAGTAATAAAACTGCAACTGCTTCCATATGTATGAATCAATGCCATAATACATACTGTATATATCAATACAGCTTGCCACAGTATTGATACAATATTCACATGAAATGTACACAGAGGTACAGCAGCTTTATGACTGCCAAAACTTTAAATCTTGGCAATTATACAAAGCTGTAATAAAGCCATGTGTATCAGATCTTCGAATTTCTCTTCAAAACAGTAGATATAGAGTATATCACAAAAGTGAGTACACGCCTTACATTTTTGTAAATATTTTATTTTACCTTACTCATGAAACAACACTGAAGATCTGACACTTTGATACAATGTAAAGTAGTCAGTGTACAGCTTGTATAAGAGTCTAAATTTTCTGTGCCCTCTAAATAACTCAACAGAGCCATTAATGTCTAAACCGCTGGCAACAAAAGTGAGTATACTCTTAATTCAAAATAGACAAATTGTGCCCAATTAGCCATTTTCCCTCCCTGTTGTCATGTGAATCATTAGTGTTACAAGGTCTCAGGTGTGAATGGGTAGCAGGTGTAATAAATTTTGTGTTATCACTCTCATACTGGCCACTGGAAGTTCAACAAGGCTCCTCATTAGAGTTGAGAGAAACGGGTCAGCCAAATTCAGAATTCGCCGACTTTTGCTAAAGTCGAGTTTCGCCGATCGAAACCCGACCATAGTATGAGGTTTGCCATGAGGTCGCCGACTTGAGCGCCAAAGTTGCGTTTCCCACAATGCTTCCTGTGCCTTTTCTCAGCCAATCATCAAAGATGCACACTGTGGGCAACGCGATTATATAGGCAGCGGCCCCCACCATTTTAGAGAAGGGCATCCAAGTGATTGGCTGGCTGTGTATGGCGTCACATTGGCTATAAAAGGCCGTTCCCACCAACCGCCATCTTACTTCTGCCGATCTTAGCATAGGGAGAGGTTGCTGCTGCTCGTTCTCAAAAGGGAGAGTGCTTAGACAGGAAAAAAAAATAGCTTCTGCTGATAGCGATTTTCACTGTACAACACAACTGTATAGTGTTCAGTGACAGGGGAGGCTATATTTGTGTGCAGCAGCTCTGTTGGTGATTAGGCTTCCTTACAAGGCTCCCTGATAGCTGCATTGCTGTTTGCACACTGCTGTGCAGAGTGCTTTTTTAAAAGCAAAAAAACTTTTATTCCTTTTCTCTGCATAGTAGTTACTGAGCGTAAATTTTTGCACACACCGTATAGAGGTGTATGCTCCTCACACACTACCATATACCGGCTGGTATCACGGACAAGTACGTGCTATATGTGTGTGACTCCGTAAAAAAATACACGGAGATTAACATTTTTCCATACATACTCCATATAGAGGTGTCCGATTCTCAAACTGTATTGTATATCTGCTGGTGACAATAGGTCAGAACAGGAGAAGGATCTGCAGCAGGCATCATCATCGCAGCAGCAGTTATCCGGCAGGCCCGTAGCTGTCAAAAAACTTGCTAAGAAAACTAAAAGAGTTGCAGAACAGCTTGGCCAGACGGTCAAATTAGCACAGCGTGCAAGCCCTGAAAATTTGTACCATAGTCGGAAGAGTGCAGTGTGGCACTTTTTTTAACAAAATCCTACTGATGACGCAAAGGTTATCTGTAAGAAGTGCCGAAGGACCTTTAGCAGAGGGAAAAATCTATGAAATTTGAATACCAGTTGCATGCTTGGACATTTAACCAACATGCACTTGCAAGCGTGGACGGACTACAAAACCTCAGGTAGCACATGTGCACCTGCTCCGACTGAAGTTAGCTGGTAACGCTCCATCGCTTCCCCCACTGTAAGGCCAACGCTAAGCACACCACCATCAAGAAATGTTGATGTGTCGTCGCTAGGCCAAAGCAGTCAGGCAATCACAATATTTTCATGAGGAAACACTGAATCTAGGCCATCAACACCCTCACCATCACCAACCCCTTCTCAGTCCGTCATGTCCAATGTTAGTTCCCCCATATGCAGCTCTCAAGTCCAGTCACTCTGAGTAGGACAAGAAAGTACTCATCCTCTCATCTGCGTACACTGTGATTGAATGCCTACATTGCCAAACTTATCTCATTAGAGATGATGCCCTTCCGTTTGGTAGAAAGCGAAGCTTTCCAAGAGCTCATGGCCTATGCTGTCCCACGCTATGACCTACCCAGTCGGCACTTCTTTTCTCGAAAAGCCATCCCTGCTCTCCACCAACATGTGAAAGACCGCATTGTCCATGCACTAAAGCAATCAGTGAGTGGAAAGGTGCACCTCACAACAGATGCATGGACCAGTAGGCATGGCCAGGGCCGTTACGTGTCCATCACTGCGCATTGGGTTAATGTGGTGGATGCAGGCTCCACAGGGGACAGCGGCGGTGGAACAGTGCTGCCTAGCCCACGGTATAGGAAACAGTTGGCTGTAGGCGTTCGACCCTCCTCCTCCAGAAGCGAAAGCTCGTCGACATAGTGCATTCGCACAAGCATTCCATCCACATCTGTCAGTGTTGCACACGAGGTATCCCACTATCGAACAGCTAGTGGTAAGCGGCAGCAGGCTATTTTAAAAATGATGTCTTTGGGCGACAGCAGACACGCCGCGGAGGTACTGGCCGACTACTTGCATCGACAAACTGAGTCATGGCTGGGCAGTTTACATCTTGAGCCAGGCAAGGTAGTCAGTGAAAATGGGTGGAATTTTGTGGCAGCCATAGCCCTTTCAAAACTCACACACATACCTTGCCTGGCTCACAGCTTGAACCAGGTGGTGCAGTGCTTCCTAAATAACTATCTGGAGTTGACAGCCATGCTCCATAAGGTGCAAAGACTGTGCTCGCACATCCGTCGCTCAAACGTCCACTCCAGTCGTATGCAGAAGCTGCAGCGATCACTCAACCTCCCCAAGCACTGCCTAATCATAGACGTTGCTACAAGATGGAACTCCACCATGCACATGGTTGAGAGGCTGTGTGAACAGAGGCAGGCTGTAATGCATTTGTGGGAGGATACACGGACAGACAGTTGGAGGGAAGACTTGGAATTGTCGGGTGTGCAGTGGTCAAAGCTGAAAGACCTCTGTAAAGTCCTTCAGTGTTTTGAGGAATGCACACGGCTGGTAAGCGCAGACGACGCCATCATAAGCATGAGCATACCACTTATGCGTCTGCTCATGCAAACTTTGATGCACATTAAGGATCAGGCATCTGCAGCTGAGGAGCAACAGGAAGAGGAGGAAGAGGAGGGAAGCCTTGATGACAGCCATTGTCTGGTCAGGGAACTGTCGTGGAAGAGTTGGAGGAAAAAAAGGAAGATGAGGAGGAGGATGAGGGGGATGATTATATTGGGGAGGAAGATGCTTCTCAGGGGGCAAGAGAAAATGTGGGCGTGCCAAGGTCAGGTACAGGGTTTGTGTGTGACTGCAGGGATATGGATTTGCCAGAAAGAGCTCCTCCACCCACCACTGGCAGTGCAGCATTGACACCTGGAACATTGGCCCACATGTGTGACTATGCCTTGTGGATCCTAAAAAGGGACCCCCGCATTGCCAAAATGATGAGGGATGACAACTACTGGTTGGTCAGCATCCTCGATCCACACTATAAAGGCAAATAACCAACATCAAGCCACAGGAGAACCTAGAGCTAATATTGGCTAACAAACAAGCAACTCTGGTAAACAGGTTGTTTGAGGCATTCCCAGCACACAGCAGCGGAGCTGGTTCTCCCACGAGCAGTAGTGGGCAAAATGGAAGAGGTGTTTGTGGTGCACACAGCCAAACTGGCGTTGAAGACAGACGTTTCCTGACCATGTTGTGGTCTGATTTCTCAAATCCCGCGCACATGACAGCTAATACAGAATCGATTGCAATTGACTACTTCACCTCCTGTTATGATTGAGTCACTGAGAAGGAAAAAACAAAACACAAGCTCAGCCCAGAAAATCAGAGAGGTTGGAAACTAGCGGATTGCAGCCCCCTGATAATATCACACAACTAGCAGTAGCCGTGGAGTGTTCCTACGGTGATCCTAGACACCTCGTCACAGCCGGAGATCTAAATAAGCCTAAAGAGAAAAGAGAAAAACTGACTGCCCCAGAGCAGACCCCAAAGCAATAGGCAGCCCCCAACATATAATGACTGTGAAGCAAGATGAAAACACTAACACAGATATAAAGATAGGTTGAGCAAACGATGGGGCCCAAGCTAACTAAAAAGGACAGGACAGAAAAGCTGCTGTCTGCAATCTGAGAAAACCCTGCTAAAAAATATTACCAACAACAACTGATAAGCAAAAAGGACCCTGAAGTCACTAGACTTCAAACCCTATATCAGCACTCAGAATATTCTGAAAGCAGAGCAAAAGAGAACACTGATCAAGGAATAAGAATCCAGCACACCCCCGGCCAGGGATGGCTGAACTCAAAAAACAAGGTAAACAAAACCAAAACTAATAAGTTCAATAGCAGAGCAAAAACTTATCTTTGCGAAGCAGGAATCAGACTGGTCTCCAAGAATCCAGCAGAGAAATCACCAGCGACTCAGAAGGGCGTCGGCTGCCTTATATCCAGTCTGTAGTTCCCGTTACCCAGTCACAATCCACCTGATCAGGTGTTTGGTTTCTTTCATCCAAATCAGCCTCGCTATCTGCCTTCACCAGAAGAGGGAGATCCTCGAACACAAAAGATGAATGAACAGATGAGCTCACAACAGTACCTCCCCCTTGAGGAGGGGTCACTGAACCCTCATCCAAGCCACCAGGCCGATCAGGATGAGCCCGATGAAAAGCATACACCAATCTTTTGGCATGAATATCAGAGGCAGAGACCCAGGAATTATCCTCCTGACCATAACCCTTCCATTTAACCAAATACTGGAGTCTCCGTCTAGCCAGACGGGAATCCAGTAACTTCTCTAACTCATATTCCATGTCACCTTCAACCAACACAGGGTCAGAAGGTGCCGCCATAGGAACCACTGGTTCAACAAACCTCTTCAACAAGGACTTATGAAACACATTATAAATCTTAAATGTGACAGGAAGAGCCAACCGAAAAGAGGCCGGATTAATAATCTCCAAAATGTTGTAAGGTCCAATAAATCTGGGTTTAAACTTTGGAGAAGCCACTTTCATAGAGATATTCTTTGATGACAACCAGACCATATCACCCACCTTAAACCGGGGACCAATGGTCCTATGCCGGTTAGAAAACCGCTGGGCCTTTTCCTGGGAAAGAGACAATTTATCCACCACTTGGTCCCAAATCTGCTGCATTCTTTCCACCACAGTGTCAACCCCTGGACAGGCAGAAGATTCCACCTGCCCTGAAGAAAATCGAGGATGAAACCCAAAGTTACAGAAAAAGGGTGACATCAAAGTGGCAGAACTAGCACTATTATTTAAAGCAAATTCGGCCAAGGGTAAAAATGAGACCCAATCATCCTGATCAGCAGATATAAAACATCTCAAATAAGCCTCCAAAGTCAGGTTTGTTCTCTCCGTCTGCCCATTGGTCTGAGGGTGAAATGCAGAGGAGAAGGACAACTGAATTCCCAACTTGGAACAAAAGGTCCTCCAGAATCTAGAGACAAACTGAACTCCTCTACCTCTATCCGATACAATGTTCTCAGGAATCCTGTGCAAGCGAACCACCTGTTGCAAAAACAAGGGCACCAACTTTGAGGAAGATGGCAACTTAGGGAGTGGTACAAGATGGACCATCTTAGAGAATCCATCACAAATCACCCAGATAACAATCATCCTCTGAGAGACAGGCAGATAAGAAATAAAATCCTTTGAAATATGGGTCCATGGCCTCCTGGGCACCGGCAAAGGCATCAACAACCCACTAGAACGAGAACAAGGCTTAGATCGGGAGCAAGTCCCACAGGACTGCACAAAATTTCTGACATCACGAGACAAGGCAGGCCACCAAAAAGACCGACTCACCAAATCTCTAGTACCAAAAATACCTGGATGACCAGCCAACGCGGAGCAATGAACCTCAGACATCACTTTCCTCCTCTACTGGTCAGGAACATATAACCTACCACTGGGACAACGCTCAGGCTTATCCTCCTGAAACTTCTCCAGAGCACGTCTCAAATCAGGCGAGATGGCAGAAAGAACCACCCCCTCACCTAAGATGGTAGCAGGCTTGGTCACAATAGGAGAATCGGCCAAAAAACTCCTAGAGAGGGCATCAGTCTTAACGTTCTTAGTGCCCGGAAGAAAGGAGACCACAAAATCAAAACGTGTGAAAAACAAGGCCCATCTGGCCTGTCTCGGATTCAAGCGTTTAGCCGACTCAAGGTAGATCAAATTCTTGTGCTCAGTGAGGACCACAACTTGATGTCTAGCTCCCTCCAACCAATGTCTCCACTCCTCAAATGCCACTTCATGGCCAACAGTTCTCGATTCCCCACATCATAGTTGCGTTCCAAAGGAGAGATCTTTCAGGAAAAGAAGGCACAGGGGTTCATTTTAAATGTTACAGGATCTTTTTGGGACAAAACAGCTCCTGCACCAGTCTCTGAAGCATCCACCTCCACCTGAAATGGAAGTGAGACATCGGGTCGTCGCAAAACCGGAGAAGAAGTGAACCTCCGCTTCAACTCCTGAAAAGAAGAAACAGCCTCTGGAGACCAATTCAGCAAATCAGCACCCTTCTTAGTCAAATCAGTCAATGGTTTGGCAATAACAGAAAAATTGGCTATAAACTTACGATAAAAATTAGCAAAACCCAAAAACTTCTGGAGAGCCTTCAAAGAAGTGGGCTGCACCCAATCATAAATGGCCTGTACCTTGGCTGGGTCCATTTCAATAGTTGACGGAGACAAAATAAATCCCAAAAATGAAATCCTCTGTACACCAAAAAGACATTTCGATCCCTTAACATACAGGGAGTTTTCCCTCAAAATCCGGAACACAGTCCGAACATGTTCCACATGAGAGTCCCAATCCCTGGCAAAGATCAAAATATCATCCAAATAGATGATCAGAAACTTATCCACAAAGTCCCGGAAAATATAATTCATGAAGCACTGGAAGACAGAAGGGGCGTTAGTGAGCCCAAAAGGCATCACCAGGTACTCAAAATGTCCCTCCGGAGTATTAAACGCTGTCTTCCATTCATCCCCATGCTTAATGCGAATAAGATTATACGCCCCCCTGAGGTCAAGCTTGGTAAATCAGCAAGCACCTTCAACTCTAGAAAATAGGTCAGAAATCAGGGGTAAAGGATTCTGATATTTAACAGTAATTTTGTTAAGGGAGCGATAGTCAATACAGGGCCTTAATGAACCATCTTTCTTGGCCACAAAAAAAACACAGCACCCAAGGGTGAAGAGGATGTTCTAATATGACCCTTCTCCAATGACTCCTTAATATAAGAACGCATAGCCTCATGTTCGGGTACAGATAAATTAAAAAGTCGACCCTTGGGAAATTTACACCCCGGACTCAGCTCAATTGCACAGTCATAACTCCTATGAGGAGGCAAAGACGCAGACTTACTCTCACTAAACACATCATAAAAATCAGCCAAATAGTCAGGAACCTCATGCAACTGGGGAGAGGTGGAGAAAACAGGAGTGTCACTAAGAGCATACCGACAACCCCAACTCACCACAGACACAGATTTCCAATCCAAAACTGGGTTATGGATTTGCAGCCAGGGGAACCCCAGCACGGTATCATGCAGATGATGCAAGACCAAAAATCTGCAATTTTCTTGATGGTCTGGGGTGACCTGCATTACCACCTGGGTCCAAAACTGAGGTTTATTCTTCGCCAAAGGAGTAGCATCAATACCCCTCAAAGGAATAGGCGTCCGCAGGGGTGTCATAGGGAAACCACAACGTTTAGCAAAATCTAAATCCATTAGGTTCAAGGCCGCTCCTGAATCCACAAAGGCTTTAGCAGAAAATGTGGACAGGGTGCAGATCAGAGTAATTGCCAGAAGAAACTTAGGTTGTACACCACCTACAGCAAATGTGTGTGCAAAATGTTTCTCTCGTTTAGGGCAGACAGAAATAATGTGAGAGGCATCGCCACAGAAAAAACATAGCTTATTACGTCTTCTTAACTCCTGACGTTGCGCCCTAGACAAAACTCAATCACATTGCATAGGTTCAGACATTTGTTCAACAGGTGGTAGCGTTTCCCATATAATTTTACGTACACGTAAACGCCGATCAACCTGAATGGCTAATGACATAGAATCGTCAAGACCAGAGGGAACAGGAAATCCCACCATAGTATCTTTTACAGTTTCCGACAAACCCTTCCGAAAGAGAGCTGCCAAGACACCATCATTCCAAGTGGTGAGGACCGCCCACTTTCAGAATTTTTGACAGTACAGTTCTGCAGAATCTTGACCCTGGCTCAATGCCAACAGGGTCTTTTCAGCTTGATCAATAGCTTTAGGTTCATCATACAACCACCCCAAGGCCTGAAAAAATGCGTCCACATTAGCTAGAATAGAATCATCTGATATTAAAGAAAACGCCCAATCCTGGGGATTGCCGTGCAGCAAGGAGATGACAATTTTAACCTGCTGCGCAGAGCTCCCCGATGAGTTAGGCTTCAAGGCAAGAAATAATTTACAATTATTCTTAAAATTAAAAAATTTAGACCGATCCCCAAAAAACACATCAGGAGTGGGGATTTTTGGTTCAGCAGTGTATGAATGAGCAAGATAGGCGGAAATTCCTCGCACTTCAGCAGCTAGCTGCTCCACACGATCAGACAATTGCTTAAACTCCATCAGAGAAAAAAAATATTCCTCCTATGGCCTCAGAGAAAAAGAGGAAAAAAATATACACACAAAAAAAAAAATTCTGACACCTTTTTTTTTTAAACAATTCCTTCCTACTTTTGAGTACCCTAGAATCTGCGGTATGGCTGGTGATTCTGTTATGATTGAGTCACCGAGGAGGAAAAAACAAAACACAAGCTCAGCCCAGAAAAGCAGAGAGGTTGGAAACTAGTGGATTGCAGACCCCTGATCCTATCACACAACTAGCAGTAGCCGTGGAGTGTTCCTACAGTGATCCTAGACACCTCGTCACAGCCAGAGATCTAAATAAGCCTAAAGAGAGAAAAGGGAAAAACTGACTGCCCCAGAGCAGACCCCAAAGCAATAGGCAGCCCCCAACATATAATGACGGTGAAGCAAGATGAAAACACTAACACAGATAGAAAGATAGGTTGAGCAAACGATGGGGCCCAAGCTAACTAAAAAGGACAGGACAGAAAAGCTGCTGTCTGCAATCCAAGAAAACCCTGCTAAAAATATTACCAACAACAACTGATAAGCAAAAAGGAGCCTGAAGTCACTAGACTTCAAACCCTATATCAGCACTCAGAATATTCTGAAAGCAGAGCAAAAGAGAACACTGATCAAGGAATAAGAATCCAGCACACCCCCGGCCGGGGATGGCTGAACTCAAAAAACAAGGTAAACAAAACCAAAACTAATAATTTCAATAGCAGAGCAAAAACTTATCTTTGGGAAGCAGGAATCCGACTGGTGTATTAACAGAAGCATACAGTCTAGATCACGTGAAGTCATTATTTCCCTCTACTCCTCTTTGGTCAGACCTCATCTGGAATATTGTGTCCAGTTTTGGGCACCACATTTTAAAAAAGACATCAACAAACTGGAGCAAGTTCAGAAAAGAGCGACCAGAATGGTGACCGGTCTGCAAACCCTGTCTTATGAGGAAAGGTTGCAGGATTTGGGAATGTCTAGTTTGCAAAAGAGAAGATTGAAAGGAGACTTAATAGCTGTCTACAAGTATCTAAAGGGCTGTCACATTGTAGAAGGATCAACTTTATTCTCATTTGCACAAGGAAAGACTAGAAGCAATGGGATGAAACTGAATGGAAGGAGACACAGATTAGATATTAGAAAAAACTTTTTGACAGTTAGAGTGATCAATGAATGGAACAGGCTGCCACGAGAAGTGGTGAGCTCTCCTTCAATGGAATTCTTCAAACAGAGGCTGGACAGACATCTGACTGGGATGATTTAGCGAATCCTGCTTTAAGCAGGGGGTTGGACCAGATGGCCCAGGAGGTCCCTTCCAACTCTATGATTCTATGATTCTATGATTCTATGGTCTCCAAGAATCCAGCAAAGAAATCACCAGCGACTCAGAAGGGCGTCGGCTGCCTTATACCCAGTCTGTAGTTCCCGTTACCCAGTCACAATCCACCTGATCAGGTGTTTAGTTTCTTTCATCCAAATCAGCCTCACTACCTGCCTTCACCAGAAGAGGGAGATCCTCGGACACAAAAGATGAATGAACAGATGAGCTCACAACAACCTCCCATATCGAGGTTCTCCCTCACAGGTCATTGCCCTTTGATTATTGGGCCTCAAAACTGGACGCGTGGCCTGAATTGGCACAATATGCCTTACAGGAGCTTGCTTGCCCTGCCGGTAGTGTGCTATCTGAAAGAGTCTTCAGTGCAGCTGGATCAATCCTGACAGAAAAAAGGACCCGTCTGTTGACCCAAAATGTTAAAGAGCTAACCTTCATTGAAATGAACCATGCATGGATTTCAAAAGATTTTGTCCCACCCTCCCCTGATAACACATAGGTTGCCAGAAAAAAGGCTCGCTTTTGTCCTCCTCTTCCTCTGACTTCTCTCATTCCTCCAATTGCAGCAGCTGAAAGTCCAGCCTACACATCAACATATGCCATTTTTTAAACCTCCCTAAATGGGCTGCCCCCCACCCCAGGCCCGGGGTCACCACCTGCCGCACCCGGGCAAGTGCTGCTGCCCTGAACAGGAGTGTGGCCCCACCCTTGGGCAACGGCACTGGCACAGGGCCTCTCATAGTACAATAAAGTGTCTCTGATGGTGGGGGAGCCCACTCGCCATCAGACACACTGGCGTACTATGCGGGGCCCTGTGCCAGTACCGGTGCCCACGAGTGGGTCCCCCCTGCTTGCTCATTGACACAGCACTTGCAATACTTACCTCTCCCTGCTCCACTGCTGTGTAGTCTGGCCAGTTAAATCCGTCACAGGGACGGCCACTTCACATTTGGTGTACTGATCGATGATGGTTAAGATGTAGCTATGTCCTGTCCTGCTGGCCTCAACCTTCAGATTGCCAATGGCTACCATTTGTAATGGACATCAACTCCCAATCGGATGCAGTGGTGCTTTATGATCACCTTTCACATTTTTCATAGTCACAGACGTGTGACATTCCTGCCACCATTTCTCAATGTCTCCTCTCATGGCAATCAAATAGAGTCCCCTACGGCCTGTGGCTTCTGTGTTTTGCACTCCAAAGTGACCGGACAGATCATGATAGGCAGTGAGGACCATGTCTACAGCTCTCACTGTGATCACAATTTGATGGAGATGAGTTACGGTGATGGGATCAACACTACTGCGATACAGCAACCCTTTCTTCACTAATTTGCGTTTTTGCTGTATCCACAGTTAAAGTTATAGAGGGTCAGCATCGCCTCTGCGAATTCTCCCGGGAGGTTTTTCCGTGATTACTAATTCCAAAACATCGAAAATCACTCGACTTTACGTCTGTACTTTTATCCATCTAAAATATAAGGAGATTTAAAATGACACCAACACTGTATGCAGCTGAACGCTTGTAAAACATTACCCTTTTTCAAGTTTTTATTTTCTTGTGTAATCCATACTGAGCCTGTGATTGTCTTTATCTGAAGCCTGAAGTATAGATGGAGATTTACAATTACCCCTAGACTGGAAACACCTGGGATCTGCTGATACAGTACCTTTTTGTATTACGGTTAAATCCATACTGACTCATAGATCGACCAAGTAATAGAAGACAGAGATGCCCGTATGAAAGGTTCTGCAGCCCTGAGACCACCTTCCAAAGCCCGGCTGGACTCAAAGAAACCCGCTTCTTCCGCATCCGGGGACAATTACCGAATACGCTACCACTGTGAACGAGATAAAGAATCAGCAATGGAATTCCAAATACCTGCCACCTGAGAAGCCGTCACATGCGCATTAAGCATTAAACAA
This sequence comes from Dendrobates tinctorius, assembly GCF_039654945.1. NCBI lineage: Eukaryota > Metazoa > Chordata > Amphibia > Anura > Dendrobatidae > Dendrobates > Dendrobates tinctorius. The sequence continues at coordinate 41,846,596 of NW_027361801.1, forward strand.
GTCAAAATTAAGTGCTGCAGACCTCGAATCACTGGAGGAGAGGTTGCCGTCAAGCTGTTAATGGAACACACAACTCCCATGTTGTCACAATTAAAACAGATCCTTCTGTCCCGAAACTCCTCCTTCCTTAGGTTCACAGCCACCAGTATAGTCAAAATATCCTACCAAGCAATATTCCTAACAAGGCCCAGCTGAAACCACTCCTCAGGCCACGTAGCCGCACACCACAGGCCCCAAAAATATGACTCAAAACACACTCCATCACACGCATCTGGGAACAACTCCAAGTCATCATTTACAACTGCCTCCTCCATGAGCCAAAAACGTCCGTTGTATTGCTCCAAAAAATAGTCCTACAATTCCAAATCAGCCTTATGTTCACTGTAAAGCCGAACAAAATGATGCGGAGCCCGCACGCCCGCAGTAGTGCTCGCCAACCGCCGAGAAAAGACCCGACCCATTGTAATAATGCGACAACCAAAAGTCAATTTCACAAGTAGTGACTCCACCTATGTCAACGACAATTTCTTTAACCGTCTTGCCCGAGACACCTCATCCCGCAGCGCCTTTACCTTATCCTCCGTCAAACAGAACTCACATTTTAACGAATCAATCACGATTCACAAAAAAGATAGGCACGTACAAGGCCACTCTTTTACCGGGAGCAAGCGGTACAACAAAATGCTCCGCCACCCATTCCATTGCTCTAAGTAACCTTTCCCCACAACCAGAATTATCACCACCGATACACAAACAATCATCCAGGTAATGAATCAAGGAATCAAAAGAGGATACTTCACGGACAACCCATTCGAGAAAAGAACTGAATGCCTCAAAAAATGCACAAGACACTGATCAACCCACTGTCAAATACCTATCAACCCAAAAAACACCACCCTAGTAACACACCAACAACTTAACACTATCCGGATGAACAGGGGTCAACATAAACGCCGACTCAATATCCGTTTTAGGCAAAAGTGCCCTCTTCCAACATTTCCGGACAAACTTTGCCGCCTCCTGAAATGACTTATAAAACAAAAAGCACAGCTCCGGGTCAATTCCATCAGTCACCGACCTACCACGAGGGAAAGACAGATGATGAATGACCCTGAACTTATGCTGCTGTTTCTTAGGCACTACACCCAGGGGCGAGACTAACAAATCCTCAAACAGAGGATCCATAAACGACACAGACATCCTTCCCAAATTAAACTCCTTCCCCAACTGTTACGACACCACCTCAGCATATTGGTCAGCTGACCTCAGATTGTAAATCACCTGTGGTATATCAAAAGGAGGTGCGGTAATTTTAAACCCGTCACTGAAAACGGACAACAGTTCCGACTTAACCCCATCAGGAAAACTACTTATATAAGGGACCGTCGCGGCCAGGTTCAATGGCGTCTACCCCTTTTGAATTAGCACTCTTACTCTGCTTCTCCTTTCTGCTTCTTAAAGCATCTGGAACCACCATGCGAGGTTCCTTTGCAATGGGATCAAAGGTGCTTGAATTGACAGCAATGTAGTCCCAAATTTACACTGACCATCATTCAATTGCCAGCAGAGACCCTGCTTCTGGCTGACTGATTGCCCCGACTGACCCCTTTGCCCCTTGTCCACGGCTTTGTGCATTTCACGAACTGGCACCCCCAGCACCCCCAGGAAAGGAATGGCCGAACTTAGTCGGCGCCATAATCTTCAACCACAGACGTATGTCTTTCTTTTCCCACCAAATTGCTGGACGAAACGCCTTCCTATGCATAAACTGTCGTAACACAGTCAAGCCTGAACCCCCTACACCCTATAAGCCTCCCCAATCGAATCCAAAAAACAAAAAAGAGGAGAGCAATTCTCAGGTGCCTTCTCTCCAAACATGCTAGCCAAAGTATTGAATGCCTGTAGCCAATTAGATAATCTGTGCCGAATCAATCGCCATCTCCGTTTTTCCTCCTCCTCTTTTTGGCTATCATCCTTCTTCCGTTTGTTCAAGTTCAACTTTTCCAAAGGAAGCAGTGACAAAATCGCAACATATTCATCCTTCTATATCTTTTCCCGCATCTCCTTCTTACTATGAGCGCCCAGTGGGCCCTCAAAGCATACATATACCTCCCCATGCGCTCTGTCATCTACATTGATCCGACATTCCTTTTTCTTCTCAGTCTGAACCGAAACAGACACAGGGTCAGCTTGGCCAACTGACACCCCGGTAACCGCCCCCAACAAACTGCTCCCTCGCTCCTGCGACCCCACCCAAGCGGCTAAATGCGCCGGGTGCGCTCCAAATCCCTCCATCCGCGACAAAAAATCCCGCATGGAAGTCAACATCTCCCCCAGCCCCCCAATCCATGAAGGAACTTGGTCCACAACTCCCTGACCTAACGCCACTGGCCAGCCCCCCAGCCCACTCCCTTCTGCAGGGGACCTCACTAGAGATGAGGACAAATAAGACATGGAGCCATACTCACTGGGCTGCAATGACGCTGTGACTGCTCCAGCCGCCAATCCTGTATCCCGCTGGCCGTCGACTACGGTGCTTCCCCTCAGACCCTCTGTCCCCAGAGGTCCACCACCTTGTGAAACAGGCTTTATCGCAGCCACCATCACGGGGAACTCCGTTCAGGGCTGTTTGGTTCTCCGGCCCCCGCTGAGGCAAGCTGGCTGCACAGCCACGGGGGCTTACTCCTGCGGACACCCACCCCCCGCAACCCCCACCAATTGTCTGATGCACCGTCTATGCTGACCCACCGCCGTTGTTCCAGGCAGGGTGCCCGAGGTACTAGGCATATCTGACAGCCTCGGGTGACAGGAGCTGCTGCCCAATGACCCCCCTCCATTACGGCCTGCCGTGACGTCATTGTTCATCGCCAACCCAGCGAATGCAGGTCCCATCTCCTGCTCTACTCGGGGAGAAGGACTTGCAACCGCCACTGGACCCAGCCCGGCTCGTGAATTCCTCCCAGCCAGGTGCCTGCCTGCACGCTTACCAGCAGGCCCTGGAAGGGGCTCCATCACCAGCGCTGGGTCCTGGGATCTGCGTCGGGGGATAAACACTCTGTGGCCCTTAACCACTGCCTCGTACGGGAAGAGACACCAGCGGCCGACCCACTGCTTCCACCGATGATCCCTGCAACCTGCTCCACAATCCACGCCGGTAGGCTGCAACTACGCTGCAGCACGCAGCCTATCCAATCCAGCTGATATGGACTCCATGCCGTCTGGGTGTGGGACAGTCTCTGCGGCTCTGTAGCGGGAACTGAGGTAACCGCCCCATAAGCCAACTTCAAATACCCCCTTTATTTCCATACTCCAACCCTCAGGGACAGTTAACCCCCTCCCTCCAACCCACTGTCATGTGGGCCTCCACTTACGCCTCTGGGGAGCGGGGGGGTTTTGGCTCACCCCGGCCCCTGTCTTTAGGAGACACTTAGGCCTGTAAACAGAAGTTCTTATGTGCTTGTGCTAAACGCAATTGTTGGGTACAGTTAGGGTGCAGTCACAGGGGAGGATTTTCTTGTGTGCAGCAGAGCCAATTATTTGCCTGCCTTATAGCAGTATTGCTGTGTGTACACTGCTGTGCAGACAGCTTTTTACACAGCACTAATACTTTTAGTCTTTTTTCTGCACAGTGAACGAACGTTTATTATTTCCCACACCTTATACAGCTGTACACTCCTCACACAGTACCGTGCCCCAGCTGGTATCACAGAGAAATACATGCTGACTATCTGTATGTGACTCAGGAATTATATAGGGCGATTTACATTTTCACATTTTCAGTTATACTATATATATCAGGTATCTGATGATACAGTACTGTGCCTTTGTTCTAATTTTTTTAGTACAGCATAATCCATAGTGAGTGAGCATGTGTGGTTTAGTCCTTCTTTATATACGCAGCTAAAAAGTTTACCCTATACTATATACAACTCCTATCTTGTGATACAGTACCTTTGATCGACATTTTGTATTACGGTCAAATCCATAGTGATTGAGCGCCTGAGGGTGATGACGGAAATAGAGCCCAAGATGTAAAATTTGCCCAACACTGGAAAAAGCTGTACGCTAATGATATAGTACCCTTTTTTGCTATTCAGATTCTGGTGTAATCAATACTGAGCCTGTGAACGTCTGTCTGTAACTCCAGAAATATATTTGTAGATTTAAGATTACTCCAACACTGTATACAGATGTTTGCTTGTGATACCTTACCCATTTACTGCTTTTTATATAGAGGTCTAATCCATACTGAGCCAGTGAGAGTCTGTTTCTGACTCTGGAAATATATACTGAGATTTACAATTACCCCAACACTGTATGCAAGCTGTACGCTTCTGATCCATTACCCTTTTACTGCTTTTTATATTGTGTAATCTATACTGACCCTGAGAGCGTCTGTGTCTCCCTCCTGAAAAAAATAAGGAGATTTATAATGTTTAAACAATACTATATGTACCTTGTATCTGGTGATACGGTAACCTTTTTATACTTTTTATATTCTTGGCTAATGCATACTGGGACTGAGAGCATCTGTGTCTGCCTCATGAAATGTCTATGGAGATTTAAAATGTTTAAACTATACTATATATACATTGTCTCTGGTGATACTGTACCCTTTTCCAACTTGCTACATTATTGTCAAATCCATACTGAGCATGTGAGCATATGTGTCTGCCTCCTGAAATACATACGGAGATTTTTTTGTATTTTAAGTATACTATATAAACCTTATATCTGTTGATCCAGTACCCTTTGTGCTCGAAATTCAGCCTCCACCCACCACTCCAAGTGCATCATTGACACCTGGAACATTGGTCCACATGTGTGATTATTTCTTGCGGATCTTCTTTTTATATTATGGTGTGATCCATACTGAGCCTGTGAGAGGCTGTGTGTTACTCTTGAAGTATATATGTAGTTTGCCAAATGACCCCCACACTGTATACAGCAGTACATTTGGGATCCATTCCCCTTTTATTGCTTTTTATATTGTTGTGTAATCCATACTGGGCCTCAGAGCGTCTGTGTCTGCCTCCTGAAATAAATACGGAGATTTTGAATGTTGAAACTATACTGTATATACCTTGTATCTGGTGATACTGTACCCTTTTTCTACTTTTTAGATTGTTGTTGAATCCATACTGGCCATGACAGCATCTGTGTGTGCCTCCTCAGATATATCTGTAGATTTATAATGTTGAAACTATACAATATATCCCTGTTATCTGCTGTTAAAATGAAATGCCACGCTGGGCCGGGGGATGCTCAGTAACGGGCCTTTCAGGCTCTTTTAAGGGGGAAGTATGTCACGGTGGTGATTGGGACCCGGTCCATGGCCCTGGGTGTCCAATAAAGAAGATGGCAGTTCAGATGAGGGGGATGATGGTGTGATAATTAATTTGGAAAAGGGGGATCGTGATGCCTCCCGTGGTACTCGGCTAGTGTAGCCGACGCTGCAATGCAGATCCTCTGGGCCAGTGTTAAAGCAGCCAAGATGATGAAGGTCTCCATGGGCAGAGCTGTATCCCAGAGCAGTTGAGATGGAGTTTGTGAGCCGTTGACGGTGATGGTGAGTGTAGCGTGTGTAGCAGGCGAGTTGTAAAAGACACCAAGGACACAGTTGGGTGCAGTTTCTGAGTTTTTCCTCAAAAGTTTTGTGCACAAGATGACCCGATTGGTACTTTGTCTTCTGAGGGAGGGGTCCGGCAAACTCCAAGGTAGATCAGGAACACCTCCTCCTTGTGTATCCTTTCTAGGCCGTGTCTCTGCACTGATCTCTCCCTTCCTTCCTGCTGTGCGCCTTCGCAAACAGTGTCCCAAACCAGCAGCCACGGATCACATCGGGCGATGTCGGTCAGGCTCCGGGGTCATTTATTCCGACTGCTGCCTTTTTGAGTATTGAATGTGGCTGTGACTGAGGCACTTAAAGTTACCTCAGCCTCCGTCTTTCTAGCTGAGCCCTGTATTTCTCCACTACCTTCAGGAGCCACCTTCCCCAATGAGGCCTGGTCCTTCCTTCTCCAGAAACGGGCTTCACAGGTGGCTTATTGCAATTCCCGTGCCCCAAGGATCCCTTCCTTCCAGTCTAGGAGCTTGGACAAGATTTTTCTCTCTTCTCTGACTCTCAGCCATCTCACAGCAATCCTGCTCTTACTCTGTCCTGTCACCGACTGACAACTCTCTAGAAAGATCCATTTACCTCAGACTAGCTCCACCCACCAACTGTCACCTTGCTCTCTCTGGTTGGATGCCCAAAATCACTCCACTACCTAAGCTCCTGCCACTGTACCTACTTTCCACACTAACCCCCAACACCCTTTCCTAGTCACACAGCCCCCCGAAGAAGCCAACGCGAAACGCGCGTTAGGGCTGCGTGTTCCGGGACTTTGGGAAGGGGGACTATGGGTAAGAGTGGCATTGTTAGTATTTTTTGATTTTGCCTTGCACATTTTTTTGGATATCTTCCCAGCACTAGTCTTTTTTGACCTGGGTATTTAACTAAATGTTACTTGGTTATTGCACTTCTCTGTTGGTACCTATAATATCCATTAAATGTATTTTTATTTTACTTTGCACTGTTTGGTGACTATTATAATTGATTTGTATTGGTTGCTGCCCTCCCACCCCTATATTTGTATAATGCCAGGCCCAGTATGACATATCCTTTTGTCTATCCCTCCCCTCTTTTCAACCCTGCTGTTCCGCTTGCATCCACTATACACTTGTACTGCTCCGGTCATTTTTGACCGGACCTATTAAAATGCTGTTTTTGCTACTTAAAAAATTTTTTTTGAATACCTGTTGCATTATTATACTGTATGTGAACATGGTTGGTCATTATAAAAAAAAAATACGTAAAAAACTCAATATTTTTATTTTGTGTTTATAAAGGTTACAAGCGCTTATTGAATTCTGCACAGAAATTACAAATTTGAGCTTATCTAACTAACTAAAACAACTACTACTACAACTATAACAACTATAACTAACTATAACTATAACTAAAATTAACTATAGTATAAAATTTAACTGCGTGCAAACATTTTGAAAAAAATAGTAAAAATAATTAAAAAAAAAAAACGTTTTTTTTTCAGAAAGTCTTCACATAATTCTATTGTTTAGATTCAGGACAACAATAATACACATAGTTTATAAGCTTATACCTGTACAGATTTGCATTCAAGGCTCAGATGTCTCCAGTTCTCTCTCCAACAAAACTCAGACTGAAATGGCTGGCTGAACTGCTTAATTACTAATAAGATAATAAAAGAGACACCTGACACCACCCCCTGGAATGCTGAGATAGCAGAGAAGAGAAGAAACATTTGACAGACATGACTCATTAGCTTTTCAGGTCTGCGTTGCAGTCAGAGAACCAACACAAGGAAAATAAAAAAAACTCTTTTCTTTTACAATATGCAATCTTGACAACTGAATTTATTTATTTTTAGAGGAAAAGCAGGGTAAATAACATATAGAGAAAAAAAATTGCACAGACATTCCACAGAACTGTACTGAAAGCCAATGTGTATGGTTTGTACTGAAAGCATGTGCAAATCTGCACCTAAAGCAACTGTTTACTTCATAAACAATAGTAGATGCAATGAGTAGTCTCAAAAGAAATTATAACTCATTTGTTTTACTCAAAAAATGGCTGAAATTAGCATAAAATGCAATTCGGTCATTTTTGACAAAGAACAGTACAAGTGTAAAAAAAAATGTGTTGCAAAAACTAAACCAAAAAAAAAATACCCTTAGAAAGAACGCCTCAAGTTAGGAAAATAGAAGCAACCACAAGTTTCAGAACCGCATAATGAATGTTTTAAAAAATATCAAAGTTCAAAAATGGTCATTTTTGACCGAACAGAACAGCAGGGTTTCATTATGTATTTATGACATCATGTAATATTATATATTTTTCAATAAAGTATTGTATTTTTATATATGGGATGTACACTCTGTGTTTCTTGTTTTCATAGTAGTTATGAGTGTTCCTATCGCAAGATATGTTCCGTTTTGGTCCCAGTGCATTCTATTCTGAGGACCATATATAATGCTGATGTAATGTATTCCATTCTAATTTGTTTCTACCCTTTCCTATTCAGTCTGGGATGAGGCCATCCTCCTGCCGGGTACACCCAGAAAGCACTGACTAACTAGTGTGTGTGTTGAGTGCAGGGTTAGGAGTTCTGAGTGGTGATCCCTCCTTACCTGAGGGAGGGATACCACACCTTTGGATGAGGTGCAGTACCTCTGTGCCTACCGAACCCTCAGGGGCACCAAAGTACCCTTTCTCAACTTTCTATATTGTTGTCGGATAGATACTGGGCCTGAGAGCGTCTGTATTTGCCTCCTGAAATGTATACTGAGATTCAGTGTGTTTAAACTATACTGTATATACCTTGTATCTAGTGATACTGTAGCCTTTTGCAAATTTTTATATTATTGTCTAATCCATATTAAGCCTGTGACCATCTGTGTCTGACTCAAGAAATATATATGGAGATTTACAATTATCCCTAGACTTTATAGAGCTGTCCGATTGTGAAACAGTACCATATATCTGCTAGTATTTTGAGTCCATTTTCACAAAAATTGTTACGTATGGTGGAAGAGGCCATGGACGTGGGTGTAGGGGGGCCAGCTGGTACTGATGGTGGTGGTGGTGCATCTGCTGGTAGTGCCAAAAGCACAATAGCAGCTAAGGCAGGAGGTGTTGAGCCTGCATCATCAGCTGGCGCAAGAAGGCCTTTAAGGCTCCCTTTTCTGGGAGTAGGTAAACTGCTTATAAAGCCGAAGCATCAGGAACTGGTTTTGCCTTACATTGCCGAAAAAGCCTCCAGCTCTATCGCCTCCTCTTCTGAAGTTTAAAAAAATGCAAGCACTGAGTCGTCAGTGCAGGCTTCTGGTCAGGAACCACCCCTTTCTTTGTCTCCTTCACCCCCACTAAAAGTGAAGGATGCGGCAGCTCACACTTCAGATTACTCCATGGAGCTCTTTTCATATGCCATGCCTGTGTTATCAAGTGAAATTCTGAATTCCCCAGTCAAACATGAATCGGAGATGGAGTGCACTGATGCACAGCCACTGCTAGGTGATTCTGCTGGTACATTGACCAAGAGCACTACATTGCCCTCGCAGTCTACTGAGCCAGAATCTGACCCTGATGAAACTCAGATGCCCCTTCCTGCATACTATACCACCTTACACGGTGACACAGAGGAAGGGGCAGATGACAGTGCCGGTTCCCTGAGCAGGTGGGGGGTCCTACTCATGGGCAACGGCAGTGGCGCAGGGCCCCTCATAGTATGCAAGAGTGTCTCTGGCGGTGGGAGGACCCACTCGCCCTCAGACATACCGTCGTACTATGAAGGGCCATGTGCCAGTGCCGTCGCCCACGAGTGGCCCCCATGCTTGCTCAGGGCCACAGCACTTGCAATACTTACCTCTCCCTGCTCCACCGCCGTGACGTTTTCCCCCTTTCCTGACAGTGACATTCAGGTTACAGAGCGCAATGACATCACGTCTGCATGCTCTCTACCGAAACAGTACAAGTGCAGAGAGCTTGAAAATGGCAATGCTGAGGAGTCAGAGTAGAGCAGTGCCCAGCAAGGAGAGGTATTTAAGTTTTTTAAATGTTGGGAGCATTTTTTGGGGAGCAATATACACTGGAGAATGATTTATGGGGTCCATCATACAGTGGAGCATCATCCATTTGTCCCATCATATACTGGAGCATTCCAAATGGGGGACATCAGACACTGGAGCAGCATTTACGGGGCCCATTATACACTGGAGCATTAGAAATGGGGCCCATTATATATGGAGCATTATTTTGGGACCATAACACACTGGAGCATCGTCCATGGGGACCAACATATACTGGAGCATTCCAAATGGGGGACATCAGACACTGGAGCAGCATTTACGGGGCCCATTATACACTGCAGGATTAGAAATGGGGCCCATTACATATGGACTCTATGGAGCATTATTTGGGCCCATAAGACAGTGGAGCATCATCCATTGGGACCAACATATACTGTAGCATTATGTGGAGCTCATCATATACTGTATGGAACATTATATGGGACCAATTATTCTGTATGGAGAAATAAATGGGGCTCATTATTCTGTATGGCGCACTAGGTGGTGGCCATAATACTGTATGGAGTAATATACTGTCCGTTTTTTGAGCTATTGTAGAATTTAAAATAGATATCAGTCATGTCATGTAAGCAGTGAAGTATTTTTCGTTGTACTATACCTATATTTCTGTGCTGCATCGGAGCATTATGAATTGTGGTATGTGTTAAAAGGGCGCACTGACACTCTTTGGCCCAGGGCACAAGAAAACCTGGCGTCAGCCCTACCCCCCACAACTTTAGCCAAATAACCCACAGTTTTCAATGCGTAACTATTATTATAAAGTAAATTAAGGTAGACAAGCTTAAGTAATAAGAATTGATGTTATTGGCATTGAAATGGGCACTGTAGGTGTGTTTACTGTCCTCCACTCCCTGCCGACTTTGCTTCCCCATTGACTTGCAATGGGTTTCGTGTTTCAGTCGGACCCTGACTTTTCCCTATAGTCGGCCGATTTCGTTCAACCCGACTTTTAAGAAAGTCGGGTTTCATGAAACCCGACTCGACCTGAAAAAAGGCAAAGTCGCTCATCTCTACTCCTCATGGCATAAAACTCTCTGAGGGTCTGAAAAAAAAAGAATTGTTGATGGCCTTATAGACATTTTATAGACGTCTCTCCATTACTAACCTATGGGCTTGATTTCACCTGACAATACAAAGGTGACAGTAATCCCAATACTATCACCCCACTTGTCATCACACCAGGGCAAGTGGGAAAAGCGAGGCTAAGTGCCAGAGTTGGCACATCTTGGGCACTTAGTTTTTCTTGGAAAACTATGTGTAAATGACATAGAGTTTTGCGCTATGTTAAAGCTCATGTTAGAATCACATTGGAATCTAATCGCATGTAAATCGTCTGCTATTCGAATACTTGGTGCTAAAAATCGCATTGTACTCACAAGAAAATCACATGACACTTGCATTTCATGGACTAAAATTGGACCTTTTTTTATGGTGGTGGGTATGAGCCCTTATACATGGATCTGGATTTATAATATGCGCCCCCACTGTTGTGTCAAATAGCTGCTCGCCAGTAGAGTGATCCTGCGATAAGAGTTGTCAAGCAAGCCAGGTCAATAAAAGGAGGGATAGAACCAGGGACAAGATCAAGAGACATAAGCATAGACAGGAGGTAAATTAGAAGTAGAGTCAGAGAAGCTGGGGACAAATCAACAAACATTTGTACTTGATCACTCAGGTGGGAATTCTTTTTAGTTTCTGTTGGTCTTATTTAAGCAATACTAACTGTACTCTTTGTGGTGCCAGCCATCACCTTAGCCTGTCCGGGTTAATGAAAGAAAGAAATGAGACTCAGAGAAACACTAAAAATTGATTAAATTCTAGTTTGATTGATCAGAGAAACAGACCACCGATATAAGGAGCATGTCCTAGAATGGAACATGAACACTTTATTTTTATAGACCACTAAAAAATGATCTGTTTTATTATGGCTGCAACATATTTCGATTAAAGTTTCCAGCATTATGGAGAATCTATTAGGTAACAGGTCTTTTCCTGAATTACCTAAAAGCCCCAATTAAATCAAGCATATTTTTCAGCATTTGAGCTGTAAGGGTTTTTCCTTCAGCAGTAAAACCTGACAAAGCTGCCTTCTGCCGGTCAAATTCCAAGTACAGTTTAGCAATTTGAGCACACAAATTTAGTTTGGTATTAAGCTAATCACCATTCACCAGCTGAAAAGACGTCTGCTTCACTGGTGACAATGTGCCATTTCATTACTAAGTGCCAAGACATTGGCTCACATAGCATGCTTATTACAATATTATCTGTGGGAAAAGGCGAGCGTTGCCTGGATAACAAGTATAGGCGGGATAAAACAGCAATAGAAAAAAGCAGTCTTTCTTCAGCAGAGAGGTTGAGGAACCTATATGGGTCAATAAAAAAAGCTACATTCATTTGATTAGGTGTTTTCTATCACAAAAGTTTTGCCAGCGTCTTTGGAAGGTGACATGTGGCAAACATGCTTGAAAGAATGATTTATGAAAAGCTTTTTGACTGATATTTTACACTAAAGTAGCAATGAACATTGTTACGTAGAACTTAGAAGGAACAAGGCGCATAGAAAGACCAGCAACCCGATGGCTTGATACTATCAAGATAATGGCACAGAAGACCCTGGTGGACCTATCTTGGCTTGCACAGGATCAATATTCCAACATGGCGTTCATCTATCATGTCACTATGGCTCAAGATCGAGCCGAAGGCCGTTAAAATGAAAAAACAATGAACATCTCAAGAAGTAATTGCTATGTTGCTTATGAATGTACTTGGATTAGAATGCTAAAGAGAGACAATAGGATTAGACATGCATGAAAGGATTCATAACAAACCAAATTCTTTACTAATTTTCCCCAGAAATTGAATTTGCCAGAATCTGAATTTTTTTGGGATTCGATTTGCACAAATCCACCAAAATTACGGAAAGTTGGCTGCAATATTATTGGATGATTTTGAGAGTCAAAAAAAGGTTAAGACAGCAAAAAATTATTCTTAACATTCCTCACTTTTTCATAAATCCTCTCCACCGCCTCTGCTGCTATGGCACCTCCTTTTACCATAGTATTCTGAACCTGTTTTCTGCTCTTCTGTCGTTCTTGACTTTTGACTTTTACATATTGCTTGACTTTTACATATCAAGCATAAGTTAAAGGTATACTTATCAAGTTTCAAAAATCTGAAACAGCATTCATGGATCAGTTTTGGGGAACGGTTTGTGATGACGGACACGGCTTGGATTACTAAGCTTATGCTCCCACGTTGCTAGGCCACAAGGATGTGGGGCGTGCGTTCCAGGTGGTAAAAGAATGTGGACCCACTGGACCACAGAGGGGAAACTAGGACCTACTCGGACTAGGGAAGGGCAGCGACTGGAGTCTATGGCAGCTGAGCATGTGGGCAAGGTGGTAACATGCAGGACTAGATGACACCGCATAGCTTCAAGTATGATGAAACATAAAGTTTACTAAACAAAATCACCATACAGAAACAAGACATTACAATGCTAGGCTCCCAATTACGCACATCAAACAAGGGAGAACATCACAGGACAGCAGACGTCAGACGAAGGGAAGAGGTCATCATGGGTTGAATGCAGTCCATTGTCATCTGGCATGGGCATATCAGAAGAACCTCTCTCTCAGGCCTCAGGCGTAGATCTTGCAACATCGATATAGCCATTCAGGACATGAGCTGATCGGGTCCAGGACACATAGGCAGAGCTGCCCCCAGGAAACAAGACTGGAGACTTCCGCGGAACACGGAGAAGGAGCCCATCCAGGAACACAAATGGGATGACTCAGAAACACTGGCTGGACCACCAGGACCACGGACTGGATATTGAGACACAGGCTGGGCATCTAGGACAAAGACAGGACATCTGGACTCCAGACAACAGACAAGGCTCCAGACAAAGAATGGCAGGACATCAGGGACACCAACAGAACATCAGGGAAACTGGCAGAACATCGAGCAGCGGTCATCAGACTCCAGGCACCAGATGACGGTCATCAGGCTCCAGACATCAGGCAGAGGTAGTCAGACTTCAGGCACCAGGCAGCGGTTGTCAGGCTCCAGGCACCAGACAGAGACAGTCAGGCTCCAGGCATCAGGCAGTGGTTGTAAGGCACACACACTGCCCATAATAAAAGCGGGGAAGGTGTGGCCATGCACACCCAAAGCACAGATAGAAACCAGTACAGCATAGCCAGCACAAGGACTGAGGCCTAAGGCATCTGGCTGTGGCTGCAAGCCTTGACGCACGAGGAAAGTTATGCACCAGCTGCAGAGGACCTCGCAACCCATGGATAGTTTCCACAGCGGCAGCCAGGGACCGCACACACGGATGGTCGTGCAGCGGAGCAAAGACTCTACAACACATGTACGGCTACGCAGCAGAACAGGGAACTGAGCAGAATCAACACAGGTAACAGTCAACAGTATACCGGTTGCTTAGGGGGAAAGGAGCAAAGGGTAAGAGCACAGACATGCAATGTAATGCCGGGGAAACAAGGTACAAACACACCTTTATTACATGGTTCAGATTACACCAAGTGAACAAGGATGTCCAAACATGGAAATTGATGTTTTGGAAGCTTCTGAAGTTCTCCAATCTCTAATAAGGTTCTTGATAGAATTGTGAGAACAGTTCAATTTATATGAGGAAAAGCTCTCAACATGTCTGAAAAGAAAGTATATAAACATGGTGAAAAGTATCCGATTCTCAGAAAACTTCACTCTGATGAGACACGTGATGGTGACGCTCCTTTAAGTGAGCATGACAACTTTTAAATCAATACATATATAATCAACTTTTTGAGTGGGGGTGCAGAATTATGTGCTTTGGCATAGGACATAAAAATGTGTGAATCAGTCCCTAAGAATCACTGGTTGATCTCTTTATGAACTTATTGTTGATGTTTTTGTTGAAAGTGAACTTTGTCCTTCCACCCTCGATAACTTCTCTGCTTACAAGGAACATGCAGAGGTTCTTATACCATTTTCAGTTGCTATGTGTTTTTGCTTCTGACCCACCTATTGGATTTAGCTATATTCTTATATAAAGCTTGGAGGAATTGCTGAATGTTATTGTATGCAAATTGATTGCGTAATAGTTGGAGAATAAAACGTTATTTCTTCAAGTTGCTTGAGTGCGGTTGATAAATCATTGCAACTGATGTCTTCATATTAGAAGAATTTGCTGCCATATTTTTGGCTTCCTCACTTATTCTCAGTAGCCTAATGACAGCTGAATAATGTTCTGCTATCATCTATTCTTGTAAAATGAATTAAACGATAATCCAGTTTGACTGTGACACTAACAAGATAGATTTCCTCTAAAGTTTGCATTGTGTCTGTGCTTTTTATTTCCAGAAAACCTTCCATTTTGTCTCTGCATTTTTTCTTCTACGTGAAGTACATGTAGTGGTAATATCTTTTATACAAGTATGCATTTTCACATTATTTTTATTTCCCCTCGTGTTGAAATTAAGCTTCATTTCACCTCTAGTATTTCTTTTATTTATATATTTACATGGAAATTAGAAATAAGAGAATTTGTCTTTAAATTGAAATAAAAAACAAAACAGTAATTTTAAATTTTGCTGGTTGGTGAAGTACAAGTTCCAGTGACTTTAAGTAAGGCTTCTGAGCAGAGCGTGGGCTGCATTTTAAGTGCAGGACTACAGATAAGTGCATAGTTAAACACAATATCTCAGTCTAACATAAGAGCGTAGTTTGGTGTTTTCCTTATACGTTTTCCATTGGTTTTCCTCTTTTATCTGTACTGTATATCCCCATTAGCACACTCTCCCTGGACAATGCTTCTAGGCGTGCATCTTATGAGATGTATGCATACCTTGAACAGCCATTTGAGGGTGAATATGTCTGCTCTCGAAGTCAGCATGTTACATGTTTGGAAGCCCCGGTAATGGATCTAAATGTGCAGCTGGCAACACTCAGGAGTATTCCAAATCTGGTAAGGAGATTAGAGCTCACTGAGCATGTGATGGCTAGGGCCAGTAATATGGAGGTGGGGATGTGTAACAACACTGCTGGCATCACTGCATGGCCTCCCTTCCGCCGCACACCAACTTACTCACTGCTCCTGGTCATGCTGTGAATTCTGTTTGCTGCCAGTCCTGTGCTCTGCGCTCTGTGTCTCTGTTCTCCTGTATGCTTCCTGGCTATGTGTGCATAGGGGGGCGGTGCCAGAACTCTCTGGTTCTTATGCAGTCAGGGTGCACCTGTTCAATCTGTCCCTGACCAATTACCTAGAGCCCTCGACTATTTAGATCCACCACACCCACTGAACATTGCCTGTGCTATGTCTATACTCAGTTAGCATCTTGCTGCTGAGGAAGCCAGGCCCTGTTCTGTGTATCTCCTTCTCTGTAGGAATACTCTTAGCCTTGCTTTGTGTTCTTTGTCTGCCCTCCAGGAGGCAGCATATCCTGGTCACTGTGTCTTGGTCCTAGCTTTGTGTTTACTTGTCCTTCCGCCTGCTAGGAGGCATAATATCCTGGTCCTTGAGTCTTTGTCCCTGTACCTTGTCTGAACTCTGTCCTACCCCTGCCTCCTTGTCTTTGGCTTCCTTCCCTTCTGTGTCTTTGCTTGTATCCTCCCTGTCTGAGCCTCTGCACCCTTGCAGCTCTGTCTGTGCCGCTGCACCCTTGCAGCTCTGCCTGCTTCTCTCCTGCTGCTGCAGAACCTCTTGCTGCAGCTTCTCTCCACAGACCTTGTGGTTCAGCTTTGCTCTGCTGCTGCAGAACCTCTTGCTGCAGCTTCACCCCATAGACCTTGTGGTTCAGCTATGCTCCACTCCTGCTGCCGCTCTGTCCTACCCCTGCCTCCTTGTCTTTGGCTTCATTCCCTGCTGTGTCTATGCTTGTATCCTCCCTGTCTGAGCCTCTGCACCCTTGCAGCTCTGTCTGTGCCGCTGCACCCTTGCAGCTCTGCCTGCTCCTCTCCTGCTGCTGCAGAACCTCTTGCTGCAGCTTCTCTCCACAGACCTTGTGGTTCAGCTTTGCTCTGCTGCTGCAGAACCTCTTGCTGCAGCTTCTCTCCGCAGACCTTATGGTTCAGCTTACTCCGCACTCCTGCGGCTCTGCCTATTCCACTCCTTTCTGCCTGTATCCATACCTGCACCTCCTGTGTGAACAGGTCCAAATCTGTTCCTTCATATTCCACTCCTTCCTGCCTGTATTCATACCTGCACCTCCTGTGTGAACAGGTCCAAACCTGTTCCTTCATATTCCACTCCTTCCTGCCTGTATACATACCTGAACCTCCTGTGTGAACAGGTCCAAACCTGTTCCTTCATATTCCACTCCTTCCTGCCTGTATCAGTACTGGTACCTGCTGTGTGAACAGGTCTCTACCTGTTCCCTCATATACTGTGCCTGCTTGCCCTGTGTCTCTAAGCCGTGCCTGCTTGCCCTGTGTCTCCAAGCCGTGCCTGCTTGCCATGTGTCTCCAAGCCATGCCTGCTTGCCCTGTGTCTCCAAGCCATGCCTGCTTGCCCTGTGTCTCCAAGCCGTGCCTGCTTGCCCTGTGTCTCCAAGCCGTGCCTGCTTGCCCTGTGTCTCCAAGCCGTGCCTGCTTGCCCTGTGTCTCCAAGCCGTGCCTGCTTGCCCTGTGTCTCCAAGCCGTGCCTGCCTGCCAGTGTACCAAGCCGTGCCTGCTTGCCCTGTGTCTCAGCCTGCCTGATAGTCACACCTGTCCAAGTGACTTGTCCCCAAGTGGGATCAGCAGCCACAGCCAGACACCCCCCTGGAGTGGCACCCGACAGCTATCTGCTGCACAAGCCTGACCTCACCATCAGAGGCTCCAGCGAAGACCGAGGCAGCTGTCGTAGTCACGCCCCTTCCAGGGTAGTCTGGTTTGTGGCACAGTGGGCCACAACCCCTCGGCTCGCGCCGTTCAGCCAAGGCGCGAGCGTGACAGGATGATCAGGACCCAGAAGTTGGTAGCTGAGTGACAGTTACAAGCATGAGTAACTCTGGCACAGAGTAGTAAATATGCCTGTTTGGCTAATATTTGGATTGAAAGTCCAGGACTTGCAGCGAAGACCGAGGTAGCTGTCATAGTCACGCCCCTTCCAGGGTAGTCTGGTTTGTGGCACAGTGGGGCCACAACCCCCCCTCCAATCTTCTAGAGACAGATCAGACAAGAGGAACCTGTGGGTGAATCGTCTCAAGCGCTTGTGACCGTCCCTGACACTCCTGTTCCACAGCCTGCCAAGTCAGCCTCCCGTTTAAGATCCAAGCGGTCTAAGAAAAAGCGGCTGGCAAGCTTGCAGCCACAATCTGGTCTGGTGAAGGAACATCCTGATGGTCTCTGTCCTGTTCAGCCAATGACTGTTTCTCTGCCTTCAGGGAGCTGTATAAATCGCCAGCCATACGGAGTCAGTATGTGGTCTCTGTCATACAGCTCCCAAAGCCGACATGGGCGTTGTCTCGAGGTGGCCAAGCCCTGTTGGAGAACAGTCTAGTCCTACAAGGACAACTACAGCTCCAGGTTGGAGCTTCATACATGAAAAAGTTCATTTTCCACTTGTTGACTGGTATGTCCATGGGTCATTCTGAAGCAGAGATCCTTGTGCCCATTTATGTCTGGAGACCCAGCAGGGCACCGTACTTGAAACAACCAAGTGACAAGAGGTGTCTGGTTCCCTTGCATTGCATTCAGTCAGCAAGGTTGTCTGTTGTGAGTTCATTTTCCCCTCCGTCACTGAGGCCTGGTGAACTCCCTATTCTAGTGAAGGAAGGTATTGAGCCTGATTATCAGGCACCTGGGACTAATGAAGATGATTGGCTGAGTGGAGTCACTGACTGGATTTAAGGCAGCCTATGCCCTTTCTGCCCTGCGGGTGATTTCTCTGTGGACTCTTGGACACCAGTCTGATTCCTGCTCTCCTAAAGCTAAGTTTTCTGTTTTGCCTTTTTGCATTTAAGATTTGTTTTTGTTTTTCTTGCTTTTTGGATTCTGCCACTCCCTGCTGGAGTGTGCAGTGTTCCGTGAGCTCTGTCTTCTGAAAGTACCTGAGTGCTGATTTAGTTTTTGAAGCTTAGTTGCTTCAGGGCCATTTTTATATCAGCTTGTTGGCTTTTGTCTCTGATAGGGTTTTGGCAGATTGCAGACAGCAGCCTTCCTATCCGTTCCTATCTAGGTAGTTTTTGGGCCCCGTCTTTGCTCAGCCTGTCTTTCTGTCTGTGAAAGTGTTTTCATCTTGCTTCACCGTCATTATATGTGGGGGGCTGCCTATTGCTTTGGGGTCTGCTCTGGGGCAGTTAGATTTGCCCTTTCCTTCTTTAGGCCTATGTATCTCTCCGGCTGTGATCGAGGGGTCTAGGTCATCGTAGGAACCCCCCACGGCTACTGCTAGTTGTGTTGATAGGTTCAGGGGTCTGCAATCTGATAGTTACCAACTTCTCTGGTTTTCTGGACTTATCTAGCATTTCTGTTTTTGCCTCCTATGGTGACTCAATCATAACAGTCGTCTTCTTCGCCTGGTTCGCTAGTTGCCGAGTCAAGGTGTGAGGATGCCTCTGAAGAGGGGGAGGCGGTCTCAGTCTCCTCACACATCCCCAGCGACTATACCGGTCATCTGCTCTCTGGAGCATCCCTGCCTCTTGATTGTCTTCCCCAGGATAAAGGGCTGAAGATGGAACCAGAGTGTATGCCTTCAGCTTCCCTGTGGCCTAGTGGTGAAGGTCCCAAGACAGAGCTTCACACAACCTCTAACCAGGAGGAGGTAGTCCAGTTTTTTCAGGGTAACAGGATGAAATGGCTCCCTGTATGTATGCCTCCAGCTTCCATGTGGCAGGTGGATGTAGAGGTGGAAACCATTGCCTATGTATCTCTATTTCCCACCCACCTGGAGGAGGTGGTCAAATTTTCTTGGGATAACAGGCTAAAAATGGACTTGATGAAGATGTCTTCAGTTTCTAGCAGGCCGGCTGATGTAGGAGTGAAGTCTGAAGCTTCCAGGTCCCTGCTTTCTGCCAATCAGGAGGAAGAAGTCTTTGTACCCTCTGTGTTGGAAGCTGACTCCGTTGGACACCAAGAGACTTGGCACGCTAGGATTCCTGATAGCCCAAATACTCCTCCCTACCTGAAGAGAATCGTGTCAGCCTGGATTGTGTGTGGTTCCATGCTCTTTCTTCAGGTCATTCTGGCAGGCTTGAGGAAGAGGGGCCGTAAAGGGGGGGTACTGTAACAACCCTGCGGGCATCACTGCATGGCCTCCCTTCCCCCGCACACCAACTTACTCACTGCTCCGGGTCATGCTGTGAATTCTGTTTGCTGCCAGTCCTGTGCTCTGTGTCTCTGTTCTCCTGTATGCTTCCTGGCTATGCGTGTATAGGGGGGCGGCGCCAGAACTCTCTGGTTCTTATGCAGTCAGGGTGCACCTGTTCAATCTGTCCCTGACTAATTACCTAGAGCCCTCAACTATTTAGATCCACCACACCCACTGAACATTGCCTGTGCAATGTCTATACTCAGTATCTTGCTGCTGAGGAAGCCAGGCCCTGTTCTGTGTATCTCCTTCACTGTAGGAATACTCTTAGCCTTGCTTTGTGTTCTTTGTCTGCCCTCCAGGAGGCTGCATATCCTGGTCTCTGTGTCTTGGCCCTAGTTTTGTGTTTACTTGTCCTTCTGCCTGCCAGGAGGCAGAATATCCTGGTCCTTGAGTCTTTGTCCCTGTACCTTGTCTGAACTCTGTCCTACCCCTGCCTCCTTGTCTTTGGCTTCCTTCCCTGCTGTGTCTTTCCTTGTGTCCTCCCTGTCTGAGCCTCTGCACCCTTGCTGCTCTGTCTGTGCCGCTGCACCCTTGCAACTCTGCCTGCTCATCTCCTGCTGCTGCAGAACCTCTTGCTGCAGCTTCTCTCCACAGACCTTGTGGTTCAGCTTTGCTACACTCATGCTGCTGCTGCAGAACCTCTTGCTGCAGCTTCTCTCCACAGACCTTGTGGTTCAGCTATGCTCCACTCCTGCTGCCATTGCAGAACCTCTTGCTGCAGCTTCTCTCCACAGACCTTGTGGTTCAGCTTTGCTCTGCTGCTGCAGAACCTCTTGCTGCAGCTTCTCTCCGCAGACCTTGTGGTTCAGCTTACTCCGTACTCCTGCGGCTCCACCTATTCCACTCCTTCCTGCCTGTATCCATACCTGCACCTCCTGTGTGAACAGGTCCAAACCTGTTCCTTCATAATCCACTCCTTCCTGCCTGTATCCATACCTGCACCTCCTGTGCGAACAGGTCCAAACCTGTTCCTTCATATTCCACTCCTTCCTGCCTGTATCCATACCTGAACCTCCTGTGTGAACAGGTCCAAACCTGTTGCTTCATATTCCACTCCTTCCTGCCTGTATCAGTACTGGTACCCGTTGTGTGAACACGTCTCTACCTGTTCCCTCATATACCGTGCCTGCTTGCCCTGTGTCTCCAAGCCGTGCCTGCTTGCCATGTGTCTCCAAGCCATGCCTGCTTGCCCTGTGTCTCCAAGTCGTGCCTGCTTGCCCTGTGTCTCCAAGCCATGCCTGCTTGCCCTGTGTCTCCAAGCCATGCCTGCTTGCCCTGTGTCTCCAAGCCCTGCCTGCTTGTCCTGTGTCTCCAAGCCGTACCTGCTTGCCAGTGTACCAAGCCGTGCCTGCTTGCCCTGTGTCTCAGCCATGCCTGCTTGCCCTGTGTCTCAGCCTGCCTGTTAGTCACACCTGTCCAAGTGACTTGTCCCCGAGTGGGATCAGCAGCCACAGCCAGACACCCCCCTGGAGTGGCACCTGACAGCTATCTGCCGCACAAGCCTGACCTCACCATCAGAGGCTCCAGTGAAGACCGAGGCAGCTGTCGTAGTCACGCCCCTTCCAGGGTAGTCTGGTTTGTGGCACAGTGGGGCCACAACCCCTCGGCTCGCGCCGTTCAGCCAAGGCGCGAGCGTGACAGGATGATCAGGACCCAGAAGTTGGTAGCTGAGTGACAGTTACAAGCATGAGTAGGGAAAAAAGTGCCAGGGAGTTCAGCCCTGATCTGGCACAGAGTAGTAAATATGCCTGTTTGGCTAATATTTGGATTGAAAGTCCAGGACTTGCAGCAAAGGCCCTATAAATGTTTGTGGTAGGGGACTCTATAATTAGGCGGACAGATAGGGTCATTTGTTGCCAATACAGTGTGTTGTCTGCCGGGTGCTTGGCTTCAACATATTGAGCATTGAATAAACAGATTGCTGAGTGGGGCTGGTGAAAACCCAGCGGTCATGGTACACAACGATACCAATGACAAAGATAAAGGGAGGTGGAAGGTACTGAAAATGATTACAGGGAACTAGGAGAGAAGCTAAAGGCTAGAACCTCCAAGGTGGTGTTTTCAGAAATACTGCCAGAGCCACAAGCATCACTCAAAAGACAGTGGGAGCTTAGGGAGAGACATAAGTGGCTTTGCAATTGGTGCAGGAAGGAAGGGTTTGGATTCATCATGTATGGGATCAATATTACCTCAGATTTCATGTACCTGCCATATTCCCTCATGTCTGCAGTGTAAGGTAGTCATCACCTCACATTACAGATGATTTTAAGAGTACAATCATCTCAGACATCATGTATTACTGTAGTATCAGCTCCTCCATATTATATATGTGATTAGAATTACCTCAGAGATTCATGTGGCCACCATGTTCACTAGTGTGGCTGCTACAGGTCTACAGGATCTGCCATTAACATGGTGGAGCTAGGTTTACTGGACACTGGTGAAGGGAGAGCAGTTAGGGGACGGTATATGTATGATAGGACAGAGCATGGACACATACATTGTCTACCATTCGTTCTGTAGCATGTGCTGGAGATAAGGGTGAGAGGGGAAGAGTTCGGGAATGGGATGTGTTTAGGAGGAGTGGCTGCACTTTATGGCATGACTGGGTAAAATGGCCTTGCTGTGCTGATTATTTTCTCTCCCCTTCCCATTTATGGAGTCTTGTGACCTGTATGTGACATCATACTGATCATTTTGTGTGAACAGATTCAGTGCAACCAGGTTGCTTTCACTACATATGTGGTATCTGTGTAAAGGCTCTGTCCAAAAGTGCTGTATACTTATCATGGATACATACCCGAGTTACATGTTATCACTTCTCACTCTGCTATATACGGATCATGCTGTGTATAAAGATACTGTGTATACAGGTTTTTTCCTTGCTGTACATATAATCTGGACCTGACTTCCAGCTTAGCTCTTTCTTTCTGTAGTTATGGCAGCTTTTAGTTCTCTTATGTGGCACGCTGTCCTGCCTGATATATCCATCCTGTTTCTGTATATTGTCCCCCTCATATTTTACAGAATCGGTGTATACCCACCAAGTCTTATTTTATATTACCTAAGATGGTGGATAGCATATGCCTGAGTGGGTTACCTGGAGCTTTAATATATATGTTTCATCATATGTAAAATAAATATTTGGGGAGTAACTCAGCACAGGGCAGGGTGGTGAGTGGGGCACTAATAACTCAGCACATGGCAGGCAGTGAGTGGGCACTAATAAATCAGCACAAGGTGGGGCATTCAGTGGGCTTCTCCTCGTTTATTGTTGCAGCATATAACATAACATTGCCCATCACTGACTATATCTGACCTTATGATGGGAGATTTTCCAGTATCAACCTGTTGTATACCTTGGTTGTAAACTATAACTTATATGTGCTTGCATAGTGTTTTATCCTCATTTATATACATTTCAGGAACTGAATTAAAAGCAATTATTTGTTTTTGGCAATTGGAGGTGGCATGCTGGAGCTGTTTTTTCTTAAAATTGAAAATGGGTCCATAGTGAGGGAGGTCTCAACGTGACAATTTTTGGTATGGGCAACAATCTGCTGAATCCCTCTGGGCCAGTGGCAATGCGGCTGGGGGTAGCATGGTGGAGCTGTTGTTGCAGTTTCAAAATGGTTAAACCTTCAGTACCCCTCCTCCTTTTTCAGAGTCAAGTTAATGTTGTTTAATGTTGTTCTGTGGAGGGGCAACCATCTTGGGTGGGGAATGGATATGTGGAGAGCCAGGTGATATTAGCAGAAGGGGGAGTAGGGGGCCCTTTTGGTGGGGTGGTTACCTACTCCTCCCCTCTTTTTTGCTTCATTTGGTGGTCAGAGTATAATTTAAATAAAATTGGTCCTTACTGGGCTGAAGTCTCAGTGGGACAATTTAATTGGTAGCGCCATTCAGTAGGGTCCTCAAACTGGTGCGGTTAAGGGCATAAGCAGGCGGGTTCTCGAACCGGTGTGGTGCAGTTGAGGGTCTAAAGTGCGGCTGTTGGCACAAAAAAACTGGTACATGGCTTCCATAGATTCGCTTCCTTATTTGTCAATGTTATACTGATATGTATATTTTGTAATATAAATATGTTAATAAACAGGGCTGCTGTAGCCTATTTATCCAGGGTGACCATTATAGTATGGCCCCCTGGTCTCCAGAAGCATTTATAGCTTATAAGACCCTGTTAGGGTAAAGTCCCTGGAGTCATGGCAATTATATTTTGCATGCTTAAAAAATAAATGAATAAATTGCAATTGGCTCCCCCGAGCTAGGAACAGTGACTGGAAAAAACAAACAAAAAAACAAACATGCCATTCAATACAATCTGCCGCTTCAAGGACCCTCTCTTTTGTTCATGTGACTTGAGAATGCTGAGGCACGAATTTTGACTGTTTATATTGACCAACTCTTGTTTGTTTTAAGGTTGTTTTCTAGATAAACAGTGAATTAAACTGAAGAACAGTATACCTAATCTGTGTGCCATTGAGTCAGTGGGGAGTGACTGAAGGCCCCGTTACACATAACGATGTCCCAGCGATCCCAGCAACGATCCGACATGGATGGGATCACTGGGACATCGTTAGGCTGATCGCTGGTGAGCTGTTACATAGACAGCCCCTCCAGCGATCAGGACCAGCGAGCAAGATGGTATCTAAGGTAAATAAAACCCGCTGTTTACCTTAGATACCAGTGTGCACGTTGGTTTCGAGGGTAAACAGCAGGTATCCAAGAGCCGCGCGGCTCTTAGAAACCTGCTGTTTATCTTAGATACCAGCGTGCAGCATCGCTGATCGTTCATCTCCCGCTGCCACACGCAGCGATGTGCGCTGGCCAGCGGGAGACCAATGATCAAAAAATGCCCCAGGACGATTCTGCACGATTAGCGATACCCGGCGGGGAGGCCGGTCGCTGATGTGTGTCACACACAGTGATGTCGCTGGCAAGATCGCTGATGCGTGACAAAATCAGCGATCTCACTAGCGATCTTGCTGTGTGTGACAGGGCCTTAAGGGTGAAGTAATCAAGCAAGATGTTTTCCCTGATGATTATGACCCAGTTAGAGCAGTTAACAGAGAATGTCATCAACTGCATTAAAACAATCAACAATGGCGTGGTAGGGTTATGTTGCATCTGGGCCCATATCTCAGTGAGACCGTTGGTGGGGTCCCCGTCCTCATGCTGTGGTGGCCGTACCTCAGCGAGACCCCCGGCGGGGCCTTCCCTATCAGTCCTTTGCCGGTTGTCCTGCTCCTTTCTCTGCTTCCTGGCGTGTGGCCAGCACATCCCCTGGTATGAGATTAAGGCCACACGTGCATGCGCGCTCTAGGTCTCTTAAAGAGACGGCGTGCATTTTTCAAAAAGCGTAATTAACCAATGGCAGCTCATTGTTTGCTATTTCTGGCCCCTTCAACAAAGGGAGGGCGCCGGAGCAATGAGTATCTACTGTTGCTAGTCCCGGTTCTGTATCTGGTCTGTCTGCACTTCTGCAGTATTCAGTCTAGTACTCGACTTACACTGTTTGTTTCCACAGAATATCAGTGACCTGTTATTCAGCTGTCCAAGACGACGTTTGTACCGACTACTTCAGTTCCATCTCGTCCCGCAGCTTAGTCATCCGAACCTCTGAACTACGCCAGTTCCACTGGAGCCAGCTTCCACCTGCATACCCGAAATTCGAAAGTTACCATCAGTGTCAGCTTCTATCCTTATACCCGGTACCCGCCGGTCAGCTCCATCATATCTGTGTATTCTGTTTACCTGTCTGTCCCGCTGGGACAGCTGCCACGTGTCAAGGGTCTAACTGGAGGTAGTACCTGTGTCCCCCTACAAACTACAGAGACAGACAACTCTGTACTGTAACCTGAAGAAGAGGTGCGGTTTGTCACCTCGAAACGCGTAGTTTTTGTAGTACATATAATAAAGAACTTGAAAGATTTATATGGATTTCTGAAGAATTCTTATCACTAAAGCAGCGCGGATGCTCAGAAGTGCTTTTCTTGGATCTCAACTTATGATACCTAGTGGACGCTGTCCACCTGCACGAGCTCTGCAGCAGCTATATGACTGCAACAAACGTTGAGAGTGGTTGTGTCTGAACAAAACCCATAAAGGGTGAGTACCCCAGAGTACTTTTATATTTTAATTGATTTATACCAGGTGAAGCCCTATGTCTGCGCCCCTGCCCTTGTTTTCTCCTATGTCCAAATATTATGAAAGTTATTTAAGGGTTGGTTTTAATGTTGATGTTATATTTTGTATAGCTGTTAATTACTCCTTATTTAGAGTATCTTTCTCTTTATATATACTCATCACTTTTCTGGTAGTAGTAGTAAGTGAGTTTAAGAAATTATTCCTGCACAGCACAGCTACTGTATATAGTGAATTGGTGAATTATTAGAGCTGGCTATGATACATGCAGCATAATAGTTTTTGATGCATGACAGATGTCATTTTTCAGGTATTCAGACTGTGGCTACCACCTTTATTATGCTTTACTTTTCACATTCTCCATGATGGGATCCTCATTGCAGGATGTCTAGTGATTGTTGCTTTGCTTTAGTTACAGTATTATCAATCATAATTTATTAGAGTTGCGTTGATAAAATTATTCTGTTGGAGCTCTGGAATTGTGTTACTTGTAGGCATGTAGAAATGGTTGATGGCAGTCGAGTCCATTTAAGGTGTCAAATGGCCTCTTGGTTGTGGCTTAGGCCTGTTTCACACTTCAGTTTTTTGTCGTCAGTCAAAATTCGCCAATTTTTTTAAAAAACGGATCCGCCAAAAAGGGGCGGATCCATTTTTTCCCCCCTAAACTTGCATTAGTGGTGGATCTTGACTGACGGTCGTCCGTCCCACCCGTTTTTTGACAGATCCGCCAAGATTTTAGCGGCTCCCGGGCGGATGAGACGGACAATGCAACGTCATTTTTCCTTGACGGTCCGCTAATTTTAACCCTCCGTCAGGCGCAATAGATCTGACAGGCACACAGTAATTAGTTTCACTTCTCTCTCCTTGCCCACTTATCAGAAAACCCCACCCCTCCTAGTTATCTCCTGACTCTACAGGCTCTGTGAAACCTGATATCACAGTGACTCAGCAGACCTTCTAGTGAGCAGATATCAACACTTTGGCTTCTCAGGCACATTGCGCCTGATTTCAACACAAATTGAAAGGTTAGTATTTTTTTTTTTTATTCATCACGATTGTGTATTTAGCTTGTTTTATGAAGGATTAATGCTAAGTTAGTGTACATAAGTACTGTTTTCTTAGACAAAAGGAGGGTGGCTTCTAAGGCACATTGCGCCCTAACACATACTCTTTCTCTCTTGCTTCAGATTTTCTGCTGCAATGGCCAGAAAACAGTATGATTCATCTAAACCCCTTCATTTAGAAGAAATGAAGATTTTTTTGTTAGAAGATGATGAGGAAGAACCAGCAGTAACTGAGGATTTAGAGGAATCTAGTGACATTTCATCTGAAGATGAGGTAGCAGAATGTAACACTGATTCTGGAACAGAGCAGGATGGTGATGACACTGATACAGAGGAAACAGACACAGATCTAGCTTATTATTTGGGCAAAGATAAAAATACAAAGTGGAACAAAAAGGCACCCAAGAACAAACAGCACAGAGAATCCCACAATATTAATACACACCTTCCTGGAGTTATTGGAAGTGCTAGAAAAGCTAAAACTGCAGTGGAATGTTGGAGTAATCTAATTACAGATAGCATGTTGGAAACTATTGTTCGGTTCACTAACCAGTATATTGACACAATCAAAGAGCAATTCTCCAGAGAGAGGGACATCAAAAACACTGATGTGATTGAACTCAAGGCATTTATTGGCTTGTTATACCTAGCTGGTGCTTTCAGAGCAAATAGGCAAAGTTTGGAGGAGCTGTGGGGGACAGACGGTGATGGCATCGAAAAATTCAGCCTTGTGATGAATCTGAAACGATTCAAAGTCCTGATCCGTTGCCTCCGTTTCGATGATCGAAGTACCCGGACAGAACGAAAAGGTTATGACCGGCTTGCACCAATTCGGGACATATTTCAACAATTTATTATGAATTGTCAAAAAAGCTATTGCCCGGGGCAAAACCTCACTATTGATGAGATGCTTCCAGGTTTCCGTGGAAGATGTGGTTTTCGGCAATATATACCATCAAAGCCAAACAAATATGGAATTAAAATTTTTGCCATGGTTGATGCAAGGATGATGTACACTATGAACATGGAAGTTTATTGTGGAAGACAGCCACCAGGTCCTTTCAATGTGAGCAACAAGCCTAGTGATGTGGTAAAGAGAATTGCTGAGCCAATGTTTGGATCTGGTCGAAATATCACTGCTGACAACTGGTTTACTGACTTTGATCTGATTGATTTTTTAAAAACGAAAAAGCTGTCATATGTGGGAACTGTTAGAAAAAACAAAAGGCAGTTGCCGCCAGATTTTCTATATACAAAAGGCAAACAACAGTATAGCACTATGTTTGGGTTCAGTAATGGAAAGATTTTAGTTTCTTACATCCCACGCAAGAGGAAAAATGTGATTTTGGTCTCTTCATTACATAATGATTACACCATTGATCCAGAGTCTGGGGAGCTAAGGAAACCAGAAATCATAACTTTTTATAATTTGACCAAAAGCGGCGTTGACACTGCTGACCAAATGTGTGGCAATTTCAATGTAAGTCGAAATACCAAACGACTTTACAATGCTGAATGTGGGTGGCATCAACTCACAAGTAATTTACCTCGGTAATGAACTTAAACAAATGCGCAGAAGAATGTACCTAAAACAATTGGCTAATGAACTGGTGAGTGGAGAGCTAAGCCTAAGAAGTACAAAGACGGTTGGAATGCCCCTTGCCCTGCAACACCGGTTGAAGAGATATCGTCCCAAGGACGTTCCAGAACAAACACCGACTCTACCACCTTCTAAAAGACGCAGTTGTACTACCTGCTCATTTGTATCTGGTTTCAGAAGGCTTTCTAAATATGACTGCAAAATATGTAAAGAATCAATCTGCCTTTCCCATGCAACTTTCGTCTGCCAGCCTTGCTTTTCTAAGTGTACCTGTGCTGCTTCTGCTGCAATTGAAACCACTGAAGATGAGTAGAAAATAATTAAGTAACATCTAAGAGCAATATCCTTTAAGTTTTTTCCATAATTTTATATTTAAGCAATAGTTAAGTAAAGATAACTGGAGCCTATTTGGCGGTAATACCGAAAAGTGGTACTTTTAGTTTTAATAAGTTTATGGTTAATAAATGTTTTTTTTTGCATCTGATTTGGAGTAATCTCTTTTAATACATTCCTATGAAGGTCACTGACTACTTCTATAGTCCTGAAATTGAAATATGTAGCTACTATAGGTGGTTTTCTGACCTGTGCTTGTCAGGCACATTGCGCATGAACTGAGGAGAATCTATATTGCGCCTGACGGAGGGTTAAGTGCGCATGCCCGGAAGCTTTACTCCGGGAAGCATTTTAACCATGAAATGCCGTTCCGGGAGCAGCGAAAAATCTCTCTCTCTCTCTCCTCTTCCAGGCCGCGCTCACTTTAAATTTGCTGTACTTTTCGTCTTCGGTGGATCCAACCTAATTAATGTCAATCAGGGGCAGGCACAGTGGTAAGCACAGGAGTGAGGATAATAGGGTCATTGGCGCCCTGAAAGTTTACTTATGGTGTGTAGTGGTTTAGTTGTCCATCCCCAAGTGCCCTGCAAGCCTTGGGGATTCCAAGACTTGTGGAGCAGCCTCCTTCCCGCCGACCTCCACAGCCACCAGAGTCACCCAGTGCTCCATCAGTGAGATATAACGCTCCTATCCATGCTTGCTCGTCCAGGTGTTAGTGTTCAAATGCACCTTGTCACACATAGATTTTTTCAAGGAACGAGTGATGTTGTCTGTGACATGTTGGTGTAGAGCAGACACATTTTTCTTAGAGAAGTAATAGCAAATAGGCAACTGATACTGGGGCACTGCAATGACCATCAGCTTTTAGAAACCGTCTGTATCCACAAGGCGGAAAGGCTGCATTTCCGCGGCCAACAGATTGGATTGGCCATCCAATTCTAACAAAGATCACAAGCTGGTAGTCATGTAGAACCACTTGCTGTGATCTTTGGAGCGAAGAGCCTTCAGGTGGCCCCTATCATCTCGACAATTACACGATTGGGCAACGATCAACCTGGGAGACTGCAGGCCCAATAATTAGTTATTGGAAAACTAATACCGTATGGCATTTACACCTCCGGATTACAACACATGTAATATGTGTTTATACCGCTGTATGATTATTGCTAACTCCTCGATAACCCTACACTCCTTGCTGCCTCCACCAATCCTGTTTTTAAAAAAATTAAATAAATACAGGTCAATTGGATGCCATTCTTCTTTTGATGTTCACATCATCAGGGTCTTCCATCCCCTCTCCCTCAGAGTAGTGGTCATATACCCACCCACTTCCTTGACCACTTTTCTGCATTGCTGCTACACTTCAGGTCCTCAGAATTGACAATGCTTATCCTGGGAGACTTCAACTGCCCCATCTCCTCAACTGCATCCCAGCTTCTATCTCTACCCACTTCTCGTGGCCTCACAACTTTCAACCTCTGAGACACACAAAGACAGTAATACCCCTCAAATGGTTTTTGTCCAGCTCTGTTCGATCTCCTACCAAGATAACTCATCTCTTACTCTTTCTACCTCATGAAATTAAGACTAACTACAACTTACACATTTTTAGGTGCTCCCTAAAAACACATCTGTTTAGGGCGGCCTATTATGTTCCCTAATCAAAGTTCTTTTTATATATAGTCTATTATCTACTTCTCTGAACATATTTCACCCTTAAACTCAACCATATGTATATAAAGGATATTATTATTAGCAGATTAAAGATGGTGAAGTTCAAACAATCTTTTACATGACCACAACTGCACAACCTAGGGGTCGCTGCTCTGCTGACGAGGATGGTGAAGGGTGAAAACGACAAACTGATAGACTGTGAGTGAGATGCAAGCGTGGATGTTATGGTTGATTGAGAAAGATGTGATGTGCTTGGTGTCTGAGATCGGTCAAAAACAGCAGTCATGTCCACTTTCATAACAGCTGATGGGCTCTCACCATGAGTGTAGCTGGTAAACAAGTGGAGGTTTAGCAGATGAAGAACTCTATGAGAACACTTGCCATGTTGACAAAGGAGAAAGCAGCAGCAGATGTGGTTAATGGGCCAGCCGGTGGTTGGCGATGCCCGCTAGTCCACATTTTAGGGCAATGAGATTCCCAAACTGACACATGTTGATCGAGCATGTTTCAGTTCACGCATGCATGTAATAGGCAAATTATTAGATTTTTAGTCTCTGCTCAGAAGTTTTGTTTTTTTTTACAAAGTTGACAGATACAGTTGTGGCCAAAAGTATTGACACCCCTGCAATTTTGTCAGATAATACTCAGTTTCTTCCTGAAAATTATTGCTAAAACAAATTCTTTGTTATTATTATCTTCATTTAATTTGTCTTAAATGAAAAAACACAAAAAGAATTGTCCTAAAGCCAAATTGGATATAATTCCACACCAACCATAAAAAAGAGGGTGGACAAAAGTATTGGCACTGTTCGAAAAATCATGTGATGCTTCTCTAATTTGTGCAATTAACAGCACCTGTAACTTACCTGTGGCACCTAACAGGTGTTGGCAATAACTAAATCACACTTGCAGCCAGTTGACATAGATTAAAGTTGACTCAACCTCTGTCCTGTGTCCTTGTGTGTACCGCATTGAGCATGGAGAAAAGAAAGAAGACCAAAGAACTGTCTGAGGACTTGAGAAACCAAATTGTGAGGAAGCATGAGCAATCTCAAGGCTACAAGTTCATCTCCAAAGACCTGAATGTTCCTGTGTCTACCGTGCGCAGTGTCATCAAGAAGTTTAAAGCCCATGGCACTGTGGTTAACCTCCCTATATTTGGATGGAAAAGAAAAATTGACAAGAGATTTCAATGCAAGATTGTGCAGATGTTGGATAAAGAACCTCGACTAACATCCAAACAAGTTCAAGCTGCCTTGCAGTCCGAGGGTAGAACGGTGTCAACCCGTACTATCCGTCGGCGTCTGAATGAAAAGGGACTGTATGGTAGGAGACCCAGGAAGACCCCACTTCTTACCCCGAGACATAAAAAAGCAAGGCTGGAGTTTGCCAAAACTTACCTGAAAAAGCCTAAAACGTTTTGGAAGAATGTTCTCTGATCAGATGAGACAAAAGTAGAGCTTTTTGGGCAAAGGCATCAACATAGAGTTTACAGGAGAAAAAAAGAGGCATTCAAAGAAAAAAACACAGTCCCTACAGTCAAACATGGCGGAGGTTGCATGATGTTTTGGGGTTGCTTTGCTGCCTCTGGCACTAGACTGCTTGACCGTGTGCATGGCATTATGAAGTCTGAAGACTTTCAACAAATTTTGCAGCATAATGTAGGGCCCAGTGTGAGAAAGCTGGGTCTCCCTCAGAAGTCATGGGTCTTTCAGCAGGACAATGACCCAAAACACACTTCAAAAAGCACTAGAAAATGGTTTGAGAGAAAGCACTGGAGATTTCTAAGGTGGCCAGCAATGAGTCCAGACCTGAATCCCATAGAACACCTGTGGAGAGATCTAAAAATGGCAGTTTGGAGAAGGCACCCTTCTAATATCAGGGACCTGGAGCAGTTTGCCAAAGAAGAAAGGTCTAAAATTCCAGGAGAGCATTGTAAGAAACTCATTGATGGTTACCGGAAGCGGTTGGTAGCAGTTATTTTGACTAAAGGTTGTGCAACCAAGTATTAGGCTGAGAGTGCCAATACTTTCGTCTGGCCCATTTTTGGAGTTTTGTGTGAAATGATCAATGTTTTGCTTTTTGCTTCATTCTCTTTTGTGTTTTTTCATTTAAGATAAATTAAATGAAGATAATAATACCAAAGAATTTGTGATTGCAATCATTTTCAGGAAGAAACTGAGAATTATCTGACAAAATTGCAGGGGTGTCAATACTTTTGGCCACAACTGTAACGTGAGTTGAGTCATCCTTTGTGGTCTCAAAAAAGGGCTAGGCTAGCCAACCCTTGCCTTCCCTGCAAATTTCAGACCCGCAAACGCTGCTTGCCATGGCCAGAGTTGTGACTGAGGATGCAGTGCTTTTCATGCTTGCATCACTCACTCTGTGTGGGATTCCGCAACATAACCTACTTGACTTCCTCCTCTTCCACCTTCTCTTATGAGCTACTCAGCTGTGTGCCTCTAGGTTCACACCATGTGGGATCTACAACCTAACCATCATCCTCTCTGTCCTCCCATTCCTTGCTCTGAGAATCACAAAACTTCTTTTCCTGCCCTGATAGCACAGTACAATCCACATGCGCCTGAGGTATCTGAGTCGCATCAGGATCTCCTACACTCTTCGGGGATAATGTCTAATGAAGAGGGTCTGGCTTCTGCTCAGACCCTACTTCATCCAGTCCTGGATCCAACTGCTGAAAATTTTGCCCATCAGTGCAGAAGTTTTCCTCTTCTTGAGTCTGTGAATTTTGGAGCAGAACTGTGATGCCCATGGAATAGAATGTGCAAACAGCTCTGACTATTCAACCATCTGTGGTTCCCCACAGTCACTTGGGTGGTTGGAGAGTTGTAACATGGGGGAAACAAGGGTAATTGGGGTGCCACTTATGAGGACTGTACTGTGTGCTGTTAAGGTGGAGGACGAGGAGGAGAGGTCATTTAATGCAGAGCTTACCATCCACTGGAGCACATTCTGTCCCTCATCTACAAGGCATACCCATGTGCGGCTGCCAAAAAAAGGGAGTCAAGTTGTCCGTCCAGTAATAGAAGTTGTCAAAATGCTGCACAATTTGTCACTACATCAAAACAAACCTACTTCTCATCTCTCATTACATCCCTATCTCATAACATTAAACAGCTATTCAGTGCTTTCAATTCTCTCCTCGTCCCCCAGATCCCCCTCCCTATCCACTTATCTCAGCTGAAGACTTTGCCTCATTCTTTAAGCAGAAGATCGACAACATAAGGCAAAGCTTTTGCTTAAAGTGCCCACAGCCGCTCCTCATAATTACTCAACTCTCCTCCTCCAAAACCATCTTCACTATCAGGGAAGTTCAAGTTTCCTCTTTACTATGCAAATCACGTCCCACCACCTGTAAACTTGACCCAATCCGTCCTCATTCCAAACCTTACAACAGACTTCATCCAAAACTAACCTGTCACTAACAACTGTTGTCTTCCCCTTATGCTTCAGACATACCTTGACCACAGCCATCCTCAAAAAGTCCTCCTTTGAACCATCCTTTGTTTATCGCTATCACCTCATATCACTTCTCTCCAATGCCTCAACACTAGTGGATCAACACGTCTATTATGAACTGTCCTCAAAATCAAAGATATCCTCCTGCTCTCTTTGACTGCCTACAATCTGACTTCCAACTGCACCATTCAACTCAAACTGCCCTGACTAAAGTCAACAACGACCTACTAACCGCCAAATCCACGAGACACAATTTTGTCCTCTTCTTCTTGGACCTGTCATCTGCCTTCAACACAGTGGACCATTCCCTCTTACAACAGAGTCTCTCATCTCTTGGCAACACAAACTTGGCCCTACCTTGGATCTCCTCATACCTAACAGACAGAAAATTCAGTGTCTCCCACTCACACACCTCCTCCTCATCTCGCCCCCAACTGTTAGTGCCCCCAAGGCTCAGTTTTAGAACCCCTGCTCTACTCCATCTACACCTTCGGCTTGGGACAGCTCATGGAGTCTCACGGCTTTCAGTACCACCTCTATGATGATGACACACAGGTCTACTTCTCTGGACTTGATATCACCTCCTTACTTACCAGAATCCCACAATGACAGTCCTCTATTTCATCTTTCTTCTCTGCTAGATTTCTAAAACTTAACATGGATAAAACCAAAATCATCTTCTTTCCACCATCTCCTTCAACCCCCCAACTGACCTATCCATCAAACACAATGGCTTGACACTGATCTCTCCTTCAAATCTGAGATCCAAGCCCTTTCTCCTTGATGCAGACTCCAACTAAAAATATGTCCAAAATCCGCAAATTCCTCTACATCTACTAAAACACTAGTGCATGTCCTCATCATCTCCCACCTCAACTACTGCAACCTCCTGCTCTGTGGCCTCCCTTCTAATACTATTGCACCCATCCAATCATTCCTAAACTCTGTTGCCTGACTAATCCACCTGCCTCCCCGCTGTTCCCTGTCTTCTCCCCTCTGTCAATTCCTTCACTTGCACTCCATTGCCCTGAGACTCTGGTTTTGAACGCTAAGTTTGACATACAAAGCGACCAAAACCTGTCTCCTCATTACATCTGTGACCTAGTCTCCTGGTACTTACCTGCACACAACCTCCGATTGTCACAAGATCTCTTTCTCTACTCCCCTTTTTTCTCCACAATCGCATACTAGATGTCATGGTTAGGACATGGTTAATGTCCTGTTCTTACAGGGTTAACTTTTGCCGGCCTCTCTTTGGATCTGGGAGGGGTATTTATACTCACTCCAAACTAGCATTCTCTGTCAGTTATACTGCTGTTCTGGTGTGTCTGACTCCTGGTGTGTGTGTACTCTGCGTTGTTTGTTTGCTTCCTGTGTATGACCCAGCTTGTTCCTTCACTCTGTACTCCATCTCTCGTTTTGGTACCATTCTCTTTTCTGGTTCTGACCTCCTGACTTGGCTATCATTACTCCGTTACAGTTTACCCCTATTGTACCGTCTTATGCCCGTTCTGGTTTTCTGATCTATTGCTACGTCCTGACTATCCATTCTGTCTAATCCTTTGGTACTGTATTGCTATCTCGTGCTTTGACCTCGGCTTGATCTGGTTTCTGTCTCTGTCTATGCCCCTTGGTAACATTGTCCTGTAGTTACCTTTCTAGGAGTTTCCCTGCAGCTCCTAGTTCTGTGGAGCTTAGGCCACGCCCCCAGCAGTCACGTGATTCAGGTCCTGGAGCATGCATTGTCACCACTGCTGCCCGCTCCGCAGGTATCTTTGTGCACAGTCTTTGTACTCAGGACATGCGCTCTGGCTCAGTGAGCAAGTGCAGTGCGGTGTTCCTGACACTAGATTTCTCCCATAGATCCCCTCTACTCTGGAACTGTGTCCCTCAAATCAACATATACTCTCGCCTATATAAAGTGCTCTCAGCGAGAGAAATAAAATAGGAATCTTGTGGGTGCGATACCTTTTAATGGCTAACAAATTATAGTGAATGATGTTACAAAGCAAGCTTTCGGGACTGCTTGCGTCCCTGAAGGGACACATATTTAGTATCACCGCGTCCGTAATGACCCACCCTATAAAACTGTCCCACTAGTTAACCCCTTTAGTGAACCTCTTAAAAAATAAAAAACAAAGCACAAAACAACGCTTTATCATCATACCGCCAAACAAACAGTGCAATAGCGCACAATCAAATAGATGGATATAAATAACCATAGTACCGCTGAAAACGTAATCTTGTCCCACAAAAAACGAGCTGCAATACAGCATCATCAGCAAAAAAATAAAAAAGTTATAGGTCGCAGAATAAAGTGATGCAAAAATAATTATTTTTTATATAAAATTGTTTTCATTGCATAAAAGTGCCAAAACATAAAAAAACTACATAAATGAGGTATCGCTGTAATCGCACTGACCCAAAGAATAAAACTGCTTAACCCCTTCATGACCCAGCCTATTTTGACCTCAATGACCTGGCCATTTTTTACAATTCTGACCAGTGTTCCTTTATGAGGTAATAACTCAGGAACGCCTCAACTCATCCTAGAGATTCTGAGACTGTTTTTTCGTGACATATTGGGCTTCTTGTTAGTGGTAAATTTAGGTCAATAATTTTTGCCCTAATTTGTGAAAAAAAACAGAAATTTGGTGAAAATTTCGCAATTTTCAAATTTTGAATTTTTATTCTGTTAAACCAGAGAGTTATGTGACACAAAATAGTTAAAAAAATAACAATTCCCACATGTCTACTTTACATCAGCACATTTTGGAAACAAAATTTTTTTGTTAGAAAGTTATAAGGGTTAAAAGTTGACCAGCGATTTCTCATTTTTACAACAAAATTTACAAAACCATTTTTTTAGGGATCATCTCACATTTGAAGTCACTTTGAGGGGTCTATATGGCAGAAAAAAACCAAAAGTGACACCATTCTAAATACTGCACCCCTCAAGCTACTCAAAACAACATTCAAGAAGATTATTAACCCTTCAGGTGCTTCACAGGGACTAAAGCAACATGGAAGGAAAAAATGGACATTTTAATTTTTCCAACAAAATTTTTTTTTTCAGCATCAATTTTTTCATTTTCACATGGGTAACAGGATAAAATGTTTCCTAAAATTTGTTGGGCAATTTCTCCTGAGTACACTGATACCTTACATGTGGTCATAAACCACTGTTTAGGCACACGGCAGGGCTCAGTAGGGAAGGAGCACCATTTGACTTTTTGAATGGAAAATATGCTGGAATATTTAGCGGACACCATGTCGTGTTTGGAGAGCCCCTGTGTGCCTAACCATTGAATCTCCCACACAAGTGACCCCATTTTGGAAACTAGACCCTCCAAGGAACTTATCTAGATGCATCGTGAGTACTTTGAACCCCCAGGTGCTTCACAAATTGATCCGTAAAAAAAAAAGTTCTTTTTTTCACAAAAATGTCCTTTTAGCCTCAGTTTTTCATTTGCACATGGGCAACAGGGTAAAATGGATCCTAAAATTTGTTGGTCAACTTTATCCTGAGTACACTAATACCTCATATGTGGTCATAAACCACTGTATGGGCGCACGGCAGGGCCGGAAGGGAAGGAGCGCCATTTGACTTTTTGAATAGAAAATTAGCTCCAATCGTTAGAGGACACCATGTCACGTTTGGAGTGTCCCTGTGTGCCTAAACATTGGAGCTCCCCCACAAGTGACCCCATTTTGGAAACTACCCCCGAAGGAACTTATCTAAATGTGTGGTGAGCACTTTGAACCCCCAAGAGCTTCACAGAAGATTATAACGCAGAGCAGAGAAAATATAAAATCATTTTTTTTCCTCAAAAATGATTTTTTTAGCCTGCTAATTTTTATTTTTACAATGGTAACATGAGAAATTGGAACCCTAAAGTTGTTGTCCAGTTTCTCCTGAGTACGCTGGTACTCCATATGTGGGGGGAACCACTGTTTGGGCACACGTCAGGGCTCAGAAGGGAAGTAGTGACGTTTTGAAATTTCGACTTCGACTACCTAAACAGTAGAAATCCCCCACAAGTGACCCCATTTTGGAAAATAGACCCCCCAAGGAACTTATCTAGATGCATAGTGAGCACTTTGAACCCCTAAGTTCTTCACAGAAGTTTATAACGCAGAACCGTGAAAATAAAAAATATTTTTTTTCCTCAAAAAATGATTTTTTAGCTCACAGTTTTTTATTTTCACAAGTATAACAGGAGAAATTAGACCCCAAAAGTTGTTGTGCAATTTTTCCTGAGTATGCTGATACCACATATGTGGGGGTAAACCACTGTTTGTGGCTCGGAATGGAGGGACCACTGTTTGACTTTTTGAATGCAAAATTGGCTCGAATAAATGGTGGTGCCATGTCGCGTTTGGAGACCCCCTGATGTGCCTAAACAGTGGATACCCCTCAATTCTAACTCCAACCCTAACCCCAACACATCCGTAACCCTAATCCCAACCCTAATCATAACCCTAACCACAACCCTAACCCCAACACACCCCTAACCCTAATCCCAACTCTAACCCTAACCACAAGCCTAACCCTAATCCCAACCCCAACCCACCCCTAACCCTAATCTTAACCCTAATTCCAACCCTAACCCTAATTCCAACCCTAACCCTAATCCCAACCCTTATCCCAATCCTAATTCTAACCCTAATTCCAACCCTAACCCTAATTCTAACACTATTTCTAACCCTTACCCTAATTCTAACCCTAACCCTATTTCTAACCCTAACCCTAATTCCGACCCTAACCCTAATTCTAACCCTAACCCTAATTCTAACCCTAATGGAAAAATAAATATATTTTCTTTTTTTTATTATTTGTCCCTACCTATGGGGGTGATAAACGGGGGGTTTATTTACTTTTTTTATTTTGATCACTGTGAGAGTTTATCACAGTGATCAAAA
The DNA here is from genome assembly GCF_039654945.1 of Dendrobates tinctorius. Classification (NCBI taxonomy): domain Eukaryota; kingdom Metazoa; phylum Chordata; class Amphibia; order Anura; family Dendrobatidae; genus Dendrobates; species Dendrobates tinctorius. The sequence continues at coordinate 41,885,780 of NW_027361801.1, forward strand.
TAAATGAATGAATCTGCAGCCATCAGATTCCAGTGGGCGCACTACGCATGCACCCGCCATTTTCCAAGATGGCGGCACCCATGATGCGGGACACCAGGATGGCCAGCGGGACAGGAGGTATCGGGGAGGGTGAGGGGGGATCGGAAGGCTGGGGGGAGCGGAGGGAAGGGGGAGGGGAGCTGACGATGACTGCGGCGACCGATCGTTGTCGTCAGTAGGTGGGGGGTCTCATTGGTGTCTGTAGCCATGGCCGATGCTATTGCAGCATCGGCCAAAGCTTGACTGTAATATTTCACCAAATTTCATTGGTGAAATATTACAATCGGACTGCGCATGCGCCCGGCATTTTCCAAGATGGCGGCACCCATGAGCCGGGATGGCAGGACACCGGGAGCCAGAGCAGGACTCGGAGGCACCGTGGAGGGTGAGGGGGGTGATCGGACTGCAGGGGGGAGTGGAGGGAAGGGGAGGGGGAGCAGATTGTGACTGCAGCAGCCGATGTGGGGGGGTCAGTTTAGTGTCTCCAGCCATATCCGATGCTACTGCAGCATCGGTCATGGCTGGATTGTAATATTTCATCAAATTTCATTGACTTTCAACAGGCAATCAGAGCGATTGTAGCCACGTGGGGGCTAAGCCACCCCCCGTGGTGAAGTATAAAGGGTCCTGTGTGTGCGGGTAGGGTGACCTTTCATTGACCTCGGTCACCCGACCCGCAGAAGGCTGATTTGTACTATGACGCCTACGTAGGCATCATGGGTCATTTAGGCACGACTTTTCATGACGCCTACATAGGCGTCATGGGTCGGGAAGGGGTTAAACAATTTTACCACATGCAAAACTGTGTAAATGCACCCCCCAAAAGAAATTCATGAAATGCTGTTCTTTGTTCATTCTGCATCCCAAAAATTGGAAGAAAAAGTGATCAAAAAATGTAACATGCCCGAAAATGGTACCACTAAAAACGTCAGCTTGTCCCCCAAAAAGCAAGACCCCACATGACTCGGTGGGTCAATATATGGAAAAATTATAGCTCTCAAAATGTGGTGATGCAAAAACTATTTTTACAATAATAAGCATCTTTTAGCGTATGACAGCTGCCAAACATAAAAACCCGCCACAAATAATAAATAAAGCCCCACTTTATCACCCCCTTAGTTATGGAAAAATAATACAATAAAAAAAATTATTTTTTTCCATTTTCCCATTAGGCCTAGGGCTAGGGTTAGGGTTAGTATTAGGGCTGACATTAGGGTTAGGGGTGTGTTGGGGTTAGGGTTGGAGTTAGAATTGCGGGGTTTCCACTGTTTAGGCACATCAGGTGCTCTTCAAACGCAACATAGCGTTTGATCTCAATTCCAGCCAATTCTGTGTTGAAAACGTCAAATGGTGCTCCTTCCCTTCCAAGCTCTGCCATGCACCCAAACAGTGGTTTACTCCCACATATGGGGTATCAGCCTACTCAGGACAAATTGTACAACAACTTTTGGAGTTCAATTTCTCCTGTTACCCTTGGAAAAATAAAAAATTGGGGGAAAAAAATATCATTTTTTGGGGGGTTCAAAGTGCTCACCACACATCTAGATAAGTTCCTTGGGGGGTCTAGTTTCCAAAATGGGGTCACTTGTGGGGGGTTTCAGCAGTTTAGACACATAAGAGGCTCTCCAAACGCAACATGACACCCGCAGACCATTCCATCAAAGTCTGCATTCCAACACGTCACTACTTCCCTTCTAAGCCCCGACGTGTGCCCATACAGTAGTTTTCTCCCACATATGGGGTATCAGCGTACTCAGGACAAATTGGACAACAACTTTTGGGGTCCAATTTCTCCTGTTACCCTTGGGAAAATAAAAAAATTGGGGACTAAAACATCATGTTTGTGGAAAAAATACGATTTTTTTATTTTCACGCCCGGGCGATATAAACTTCTGTGAAGCCCCAAAGTGCTCACCACTAGGGTTGAGCGAAATGGGTCGGTCAAATTGATGAGTCGCTGAGTTTCGCTAAAGTCGGGTTTCGCCGATCGAACCCCGACCATAGCGTGAGGTGGGTCATGAGGTCGCTGACTCGCGCTCCAAAGTCGTGATTCCCATGATGCTTCCAGGGTCTTTTCTCAGCCAATCATCAAGGACGCACACTGTGGGCAACGCGATGACATCGGCAGTGGCCACCACCATCTTAGAGAAGGGCATTCATGTGATTGGCTTGCTTTGTGTGGCGTCACAGTGGCTATAAAAGCCCTGACCGCCGACTGCTATTTTACTTCTGCCGATCTTACCATAGGGAAAGGTTGCTGCTGCTGATTCTCAATAGGGAGAGCGTTAGGCAACAAAGAAAAAAAAACTGTGCTTCTTCTGAAAGCGATTTCAACTGTACAGTTAGTGTGCAGTGACAGGGGAGGATTTTTGTGTGCAGCAGCGCTGGTGGTTATTAGGCTGCCTTATAAGGCTACTTGATAGCTGCATTGCTGTGTGCACACTGCTGTGCAGACTGCTTTTTTAAAAGCAAAAAAACTTTTATTCTGATTTTCTGCACAGTTACAGAGCATTCATTTTTTCTCACACGGTATAGAGGTGTACGCTCCTCACACACTACCGTGTACCGGCTGGTATCACGGACATATACATGCTATCTGTGTGTGACTCCGTAAAAAAATAGACGGAGATTTAAAATTTTCCATACATACACCGTATAGAGCTGTCCGCTTCTCACACACAACCATGTACCAGCTGGTATCACGGACAAATACATGCTATCTGGGTGTGACTTCGTGAAAAAATAGACGGAGATTTTCATTTTTCCATACATACACTGTATAGAGCTGTCCGCTTCTGATATAGTACCGTATATCTACTGGTTGGATTATGGTCAAATACATACTGGGAGAGCGTCTGTGACTAAGGAAATATATACGGAGATTTAAATTTTTACCTACACCTTATACAGCTGCACGCTCCTTATACAGTACCATATATTTGCTGGTGTTTTTGTTACATTTTCACAAACATGAGGAAGTATGGTGGAAGAGGCTGCAAATGTGGGGGGGGGCAGCTGGTACTGATGGTGGTGGTGGTGCTTCTGCTGGTTATGCCAAAAGCACAATAGCAGCTAAGGCAGGAGGTGTTGAACCTGCATCATCGTCTGGCAAAAGAAGGCCTTTAAGGTTCCCTTTTCTTGGAGTAGGAAAACCATAGTAACATAGTAACATATTGTTACGCTCCAGGAAGACATCCAGGCCTCTCTTGAACCCCTTCGACTGAGTTCGCCATCACCACCTCCTCAGGCAGGGAATTCCAGATTCTCACTGCCCTAACTATAAAGAATCCTCTTCTATGTTGGTGAAAAAACCTTTTCTCCTCCAGACGCAGAGAATGCTCCCTTGTGACCGTCACCTTCCTTGGTATAAACAGATCCTCGGAGAGATATTTGTATTGTCCCCTTATATACTTATACATGGTTATTAGATCACCCTTCAGTCGTGTTTTTTCTAGACTAAATAATCCTAATTTTGCTAATCTCTCTGGGTATTGTAGATCCCCCATCCCCTTTATTAATTTTGTTGCCCTCCTTTGTACCCGCTCTAGTTCAATTATATCCTTCCTGAGTACCGGTGCCCAAAACTGTACACAGTACTCCATGTGCGGTCTAACCAGAGATTTGTACAGAGGCAGTATAATGCTCTCATTATGTGTATCCAGACCTCTTTTAATGCACCCCATGATCCTGTTTGCCTTTGCAGCCGCTTCCTAGCACTGGCTGCTCCAGGTAAGCTTATCATTAACTAGGATCCCCAAGTCCTTCTCCATGTCAGATTTACCTAGTGGTATACCGTTCAGTGTGTAATGGTGATATTGATTCCTTCTTCCCATGTGTATAACCTTACATTTTTTCATTGTTAAACTGCATCTGCCACCTTTCAGCCCAAGTTCCCAACTTATCCAGATCCATCTGTAGCAGAATACTATCTTCTCTTGTATTGACTGCTTTACATAGTTTTGTATCATCTGCAAATATCGATATTTTACTGTGCAAACCTTCTACCAGATCGTTAAAAAATATGTTGAAGAGAATAGGTCCCAACACCGACCCCTGCGGTACCCCACTGGTCACAGCGACCCAGTTAGAGAATATACCATTTATAACCACCCTCTGCATTCTATCACTAAGCCAGTTACTTACTCATTTACACACATTTTCCCCCATACCCAGCATTCTCATTTTGTGTACCAACCTCTTGTGTGGCACGGTATTAAACGCTTTGGAAAAATCAAGATGTGCCACATCCAATGACTCACCTTGGTCCAGTCTATAGCTTACCTCTTCATAAAAACTGATTAGATTGGTTTGACAGGAGCGATTCCTCATAAACCCATGCTGATATAGCGTTAAACAGTTATTCTCATTGAGATAATCCAGAATAACATCCCTCAGAAACCCTTCAAATTTTTTACCAACAATAGAGGTTAGACTTACTGGCCTATAATTTCCAGGTTCAATTTTAGAGCCTTTTTGAATATTGGTGCCACATTTGCTATGCGCCAGTCCTGTGGAACAGACCCCGTCGTTATAGAGCCTCTAAATATAAGAAATAATGGTTTGTCTATTATATTACTTAGGCTACTTTCGCACTTGCTTTTTTTTGCAGCTCGTTTTTCCCGCAAAAAAACGCATGGAAAAAACGCATACAAACGCATACAAATGCTGCGTTTTTTCAAGCATTTTTATGCGCATGCATGAAAAAAATGCAGCGTTTTTATGCGTTTTTAGTGCGTTTTTACCGCGTTTGCGTTTTTTCCCAACATTAGTTGGACCCTCACACTAACCCAAACCATGACTTTACTAACCCTAACCCTTAACCAAACCATACCCTAACCCTTAACCAAACCATACTAACCCTAACCCTAACCCTGACCCTAACCCTTAACCAAACCATACTAACCCTAGCCCTAACCCTTAACCAAACCCTACTAACCCTAACCCTAACCCTAAATCCTAACTAACCCTAAACCCTAACCTTTAACCAAACCATACTAACCCTAACCCAAACCCTAACCCTAACCCTAAACCCCCTTAACTAACCCTAACTCTAACCCAAACCCCTAATTTCCATTGTCTAACCAATGGTCAACAAAAAAACGCATGTGCAAAAAAACGCATGCATGAGCATGCCAATGCGCACATATGCGCACCCATAGACTTATAATGGGTGTCTTGCTGTAAAAAAATGCATTGCGCGCATGCGTTTTTTTGAGGCAAGTCGGACGCCCAAAAAATGCAACAGGATGCATTTTGTGCGCCTGATCGCACACCACAAAAAAATGCATGCTCGTAAAAATGCATACAAACGCATCTCTATGCGCACATAAGCGCATCCCATGCAAAATATAGGAAAAAAAGCGCATGCGTTTTTTAGCGCTAAAATACAGTGCAAAAAAACGCAAGTGTGAAACCAGCCTTAGTTCTCTTAGCACTCGTGGGTGTATGCCATCCGGACCCGGAGATTTATCTATTTTAATCTTATTTAGCCGGATTTGCACCTCTTCTTGGGTTAGATTGGTGACCCTTAATATAGGGTTTTCTTTGTCTCTCGGCATTTCACCTAGCATTTCATTTTCCACCGTGAATACCGTGGAGAAGAAGGTGTTTAATATATTAGCTTTTTCCTCATCATCTACAACCATACTTTCCTCACAATTTTTTAATGGGCCTACACTTTCACTTTTGATTGTTATACTATTGATATAGTTGAAGAACAGCTTGGGATTAGTTTTACTCTCCTTAGCAATGTGCTTCTCTGTTTCCTTTTTGGCAGCTTTAATTATTTTTTTAGATAAAGAATTTTTCTCCTTATAGTTTTTTAGAGGTTCAACTGTGCCATCCTGCTTTAGTAGTTTAAATGCTTTATTTTTACTGTTAATTGCCCCTCTTGCTTCTTTGTTTAGCCACACTGGGTTTTTCCTATTTCTTGTTCTTTTATTCCCACAAGGTATAAACCGCTTACAGTGCCTATTAAGGATGTTCTTAAACATTTCCCATTTATTTTCTGTATTCTTATTTCTGAGGACATTGTCCCAGTCAACCAGATTAAGGGCATCTCTAAACCATTTTTAAAGCCGGAGAAACAGGAACAGGTTTTTGCTTACATTGCCGAAACAGCCACCAGCTCTATTGCCTCCTCTTCTGAAGTTTCAAAACCTGCAAGCACTGAGTCGTCAGTGCAGGGTTCTGGTCAGGAAAAACACCTTTCCTTGTGACCTTCACCCTCACCAAAAGTGAAGGATGCGGCAGCCCACAATTCAGATTACTCCATGGAGCTCTTTTCACATACCATGCCTGGGTTATCCAGTCAAATCCTCAATTTCCCAGTCCAAGATGAATCTGACATGGAGTGCACTGATGCACAGCCACTGCTAGATGATTCTGCTGGTACATTGACCCACAGCACTACATTGCCCTTGCATTCTACTAAGCCAGAATCTGACCCCTTCCCGCATACTATACCACATTACATGGTGACACAGAGGAAGGTGCAGATGAAATTGAAGAGGAGGTGATGAATGACCCAGTTGTTGACCCGGATTGGCATGCATTGGGAGAAGAGGGTGCCGCTGGAAATAGCTCAGATGAGGAGAAGGATCCACAGCAGGCATCGACATCTCAGCAGCGGTTATCTGGCAGGCCCGTAGCTGTCCAAAAATGTGGAACAAAAACCAAAAGAGGTGCAGGACAGCTTGGCCACACGGTCAAATTAGCACAGCGTGCAAGCCCTGAAAATTTATACCATAGTAGGAAGAGTGCAGTGTGGCACTTCTTTGTCCAAAGTCCTACTGATGAGGCAAAGGTTATCTGTAAGAAGTGCTGAAGGACCTTTAGCCGAGGGAAAAATCTCAGAAATTTGAATACCAGTTGCATGCTTAGACATTTAACCACCATGCACTTGCAAGCGTGGACGGACTACAAAACCTCAGGTACCACATGTACACCTGCTCTGACTGAAGGTAGCCAGCAACGCTCCATCGCTTCCCCCACTGTAAGACCACCGCCACCGGTGAGCACACCCCCAGCAATAAATGTTGAGGTGTCGTTGCAAGCAGGGGCATAACTAGAACTGATTGGGCCCCATAGCAAACTTTTAAATGAGGCCCCCTGAAAGACACACCCCCTCAAAGACACACCCCTCCAGGAACTACATTTCCCAGAGGTCCATGCGGCAGGCAGCTCTGCAGAGAGCTAATAGACAGCGAGGGCTCAGGGAAGGGGCGGGACTGAACTAGTCTGAAGCAATACACTCTGTGACTGGCTGCAGACAGGGAGGCGGGCCCAATATGTGCTTCGCTCTGCACAGCAGGCACAGATATGCAGCGTATATTTTTTTCCGCCAGGGCCCCGGATCCCCTACACCAGTGCTCCCCAACCTTTTTTGCACCAGGGACCGGCTTCAAGCAAGACCATTCTTCCATGGCCTGGCAGGGCGGGGATGGAGGTGTGACAGGGGCAGGGCTTTGGTCATAAGGGGGTGGGGCTATGAACGCGCTTGTAGTTTAGCAGTGCATACTTATCATTTAATTATAACATTTATAATGTGAGTTGTTTGTTTCTCTGTTTCAGTGGGAGCACTGGGCTACTTCTACTGATGACCGTCACTGCTAATGATGATTGGAACCTACAAGGAAATGCAGCACTGAGCACTTAAGAAAAATTGTACTGGAGTAATGTACATGCTGATTATTTTCTAATCATCAGAAAAAGTATGCGTGGTTCCCCCCGTCCTGTCCAGCTCTGTGTGGCTTCCCCTGTTGTATGCATGGCTCCCCTGTCCCATCCTTGTATACATGGCTCTGCTCCCACTCTCCCATCCTGTATACATGGCTCTGCTCCCACCCTCCCATCATGTATACATGGCTCCCCGTCCCATCCTATATGCATGGCTCCCCTGTCCCATCCTGTATGCATGGCTCTGTTCCCACCCTCCTTCCCTTGTATATATGGCTATGCTTCCACTCTCCCTCGTATATATGGCTCTGCTTCCACTCTCCCTTCCTTGTATATATGGCTCTGCTCCCACTCTCCCTCCCTTCTATATATGGCTCTGCTCCCACTCTCCCTCCCTTGTATATATGGCTCTGCTCCCACTCTCCCTCCCTTGTATATATGGCTCTGCTTCCACTCTCCCTCCCTTGTATTTATGGCTCCACTCCCACTCTCCCTCCCTTGTATATATGGCTCAGCTCCCACTCTCAATCCCTCGTATATATGGCTCTGTTTCCCCTCTCACTCCCTTGTATATATGGCTCTGCTCCCACTCTCCCTCCCTTGTATATGGCTCTGTTTCCACTCTCCCTCCCTTGTACATATGGCTCCGCTCCCACTCTCCCTCCCTTGTATATATCGCTCTGCTTCCACTCTCCCTCCCTTGTATATATGGCTCCGCTCGGCTACCCCATCCTCCCCCATCATACTTACCCTCACGTCGCTGAACTTCCCTCCCGTCGCTGAACTTCCCTCCCTGCATCTCGCGGCGCTTCAGCTTCTTCCTATGCGGAGCGGTCACATGCTACCGCTCATTAAGGTGCATGAATATGGACGCCACGCCTATGGGAGAGGGGTGGCATCCATATTCATGACCTTAAATGAGCAGTACAATTGACAGCTCAGTGCTGGATGAAGCCACCGCGCCGACAGGGACCGCTATGCAGGGTGAGTATCAGCTGCCACACAGCCGCCGGCTCCCCTTGTGTCCACGGACTGGCAAGAGCACTGCAATGGCCTGGTGCTGGGCCGCGGACCGGTGGTTGGGGTAATTAAATTGCACTACCGCTTCGTCTGCTACCCCGGTAGTTACGCCCCTAGTTGCAAGGCCAAAGCAGTCAGGGAATCACAATGATTTTGCAACGAAACACCGAGTCTAGGCCATCACCACCAACACCATCACCATCACCAACCCCCTCTCAGTCCGTCCGGTCCACCGCTAGTTCCCCCATATGGAGCTCTCAAGTCCAGCTCACCTTAACAGACACTCTGAGTAGGACAAGAAAGTACTCATCCTCTCATCCACATACACTGGCTTTGAATGCCTACATTGCCAAACTGATCTCATTAAAAATGATGCCCTTCCGTTTGGTTGAAAGCGAACCTTTCCGAGAGCTCATAGCCTACGCTGTCCCACGCTATGACCTACCCAGTCGGCACTTCTTTTCTCAAAAAGCCATCCCTGCCCTCCACCTGCATGTGAAAGACCGCATTGTCCATGCACTCAAAGAATGAGTGAGTGGAAAGGTGCACCTCACAACAGATGCATGGTCCAGTAGGCATGGCCAGGGCCGTTACATGTCCATCACTGCGCACTGGGTTAATGTGGTGGATGCAGGCTCCACAGGGGACAGCGGTGGTGGAACATTGCTGCCTAGCCCACGGTACAGGAAACAGTTGGCTGTAGGCGTTCGACCCTCCTCCTCCAGAAACGAAAGCTCGTCCACAGAGCACAGTCGCATGAGCACTCCATCCGCACCTGCCTGTCAGGACTCTGAACATTTTTACCTTTTTGCATTACTGCCCTTTTCCAAGATGGTGTCCTTGGTCTCATGTGCATTGTGTCCTCCTGCTATAAAACTCCACCCCAGCCTTCAGTCTGTGCTTGAGTATTCTGCCTTGCATCCAGCTCCTGACCGCTGATTGCTCCCTGGCTATATACCGGCTCCTGTGAACCTGTGTGGTGATCCTGCTGCTCTGCTCTGAGTTCCTGCTGCATACTCCAGTTTCCAGAACTCTTCTTCCTCTGCTGCTCGTGTTTCACTTCATCTGCATTTGCTGGACATGTAAGCTGTTCCTGCTCTGCAAGAGCCTGAGACTATTTTCCTGGTCAAGCTAAGATAAGATTTGAACTGCCTTTTAAGCTTACCTATCTGTGTCTGGACTAAGACAAGGATTTATTCATGCCAAGTATCCTCAAGAAATAACTGTGCGTCATAGACTTTTTGCTTGATTGCATCTTCCTCTAAGTTCCTATAGACTGCTAAGCTGCTTCTTATATTTTCTCCAAGTGTTATGGACTTGAGTTTCTTTCTGCATCTGTTGTATCACCATGTGTTAATATAGACTTTATCACTTATAAAGCTGTGTCCTGTAGTCATCTTGTTCCACGCACAGAGTCTCCTGAGTTATCCACTATAATTATTACAGGATACTCAAGCCATATAAAAAGGAGACTGATGGAACAATGACTGCAGAAAGCAGACTAGAGCAGGTGTTTTCCATAATTAGATCACTGCAGAAAGATGTGGAAGGTCTACAAAAGACGTTTGGAAGCTTTGAACAAGTGTTTGGACAGACTTTGCAGGACTTAAGCAACCGCATGGCAGCCCAGGAAAACAAACTTGCTGGCATAGAGTCCCAGTATGGACGGGCTTTTCAGGACATAAGCACGCAAATAGCTGCACAAGTAACTTTACCCGCTGGGCAACTGCCACCAGCTAGCCCACCCAAGTTGCCCCCATTCAGATTTAATGGTGATCGCGACAAATTTCGTGGCTTTGTGAATCAATGTATGCTATATTTTGATGTGCATGCCGACCGTTTTCCTACTGATCGATCCAAGGTATTGTGTGTAATAATGCTACTGACCTCACGAGCGCTCGCCTGGGCGAATCCAATGATTGAGTCTCGTGACCCACGGTTAAATAACTTGGATGATTTCTTGGCCGCTATGGCATTAATGTTTGATGACCCTAATCACCATGCAACCGCCGATTCTGCTTTGTTGTCTTTATACCAGGCTAAACGTTCTGTTATTGAGTATGCCACTGAATTCAGGAGATTAGCGGTAGATACCAATTGGGACAGTTATGCACAATTGCCTATTTTTAAGAGGGGTCTGTCTAGTGTTGTAAAGGATGAACTAGCTCGCTCTGAGTCACCACAAGAGCTAGAGACATTTATACAGCATTGTGTGCGCATAGACATTCGCCTTACTGAGCGTAGGCAGGAGAAATTTGCTGCATATAACCGTATTTCTAACTTTTCCCTTACTTCCAAAGAGCCTGCAGGTAAAACCTCTCGGGAGGGGGAGGAGGTGCCCATGCAAATTGATTCCGTTCAGAGGCGCGAGAGTAATGAGCGCCGGGAGCATCGCCTTCGTGAGAGTCTATGTTTCTACTGCGGTCAGTCTGACCACTTTTTAATCAACTGTCCCAAGTGTCCCAAGCGGCCTAATAAGGTGCTAGCAGCAGTAGGAGAATATGACAACTGTGATGATGAATCTGACATCTCTGAATGTAGCCTGCCTCTAAATGCTGTATTTCATTCACTTTCTATGACTTCACCCCCCAAGGAGCTGAAGGAGAAGAACTCTCACTGTTCTCTCCCTATTAAGATCCTGTGTTCAGGAGAGTGGATTTCCAGTGCAGCTATGATTGACTCTGGTGCAGGTGGCAATTTCATGGATATCGCATTTGCCAAGGAACATGGTATTAAAATTCAGCAACCCTTGAAATTTTGTTGGAGCCTAGTCATCAGGAGCAACTTTCTTTCTTGCTAATTTCTTCTCATTTTCCTGTGATTTTAGGCATTCCTTGGTTGCGTTCTCAGAACCCAAGTATCAACTGGGAAACCAAGGAGATCATCTTTCCAACAAGGAGCAACGCAGCATTAACAGAAGCTGTCCCTGAGTCCATAGCCATAGAACCACATGTACAGGTATTTACTTTACCTTCAGCATATAAAGAGTTCTCTGACATCTGTGACAAGAAAAATGCAGATCAGCTTCCTCCACACAGGCATTATGACTGTCCCATTGAGCTGCTTCCTGGGGCAGCTATTCCTTTTGGTAATGTATACCCTTTGGCGGCACCTGAACTTCAAGCCTTAAAGGAGTATATTGATGAAAATCTGGCCAAAGGCTTCATACGTCCTTCTTCCTCACCAGCAGGGGCACCTATATTTTTTGTAAAGAAGAAGGATGGGACCCTGAGACCCTGTGTTGACTATCGGGAACTTAATAAGGTAACCATACGAAATCGTTACCCTTTGCCTCTGATTCCCGAATTACTGGAAAGAGTCCGCCATGCTAAAGTGTTCTCTAAACTAGATCTTCGTGGGGCTTATAATTTGGTGCGTATTCGTCCAGGGGATGAGTGGAAGACAGCATTCAGATGCCGGTATGGACACTTTGAATATCTTGTGATGCCCTTCGGCCTTTGTAACGCCCCTGCAACGTTTCAACACCTTGCTAACGACATTTTCAGAGATTTGTTGGACCAGTTTGTGGTGATCTATTTGGACGATATACTAATCTTTTCTGACTCTCTACAGGAACATTAAATACATGTCAAGACTGTTTTAAGACATCTGAAAGAGAACCATCTGTATATTAAGCCGGAGAAATGCGAGTTCCATCATTCTGAGATACAGTTCTTAGGGTATATCATCTCTCCCCAGGGGCTGGACATGGAATCCGGTAAGATTCAGGCTATCCTTGACTGGCCGGTACCCAAGAACGTTAAGGAGGTCCAACGTTTTATTGGTTTTGCAAATTTCTACAGATGCTTTATTCGAAATTTTTCTGATATTGTCCGTCCCATTACTTCCTTGACAAAGAAGGAAAAGCCCTTTAAGTGGTCATCACAGGCTCAAGAAGCTTTCGATCGGCTTAAGTTCTGTTTCACCTCAGCACCACTGTTGATACACCCAGATCCAACACTTTCTTTCATTGTGGAGGTGGACGCTTCCGATAATGTTTTGGGGGTGATTCTCTCCCAAAGGACTGAAGAGAAGGGTCTGCTACATCCTTGTGCTTTCTTTTCCCGTAGACTAACCTCAGCAGAGAAGAATTACGACGTGGGAGACAAGGAATTGCTGACCATTATTGCGGCTTTCAAAGAATGGAGACATCATCTGCAAGGAGCTGCACAACAGATCATAGTGCTAACTGATCATCGCAATTTAAAGTTCCTTAGATCCGCTAGATGTCTTTCTCCTCGTCAGGCTCGTTGGAACTTATTTTTAAACCAATTTACCTTTGTTATCTCGTACCGTCCAGGTTCTCGTAATGGGAAGGCTGATGCTTTATCCCGAATCCATGCTGTGGATTCCGTACCTGGAGCCCCGCCCAAGACCATTCTATCAGATGCCAATTTCATCGGAGTTATCCACGACCAGGACTTGTGGAAGGAGTGCAGGGAGGCTTATGACGGTGATGTATTTCTGGCCAACCCACCAGTGGATATTAAACTTGTCTTTAAGGGTGGCATGTGGTTCAGAGATCGACGTATCTACGTCCCTGAGGTCGTCCATCTGCAGATCCTCAAGTTGGTACATGACTCCAAGTTGGCTGGTCACAGGGGGGTACAGAAGACACAAGAGTTCCTGAGCCGATTCTTCTGGTGGCCAACGTGCCTGAAGGATACCAAGGACTATGTGCTCTCTTGCGAGGTATGTGCTCGTTACAAGACTCCTCATGTGGCACCTACGGGTCTTCTACAACCATTACCTGTTCCATCTCACCCTTGGGGGTCTATATCAATGGACTTTATCGTGGAGCTGCCCACATCGGGGGGCATGAATACAATCATGGTGGTAGTTGATCGCCTGACCAAAGCTGCCCATTTTGTTCCGTGCACCGGCCTACCCTCAGTTAAAGATACAGTGAACTTGGTTATACAGAATGTCTTTCGGTTACATGGGGTCCCGGATGAGATCATCTCTGACCGGGGAGTACAGTTCACTTCAAGATTCTGGAAGGGGTTTTGCTCTGCACTCAATATTAAGGTCTGTCTCTTCCGCTTACCATCCCCAGACTAATGGTCAGACTGAACGGACCAACCAGACGCTGGAACAATATCTAAGATGCTATGTCAGCCATCTCCAGGATGACTGGTTGGAGTTGCTGCCATTAGCCGAATTTTCATATAACAATTCTCAGAGCGCCTCCACTAAATTTACACCTTTCTTTGCCAATCTGGGTTATCATCCGTGTATCTTACCTAGGTCGCCAATTAATTCTCCGGTTCCGGCAGTGGAGGAAAGACTGACTGCGTTGAGGCAAAATCTGGAAGTTCTGAAGGAATCCCTGACCACAGCTCAAGAACGTTATAAGAAATCGGCTGATAGATTCCGTAAACCTGCACCCATGTTCAAGGTAGGAGATTCCGTGTGGTTAGCAACTAAGAATCTGGAGTTAAACGTTCCTTCACAGAAACTTGGACAGAAATTCATTGGACCTTTCAAGATCAACAGTATTGTGAACTCTGTGGCCTGCCGGCTGAAGCTGCCTAGGACTATGAAGGTACACCCAGTTTTTCATGTATCTTTACTAAAGCCTGTATCTCCTAATACCTTCCAGGGACGTGTTGTGCCACCTCCGCAGCCTGTGGTGATTGATGACCAAGAACAATTTGTGGTGGAGGAAATTATTGATTCCAGGATTCGCAGGAATCGGCTCCAATATCTGATAAGATGGCAGGGATATTCCCCTGAGGAAGACTCTTGGGAACCTGTGGAAAACATCAATGCCCAACAGAAGATTTCTCGTTTTCATCGGAGATTCCCTGAGAAACCAGGTCCAGGATCGTCCTGAGGCCACTTCTAAGGAGGGAGTAATGTCAGGACTCTGAACATTTTTACCTTTTTGCATTACTGCCCTTTTCCAAGATGGTGTCCTTGGTCTCATGTGCATTGTGTCCTCCTGCTATAAAACTCCACCCCAGCCTTCAGTCTGTGCTTGAGTATTCTGCCTTGCATCCAGCTCCTGACCGCTGATTGCTCCCTGGCTATATACCGGCTCCTTTGAACCTGTGTGGTGATCCTGCTGCTCTTCTCTGAGTTCCTGCTGCATACTCCAGTTTCCAGAACTCTTCTTCCTCTGCTGCTCGTGTTTCACTTCATCTGCATTTGCTGGACATGTAAGCTGTTCCTGCTCTGCAAGAGCCTGAGACTATTTTCCTGGTCAAGCTAAGATAAGATTTGAACTGCCTTTTAAGCTTACCTATCTGTGTCTGGACTAAGACAAGGATTTATTCATGCCAAGTATCCTCAAGAAATAACTGTGCGTCATAGACTTTTTGCTTGATTGCATCTTCCTCTAAGTTCCTATAGACTGCTAAGCTGCTTCTTATATTTTCTCCAAGTGTTATGGACTTGAGTTTCTTTCTGCATCTGTTGTATCACCATGTGTTAATATAGACTTTATCACTTATAAAGCTGTGTCCTGTAGTCATCTTGTTCCACGCACAGAGTCTCCTGAGTTATCCACTATAATTATTACACTGCCAGTGAGCACACGAGGTGTCCCACTATCGAACAGCTAGTGGTAAGTGGCAGCAGGTTGTTTTAAAGATGATGTCTTTGGGTGACAACAGACACACCGCGGAGGTACTGGCCGACTACTTGCAGCGACAAACTGAGTCATGGCTGGGCAGTCTACATCTTGAGGCAGGCAAGGTGGTGATAACGGCTGGAAATTTGTGGCAGCCATAGCCCTTGTAAAACTCACACACATACCTTGCCTGGCTCACACTTTAAACCTGGTGGTGCAGTGCTTCCTCAATAATTATCTGGAGTTAACAGCCCTGCTCCAAAAGGTGCGAAGACTGTGCTCGCACATCCATCGCTCCACCTCCCCAAGCACCGCCTAATCATAGACATTGCAACAAGGTGGAACTCCACCCTGCACATGGCTGAGAGGATGTGTGAACCGAGGCAGGCTGTAATGCATTTGTGGGAGGATACACGGCCAGGCAGTTTGAGGAGAGACATGGAGTTGTCGGGTGTGCACTGGTCAAAGCTGAAAGACCTCTGTAAAGGCCTTCAGTGTTTTGAGGAATGCACATGGCTGGTAAGCACAGATGACACCATCCTAAGCATGAGCATCCCACTTATGTGTCTGCTCATGCAAAGTTTGACGCACATTAAGAATCAGGCGTCTGCAGCGGAGGAGGAACAGGAGGAGGAGGGAAGCCTTGACAGTCAGCCATTGTCTGGTCAGGGAACTGTCCTGGACAAGGTGGAGGAAGAAGAGGAGGATGAGGGGGATGATTATTTTTGGGAGGAGGATGCTTCTCTGGGGGCAAGAGAAAATGTTGGCGTGGCAAGGTCAGGTACAGGGTTTGTGTGTGACAGGAGGGATGTGGATTTGCCAGAAAGTGCTCCTCCACCCACCACTGCCAGTGCATCATTGACACCTGGAACATTGGCCCACATGTGTGATTATGCCTTGCGGATCCTAAAAAGGGACCCCCACATTGCCAAAATGATGAAGGATGATGACTACTGGTTGGTCAGCATCCTCGATCCACGCTTTAAAGGCAAATTACACAACATCAAGCCACAGGAGAACCTAGAGAAAATATTGGCTAACAAACAAGCAACTCTGATGAACCATTTGTTTGAGGCATTCCCAGCACACAGCAGCGGTGCTGGTTCTCCCATGAGCCGAAGTGGACAAAATGGAAGAGGTGTTCATGGTGCACACAGCCGAAGTGGCGTTGGAAACTGGGGTTTCATGACCATGTTGTGGACTGATTTCTCAAGTACCGCTCACACGACTGGTAATACTGCATCGATTGCAAGTGACAGGAGACAGCAGTTGTCAACTATGGTAACAAACTACTTCTCCCATATCAATGTTCTCCCTCACAGGTCATTCTCCTTTGACTATTGGGCCTGTAAACTGGACACCTGGCCTGAATTGGCACAATATGCCTTACTGGAGCTCGCTTGCCCTGCTGCTAGTGTGCTCTCTGAAAGAGTCTTCAGTGCTGCTGGATCAATCCTGACAGAAAAAAGGACCCATCTGTCTACCCTAAATGTTAATGATCTAACCTTCATTAAATGAATTATGCATGGGTTTCAAAGGAATTTGTCCCACCTTCCCCTGATGACACATAGGTTGCCAGAAATTTGGCTCTCTTTTGTCCTCCTCTTCCTGCTGAATGTACAGCCTACACATCAACATATGTCATTTTTTAAACCTCCCTAACTGGGTTGCCCCCCCCAAGGGCTGGGGTCACCACCTGACGCACCCGGGCAAGTGCCGTTGCTCAGAACAGGTGGGTGGGCCCACTCTTGGGCGACTGCACTGGCACAGGGCCCCTCATAGTAAAATAAAGAGTCTCTGATGGTGAGGGGGCCCACTCACAGTCAGACACACTGGCGTACTATGAGGGGCCCTGTGCCAGTACCATCGCCCAGGAGTGGGCCCCCCCTGCTTACTCATGGCCACAGCACTTGCAAGTTGCAAAACTTACCTCTCCCTGCTCCACCGCTGTGTAGTCTGGGCAGTTAAATCCTTCACAGGGACGGCCACTACAAATTTGGTGAACTGATTGATGATGGTTAAGATGTAGCTATGGCCTGTCCTGCTGGCCTCTACCTTCAGATGATCAATGGCTACCATTTGTAATGGACGTCAACTCGCAATCGGATGCAGTGGTGCTTTATGATCAGCTTTCACAGTTTTCCTAGTCACAGACGTGTGACATTCCTGCCACCATTTTTCAATGTCTCCTCTCATGCCAATCCAATAGAAACGCCTACAGCCTGTGGCTTCTGGCTTTTACACTCAAAAGTGACCAGACACATCATGATAGGCAGTGAGGACCATGTCTGCATCTCTCCCTGTGATCACAATTTGATGGAGACGAGTAACGGTGATGGGATCCACGCTACTGCGATACAGCAATCCTTTCTTCACAAATAACCGTTTTTGCTGTCTCCACAGACAAAGTAATTGAGGGTCAGCATCGCCTCTGCGAAATCTACAGGGAGGTTTTTCCGTTATCAGTAAATCCCAAATTTCTGCAAACACTTGACTTTCCGTCTGTACTTGTATCCATCTAGTTTCCAGTAGCAGAGAGTCTGGACTGGCTTACTGAGACAGAAATATATATGAAGACTAGCTGAAGAGCCCGGCGCTGCCCGGGCATAGTAACTAACTGTGGTTAGTTATAGCAAATTATAATTATCCTCCATCCCATAGTCCTGTGCCCATATACCCATCATACATATCCTCCATCCCATAGTCGAGTGCCCATATACCCATCACACATCCTCCATCCCATAGTCCCATGCCCATATACCCATCACACATCCTTCATCCCATAGTCCCATGCCCATATACCCATCATACATATTCGCCATCCCATAGTCGAGTGCCCATATACCCATCATACATATCCTCCATCCCATAGTCCAGTGCCCATATACCCATCACACATCCTCCATCCCATAGTCCTGTGCCCATATACCCATCATACATATCCGCCATCCCATAGTCTCATGCTCATATACCCATCATACATATCTGCCATCCCATAGTCCCGTGCCCATATACCCATCATACATAACCTCCATCCCACAGTCCAGTGCCCATATACCCAAAACACATCCTCCATTCCATAGTTAACCATTATGACATCATAATGAGCGGCAGGGCTTGCAACCATTATGACATCATAATGAGGGGCGTGGCTTGACGCACACACACTGTTTCCCCAGCATGTAGATAGGGGCATTATGACATCATAATGAGGGGCGGGGCTTGACGCGCACACACTTTTTCCCCAGTATGTAGACGGGGCAAAATTGTTTGGTGAATTGGAATGTGCGGGGTTAAAATTTCACCTCACAACATAGCCTAGGACGCTCTCGGGGTCCAGACGTGTGACTGTGCCAAATTTTGTGGCTGTAGCTGCGACGGTGCGGATGCCAATCCCGGACATACACACACACACACACACATACATACACACACACATACATACAGTACATACATACATACACACACTTTGAGCTTTATATATTAGATTTAAAAGTACCCCAACAATGTATACTGGTGTACGCTTCGAATACATTTCCCTTTTTCTGCTTTTTATATTCTGGTGTAATCCATACTGAGCCTGTGAGTGTCTGTGTCTGATTCTGGAAATATAGATGGAAATTTACAATTACCCCTAGACTGGATACACCTGGTATGTGCTGATACAGTACCTTTGTTCAAATTTTTTTATTACGGTATAATCCATACTGAGTGAGCGTGTGTGGCTTCCTCCTTCAATATATATATATATATATATATACGAAGATAAAATTCTACCCTATACTATATACAGCTTCTATGTTGTTATACAGTACCTTTGCTCGACATTTAGTATTACGGTCAAATCCATACTGAGTGAGTGTTTGATGGTGACTACGGGAATATCTATATGGAGATTTAAATTGTACCCTATAATGTATATACTTGCTATCTTGTTATCCAGGACCTTTTTTTCAAAATTTTGTATTATGGTCAAATCCAGACTGAGGGAGCGTCTGAGGGTGACTCCGGAAACATATACCGAGATTTCAAATTTGCCCAACACTGTATACAGCTCTACACTTCTGACAGTTCCCTTTTTTGCTATTTTGATTCTGGTGTAATCCATAATGAGCCTGTGAACATCTGTCTGTCACTCAGGAAATATAGTTGGAGATTTAAGGTTACACCCACACTGTATACTGCTGTACGCTTGTGAAACATTAGCCATTTACTGCATTTTATATTCTTGTCTAATCCATACTGGGCCTGAGAGCGTTTGTGTCTGCCTCCTGAAATATATATGGAGATTCAGAATGTTTAAACTATACTATATATACCTTGTATCTGGTGATACTGTACCCTTTTTCAACTTTTTATATTATTGTGTAATCCATACTGAGCATGTGAGCGTCTGTGTATGACTCCTGAAATATATACGGATAGAGTTGAGCGAAACAGGTCGGTCATATTCAAAAGTCGGCGACTTTCGCTGAAGTTGGGTTTCATGAAACAAAATCCGACCATAGCGTGAGGTCGGCCACGGGGTCGGCGACCAGAGCACCAAAGTCGCGTTTCAAAAGATGCTTCCAGCGCCCTTTTTCAGCCAATGATGGAGGATGCACACTGTGGGCAGTGCGATGACATAGACATCGGTCACCACCATCTTTGAGAAGGGCATGCAAGTGATTGGCTGGCTTTGTGTGGCGTCACAGGGGCTATAAAAGGGCATGCACGCCGACCGCCATCTTAATTCTGCCGATCTTAGCATTAGGGAGAGGTTGCTGCTGCTGATTCAGAATAAGGGAGAGAGATAGGCAGGGAAGAAGAACCAAAAACTGCTTCTGCTGTTAGCGATTTCCACTTACAACAAAACACTTTGTGTGCAATGACAGGGGAGGCTCTATTTTTGTGCATCAGCTCTGTTGGTTATTAGGCTGCCTTATAAGGCTCCCTGATAGCTGCATTGCTGTTTGCACACTGCTGTGCAAACTGCTTTTTTAAAAGCAAAAATACTTTTCTTCCTCTTTTCTGCACAGATACCAAGCGTTCATTTTTCCACCATTTGTGTGTGCAGCAGTCATGCTTATTAGGCTGACTGCGTCCATACTTGGACTGAGAGCATCATTGTCAGCGTCCTCAAATCTCTAGTGAGATCCAAATTCTCACCAATCCTATAGACACCCTGCACCTTGTCATACATCATCCAATTTCAGAATGTTACATTGAGGTGTAATCTCTACTGGGCCTGAGACAATAGTTCAGCGTCATCAAATCTATAGTGAGATTCAAATTCTCACCAATCCTATAGACACCCTCCACTTTGTCATACACCATCCAATTTCAGCCTGTTACATTGAGGTGTAATCTCTCCTGGGCCTGAGACAAAAGTTCTGCATCCTCAAATCTATAGTGAGATTCAAATTCTCACCAATCCTATAGACACCCTCCACCTTTTCATACACCATCCAATTTCAGCCTGTTATATTGAGGTGTAATCTCTCCTCTCTCTACTACACGCAGCCTGAAGAGGAGACTAAGTGAGCACATCACCGCTTCTAATCCAGAGTCTATGTCCAGTCGTAGGAATGTGTCTGGCTTGTCCAAACATTTCCTTGAAATACACAAGGGTAATTTATGCAGTCTTAAAGTTAAGGGAATAGAACGGGTATTGAAACCCCCCAGAGGGGGTGACTGGGAACATTTACTACACTGTCGGGAAGCCTTCTGGATACTTGCGCTTGATGCACGATATCCGCAAGGTCTAAATTATAGAAATGATCTTATGTATTTCTATTGAGTGCTGAGATTTTTGGTGTTTTTTATTTATTTTTTTTTTTGGGTTGTTTTTTTTTTAATTTATTTAATTTTTTTTGTTGCTTGTCATTTGATAGTTGCTATGTATTTATGCATTTATACGTGTGTATTGCACATGTTTTTATTTATTCTATGTCTTGTCCATTGTTGTATAGGTCTTTTCTTTTTTTTTTTTCTTTCTTCTTGCAAGGGAGTGACTCCACCAGTGATTGGAGGGCTTAGTTGTCTGCCTCTTTGATTATACACATGTGTGGAGTCCCTCTGCTGATTAGGAATGTTTATAATCATTTTGTGAACTCTTTTGTTTCATGTCTCTGAGGAAGAACCTGGTGTAAGGTTCGAAATGCGTCAGGCGTGGGGGGTCTGTTTTCCCCGTTATGGTTTTATCATGAAATTATGTGAATAAAACTTATCGTGGATTTTATCAAGTCTCCAGTGCCGGATCTTCCTTCTCTCTTCATGTTTGCAACACATGGTGGTCAGCCATTTGATCCCTAGGCACGACCGGCTTACAGGACTATTTTGGTGAGCACAAATTTCCCTTTCCCCTTCCTAATTTTCTAATCTCTCCTGTGCCTGAGACAATAGTTCTGCGTCCTCAAATCTATAGTGAGATTCAAATTCTCACCAATCCTATAGACACCCTCCACCTTGTCATACATCATCCAATTTCAGCCTGTTACATTGAGGTGTAATCTCTACTGGGCCTGAGACAATAGTTCAGCGTCCTCAAATCTATAGTGAGATTCAAATTCTCACCAGTCCTATAGACACCCTCCACCTTGTCATACACCATCCAATTTCAGCCTGCTACATTGAGGTGTAATCTCTCCTGGGCTTGAGAAAATAGTTCTGCGTCCTCAAATCTATAGTGAGATTCATATTCTCACCAATCCTATAAACACCCTCCACCTTGTCATACACCATCCAATTTCAGCCTGTTACATTGAGGTGTAATCTCTCCTGGGCCTGAGACAATAGTTCTGCGTCCTCAAATCTACAGTGAGATTCAAATTCTCACTAATCCTATAGACACCCTCCACCTTGTCAAACACCATCCAATTTTAGCCTGTTACATTGAGGTGTATTCTCTACTGGGCCTGAGACAATAGTTCAGCGTCCTCAAATCTATAGTGAGATCCAAATTCTCACCAATCCTATAGACACCCTCCACCTTGTCATACACCATAAAATTTCAGCCTGTTACATTGAGGTTTAATCTCTACTGGGTCTGAGACAATAGTTCAGCTTCTTCAAATCTATAGTGAGATCCAAATTCTCACCAATACGATAGACACCCTCCACCTTGTCAAACACCATCCAATTTCAGCCTGTGTCATTGAAGTGTAATCTCTACTGGGCTTGAGACGATAGTTCAGCGTCCTCAAATCTATAGTGAGATTCAAATTCTCACCAATCCTATAGACACCCTCCACCTTGTCATACACCATCCAATTTCAGCCTGTTACATTGAGGTGTAATCTCTACTGGGCCTGAGACAATAGTTCTGCTTCCTCAAATCTACAGTGAGATTCAAATTCTCACTAATCCTATAGACACCCTCCACCTTGTCATACACCTCCAATTTCAGCCTGTTACATTGAAGTGTAATCTCTCCTGGACCTGAGACAATAGTTCTGCATCCTCAAATCTATAGTGAGATTCAAATTCTCACCAATCCGATAGACACCATCCACCTTGTCATACACCATCGAATTTCAGCCTGTTTCTTTGAAGTGTAATCTCTACTGGGCCTGAGACAATAGTTCAGCATGCTCAAATCTATAGTGAGATTCAAATTCTCACTAATCCTATAGACACCCTCCACCTTGTCATACACCATCCAATTTCAGCCTGTTACATTGAGGTGTAATCTCTCCTGTGCCTGAGACAATAGTTCTGCGTCCTCAAATCTATAGTGAGATTCAAATTCTCACCAATCCTATAGACACCCTCCACCTTGTCATACACCATCCAATTTCAGCCTGTTACATTGAGGTGTATTCTCTACTGGGCCTGAGACAATAGTTCAGCATCCTCAAATCTATAGTGAGATTCATATTCTCACCAATCCGATAGACGCTCTCCACCTTGTCATACACCATCCAATTTCAGCCTGTTTCTTTGAGGTGTTTAATATGTACTGTGCCTGAGACAATAGTTCAGCGTGCTCAAATCTTTAGTGAGATTCCATTTCTCACCAATCCTTTAGACTCCCTCCACCTTGTCATACACCATCCAATTTCAGCCTGTTACATTGAGGTGTAATCTCTGCTGGGCTTGAGACAATAGTTCAGCGTCCTCAAATCTATAGTGAGATCCAAATTCTCACCAATACGACAGACACCCTCCACCTTGTCATACACCATCCAATTTCAGCCTGTTACATTGAGGTGTAATCTCTCCTGGGCCTGAGACAATAGTTCTGCTTCCTCAAATCTACAGTGAGATTCAAATTCTTACTAATCCTATAGACACCCTCCACCTTGTCATACACCATCCAATTTCAGCCTTTTACATTGAGGTGTAATCTCTCCTGGGCCTGAGACAATAGTTCTGCATCCTCAAATCTATAGTGAGATTCAAATTCTCACCAATCCTATAGACACCCTCCACCTTGTCATACACCATACAATTTCAGCCTGTTACATTGAGGTGTAATCTCTCCTGTGCCTGAGACAATAGTTCTGCGTCCTCAAATCTATAGTGAGATTCAAATTCTCACCAATCCTTTAGACTCCCTCCACCTTGTCATACACCATCCAATTTCAGCCTGTTACATTGAGGTGTAATCTCTGCTGGGCTTGAGACAATAGTTCAGCGTCCTCAAATCTATAGTGAGATCCAAATTCTCACCAATACGACAGACACCCTCCACCTTGTCATACACCATCCAATTTCAGCCTGTTACATTGAGGTGTAATCTCTCCTGGGCCTGAGACAATAGTTCTGCTTCCTCAAATCTACAGTGAGATTCAAATTCTTACTAATCCTATAGACACCCTCCACCTTGTCATACACCATCCAATTTCAGCCTGTTACATTGAGGTGTAATCTCTCCTGGGCCTGAGACAATAGTTCTGCATCCTCAAATCTATAGTGAGATTCAAATTCTCACCAATCCTATAGACACCCTCCACCTTGTCATACACCATACAATTTCAGCCTGTTACATTGAGGTGTAATCTCTCCTGTGCCTGAGACAATAGTTCTGCGTCCTCAAATCTATAGTGAGATTCAAATTCTCACCAATCCTATAGACACCCTCCACCTTGTCATACACCATCCAATTTCAGCCTGTTACATTGAGGTGTATTCTCTACTGAGCCTGAGACAATAGTTCAGCATCCTCAAATCTATAGTGAGATTCATATTCTCACCAATACGATAGACACCCTCCACCTTGTCATACACCATCCAATTTCAGCCTGTTTCTTTGAGGTGTTTAATATCTACTGTGCCTGAGACAATAGTTCAGCGTGCTCAAATCTGTAGTGAGATTCCATTTCTCACCAATCCTTTAGACACCCTCCACCTTGTCATACACCATCCAATTTCAGCCTGTTACATTGAGGTGTAATCTCTACTGGGCTTGAGACAATAGTTCAGCGTCCTCAAATCTATAGTGAGATCCAAATTCTCACCAATACGATAGACACCCTCCACCTTGTCATACACCATCCAATTTCAGCCTGTTACATTGAGGTGTAATCTCTCCTGGGCCTGAGACAATAGTTCTGCTTCCTCAAATCTACAGTGAGATTCAAATTCTTACTAATCCTATAGACACCCTCCACCTTGTCATACACCATCCAATTTCAGCCTGTTACATTGAGGTGTAATCTCTCCTGGGCCTGAGACAATAGTTCAGTGTCCTCAAATCTATAGTGAGATTCAAATTCTCACCAATCCTATAGACACCCTCCACCTTGTCATACACCATCCAATTTCAGCCTGTTACATTGAGGAGTATTCTCTACTGGGCCTGAGACAATAGTTCAGCGTCCTCAAATCTATAGTGAGATCCAAATTCTCACCAATCCGATAGACACCCTCCACCTTGTCATACACCATCCAATTTCAGCCTGTTTTTTTGAAGTGTAATCTCTACTGGGCCTGAGACAATAGTTCTGCTTCCTCAAATCTATAGTGAGATCCAAATTCTCACCAATCCGATAGACACCCTCCACCTTGTCATACACCATCCAATTTCAGCCTGTTTTTTTGAAGTGTAATCTCTACTGGGCCTGAGACAATAGTTCTGCTTCCTCAAATCTAAAGTGAGATTCAAATTCTCACTAATCCCATAGACACCCTCCACCTTGTCATACACCATCCAATTTCAGCCTGTTACATTGAGGTGTAGTCTCTCCTGGGCCTGAGACAATAGTTCAGCGTCCTCAAATCTATAGGGAGATTCAAATTCTCACAATCCTATAGACACCCTCCACCTTGTCATGCACCATCCAATTTCAGCCTGTTACATTGAGGTGTAATCTCTCCTGGGCCTGAGACAATAGTTCAGACTCCTCAAATCTGTAGTGAGATTCAAATTCTCACCAATCCTATAGACACCCTCCACCTTGCCATTCACCATCCAATTTCAGCCTGTTACATTGATGTGTAATCTCTCCTAGGCCTGAGACAATAGTTCTGCGTCCTCAAATCTACTGTGAGATTCAAATTCTCACCAATCCTATAGACATCCTCCACCTTGTCATACACCATCCAATTTCAGCCTGTTACATTGAGGTGTAATCTCTACTGGGCCTGAGACAATAGTTCTGCGTCCTCAAATCTATAGTGAGATTCAAATTCTCACTAATCCTATAGACTCCCTCCACCTTGTCATACACCATCCAATTTCTGCCTGTTACATTGAGGTGTAATCTCTACTGGGCATGAGACAATAGTTCTGCGTCCTCAAATCTATAGTGAGATTCAAATTCTCACCAATCCTATAGACACCCTCCACCTTGTCATACACCATCCAATTTCAGCCTGTTACATTGAGGTGTATTCTCTACTGGGCCTGAGACAATAGTTCAGCATCCTCAAATCTATAGTGAGATTCATATTCTCACCAATCCGATAGACACTCTCCACCTTGTCATACACCATCCAATTTCAGCCTGTTTCTTTGAGGTGTTTAATATGTACTGTGCCTGAGACAATAGTTCAGCGTGCTCAAATCTTTAGTGAGATTCCATTTCTCACCAATCCTTTAGACTCCCTCCACCTTGTCATACACCATCCAATTTCAGCCTGTTACATTGAGGTGTAATCTCTGCTGGGCTTGAGACAATAGTTCAGCGTCCTCAAATCTATAGTGAGATCCAAATTCTCACCAATACGACAGACACCCTCCACCTTGTCATACACCATCCAATTTCAGCCTGTTACATTGAGGTGTAATCTCTCCTGGGCCTGAGACAATAGTTCTGCTTCCTCAAATCTACAGTGAGATTCAAATTCTTACTAATCCTATAGACACCCTCCACCTTGTCATACACCATCCAATTTCAGCCTGTTACATTGAGGTGTAATCTCTCCTGGGCCTGAGACAATAGTTCTGCATCCTCAAATCTATAGTGAGATTCAAATTCTCACCAATCCTATAGACACCCTCCATCTTGTCATACACCATACAATTTCAGCCTGTTACATTGAGGTGTAATCTCTCCTGTGCCTGAGACAATAGTTCTGCGTCCTCAAATCTATAGTGAGATTCAAATTCTCACCAATCCTATAGACACCCTCCACCTTGTCATACACCATCCAATTTCAGCCTGTTACATTGAGGTGTATTCTCTACTGAGCCTGAGACAATAGTTCAGCATCCTCAAATCTATAGTGAGATTCATATTCTCACCAATACGATAGACACCCTCCACCTTGTCATACACCATCCAATTTCAGCCTGTTTCTTTGAGGTGTTTAATAGCTACTGTGCCTGAGACAATAGTTCAGCGTGCTCAAATCTGTAGTGAGATTCCATTTCTCACCAATCCTTTAGACACCCTCCACCTTGTCATACACCATCCAATTTCAGCCTGTTACATTGAGGTGTAATCTCTACTGGGCTTGAGACAATAGTTCAGCGTCCTCAAATCTATAGTGAGATCCAAATTCTCACCAATACGATAGACACCCTCCACCTTGTCATACACCATCCAATTTCAGCCTGTTACATTGAGGTGTAATCTCTCCTGGGCCTGAGACAATAGTTCTGCTTCCTCAAATCTACAGTGAGATTCAAATTCTTACTAATCCTATAGACACCCTCCACCTTGTCATACACCATCCAATTTCAGCCTGTTACATTGAGGTGTAATCTCTCCTGGGCCTGAGACAATAGTTCAGTGTCCTCAAATCTATAGTGAGATTCAAATTCTCACCAATCCTATAGACACCCTCCACCTTGTCATACACCATCCAATTTCAGCCTGTTACATTGAGGAGTATTCTCTACTGGGCCTGAGACAATAGTTCAGCGTCCTCAAATCTATAGTGAGATCCAAATTCTCACCAATCCGATAGACACCCTCCACCTTGTCATACACCATCCAATTTCAGCCTGTTTTTTTGAAGTGTAATCTCTACTGGGCCTGAGACAATAGTTCTGCTTCCTCAAATCTATAGTGAGATCCAAATTCTCACCAATCCGATAGACACCCTCCACCTTGTCATACACCATCCAATTTCAGCCTGTTTTTTTGAAGTGTAATCTCTACTGGGCCTGAGACAATAGTTCTGCTTCCTCAAATCTAAAGTGAGATTCAAATTCTCACTAATCCCATAGACACCCTCCACCTTGTCATACACCATCCAATTTCAGCCTGTTACATTGAGGTGTAGTCTCTCCTGGGCCTGAGACAATAGTTCAGCGTCCTCAAATCTATAGGGAGATTCAAATTCTCACCAATCCTATAGACACCCTCCACCTTGTCATGCACCATCCAATTTCAGCCTGTTACATTGAGGTGTAATCTCTCCTGGGCCTGAGACAATAGTTCAGACTCCTCAAATCTGTAGTGAGATTCAAATTCTCACCAATCCTATAGACACCCTCCACCTTGCCATTCACCATCCAATTTCAGCCTGTTACATTGATGTGTAATCTCTCCTAGGCCTGAGACAATAGTTCTGCGTCCTCAAATCTACTGTGAGATTCAAATTCTCACCAATCCTATAGACATCCTCCACCTTGTCATACACCATCCAATTTCAGCCTGTTACATTGAGGTGTAATCTCTACTGGGCCTGAGACAATAGTTCTGCGTCCTCAAATCTATAGTGAGATTCAAATTCTCACTAATCCTATAGACTCCCTCCACCTTGTCATACACCATCCAATTTCTGCCTGTTACATTGAGGTGTAATCTCTACTGGGCATGAGACAATAGTTCTGCGTCCTCAAATCTATAGTGAGATTCAAATTCTCACCAATAATAGTTACACCTTCTACCTTGTTTTACAGTACCATATAGCTGGTGGTGTTTTGGGTACATTTTCACAAAAATGAGGAAATATGTTGGAAGAAGCCATGGAAGTGGGCGGGAGTTGCCAGCTGGTCCCGATGGTGCTGGTGGTGTTGCACCTGTTGGTAGTGGCAAAAGCACAATAGCACCTAAGGCAGGAGGTATTGAGCCTGTGTCATCGTCTGGCTCCACAAGGCCTCGAAGGCTGTCTTTTCTGGTAGTAGGTAAACCACTTTTAAAGCCAGAGCTTCAGGAGCAAGTTTTGGCTTACATTGCTGACACAGCCTCCAGCTCTCTCGCCTCCTCTTCTGAAGTTTCAAAAAATAAAAGCACTGAGTCGTCAGTGGAGGCTCCTGGTCAGGAACAACACCTTTCCTTGTGTCCTTCACCCCACCATATGCAGCTCTCAAGTCCAGCTCACCCTACCAGAGACTCTGAGTAGGACAAGAAAGTACTCATCCTCTCATTCGCGTACACTGGCTTTGAACGCCCACATTGCGAAACTAATCTCGTTAGAGATGATGCCCTACCGGTTGGGCATCATCAGTACCACGCTATGACCTACCCAGTCGGCACTTCTTTTCGCGAAAAGCCATCCCAGCCCTCCACGTGCATGTGAAAGACCGCATTGTCCATGCACTCAAGCAATCAGTGAGTGGAAAGGTGCACCTCACAACAGATGCATGGTCCAGTAGGCATGGCCAGGGCCATTACGTGTCCATCACTGCGCACTGGGTTAATGTGGTGGATGCATGGTCCACAGAGGACAGCGGCGGTGGGACAGTGCTGCCTAGCCCACGTTATAGGAAACAGTTGGCTGTAGGCGTTCGACCCTCCTCCTCCTGAAGCGAAAGCTCGTCCACAGAGAGCAGTCGCACGAGCACTCCATCCGCAGCTGCCAGTGTTGCACACGAGTTGTCCCACTATCGAACAGCTAGTGGTAAGCGTCAGCAGGCTGTGTTGAAGATGATGTGTTTGGGCGACAACAGACACACCGCGGAGGTACTGGCCTACTACTTGCAGCGACTAACTGAGTCATGGCTGGGCAGTCTACATCTTGAGGCAGGCAAGGTAGTTAGTGATAACGGCCGGAATTTTGTGGCAGCCAAAGCCCTTTCAAAACTCAGACACATGCCTTGCCTGGCTCACACCTTGAACCTGGTGGTGCAGTGCTTCCTCAATAATTATCCGGAGTTAACACCCCTGCTCCATAAGGTGCGAAGACAGTGCTCGCACATCCGCCGGTAGCCTGTTCACTCTAGTCATATACAGAAGCTGCAGCGATTGCTCCACCTTCCCAAGCACCACCTAATTATCAACGTTGCAACAAGGTGGAACTCCACCCTGCACATGGTTCAGAGGCTGTGCAAATAGAGGCAGGCTGTAATGCATTTGTGAGAGGATACACGGGCAGGCAGTTTGCAGGCAGACATGGAGTTGTCTGGTGTGCAGTGGTCGAAGCTGAAAGACCTCTGTAAAGTCCTTCAGTGTTTTGAGGAATGCACACGGCTGGTAAGCGCAGACGACGCTATCATAAGCATGAGCATCCCACTTATGCGTCTGCTCATGCAAACTTTGACGCACATTAAGGAGCAGGCATCTGCAGCCAAGGAGGAAGAGGAGGAGGGAAGCCTTGATGACAGTCAGCCATTGTCTGCTCAGGGAAGTCTTGTGGACGAGGTGGAGGAAGAAGAGGAAGAGGAGAAGGAGGAGGTTGATTGGGATGATTAGTTTGGGGAGGAGGATGCTTCTCAGTGGGCAAGAAAAAATGTTGGCGTGGCAAGGTCAGGTACAGAGTTTGTGCGTGACTGGAGGGATGTTGATTTGCCAGAAAGTGCTCCTCCACCCAACACTCGCAGTGCATCATTGACACCTGGAACATTGGCCCACATGTCTGATTATGCCTTGCAGATCCTAAAAAGGGACCCTGCATTGCCAAAATGATGAATGATGATGACTAGAGTTGAGCGAAACGGGTCGAAAAAATTCAAAAGTCGCCGACTTTTGGCAAAGTCGGGTTTCATGAAACGAAACCCGACCCTAGGATGAGGTCGGCCACGAGGTCGGCGACTTACGCGCCAAAGTCGCGTTTCAAAAGTTTGTTTTGCGCTCTTTTTCAGCCAATCAGGATCCACGGACACTGTGGGCAACGTGATGACATAGGCACGGGTCACCACCATCTTTCAGAAGGGCATGCAAGTGATTGGCTTGCTTTGGTGGGCGTCACAGGGGGTATAAAAGGGCGTGCACGCCGACCGCCATCTTACTTCTGCCGATCTTAGTATAGGGAGAGGTTGCTGCTGATTCTGTAGGGAGAGCGTTAGGCAGGGAAGAAGACAAAAAAACTGCTTCTACTGCTAGCGATTTGGCATGCACAACACACCAGTCACTGTGTGTCCAGTGCAAGGGGAGGCTATATAGTGGTGTATCAGTGGTGTTGGTTGTTGGGCTGCCTTTTAAGGCTTCCTGACAGGCTGGCATTGCTGTTTACCCACTGCTCCGCAAACTGCTTTTTAAAAGCAATCCCAATTTTTTTTTTTTGTCCTGCTGAGAAGAAAAAAAAACTGCTTCTGCTGCTAGCAATTTGGCCTGCACAACACACCAGTCACTGTGTGTGCAGTGCAAGGGGAGGCTATATAGTGGTGTATCAGTGGTGTTGGCTGTTGGGCTGCCTTCTAAGGCTTCCTGACAGGCTGGCATTGCTGTTTACCCACTGCTCCGCAAACTGCTTTTTTAAAAGCAATCCAATCTCCCTTATCCTCTAGTCACTTTTGTCACAGCTTTGCCATCGAGCCTGTCACATAGCGCTCAGATATTCATTGGGCCTCACACAATCCAAAAGTGTCCAGTGTCCAAAAGTGTGTGCAGAGATTCAAAATCTCCCTTATCCTCTAGTCACTTTTGTCACAGCAGTGCCATCGAGCCTGTCACATAGCGCTCAGATATCAGTGGGCCTCACACAATCCAAAAGTGTCCAGTGTCCAAAAGTGTGTGCAGATATTCAAAATCTCCCTTATCCTCTAGTCACTTTTGTCACAGCAGTGCCATCGAGCCTGTCACATAGCGCTCAGATATCAGTGGGCCTCACACAATCCAAAAGTGTCCAGTGTCCACAAGTGTGTGCAGAAATTCAAAATCTCCCTTATCCTCTAGTCACTTTTGTCACAGCAGTGCCATCGAGCCTGTCACATAGCGCTCAGATATCAGTGGGCCTCACACAATCCAAAAGTGTCCAGTGTCCAAAAGTGTGTGCAGATATTCAAAATCTCCCTTATCCTCTAGTCACTTTTGTCACAGCAGTGCCATCGAGCCTGTCACATAGCGCTCAGATATCAGTGGGCCTCACACAATCCAAAAGTGTCCAGTGTCCAAAAGTGTGTGCAGATATTCAAAATCTCCCTTATCCTCTAGTCACTTTTGTCACAGCAGTGCCATCGAGCCTGTCACATCGCGCTCAGATATCAGTGGGCCTCACACAATCCAAAAGTGTCCAGTGTCCAAAAGTGTGTGCAGATATTCAAAATCTCCCTTATCCTCTAGTCACTTTAGTCACAGCAGTGCCATCGAGCCTGTCACATAGCGCTCAGATATCAGTGGGCCTCACACAATCCAAAAGTGTCCAGTGTCCAAAAGTGTGTGCAGATATTCAAAATCTTCCTTATCCTCTAGTCACTTTTGTCACAGCAGTGCCATCGAGCCTGTCACATAGCACTCAGATATCAGTGGGCCTCACACAATCCAAAAGTGTCCAGTGTCCAAAAGTGTGTGCAGATATTCAAAATCTCCCTTATCCTCTAGTCACTTTTGTCACAGCAGTGCCATCGAGCCTGTCACATAGCGCTCAGATATCAGTGGGCCTCACACAATCCAAAAGTGTCCAGTGTCCAAAAGTGTGTGCAGATATTCAAAATCTCCCTTATCCTCTAGTCACTTTTGTCACAGCAGTGCCATCGAGCCTGTCACATAGCGCTCAGATATCAGTGGGCCTCACACAATCCAAAAGTGTCCAGTGTACAAAAGTGTGTGCAGATATTCAAAATCTCCCTTATCCTCTAGTCACTTTTGTCACAGCAGTGCCATCGAGCCTGTCACATAGCGCTCAGATATCAGTGGGCCTCACACAATCCAAAAGTGTCCAGTGTCCAAAAGTGTGTGCAGATATTCAAAATCTCCCTTATCCTCTAGTCACTTTTGTCACAGCAGTGCCATCGAGCCTGTCACATAGCGCTCAGATATCAGTGGGCCTCACACAATCCAAAAGTGTCCACAAGTGTGTGCAGAAATTCAAAATCTCCCCTGCCCTATAGACACCTTGTACCTTGTTTTACATTACTATATAGTTTGTTGGATTTTGTCTACATTTCTACCAAAAATGAGGAAGGCTGGTGGAAGAGGCCGTGGAATTGGGCGGGGGTTGGCAGCTGGTAATGATGGTGTTGGTGGTGGATCTGATGGTAGTGGCAAGAGCAAAATAGGACCGAATGCAGGAGGTGCTGACCCTGCGTCATCGTCTGGCTACATAAGGCCTCGAACGCTTAGTTTTCTAGGAGTTGGCAAACCGCTTTTAAAGCCAGAGCATCAGGAAAAAGTTTTGTCTTACATTGCTGACTCAGCCTCCAGCTCTATCGCCTCCTCTTCTTCAGTTGTAAAAAGTAAAAGCACTGAGTCGTCATTGGAGGCTCATGTTCATGAACCACACCTTTCCTTGTGTCCTTCACCCCAACCAAGATTGAAGGATGACGCAGGCCATACTACTGATTACTCCATGGAGCTGTTTTCACATACCATGCCTGGATTATCAAGTGAAATGGTGAATTACCCAGGCCAAGATGAATCTGACATGGAGTGCACTGATGCACAGCCGCTGATGGATGATTCTGCTGGTACATTCACTCAGAGCACTACATTGTCCTCGCAGTGTACAGAGCCAGATTCTGACCCTGATGAGACTCAGGTGCCCCTTCCCGCACACTATACCACCATACACGGTGACACAGAGGAAGGTGCACATGACATAGAAGAAGAGGTGATGGATGACCCAGTTGTTGACCCAGATTGGCATCCATTGGGAGAAGAGGGTGCTGCTTCCAATAGCTCAGATGAGGAGCATCCACAGCAGACATCGACATCGCAACAGCTGTTATCTGGCAGGCCCGGAGCACTCCAAAGACAGGTTCCAAACATCAAAAGAGTTGCTGGACAGCTTGTCCAGAGGGTCAAAAGATCACAGCGTGCTAGGCCGCAAAATGTCTGCCAAAGTAGGAAGAGTGCAGTGTGGCACTTTTTTGAACAAAATCCTCATGATCAGGCCAAGGTTATCTGTAAGAAGTGCGCAAAGACCTTTAGCCGAGGGAAAAATCTGAAAAATTTGAATACCAGTTGCATGCTTAGACATTTAACCAGCATGCACTTGCAAGCGTGGACACAACACCAAACCTCAAGTGCCACATGTGCAACTGATCACAACGAAGGTAGTCAGCAACGCTACATTGTTTCCCCCACTGTAAGCCCACCGGTTAGCACAGCAGCAAATGTTGAGGTGTCGTTGCAAGACCACAGCAGTCAGGGAATCCCACTGTTATATCAACGAAATACTGATTCTAGGCCATCAGAAAGAACACCAACTCCATCACCATCATCAACCCTCTCTCAGTCCGCCCTGTCCACCGCTACTTCCACCATATGCAGCTCTCAAGTCCAGCTCACCCTCCCAGACACTATGAGTAGGTCAAGAAAGTACTCAGTCTCTCATCCGCGTACACTGGGTTTGAACGCCCACATTGCCAAACTAATCTCGTTTGAGATGATGCCCTTTCGGTTGGTGGAAAGCACAGCTTTCCGCGAACTCATGGCCTATGCAGTACCACGCTATGACCTACCCAGTCGCCACTTCTTCTCTCGCAAAGCCATCCCAGCCCTCTACCATCATGTGAAAGACCGCATTGTCCATGCACTCAAGCAGTCAGTGAGCGGAAAGGTGCACCTCACAACTGATGCATGGTCCAGTCGGCATGGCCAGGGCCGTTACGTGTCCATCACTGCGCACTGGGTTAATGTGGTGGATGCAGGGTCCACAGGGGACAGCGGTGGTGGGACAGTGCTGCCTAGCCCACGGTATAGGAAACAGTTGGCTGTAGGCATTCGACCCGCCTCCTCCTTCACCTCCTCCAGAAGTGAAAGCTCGTCCACAGAGCGCAGTCGTACGAGCACTCCATCTGCAGCTGCCACTGTTGCACACGATGTGTCCCCCTATCGAGCAGCTAGTGGAAAGCATCAGCAGGCTGTGTTGCAGATGATGTGTTTGGGCGACAGGCACACCGCCGAGGTGCTGGCCGAGTACTTGAAGCGACAAACTGAGTCATGGCTGGGCAGTGTACATCTTGAGGCAAGCAAGGTAGTTAGTGATAACGGCCGTAATTTTGTGGCAGCCATAGCCCTTTCAAAACTCAGCCACATACCTTGCTTGGCTCACACCTTGAACCTGGTGGTGCAGTGCTTCCTCAAAAATTATCCAGAGTTAACAGCCCTGCTCCAGAAGGTGCAAAGACTGTGCGCGCACATCCGCCGGTCGCCTGTACACTCCGTTCGTATGCAGAAGCTGCAGCGATTGCTCCACCTTCCCAACCACTGCCTCATTATCGACATTGCAACAAGGTGGAACTCCACCCTGCACATGGTGGAGCGGCTGTGCGAGCAGAGGCAGGCCATAATGCATTTGTGGGAGGATACACAACCAGGCACTTTGAGAGCAGACATGGAGTTGACAGGTGTGCAGTGGTCGAAGCTGAAAGACCTTTGTAAAGTCCTTCAGTGTTTTGAGGAATGCACACGGCTGGTAAGCGCAGATGACGCCATCCTAAGCATGAGCATCCCACTTATGCGTCTGCTCATGCAAACTTTGACGCACCTTAAGGAGCAGGCGTCTGCAGCCAATGTTGATGAGGAGGAAGAGGAGGAGGGAATCCTTGATGACATTCAGCCATTGTCTGCTCAGGGACCTCTCCTGGACGAGGTGGAGGAAGAAGAGGAGGAGGAGGAGGATGATGGGGATGATTACTTAGGGGAGGAGGATGCATCTCGTGGGGCAAGTGAAAATGTTGGCGTGGCAAGGTCTGGTACAGGGTTTGTGCGTGACTGGAGGGATGTGGATTTGACAGAAAGTGCTCCTCCACCCAGCACTCGCAGTGCATCATTGACACCGGGAACATTGGCCCACATGTCAGATTATGCCTTGCGGATCCTAAAAAGGGACCCCCGTATTGCCAAAATGATGAACGATGACGACTACTGGTTTGCCAGCATCCTGGATCCACGCTATAAAGGCAAATTACAAAACATCATGCCACAGGAGAACCTTGACCTAATATTGGCTAATAAACAAGCAACTCTGGTAAATCGGTTGCTTGAGGCATTCCCAGCACACAGCAGCGGTGATGGTTCTCACACGAGCCGTACGGGCTGGGGGCAGCTTGGCAGAGGTGTTCGTGGTGCACACAGCAGAAGTGGCGTTGGAGACAGGGGTTTCATGACAATGTTGTGGACTGATTTTTCAAATACCGCTCACACAACTGGTAATACTGCATCGATGGAAAGTGACAGGAGACAGCAGTTGTCAACTATGGTAACAAACTACTTTTCCTCCCATATCGATGTTCTCCCACACAGGTCATTCCCCTTTGACTATTGGGCCGCTAAACTGGACACCTGGCCTGAATTGGCCCAATATGCCTTACAGGAGCTCGCTTGCCCAGCTGCAAGTGTGCTATCGGAAAGAGTCTTCAGTGCAGCTGGATCAATCCTGACAGAAAAAAGGACCCGTCTGTCAACCCAAAATGTGGATGATCTAACCTTCATTAAAATGAACCACGCATGGGTTTCCAAGGATTTTGTCCCACCTTCCCCTGATGACACATAGGGTGACAGAAAAATGGCTTGCTTTGGTCCACCTCTTCCTGGTACTTCACCTATTTCGCCTTTTGCATCAGCTGAATGTCCAACATCAACATATGCCACTTTCTAAAACTCCCTAACTGTGCTGCCTCCCCCCCATGGCCGGGGTCACCACCTACCGCACGACACCGTGCGAGTGCCGTTGCCCTGGACAGGTGGGTAGGCCGACTCTTGGGCGTGGGCACTGGCACAGGGTCCCTCATAGTGCAATCAAGTGTCTCTGACGGTGGTGGTGCACACCCGCCGTCAGACACACCGCTGTACTATGAGGGGCCCAGTGCCAGTACCGACGCCCACGAGTGGGCCCCCCTTGCTTGGGCAGGGCCCCAGCATTTGCAATCTTTACCTCTCCCTGCTCCTCCGCTGTGTAATCTGGGCCGTCAAATCCATACTGTGCCTGACACCGTCTGAGCCTGCCTCCTGAGACATATATTTTGAATGTGTACGCTATCCATACATGTTATCCAGGGATACGGTACCCTTTCTAACCTTTGTGCAATCACGTGCAATCCATACTGGGCCTAACACCGTCTGAGCCTGCCTCATGCTGTATAGACATATATTTTGAATGTGTACGCTATCCATACATGTTATCCGGGGATACGGTACCCTTTCTAACCTTTGTGCAATCACGTGCAATCCATACTGGGCCTAACACCGTCTGAGCCTGCCTCCTGAGACATATATTTTGAATGTGTACGCTATCCATACATGTTATCCAGGGATACGGTACCCTTTCTAACCTTTGTGCAATCACATGCAATCCATACTGGGCCTAACACCGTCTGAGCCTGCCTCCTGAGACATATATTTTGAATGTGTACGCTATCCATACATGTTATCTGGGGATACGGTACCCTTTCTCACCTTTGTGCAATCACGTGTAATCCATACTGGGCGTGAGAACGGCTGGCGAGCTGTTAAGCAAGCTACAGCACCTGTCCAGACAAGTACAGGGATTCCCTAGCGAGGAGACTTATTTGATTGTTTTCAATGTTGGGACAGCAATTTTTGGGGAGCACTATACTCTGGAGAATGATAGATGGGGCCCACCATACACTGGAACATTCCAAAGGTGGACATCAGACACTGGAGCAGCATTTACAGGGCCCATTATACACTAGAGCATTAGAAATGGGGCCCATTATGTTTGGAGCATTATTTGGGCCCATAAGACAGTGGAGCTTCATCCATGGGGACCAACATATACTGTAGCATTATGTGGAGCTCATCATATACTGTTTCAAACATTATATGGGACCAATGATTCTGTATGGAGAAATAGATGGGCCTCGTCATGAGATGTAAAAAGTGAGGTATTTTTCATTGTACTATACCGCTATTTCTCTGCCGTATCGGAGCATGATGAGTTGTGGTATGTGTTAAAGGGGCGCTCTTTCACCCAGGGCACATGAAAACCTGGAGCCAGCCCTCCCCCCCACAGTTTGTAGCCAAATAACCCCCTTTTTTCAGTGCGTAACTTGTATTATGAAGTTAATTAAGGTTGACAAGCTTAAGAAAGAAGAATTGATGCTTTTGGCATTCAAATGGGCACTGTAGGTGTGTTTCCTGTCCTCCTCTCACTGCCGACTTTTATTCCCCATTGACTTACATTGGGTTTCGTGTTTCGGGACGACCCTGACTTTTCCCTATAATCGGACGATCTTGCTCGACCCGACTTTTGGAAAAGTCGGGTTTCACGAAACGAAACGCGACCCTAAAAAACCAAAAGTCGCTCAACTCTAATGATGACTACTGGTTGGCCAGCATTCTGGATCCACGCTATAAAGGCAAATTCCAAAACATCATGCCACAGGAGAACCTAGAGCTAATATTGGCTAACAAACAAGCAACTCTGGTAAACCGTTTGTTTGAGCACACAGCACACAGCGGCGGTGATGTTTTTCCAACGAGCCGTAGGGGGCAACATGAAAGAGGTGTTCGTGGTGCACACATCCGAAGTGGCGTTGGATACAGGGGTTTCATGACCATGTTGTGGACTGACTTTTCAAGTATCGCTCACACGACTGGTAAAACTGCATCGATCGATAGTGACAGGGGACAGCTGTTGTCAACTATGGTAACAAACTACTTCTCCTCCCATATCGATGTTCTCCCTCACAGGTCATTCCCCTTTGACTATTGGGCCAGTAAACTTGACACCTGGCCTGAATTGGCACAATATGCCTTACAGGAGCTTGCTTGCCCTGCTGCTAGTGTGTTATCTGAACGAGTCTTCAGTGCTGCTGGATCAATCCTGACAGAAAAAAGGACCCGTCTGTCGACCCAAAATGTTGATGATCTAACCTTCATTAAAATGAACCATGCATGGGTTTCAAAGGATTTTGTCCCACCCACCTCTGCTGACACGTAGGTTGCCAGAAAAATGGCTTGCTTTTGTCCTCCTCTTCCGCGGACTTCTCCAATTGCTCCATTTGCTGCTGATGAATGTCAAACATCAACATATGCCATTTTTTCCACCTCCCTAACTGGGCTGCCTCCCCCCACAGGGTCAGGGTCACCACCTGGCACACGCACCCGTGCGAGTGCCATTGCCCTGGACCGGTGGGTGGGCACACTCTTTGGCAACGGCACTGGCACAAGGTCCCTCCTAGTAGAATCAAGTGTCTCTGACGGTGGTGGTGCACACCCGCCGTCAGACACACCTGTGTACTATGAGGGGCCCTGTACCAGTACCGCCGCCCACGAGTGGGCTCCCCCCGCTTACTCAGGGCATCAACACTTGCAATACTTACCTCTCCCTGCTCCACCACTGTGTAGTCTGGCCTGTTAAATACTTCACTGGGACTGCCAATACAAATTTGGTGAAATGATAGATGATGGTTAAGACGTAGCTATGCCCTGTCCTGCTGGGCTCTATCTTCAGATGATCAATGGCTTCCATTTGTTATGGACGTCGACTCACAATGAGATGCAGTGGTGGTTTATCATCAGCTTTCACGGTTTTCCGACTCACAGACGTGTGACATTCCTGCCCCCATTTTTAAATGTGTCCTCTCATGCCAATCCAATAGAATCGCCTACGGCCTGTGGCTTGTGTCTTTTGCACTCCAAAGTTACCTGACAGATCATGATAGGAAGTGAGGACAATGTCTACATCTGTCCCTGTCATCACAATTTGATGGAGATGAGTAACGGTGATGGTTTCCACGGTGCTGCGATACAGCAAACCTTTCTTCACAAGAACTGTTTTCGCTGTCTCCACAGACAAAGTAAGTGAGGGTCAGCATCGCCTCTGAGAATTCTCCCAGAAGTTTTTGCCGTGATCAGTAATTCTAAAATTTCTGCAATCAGTCGACTTTTCGTATGTACTTGTATCCATCTCGTTTCTTCTTGCGGAGAGTCTGGACTGTCTTACTGAGACTGAAATGTAGATGAAGATTGAAAAATACCCCAACAGTGTATACTGGTGTACGCTTCGAATACATAACCCTTTTTCTACTTTTTAGATTCTTGTCTAATCCATACTGAGGCTGTGAGTGTCTTTGTCGGACTCCGGAAATATACACGCAGATTTTTAATGTTTAAACTATGCTATATATACACCTGCTATCCAGTGATACTGTACCCTTTCTCAACTTTCTACAATCACGTTGAATCCATGCTGGGCCTGAGACCGTCTGAGTCTGCCTCCTGATATATAGACATAGGTTTTTAATGTTTAAACTATGCTATATAGACCTGTTATTGGGTGATACTGTATCCTTCATTTTCACATTAATAATGGTTTTCAATGTTAATAGACTGTTTCATGGCATAGTAGCGGTGTGTGGTAGCAAGCGGTGTAGTACACCTGTCAAGGAGCTACACCGTGTGTGTTTCTAATTATTTTTTACCGCATCTTGTCCAGAAAATCCTTTTGGGCCTTGTAGCACTGTCTGCCACTCAGCAGAGGAGCCCACTAATGAACCAAGCTATGCCGCCTGTTTATGTAAAAACTGCGTGCTACTCAGCATAGGAGCCCAGCTGTTAAGCAAGCTACAGCACCTGTGGTTTGGACACTTAATTTTTTCTGGAATGCCGGTTAGGCCTAATTCCGGAATTCCGGTTGACCTGCACTTACTGGGAAATCCTCGTTCGCAGGGAAGAATTGTAATCCCAGATCCCATCACTAATGGGGTTCAGCGGGTTATCTGCACCTGTAAGCGACACATGCTGGACCTTTCAGTGTAACATGTAAGGGCATGACAGACCTGTTATTGATCGATCTCGCGTTCCAGAGCCTTGCGTGTCCCTCCAGAAAGCTTGACGCGTACCGCGAGGGCATACCGGAGTCTCGTTCGTTAACGGAATTAAGCTGACAAATCGCTAGCACAACTAAAAATGGACATCCACCACCACCCACAGAATCATCAAAGCTTGCAATCTGTCAATCTTTTCTGTAGCTGGCATGGTTGAGGTTTCCTGGGTGGAGTCGAATTAAGCCGCAGGCTCCACTCCTGTTGGTGCCCTTCTGGACATTCCTATAAGGTTCAGCTTTGCAACCTTACTGCCCCCGGAAACCAAACACTTTGCCTTCATGGACGCTGTTCAGAGGTTTGTGGGAATAACGCCGCCCGATCAGCAGTTGGCCTAATTTATAGTGGGAAGTCCGACGGTATATGATCGTCTTCTATTTCAGATTTTTACTGTTTTTTGGTATTTTACATTTTTATTCCAGCCTTTCTTGACTTCATAAGGGCATGACATGCCTATATCTGTGTCTCCTCCTCCTCCTTTTACTCCTCCACCTCTTTTCTATATGTAGTTGCCGTTTTCCATATGTTATTTTTGTATTTGAGCATTTTGTCTGCTTTGGGACACCTTTTAAGGTGTTTTGTAATTGTTTTCTATGTGTTTGTATGTGTTTATGTTTGCCTGCCATTGTTTTCAATGGTGTTCGACGTTGTTCGTCGAACGTTTGACAAACATTCGAAGAACTTGCCTCCTGTTCGACGAACCAAAACGAACTGGAACACTAGCGGGGTGGCTCAACACTACTCCTGAATATATAGACCTACATTTTTAATGTTTAAACTATGCTATATATACCTGGTATCTGGTGATACTGTACCCTTTCTGCCAGGAAGTCCTCCTCCACCCACCACTCTAAGTGTATCATTGACACCTGGAACATTGTCCCACATGTGTGATTATTTCTTGCGGATCTTCTTGTTATATTGTGGTGTGATCCATCCTGAGCGTGTGACAGTCTGTGGGTTACTCCTGCAATTTAGATGTACATTTAAAAATTATCCCAACACTAGTGTATACAGCTCTACGCTTGTGATACATTACCCATTTACTGCTTTTTATATTCTGGTCTAATCCAAACTGACCAAGTGAGAGTTATTTTCTGACTGTGGAAATAAATACTGAGATTGACAACAATGACCCCTACACTGTGTACAGCTGTACTCTTCAGATCCA
The DNA here is from genome assembly GCF_039654945.1 of Dendrobates tinctorius. Taxonomy (NCBI): domain Eukaryota; kingdom Metazoa; phylum Chordata; class Amphibia; order Anura; family Dendrobatidae; genus Dendrobates; species Dendrobates tinctorius. The sequence continues at coordinate 41,927,747 of NW_027361801.1, forward strand.
TTACCGTTTTACGGCTTTTTATATTGTGTTGTAATCCATAGTGAGCCTGAGAGCGTCTGTGTCTGCCTCCTGAAATATCTACGGAGATTTAGAATGCTTAAACTATACTATATATACCTGCTATCTGATGATACTGTACACTTTTTCTACTTTTTAGATTTTTGTCTAATTCATACTGAGCCTGTGAGCGTCTCTGTGTGACTGATGTTATATATAGGGAGATTGACAATCATCCATTGACTGTATAGAGCTGTACGCTTCTGATACAGTACCATATATCTGATGTTATTTTGGGTTCATGTTCTGCAACATTTTGAAGTTTGGTGGAAGAGGCCACGGACGTGGGCGTGGGGGGGCCAGCTGGTGCTGATGGTGGTGGTGCATCTGCTGGTAGTGGCAAAAGCACAATAGCAGCTAAGGCAGGAGGTGTTGAGCCTGTGTCATGGTCTGGTGCCGGAACACCTGGAAGGCTACCTTTTCAAGGAGTATGTTAACGGCTTTTAAAGCCAGAGCATCAGGAACTGGTTTTGGCTTGCATTGCCGAAATAGACTCCAACAAATATGCCCTTCTCTTCTGAAGTTTCAAAAAATGCAAGCACTGAGTCGTCAAGTGCTGGCTCCTGGTCAGGAAGAACCCCTTTCCTTGTGTCCTTCACCCCCACCAAAAGTGAATGATGCAGCAGGCCACACTTCACATTAGTCCATGTAGCTCTTTCAATCATACCATGCCTGGGTTATCAAGTCAAATCGTGAATTCCCCAGTCCAAGAAGAATCTGACATGGAGTGTGGGTGGCCAGCCAGGGCAATGGGGTTAATCGGTACAGGGCCGGTGTCTCAGAGGGATGTGTCACGTTGGTGGTGATGACCCGTTCCGTGGCCCTGGGCATCCATGCAAAGGGGTGAATAACGGTTATAGGTGAATGATATGTGACGCCACCTGTGGTTTCTGATCAGATTGACCCGCGCTGCAGTGTCGCTTCTCTGGGACAGATGTTGTGGTGCAGCTAAGATGTAGAAGCCCTGCACAGGTAGGGCCATAGTCGCAGGCAGATGAAAGAGTTGGTAGATGGTGTGCAGTGCAGGATGTAGCATAGCCGTGCGCCAGGTGCAGGAGAAAGATGACAGACACAGTCATGCAGTTCCTTTACCTGTACTTGGTAAGTGCCGTCCAGGACCCAGAGTACAGATGGAGAAGGAGTTGGTCAGCCTGGAAGCAAATTTGGAATTCTCTCTCTGCAGATAGGTAGTGTGGCCTCCGTTCTAGCGCTTATCTGAGGTACTCGCAGTACTGAGTTCACTGAAGTTCCCCCTGTTGACTCTCTTTTGGAACTTTCTCGTATGGCAGGCAGCCATAGCCTTTTCCTTCTGGCTCACACACGTCGCTGCTGGGGCCTCCGAGCCTTAGTTGGGAACAGAGCATTTACAGCTGCTACTTCCTCCGGTTTCTGCTGCAGGACCGTCAGTGTCCCTACAAATTCGGAGACCAGAATCCCGACCATGCACTCCAGCTAGGAGTGAGCCTTAACTCTGCTCATCCTCCAGCTCCCCTTCTCATGTCCACACACTTCCCCTTCCCTTCACAGACTGCCCTTACCTCCTCCCGACGACAGAGAGCAGCTCCTCAGCAGTCAGGTTCAGAGGTCTCCCTGCTGGCCTGGAGTGGGAATTGTGTTGTGTGTTAACTGCTAGAGAGATGCTTCATTGCTCCCAAGCATGACATCACACTCCCTAGGAGGAAGGTAATGCCACTGTGGCGACTGTACTCCTGGGGGCGCCACAAGTGCATTGATGCCCAGCCACTGCTAGATGATTCTGCTGATACATTGACCCAGACCACTACATTCCCCTCACACTCTACACAGCCAGAATCTGACCCTGATGAAACTCAGGTTCCCCTTCCAGCATACTATACCACCTTACACGGTGACAAAGAGGAAGGTGCAGATGAAAGTGCATGTTCCTTGAGCAGGTGGGGGGGCATACTCATGGGCGACGGCACTGGCACAGGCCCCTCATAGCACGTAAAAGTGTCTCTGCCGGTTGGAGGGCCCACCCAACACCAAACACACCATCGTACTATGAGGGGCCCTGTGTCAGTGCCGACGCCAATGAGTGGGCCCCCCTGCTTGCTCAGGATCACAGCACTTGCAAAGTTGAAATACTTACCTCTCCCTGCTCCACCGCCGTGACATCTTCCACGTTTCCTGACAGTGACATTCTGGTCAGAGAGCGTGATGACTTCACGTCTGTACGCCCTCTGCCTAAACAGTACAAGTGCAGTGAGATGGAAGATGGGGACGACGAGGAGTCCAGACTAGTACAGGGATTCCCTAGCGAGGAGACTTATTTAATTGTTTTCAATGTTGGGACAGCTATTTTTGGGAGCACTATACTCTGGAGAATGATATATGAGGCCCACCATACACTGGAGCATTCCAAAGGTGGACATCAGACACTGGAGCAGCATTTACAGGGCCCATTATGTACCGGAGCATTAGAAATGGGGCCCATCATATATGGAGCATTATTTGGGCCCATAACACAGTGGAGCTTCATCCATGGGGACCAACATACAGTGGGGAAAAAAAGTATTTAGTCAGTCAGCAATAGTGCAAGTTCCACCACTTAAAAAGATGAGAGGCGTCTGTAATTTACATCATAGGTAGACCTCAACTATGGGAGACATACTGAGAAAAAAAAATCCAGAAAATCACATTGTCTGTTTTTTTTTCATTTTATTTGCATATTATGGTGGAAAATAAGTATTTGGTCAGAAACAAAATTTCATCTCAATACTTTGTGATATATCCTTTGTTGGCAATGACAGAGGTCAAACGTTTTCTGTAAGTCTTCACAAGGTTGCCACACACTGTTGTTGGTATGTTGGCCCATTCCTCCATGCAGATCTCCTCTAGAGCAGTGATGTTTTTGGCTTTTCGCTTGGCAACACGGACTTTCAACTCCCTCCAAAGGTTTTCTATAGGGTTGAGATCTGGAGACTGGCTAGGCCACTCCAGGACCTTGAAATGGTTCTTACGAAGCCACTCCTTCGTTGCCCTGGCGGTGTGCTTTGGATCATTGTCATGTTGAAAGACCCAGCCACGTTTCATCTTCAATGCCCTTGCTGATGGAAGGAGGTTTGCACTCAAAATCTCACGATACATGGCCCCATTCATTCTTTCATGTACCCGGATCAGTCGTCCTGGCCCCTTTGCAGAGAAACAGCCCCAAAGCATGATGTTTCCACCACCATGCTTTACAGTAGGTATGGTGTTTGATGGATGCAACTCAGTATTCTTTTTCCTCCAAACACGACAAGTTGTGTTTCTACCAAACAGTTCCAGTTTGGTTTCATCAGACCATAGGACATTCTCCCAAAACTCCTCTGGATCATCCAAATGCTCTCTAGCAAACTTCAGACGGGCCCGGACATGTACAGGCTTAAGCAGTGGGACACGTCTGGCACTGCAGGATCTGAGTCCATGGTGGTGTAGTGTGTTACTTATGGTAGGCCTTGTTACATTGGTCCCAGCTCTCTGCAGTTCATTCACTAGGTCCCCCCGCGTGGTTCTGGGATTTTTGCTCACCGTTCTTGTGATCATTCTGACCCCACGGGGTGGGATTTTGCATGGAGCACCAGATCGAGGGAGATTATCAGTGGTCTTGTATGTCTTCCATTTTCTAATTATTGCTCCCACAGTTGATTTCTTCACTCCAAGCTGGTTGGCTATTGCAGATTCAGTCTTCCCAGCCTGGTGCAGAGCTACAATTTTGTTTCTGGTGTCCTTTGACAGCTCTTTGGTCTTCACCATAGTGGAGTTTGGAGTCAGACTGTTTGAGGGTGTGCACAGGTGTCTTTTTATACTGATAACAAGTTTAAACAGGTGCCATTACTACAGGTTATGAGTGGAGGAAAGAGGAGACTCTTAAAGAAGAAGTTACAGGTCTGTGAGAGCCAGAAATCTTGATTGCTTGTTTCTGACCAAATACTTATTTTCCACCATAATATGCAAATAAAATGAAAAAAAAACAGACAATGTGATTTTCTGGATTTTTTTTTCTCAGTTTGTCTCCCATAGTTGAGGTCTACCTATGATGTAAATTACAGACGCCTCTCATCTTTTTAAGTGGTGGAACTTGCACTATTGCTGACTGACTAAATACTTTTTTTCCCCACTGTATATTGTAGCATTATGTGGAGCTCATCATATACTGTTTCAAACATTATATGGGTCCAATGATTCTGTATGGAGAAATATATGGGCCTCACTCTGTATAGCGCACTATGCGGTGGCCATAATACTGTATGGAGTAATATACTGTCCGTTTTTGGAGCTATTGGAGAATTTAAAATAGATATCAGTCATGAGATGTAAGAAGTAAAGTATTTTTCATTGTACTATACCGCTATTTCTCTGCCGTACCAAAGGATCATGAATTGTGGCATGTGTTAAAAGAGCCCAGTGACACTCTTTGGCCCAGGCCCCACGAAAATCTGGAGCCAGCCCTACCCCCCCACAACTTTAGCCAAATAACCCCCAGTTTTCAATGCCTAACTATTATTATAAAGTAAATTAAGGTTGACAAGCTTAAGTAATAAGAATTGATGTTTTTGGCATTAAAATGGGCACTGTAGGTGCGTTTCCTGTCCTCCACTCCCTGCCAACCTTGGTTCCCCATTGACTTGCATTGGGTTTCGTGTTTCTGTCGGCCTTCGACTTTTTACGATAATCGTCTGATTTTGTTCGACCCGACTTTTGAGAAAGTCGGGTTTCATGAAACCTGACTCGACCCGAAAAAAGGCTGTAGTGAAACCTCCACCAGGGGGAGCTGGTGAGGGAAGAGAGGTTACACACTAAGAGCAGCAACAGCACAGGTGCCACAGGTAACGTGAGAGAATAGTCAGACGAACCGAGTCAGAAACTAGCAGGAGCAGACGTACCAGAAGGAGCAGCAATACACGTAGTCAAAATACCAAGCCGAGAGTCAGAAAGCCAGAACATGAGCATGGGGTCAAAAACGTGAGACAAAATACGTGGTTGGGGTACAAGCCGGGGAGTCAGATGCCAGAGAGGGAACGTAACAGCAGAGATGAATACCAAGAGACGGGGTCAGAAAGTCCGGGTCATACACGTGAATATTAGTCAAAGGCAGGAGGATCACCAAGGTACAAGGGTCAGAGGCTCTAAACTGGAAGCTTGAGCTATCACTAACACTGGTCAGCAGGCTGTGAGAGACTGAAATAGCCCAGCTAGCTCCAGAATGAGGCTGAGGAGATTAACTCCCGCATGACCAGTCCGGAGTGATGACAGCAGAAAATAAACTCCGGACTGGACCATGACAAAGGGAAAGTCGCTCAACTCTATATGCGGAGATTTACAATTATCCCTAGACTGTATAGAGCTGTACGCTTCTGATACAGTACCATATATCTGCTGGTATTTTAGGTACATTTTCACAAAAATTAGTAAGCATGGTGGATGAGGCCGCAGATGTGGGCGTGGGGGGCCAGCTGGTACTGATGGTGGTGGTGGTGCATCTGCTGGTAGTGCCAAAAGCACAATAGCAGCTAAGGCAGGAAGTGTTGAGCCTGCGTCATCGTCTGGCAAAAGAAGGCCTGTAAGGCTCCCTTTTCTGGGAGTAGGTAAACTGCTTTTAAAGCCGGAGCATCAGGAACTGGTTTTGCCTTACATTGCTGAAACAGCCTCCAGCTCTATCGCCTCTGTTGTGAGTTCATTTTCCCCTTCGTCACTGAGGTCTGGTGAACTCCCTATTCTGGTAAAGGAAGGTAATGAGCCTGATTATCAGGCACCTGAGCCTAATGATGATGACTGGCTGAGTGGAGTCACGGACTGGATATAAGGCTGCCGACACCCTTCTGCCCTGCGGGTGATTTCTCTGTGGACTTCTAGGAGACTAGTCTGTTTCCTGCTCCTCTAAAGCTAAGTTTTCTGCTTTGCTTGTTAGCATTTGTGTTTTGGTTTTGTTTGCTTTGCTTTTCTGGATTCTGCCATTCCCTGCTGGGGTGAGCTGAATCTCCTTTTGCCGGTTGCTCTGTCTTCAGAATATTCCTGAGTACTGACATAGCCTTTTTGAAGCCTAGCGTCTTCAGGGCCTTTTTCACTGTCAGTTTGTTGGCTCTTATTTTCATAGGGTTTTTCACGGATTGCAGACAGCAGCCTTCCAGTCCTTTCCTATCTAGTTAGCTTGGGCCCCGTCTTTGCTCAGTCTATCTTTCTGTCTGTGTTAGTGTTCTTTCTTCTTGCTTCACCGTCATTATATGTTTGGGGCTGCCTTTTGCTTTGGGGTCTGCTCTGGGGCAGTTTAGATTTCCCTTTCTGTCTTTAGGCTATATAGTCCTCCGGCTGTGATTGAGGGGTCTAGCGCATCGTAGGAACCCCTCACGGCTACTGCTAGTTGTGTTGATAGGTTAAGGGGTCTGTAATCCGATAGCTGCCAACTTCTCTGGTTTTCTGGACTTAGCTAGCATTTCTGTTTTTGCCTCCTACGGTGACTCATTCATAACAGAATCACCCGCCATACCGCAGATCCTAGGGTACTCAATAGCAGGAAAGAATTGTGTTTAAAAAAAAAATAAATAAATAAAAAGTGTGTATATTCTTTCCTCTATATCTCTGAGGCCGTAGGGGGAATTTTTTTTTTCTCTCAATGGAGATAAAGCAATTGTCTGATCATGTGGAGCAGCTCGCTGCGGAATTGCGGGGAATTTCTGCCTACCTTGCTCGTTCGCATGCTGTTGAACCAAAGATCCCTGCACCTGATGTATTTTTTGGGGATCGATCTAAATTTTTGAGTTTCAAAAATAATTGTAAATTATTTTTTGCCTTGAAGCCTAACTCGTCAGGGAGCTCCGCGCAGCAGGTTAAAATTGTCGTCTCTTTGCTGCGTGGCGATCCCCAGGATTGGGCGTTTTCTTTGAAACCAGATGATCCTATTCTGACTAATGTGAATGCATTCTTTCAAGCCTTGGGGTTGTTGTATGATGAACCTAATGCTATTGATCAGGCTGAAAAGACCCTGTTGGCATTGAACCAGGGTCAAGATTCTGCAGAGTTGTACTGTCAAAAGTTCCGAAAGTGGGCGGTCCTTACTACCTGGACTGATAATGCCTTGGCTACTCTCTTTCGGAAGGGTTTGTCAGAAGCCGTAAAAGATACTATGGTGGGATTTCCTGTTCCCTCTGGTCTGGACGATTCTATGTCATTAGCCATTCAGGTTGATCGGCGTTTACGTGAATGCAGGATTGCACGAGAGGTGTTGCCACCAGTTGAACAGACGTCTGAACCAATGCAATGTGATAGAGTTTTGTCTAGGGCGCAATGTCAGGAGTTCAGAAGGCGTAATAAGCTGTGTTTTTTCTGTGGAGATGCCTCGCATATTATTTCTGTTTGTCCTAAACGAGAGAAACGCTTTGCACACACGTTTTCTGTTTGTGGTGTTCAACCTAAGTTTCTTCTGGCAATTACTCTGATCTGCTCCCTGTCCATATTTTCCGCCAAGGCTTTTGTGGATTCAGGAGCAGCGCTAAACTTAATGGACTTGGATTTTGCTAAACGTTGTGGATTTCCGATGACACCTCTGCAGACACCTATCCCTTTGAGGGGGATTGATGCTACTCCTTTGGCGAAAAATAAACCTCAGTTTTGGACCCAGGTGGTCATGCGGGTCGCCCCAGACCATCAAGAAAATTGCAGATTTTTGGTGTTGCATGGTCTGCATGATGCCGTTTTTCTGGGGTTTCCCTGGTTGCAAATTCATAATCCAGTTTTGGATTGGAAAACTGTGTCTGTGGTGAGTTGGGGTTGTCGGTGTCCCTTTAGTGAGGCTCTGGTTTTTTCCACCTCTCCTCAGTCGCATGATGTTCCTGACTATTTGGCGGACTTTTATGATGTATTTAGTGAGAATGAGTCTGCATCTTTGCCTCCTCATAGGAGTTATGACTGTGCAATTGAACTGAGCCCGGGGTGTAAATTTCCCAAGGGTCGGCTCTTCAATTTATCTGTACCCGAGCACGAGGCTATGCGATCCTATATTAAGGAGGCGTTGGAGAAGGGTCATATTAGACCATCCTCTTCACCCTTAGGTGCCAGGTTTTTTTTTTGTGGCCAAAAAGGATGGTTCTTTAAGGCCTTGTATTGATTATCGTGCCCTCAACAAAATTACAATTAAATATCAGTATCCGTTACCCCTGATTTCGGATCTATTCTCTAGAGTTAGAGGTGCTTGCTGGTTTACCAAGCTTGACCTCAGGGGGGCGTATAATCTTATTCGCATTAATCAGGGGGATGAATGGAAGACGGCGTTTAATACTCCGGAGGGACATTTTGAGTACCTGGTGATGCCTTTTGGGCTCACTAATGCCCCTTCTGTCTTCCAGTGCTTCATGAACGATATTTTCCGAGACTTTGTCGATAAATTTTTGATTATCTATCTGGATGATATTTTGATCTTCTCCAAGGATTGGGATTCTCAAGTGGAACATATTCGGACTGTGTTCCGGATCTTAAGGGAGAATTCCCTGTATGTCAAAGGATCGAAATGCCTTTTTGGAGTACAGAGGATTTCATTTTTGGGATTTATTTTGTCTCCGTCAACTATTGAAATGGACCCGGCCAAGGTACAGGCCATTTATGATTGGGTTCAGCCCACTTCTTTGAAGGCCCTCCAGAAGTTTTTGGGTTTTGCTAATTTTTATCGGAAATTTATAGCAAAATTTTCTAGTATTGCCAAGCCATTGACTGATCTGACTAAGAAGGGTGCTGATGTGTTGAATTGGTCTTCGGAGGCTGTTTCTTGCTTTCAGGAGCTGAAGCGAAGATTTACCTCCGCCCCGGTTTTGCGGCAACCTGATGTCTCACTCCAGTTCCAGGTAGAGGTGGATGCTTCTGAGATTGGTGCAGGAGCTGTTTTGTCCCAAAAGGATCCTGTAACATCTAAAATGAATCCCTGTTCTTTCTTTACCCGAAAGTTCTCTCCATCTGAACGTAACTATGATGTGGGGAATCGGGAACTGTTGGCCATGAAATGGGCATTTGAGGAGTGGAGACATTGGTTGGAGGGAACTAAACATCAAGTTGTGGTCCTCACTGACCACAAGAATTTGATTTACCTAGAGTCGGCTAAACGGTTGAACCCTAGACAGGCTAGGTGGGCCTTGTTTTTTACACATTTTGATTTTGTGGTCTCTTTTCTTCCTGGAACTAAGAATGTCAAGGCAGACGCCCTCTCTAGGAGCTTCTTTGCTGATTCTCCTGTGGTGACCAAGCCTGCTACCATCTTCGGCGAAGGGGTAGTTCTTTCTGCCATCTCGCCCGATTTGATACTTGCTCTGCAAGAGTTCCAGGAGGACAAACCTGAGCGTTGTCCCAGTGGAAAGTTGTATGTTCCTGACCAGTGGAAGAAGAGAGTGATGTCTCAAGTTCATTGCTCTGCATTGGCTGGTCATCCAGGTATTTTTGGTACTAGAGATCTGGTGAGTCGCTCTTTTTGGTGGCCCACCTTCTCATGATGTCAGGAATTTTGTGCAGTCCTGTGGGACTTGCTCCCGGTCTAAATCTTGTTCTCGCTCTAGTGGGTTGTTGATGCCTTTGCCGGTCCCCAGGAGGCCATGGACCCATATTTCAATGGATTTCATCTCTGATATGCCGGTCTCTCAAAGAATGACTGTTATTTGGGTGATTTGTGATAGGTTCTCTAAGATAGTTCATCTTGTACCACTCCCTAAGTTGCCGTCTTCCTCTGAGTTGGTGCCCCTGTTTTTGCAACAGGTGGTTCGCTTGCACGGGATACCTGAGAACATTGTATCTGACAGAGGAGTTCAGTTTGTGTCTAGATTTTGGAGGACTTTCTGTTCCAAGCTGGGAATTCAGTTGTCCTTCTCCTCTGCTTTTCACCCTCAGACCAATGGGCAGACAGAGAGAACAAACCAGACCTTGGAGTCGTATTTGAGATGTTTTATTTTCGCTGATCAGGATGATTGGGTTTCATTTTTGCCCTTGGCCGAATTTGCTTTAAATAATAGAGCTAGTTCTGCCACTTTGATGTCACCTTTTTTTTGTAACTTTGGGTTTCATCCTCGATTTTCTTCAGGGCAGGTGGAGCCTTCTGCCTGCCCAGGTGTTGACACTGTGGTGGAGAGAATGCACCAGATCTGGGACCAAGTGGTGGATAAGTTATCTCTCTCCCAGGAAAAGGCCCAGCGGTTTTCCAATCGACATAGGACCATTGGTCCCCAGTTTAAGATTGGTGATATGGTGTGGTTATCATCAAAAAATATTGCTATGAAGGTGGCTTCTCCTAAGTTTAAACCTAGATTTATTGGACCTTACAAGATTTTGGAGATTACTAATCCGGTCTCTTTTCGTTTGGCTCTTCCTGTCACATTTAAGATCCATAATGTGTTCCATAAGTCCTTGTTGAAGAGGTTTGTTGAACCAGTTGTTCCTGGGGTGGCACCTCCGGACCCTGTATTGGTTGAAGGTAACATGGAATATGAGAAAATACTGGATTCCCGTCTGGCTAGACGGAGACTCCAGTATTTGGTTAAGTGGAAGGGTTATGGTCAGGAGGATAATTCCTGGGTCTCTGCCTCTGATATTCATGCCAAAAGATTGGTGCGTGCCTTTCATCGAGCTCACCCTGATCGCCCTGGTGGCGTGGTTGAGGGTTCGGTGACCCCTCCTCAAGGGGGAGGTACTGTTGTGACTTCATTTTCCCCTTCGTCACTGAGGTCTGGTGAACTCCCTATTCTGGTAAAGGAAGGTAATGAGCCTGATTATCAGGCACCTGAGCCTAATGATGATGACTGGCTGAGTGGAGTCACGGACTGGATATAAGGCTGCCGACGCCCTTCTGCCCTGCGGGTGATTTCTCTGTGGACTCCTAGGAGACCAGTCTGTTTCCTGCTCCTCTAAAGCTAAGTTTTCTGCTTTGCTTGTTAGGATTTGTGTTTTGGTTTTATTTGCTTTGCTTTTCTGGATTCTGCCATTCCCTGCTGGGCTGAGCTGAATCTCCTTTTGCCGATTGCTCTGTCTTCAGAATATTCCTGAGTACTGACATAGCCTTTTTGAAGCCTAGCGTCTTCAGGGCCTTTTTCACTGTCAGTTTGTTGGCTCTTATTTTCATAGGGTTTTTCACGGATTGCAGACAGCAGCCTTCCTGTCCTTTCCTATCTAGTTAGCTTGGGCCCCGTCTTTGCTCAGTCTATCTCTGTCTGTGTTAGTGTTCTTTCTTCTTGCTTCACCGTCATTATATGTTGGGGGCTGCCTTTTGCTTTGGGGTCTGCTCTGGGACAGTTTAGATTTCCCTTTCTTTCTTTAGGCTATATAGTCCTCCGGCTGTGATCGAGGGGTCTAGGGCATCGTAGGAACCCCCCACGGCTACTGCTAGTTGTGTTGATAGGTTCAGGGGTCTGTAATCTGATAGCTGCCAACTTCTCTGGTTTTCTGGACTTAGCTAGCATTTCTGTTTTTGCCTCCTACGGTGACTCATTCATAACATGCCTCCTCTTCTGAAGTTTCAAAAAATGCAAGCACTGAGTCATCAGTACAGGCTTCTGGTCAGGAGCAACTCCTTTCCTTGTGTCCTTCACCCACACTAAAAGTGAAGGATGCAGCAGCACAAGCTTCTGATTACTCCATGGAGCTTTTTTCACATACCATGCCTGGGTTAATTAAAAATGGGGCCCATCATATACTGGAGCATTCCAAATGGGGGACATCAGACACTGGAGCAGCATTTACGGGGCCCATTATACACTGGAGCATTAGAAATGGAGCCCATTATATATGGAGCATTATTTGGGCCCATAAGACCCTGGAACATCATCCATGGGGCCCATCATATACTGGAGCATTCTAAATGGGGCAGATCAGACACTGGAGCAGCATCTATGGGGCACGTTATATACTGGAGCATTAGAAATGGGGCCCATTATATATGGAGCATTATTTGGGCCCATAACACAGTGGAGCATTGTCCATGGGGACCATCATATACTGTAGCATTATGTGGAGCTCATCATATACTGTATGCAACATTTTATGTGACCAATTATTCTGTATGGAGAAATGTATAGGGCTCATTGAAACTCATTTCCAAGCCGTAATTGCTGGGCCGAGCCTTGATACCTCATGCATGGCCCATGGCTGACTGCTGCTGTGCCATTTGCTAATTTCTACTGTTGGTCAATTGATGCACTTTTCCTGGTGTCTGCCATTAAATGTAGCTGTTTGGGAAGTTTATTTCACCCCTTAAGATGTTGTCTATATGTTTGGTTTTGCCTCCCAATGAATCTAATGGGGTTCGGATATGTTCTTTAAACTGTTCAGTGTAGTAAGGTCCGTTCAGCTAATCCGAACTGAATTGAACCTTGAAAGATGATGCTCTTCTCTATTTGAGATCCCTTTTGTGATTGTCATTTATAACATCCCATAGGTATGATATTCAAACAATAACCATATTTTTGCAAGGAGTTTGTATGTTCTCCCTGCATTTGCATGGGTTTCCTCCTGGTACTTCAGTTTCCTCCCACATTCCAAAGACATACTGAACGGGAATCTAGAGATTTTGAGCCCCAGTGGGGACAGTGTCAATAATGTCTGTAAGGCGCTGTGGAATTAATGGTGCTATATCAGTGAGTAAAATGAATAAATAAATATTTAAGGGTAACTATTGTGCTTGATTTAGAGAACACTAGATTTCTTATTCCCTATCTGTGGTTCCTGAATGGCTTTTGTACCAATTAGGTACAGTATCAGTTGTACAATGTTGTTCCCCTTCAGAGTCATCTCTTTTAATTAGATTATATGTTTAATAAAGGATTTTGCATTTTGGATGTCTTTGTTTTTTCAGGTAGAAACTATTTCGGTTATTTGATTGTATCCTGAAGTGTCATACAGTTATATTAGCTTGGACATTTTTGGTAATATTAAGAGAGGAGACTGTTATAACGGATGGCACTATACATAATAAGATAGGACACTATAAGGGTGTGTGCACACGGTGTGGATTGTGCTGCAGAATTTCCCACGCAGATTTGGCTAAATCCGCAGGTCAAATGACCTGCGTTTTACCTGCAGATTTAGTGTGAATTAGCCTGTGGTTTTCCCCTGCGTTTTGACACCTGGTAATGAAGCAGGTGTCAAACCGCTGTGGATTCCGCACAAAGAAGTGACATGCTGCGGATTTAAACCCACAGCTAATCCGCGAGGAAAAATCAACAGCATGTGCACTGCGTTTTTCATTTTCCATTGACTATAGTGGTACTATACAACGCAACAGAAACTGCTGCAGATCCACAGGGCCAAATCCACTGCGGATCCGCAGCAGAATCCGCAACTTGTGCACACACCCTAATAATGTACTTATGAACATGCAGAAATTCTCTGTATTTCTGTTCTTTTATTTAGCTTGAAAATGTTTCTGATCCTTCACTGTTCTACATTGTTCTTCAATGACAAAATACATTGAGTCTTAAGTGCTTTTTTATAAGCACTGGTAGCTATCTTTCTACCCTATTGTCCAATCACCATGTATTAACCTATGATATATGGCGATACATTTCTTTCAAAATGTGGCTTCAGGAACACATGCAGAACTTGCTGTGTGTGATGATATCTTGTCCCTGTGTGAAATAGGGATTACCAAATGGATTAAGATCCTGGGCACAGAAGCACCTGAGAAATCCTTAGGGTTCATGTTATCCTTTTTCTCCCTTTCATGTATACGCCTAGGTGGGGTCTTAATTCTTTCTCATGCTGACAAGTAATTTTCCTTTGGTTTCCTCCTACAGACTGACTTGCTATGGATTATAAATTGATCCTCGAAACCTGTTGTTAGTTATTGACTTCACTGCGTATTTCATGTAATCGCTTGTCTTTTTCCTTTTCAGTCCCTACAGTTCCAGTTTTAGTAGTACAACATGTTAAAAGCAGATGTGATTATGAAGTAGGTATATTAACATTTTAACGTAAGCTCTAATGCTTACTGTTAACATTTTATAAATGTGTCCACGCTTATTGTTAGGTGTTATCGGTATTGAGAAACTTCTATTTTGATTAATTCCTTGTTTGTTTTGAATAGTTTTTGTAGTAGTGTAACATTATGTTGCTGTGAACAAGAACTTCTACTTTGAAATGCGTTGGGATAGGGGAGCTGTCTGGAACCTTTCTACAATGTTCAATTATGATTATTAATAAAGAAGACACCTTTTCAGCTAGAAATAGTGGACCATTTATGAACTTTATTGTTAGATGTCACTTAAGCTTGTAGAAGCTAGAGGCAAAAAAAAAAACATAGAAACTTAAAAACTTTAGAAACTTATTAAGTTTAAGAGGAACTACCCCCAAAATGCATCACTGAAAAGGAAAATATATTCCTGCACAGTCGAATGTTCAATCTATTTTGTAACACTGACCTCTCATCTGGGTATCGAACAGTGCCTTCAAGGTGTGTTTTTTCTTCATTCCATAGTACTACTGACTCTACTTGGGCACATCCAGCCCTTCAAGTCTTTGTCTAGGGATCCTGCATCAGGAGTTGAGCAATAGCAATGAATCCCTCTTTCCTTTGTTGGATGTGCTATACACGTAACTATATTGTTTACAGAAGAGAAGCAGCCCCATGTTAAACCTGGCAGTGTAAAGGGTCCTCACCTCAAGTGTATTACACAGTGTGTCATCCTCCCTTTATGTCTTTCCCCAATATGGTTGACAGCAAGGAACCCACAATGAACAGTTGACTGTCAGGATTGTATGAGATCAATAATGGTTTATCTTGGTGAGAAAGTTAATTTTTAGTTGGGGCTCAGCAGCATCAATCCTTGTAATCTTCAAAAATATTAGCTACCAAGCATCTGCTTTTTTTAGAATTCTATCAGGATACTTAAAAAGTTGACTGTACCAAAACTTTGGCTCAGTCTGCACCAAAATCCTGGGAGACATGCATTTTGGCATAATTTTATGAGTTCTAGATACTATTTAGCCTTCAATAAAAAGTGTTTGGCTTAGAACAAAAGGGACTGAGTTGTTGTGGTAATTTTCATACAAAATAGAGGTGCAAAGTCAATCAATAGATGGCCTAAAGCTAGGGAGGTCTAGCAAGATTCACCAAATTTATTGCACAGTATGTGTCACTGTGATACATATGGCATCATTTCAGGCTGTAATAAAGTAAAGAAATCCAGCTTATCAAGTTAAGCCCCAATCCAGTCTGGAGCGTGAGAGGCATCTCTGCCATGGCGCAAAGAGCAATGAAAGAATTAAGGATAATCCAGCTTCATGGACATAAAATCTTCATTTATTGGTAAGTATATAAAATCTTGATAACTTCCATAGAACACTTCTTGTTAGAAACACTAACGCGTTTCATGTGTAAATCACCTTTAGTCACAGACTGCGTTATAAACTAGAAACACATCGGTGGTTCTAACATGACATATTTTATGGATGTTATCATGATTTAATATACTTTTTAACAACTGAAGATTCTACATCCATGAAGCTAAATTATCCTTCATTTCCTCATAATTTCAGGCTGACTTGTGTAAGGCTATTCTGTCTAAATATTTGACAAGATTAATAAATCTATACCTTTATTGTGACATTTCCTTGGTAATTCATTAATAATTTGACAACTGGGTGTTACTTGTTTGGGGTTGAGTCCCTGCATGTTCTGACATTGTCCCACCAGTGCTGATATTAATAATAATAATAATCTTTTCACATAGCACTAACATACTCCACAGCGCTTAACAGTCTACACATATTATCATCGCTGTTCCCGATGGGGCTCACAATCTAGATTCCCTATCAGAATGTCTTTGGAATGTGGGAGGAAACCCACACAAACATGGGGAGAACATAGAAACTCCTTGTAGATGTTGTCCTTGGTGGGCTTTGAACCCAGGATTCCAGCACGGCAAGAATGCAGTGCTAACCACTGAGCCACCATGCTGCCTATTGTCAGACTGTGTATAGGCACACATTGTTAACGAGAGGTTGTAACACCCATGTACCATGTATTTCTAATGTTTTAGGAATAGAACAGAAATGGCACCACATAGTAAGTAAAGATGATCCAAAATTGTTATTTTGTGGAACATGTGAGTGTTTATTAAAAGAGACATGTCAGGAGGGTCATGAGGAGGATAGGGCACCATGAAATGAAAACCTTCTATAAACATCTTTATCCGCAGTAATACAGAATAGATAGGCTGAGGTCACACACCGTTGGATGAGATATGATGCAGAACAATTGCTATTTTCTTTTTGTTACTGTATCTGAGATTTGTATGTCTCTGCAGCATTCTATGCAACCGACACACAATGGAAGAGAAGGAGTTAAAACAGAGTTCAATCATAACATGCAGACCTTGGTATTTCAACTCTTCATTTTCAGAGCACAAATATTGAGGCTGGATTCACACATTGATTTTCTTTTTTTTTTGTCTTTCTTTTTTTGCTCCCTTTCTTCCCAGTGCCATAACTTTTATATTTTTCTGGCAATGTAGCTGTATGTGTACTTGATTTTTTTGTTTGCGCGATGAGCTGTGCCTTTGAATGACACCACTGACTTTACAGAAAGGTGTACTGGAAAATGGGAGCAAATTCCTAGTGAGGTGAAATTTAAAAAAGTGCAATTCTACAATTGTAGTTTTTTTTTTTTTTTTACAATAATCACTAAATGCTAATATTGGCCAAATGATTCCCCAGGTCAATGCGAGTATGAAGATACGATAGGTTCTTTTTTTATTTAAGTGGTGAAAACAAAATCCAAAGTTTTAAGAATATAAAATATTGCCATTTTCTTATACCCATAGCGTCTCCATTTTTCGGGATCTGGAGCTAGGTGAGAGCTTATTTTTTGCTCCCTGAGCTTACGTTTTTATTGATACCATTTTGATATAGGTACAATGTTTTGATTGCCTGTTGTTGCATTTTATTGCAATGTTGTGGCTGGCAAAAACACATAATTCAGGCATGTCGACTTATTTTTCTCGTTACACCGTTTACCAATTGGATTAATTAACTTTATATTTTGATAAATCGGACATTTCTGAACACAGAGATACAAAATATGGGTATTTTTTTAATATTTTTTAAAACTTTTATTCTTTAAGATTATTGTACTTGTTTTTATTCTGTATACCCTTTTCATATAAGTGGCAGTATAACAATAAATAATAATAATAATAATAATAATAATACCACTGTGCAGCTGCCAAAGAAAGGGAGTCGAGTAGACCGTACAGTGACTGAAGTTTTAAAAAACTGCACAATTATAATATTTCTACTCTGTGAAATTGAAGAAACTTTAGTGGTGTGTGTCAATAATTTTGGGAAATGTTTTTTCTCCAAGTTGGGTCTTGTTAATGTGTGTTGACTGTAGCAGTAGGGATCCCAGACCGGCAGGTCTGCCATTACTTTCAGTCAATTAGCTGTTTTACTATTCTTAAATTTTTATAACATTTGTGGCATACCAAGCTGATATTTGTGCCACCTGAGTGTGGCTGATCAAAAATCCTGTGTACGATGTTACATTGCTCCCTTATCCACCTGGTCTTCATTGAAACTTTAATTCCAAGCTGTAAATGCTGGGCAAGACTCTTAGGCTAAGTGCACACGTACCGGAACTCTCGCGGAATTCCGGAATTCCAGTACACGGGAAAATCGCATTTTAAATTCCCGCGATTTTCCCACGGAAAAACTAGCATTTTGCAAGCGTATTTAGCTTGCAAAATGATAGCGTTCTCCAAGCGATCTGTAGCATCGCTTGGAGAACTGATTGACAGGTTGGTCACACTCGTCAAACATAGTGTTTGACAAGTGTGACCAACTTTTTACTACTGAGGCTGCCTATGCGGCATCAATAGTAAAAGATAGAATGTAAAAAAAAAATAAAAAATATTGTTATTCTCACCCTCCGACGTCCCGCGCATCCGTTCCCAGTAATCCTTTGCGAAAATGCCCGCGATGACGTCAGTTCTCGCGGGATCGCGACGTCTCGCGGTAATTCGCGATGACGTCACGCGAATGACAGCGAGACTTCGCGATCCCGCGAGAACGGACGCCATCGCGGGCATTTTCGCAAAGGACTACTGGGAACGAGAGCGTGAAGAGAAGCAGGAAGACTGTGCGGGACGTCGGAGGGTAAGAATAACAATATTTTTTATTTTTAAATTCTATTTTTTACAGGGATATGGTACCCAAAGCCCGGAGGACAGTCTCCTCTCCTCCGGACCGTGGGTACCATCCGCAAATGTTCTGCTTACTTTCCGCATGGTGTGCACAGCCACATGCGGAAAGTAAGCAGAACAATGCATTCCTATGGGTACGGGATCGCCGCGATTCCGCAAATTAATGAGCATGCTGCGGTTTTTACCGCGAAGCGATTCCGCCGCGGTAAAAACCGCAGCATTAGCACAGCATTGCGGAATCCCATAGGAATCCATGGGATGCTTATTTTTCACGTTTTCGCGGCAAAATCGCGCGGTTAAAACCGCCGCGGAAACGCGAAAAAAACGCCACGTGTGAACTCAGCCTTATACCTCATTCATAGGCCATGCTAACTGTTTATGTGCCATTATAGCAGGTTCTACTGTGGGTCAATTGATCAGTGAACTACCTGTTTTACTACTGTTACATTTTTCTATCAATAGTAGTTTATGAAACTGATGTTTGTGCCATCTGAGTGTGGCTGAAATGAAAAAATAATTGAGGTGTTGCATGAGGTATAAGGTCTCCCAGCTAAGAAGGCATACACTGCTCCCTTAACTACCAAGTCCTCATTGAAACTTTAATTCCAAGCCGTAATTGCTGGGCCAGGTTCTGATACCTCATGTATGGCCCATGGCTTGCTTTATATTATAATAGATCAGACATTTCTGAATGCAATTATACCAAATATAAGTATTTTTTAAAGATTTTTTAAAACTTTTTTTTTTTTACTTTTAACTGGCTTCAATAGTCTCCTTAGGAGACTTAAAACTGTGATCATCCGATCACCTGTTCTACACATGTATGCTATGTGTAGCATAAATCATGATCTCCTATGAATGGACTAGTGCTCAGGGCATATATTATTATACACCAATAAAAAGTATGAGAGGCTCAAAGTGACCAGAGCCACCTAGTTTCCTACCCCCCTTATTCTACTGGTACTGTGGGCAAGCTGACTGGTACTGAGGAAAAGAAACAAAGAACAGAGAGAAAAAAGAAAACAGAGAGAGAAAGAAAGAAATGGAAAGAAAAAAATAATGGAGCCTACAGCACCGACCTCCACCCGCAGAGCCGCACTCCACATAGAGAATAATGGGGCCTCCAGCACCGAATTCCACCCACAGAGCCAAACTCCACATAGAGAATAATGGAGCCTCCAGCACCGACCTCCACCCGCACTCCACATAGAGAATAATGGAGCTTCCGGCACCGGCCTCCACCCGCAGAGCCGCACTCCACATAGAGAATAATGGAGCCTCCGGCACCGACCTCCACCCACAGAGCCGCACTCCACATAGAGAATAATGGAGCCTCCGGCAGCGACCTCCACCCACAGAGCCACACTCCACATAGAGAATAATGGAGCCTCCATTCAGTCCTGCAGCTTACAATCGCTGATGTATGTGGGTATTATATCTCAGTCTATGTTCTTCAAGTTCTTCTCCAGTAATCTGCAGTCTGCACTGGGAGTTTGGGACAGGACATGGGATGAACATGTAGGGAAGGTGACCTGATGGACGGACTTATTAGTAAGAAGAAAGGAGGGTTTGCACAGTTTAGGCAGATAGCAGTTATGACATCGGGGAAACAGCTAGGAAAGTGTTGATGATGTGCAGTACCTTGGGTTGACCACTAGATGGCAGGGAGGAGTGTAAGTTCAGGACTTAACAGCAGCTTAGGGCTTTAGAAACTGTTGGTCATGGGGGGGCGAAGTTACAGGGAACCGGGAAAGTTATAAATTTGACAGGAAGGTTCCAGAAAGTTCCAGTCCCCGGGAGGTGCTCAAGAGACAAGGAGTCTGTGACAGTTTGTGTGCTGTAAGGAGAGCCAAACCAGGGGACTCAGGAGAGAGAAAGTCAGGGGGTGGCCCTGACATGAATTACCGCAGTACAGACGAGGCCCCGGGGAAAAGCATACCGTATTGAAGACGAAAACTGACCAGTAAAAGTGCTGATGGTGTACTAAGGTGGCCACAGTGACTGTGCTGACAGGATTGTCGCTCAATGAAAAAGGGACGGTACATGTGTTTACGTCCCTGGTGGAAAAGTACGGTGTGGGTAGCGAGGCCTGGAAATGGAGGCCCATGAAGGTATTACGTGTACTGCTGAGGCCGTCAGTCGGATGGTAAGGAATAAACTTGGACCTGTTGCACCTGAAATCTGCCTCCATCTTTTGTCTGTACGTCACTGTGCGCTATACAGAGGGACCACCCCCCAGCCCGGCCCACGACCTTACAAACACATGCATAGAGGTCGAGTGACTGTGACTCACTGACTGGATCACCAATCATCTCATCACACTCCCCTGGCTGCAGTGGGTGGACACAGAGGAGGTAGACAGCCAACCAATTGTTGTTCAAATGAAAGTGAAACAAAAGGATTACAGAGAGACAGGTAGCCTCCGAGTCCTCCCTCCCAGGTCTTGATCACAGCCAGCCAGGCAGCTCTCTGGTTCTTATCTTCACACAGTGTCAGTGTCACACAGTGACGCAAACACAAGTGACTCACCAATCACTGCAAACAGCACTGCAGCCAGGAGCACGGCGTCAGCTTATCTGATTGCAGGGGACAAAGCTGCTCTGCCGCCCCCTCTCTTCAGAGACTCTGTGCCGCCTGAGCTGACTTCTCACCTTGGCTCATGGATGATGCGGCCCTGATTGTACCGATAAATAAATATTTTTATGAAAAAAACAAAAACCCCAAAAAGTACACATATTTGGTATTGTTGCCTCCAGAACGACCTGACCTAAAAACTGTCCCACTAGTTAACCCCTTCAGTGAACACCTTAAAAAAAATAAAAAAATAGGTAAAAAATGATTCTTTATTCTCATACAGCCGAACAAAAACTGGAATAAAATTCTATCAAAAAGATAAATGTAAATAAAAATGGTATCTCTGAAAATGTCATCTTGTCTTGCAAAAAAACAAACCCCCATACAGCTCCATTAGTGGAAAAGTAAAAAAGTTTTAGCTCTCAGAATAAAGTGATGAAAAAATAATTATCGTAAATACTCGCGTATAAGCCGAGCTTTTCAGCCCATTTTTTTGGGCTGAAAGTCCCCCTCTCGGCTTATACGCGAGTCATATATCAGGGGGTCGGCGGGGGAGGGGGAGCGAGGGTGTCAGGTCATACTTACCCCCCCGGGGGCGCTCTCTGCAGCCCCTCTGCTTCTCCCGGTCTCAGGCTCCTTCCTTCTGCTGTCATATGGTACCGCTCATTAAAGTCATGAATATGTGCATATTTATTACTTTAATGAGCGGTACCACATGACCGCTGAAGGAAGTAGCCTGAGACCGGGAGAAGCAGGGGGCTGCAGAGACCGTGCCAGGAGGGGGTAAGTATATGCTATATTCACCTGTCCCTGGTCCATCGCTGCACACTGTTGTCCTCTCCTCTGCATCCTCTGTCTGTGATGTTCAGGTCAGAGGGCGCAGTGACATAGTTAGTGCGTGCCACCCCTCTGCCTGAACGTCACTGACAGATGGACCCGGCAGACAGAGCGACGTGCAGCCATGGAGCAGGGAACGGTAAATATCTCCAGTGTTGGGGTCCTGAGCCAGTGGTGACACCGAGACCTGTCCCCGCCTGCTCAGGACACCGGCACCTGGCCCCCAGTGACAGAGTGGTGAGTATGTCATTTTCTTATTTTATTTGCAGCGGCAGCAGCAGCAATATATGGGGCATAATTAAGGTGCAGCATAAGGGGGCATAATGTATGGAGCAGCATATGGGGCAAAATTATGGAGCAGCATATGGGGGCATAATTATGGAGCAGCATATGGGGGCATAATCCATGGAGCAGCATATGGGGCATAATTATGGAGCAGTATTTGGGGGCATAATTATGGAGCAGCATATGGGGTGTAATCTATGGTGCAGCATATGGGGGCAAAATGTATGGAGCAGCATATGGGGGCATAATCTATGGAGCATCTTATGGGGGCATAATCTATGGAGCATTTTATGGGGGCATAATCTATGGAATATCTTTTGGGGCCATAACATTTATGGGGCAGCATATGGGGCATATTATTCTATGGAGTATCTTATGGGGGGATTATTAACCTTTGTGCAGTATTATATGTGGTGTATTTTGTTTGGAGCATCTTATGGGGCCATCATGAACTGTATGGAGCATTATATGGGGTGTAATTTGTATGGAGCATCTTATGGGGCCATCATGGACTGTATGGAGCTCCTGATTCAATATGGGTATTAAAAAACATTTCATCTACTCATGTCTCAATTAATTTTACTTTTATTGGTATCTATTTTTATTTTTGAAATTTACCAGTAGCTGCTGCATTTTCCACTCTAGGCTTATACGCGAGTCAATTAGTTTTCCCAATTTTTTTGCGACAAATTTAGGAGGGTCAGCTTATACACGGGTCGGCTTATACACAAGTATATACGGTATTTTTTCTAAAAAATAGTTTTTATTATGTAAAAGCACCAAAACATAACATAACAATATAAATATGGTATCACTGTAATCGTACTGATGCAAAGAATAAAGCTGACTTATCAATTTTACCACACGTGGAACAGCACAAAATCCTCACACAAAAAAATTCCTGAATTGCTGTTTATTGTTCACTCTGCCTCCCAAAAATTGAATTAGAAACTGACCAGATAACGTCATGTAACTGAAAATGTTACCAATAAAAATGTCAACTCATCCCACAAAAAACAAGCCCTCACATGACTTTGTCAGACGAAATTTTGAAAAATTCTAGCTATCAAAATAGCGTCTTTTAGTGTGTGACAGCAGCCAAACAGAAAAAAACTGATATAAATCTTGTATTGCTGTAATCTCGCTGACCAGATGAATTATAAAACCAATTCAGAAGGATCACGCAGTGCGGACTCCCCACTTGCACCAACGTGTCGTTTCACACCCCCTGGAGACATGTACAGTCAGCTTGGTGTAGTTTTACACAGACATCCCCTGTTAACACAGGACCAGAGAGGCACGGGGAGTGAGAGAATGTGGCCCACACAGCACCACACTCGCTCACAACCCTGACAGGTTGAGAAGCCCCTTTCACTAGAGAACTGCCAGCCCAGTAGGACTGCCATCAGTTTCTTGTAAGCTATAAGCCCAGTCCATTAACAGGATTATATTGGGCCAGAAACCAGCCCCAGTAGCATGGAAAGTTAAGCCAAGAAACAGACATGTGGATTAATGAATCAAAATAAAAGAGCAGCCCAAGGTTAAATTACATATTTAATCGCCTTAAGGGCACATTAGACAATACACTATATACACAATGATTATAGATATACAATGATCAGTTATGCAAATAAAAATAGTGGTAGTACTAACAATATAAGCAGATGGATCAAGTCAATTACCGGTTTCATGTTCGACTATGTGTTCTGGGCTGCAGGGGGCATGGTCTGCCATATGGTTTCTAGTTACTTCACAGCACCTTACTCGACATGGACTCCACTTTCAAAGTGAACCACAAGCATAACACAGAGAGTGAGGCCACATGGCCTTACACTAGCATTCATTCCCTTTGGCTCACTCCTCTTTTGCCCTCTCTGCTGAACCTAAATCTCATCCCCTTACCTCTAACAGCTAAAAACTCCAAAACCAAAGGTGGGTCATAACTCCTTATTGAATGGTCCTAAAGAGGCAATTGTAGCTCCATCGGATCCAGCTGGGCCACTGTTTTGAGTTGAGACCAAAATCAGCACTGCCACTTGCCTCGTACTTGCCATTCTATGTATCTCCCCACGCTCTAGTACTACAAAGCATTGAGACTGTGGTAGGCGTTTGGCCCATTCCATATTTCTCGAAAATGTAACTGGTATGTGACCAGGACATACGATAAGTCCATATTCTCCTTATGAAATCATAAATGGCTCAGCAAAGCAGTTAAGCCCCCGTTACACACAGCGAGATTGCTAGCGATATCGCTAAAGCGACACCGATTTTGTGATGTAACAGCGACATCGGCAGCGATCTCGCTAAGTGTGACACTAGGCAGTGACCGGTGCCCTGCTGCGATGTCGCTGATCGTGCTCAAATGTTCAGGATCATTTTTTGATCGCTGGCGTCCCGCTGACCAGCATGCATCGCTGTGTTTGACGCCCTTTATCAACGACGAGCGACCTCGTTGGCGACTCAGAACTCTGCAACGTAGGCGTGATTTAACTTTTTCTTTGCAACGCCCCCTAAGCTCCGATTGGTGCCCGCAACAGCGACTTCGTCATAAAAGACTCAATAGCGTCGCTCCCATTCCATTGTTCCTGAGCGCTGTGGAGAGCTGGTATACCTGCTGCGTTGCCGTGCGAGTTACAACTGCGTTTTTTGCTGGTTCATCGAGCCTGTTGGAGTCGCTACTGCGTGATTTTGTGTCTTTTCTCCTATTTTCAGGATTTTGCTCCGTCTTTGCAAGGTATGCATTGTTTGGAGTCTCGTAATAGTATCTTTATTGCATTTTTTTTTAAAATTCTATTCCACAGTTTTTAGCTGCTTTAACACTTGAAAGGTAATGGGGGCTACTTGGCTTCTCTTTCCTTCATTTTTAGTATAGGCAGCCATTTTACTTTTACTGCCGCGCCCACCCCCGCCATTGTAGGTTTTTTTTAAGCATTTCAATTTAAAGGCCATCTATCAATTTTATTAAATAATAACTAGATTCTACATTATTTTATGCTTTTTTATATGCTGCCATATTATTTTTCCTGCCGCGCCCACCCCCGCTATTGTCGGTTTTTTTGTAGCCTTTCCATTTATAGGCCATCTATGTATTAAAGGTATATTTAATCATAACTCGATTTTAAATAATTTTATGCTTTCAGGTAGTCAGCCATTATACTTTTCCTGCCGCACCCACGCTCCCCTTTAATCCTAACTGTATTCTACCTTTTTTTATGCTTTTACACTTTAACGAAAATCGTGGACTGTTTGGCTTCTATGTGTGTTAACATAGGGTTTTTCATGGGCAGCCATTTTAGTTTTCCAGCCGCGCCCGCCCCCACCATTGTCGGATATTTGTTGTTACCATTACCATTAATAATTAAGTCAGCTATCAGTTATATGCAATGTTTTCATTTAGACATGTCCAGTTACAATAATTTTTTTTGGTGTTTTATCCACATTTCTGATCATTACCGTTTATTTTGCAGTTTGCACAGCATGAATATGAACACCGCGGAGCGTGTGGTTGTTGTTGCTGCGTTACTGATGGAGGGAGATCGGTAACAAGAGGAACGGATGCGAGAGAGGCATTCCAAACGAAAGGGTCGCAGCTGCAGCAGAGGGCTAAATTCTCACATATGCAATTAGTGAGAGAGTTGCAGGAGAAGAATCCGCATGACTTCCGGAACTATATTCTTATGTCTGAGGAATGCTTCCAACTCTTACTGGAGAGTGTAAAGCCACTTATTGAACGTTAGGACGCAGTGATGTGTGCAGCTGTCCCGGCAGACGAAAGATTGGTAGTCACGCTGCGATACCTTGCCACCAGACGCTCTCTGCAAGACTTGCAATTTTCGGCTGCAGTTTCGAGGTCTTTGCTCAGCTGTTTAATCCCAGAGACATGCAAGGCAATAGTACAAAGTCTACGGAGCTACATGCCGTTTCCAAAAACGGAGGCTGAATGTCAAAAAATATCTTCGGAATTTGAGCTCATTTGGCAGTTCCCTAATTGTGGTGGGGCTTTGGACGGGAAACATGTATGGATCACGCAACCACCAAACAGTGGATCGTATTATTACAACTACAAGGGCTATTTCAGCATAATCCTGATGGCCCTTGTTAACGCCAATTATGAATTTATTAACGTTGATGTTGGCATGACCGGCAGGGTTTCGGATGGTGGCGTTCTGGAGCACACAATTTTTGGTGACCGATTGACTAACGGTGACCTGCACTTGCCTCCCAACAGTGACACTAGAGGCAACCTAAATTTTGTTTAAGTGGGCAATGAAGCCTTCCACCTGCATGCCAATCTTGTCAAACCATAACCACAAAAAAGTCTGAAGGAGGAAAGAAGAATTTTTAACTACCGGTTGTCACGGGCACGACGTGTTGTCGAAAATGCCTTTGGAATCATGGCCAACCGCTTCAGAGTGTTCCACACACCTATAAACCTGAAGCTAGAATCTATAGACTCAGTGGTGTTGGCATGTTGCATTCTTCACAATTTCCTTCGGCGGCGCGATGCTATTGCGTACAGCCCGCCAGGCTTTGTGGACTCAGCTGACCAAACAAACGGTGAAGTGGTGCTCGGCGACTGGCGGGAAAATGATCCCGCAATTGCTGGACTACAACCTGTCATATACAGCAGAACAAGGGATGATGCCAAGGCCTGCAGAGACAAATACTGTGCATATTTTAATGGACCTGGTGCTGTACCTTGACAGCAACAGATCTAGTGGCCTACAGATCACTGTTAATGATTGTTTTATGCTCATTTCTTGTTATTCTGTTATTTGTTGTGATTTGTTGTTATTGTATTAAAAAAAATAAAAGCTATGTTTCACCTTACAAATGCTTTATGGTTCTTTCACACATAAGGGCGTGATGGGAGTGATGGGGAAAGGGGAGTGATGTCTATTTTTTAATATGCCTAGTGGTGTTACTTGGCAGCGTCATAGCTTACTTATGGCGTCCACATAGATGTTAAGGTCTGTCCATGGTTCAATGGCTGGGACAACATAATAAAGTTTTTTAAAAAAATGGAAACAATTTTGTTAAAAAAAACATAATAACCCTTATGAAACATTTTTTGGGACATGAAAAAAAAAAATAAAAGTACACATATTTGGTTTGGCAGCATCAGTAACGACCCGCCCTATTAAATTGTCATATTAGTTAACCCCTTTTGCAAACCCCTTAAAAACGTAAAAAAAGCTAAAAATTATGATTTATCATAGTACCGCCTAACTAAAAGTGCAATAACGCGCAATCAAAAAGACGCATATAAATCTCCAAGGGTTCTGCTGACAACATCTTCTTGTACCGCAGAAAACTCCCCCCCACATATCAGGTATCAGTGTACTCACGACAAATTGCATAATAACTTTTGCTGTCCAATTTACTGTTTGTAAAATAAAAAAAGTGTTCCACTTTATAACTTCCTAAGCAAAATTTCGGTTCTAACATTGTGCTGATGTAAAGTTAACATGTGGTCACAAATGTAACTATTGGCCCGGTCATGAGCGTGTAAACTACCCTTGGGGAGTAAAGGGGTTAATACAGCACACCTCTACATCCCAACATGGTGCTGCACGCCTGGACGCCATGTTTTCTCAGCAATGTGCACCACGCCGCTTTAACAACGCCCACTCGAGCGTCGTGACGTCATGATGCCCTTATAGTGATGCATTTGCGTCGCCGCTTGTTGTATTGGACGCAGCTGCGTCTCCATCGTTATCTGCATGGCGTGATGATGTCATGATGCACAGGTGGGCGTCGTTAATGCGGCGTCACGCTCATTGATGATAAAACATGGCGTCTAGGCGTGCTACTCCATGGGGGGATGTAGAGGTGCGCTACCTCATAAGTGAAATGGATGCACGTGACTACGCATGTAAACAACACACTGCCCATCCTATGCGGCACAAAAAGAAGGTGCTGTGCAAAATAAGAAGGGGCCTATCCCGCCGATTTGGGATTGAAAGGTCCACAACCCAAATCCGGAAGAAAATAGTGGACCTGCGATACAGGTCAAGTGATCGGATTGCCAGCATCCGCCAACAAAATGAATGGCGTCGTGGTGAGTGTTTTTCAGACAATCTGTTATATAGGGGTTTTTTTTGGTACACTCTTCTATTCTGATCACACATTTTTATTTTTTTAATTTTGAAATTTGGGTAAACAAACTGAGCACGGGCTGCCTTGGAACAGTCTCAGCGTGTAAACGCGCAGCATGGTCTCACCAGCTTTCTGCATAGATATAATGCATTCCAATCATGGACAATTGTTATTTATGAAACCAAAAGTGCAAGTGAAAATAGAATACACTTGTAATACAGTTCTGTTAAGCCCTTGGTGGTTCAGAGCTCTCAAGACACATGTACATCAGTCCCTCATACAATATGAATATTCAAAAACGTAATACCTACTTATATCCATAAAATGTTTTTCCTATCCCTAGGACCACCTTCTCCAGCTGCTCCACCATCTCCGCCAGGACCACCTGCAGCACCACCATCTGCACCACCATCTCCAGGTGGTACAGCTTCAAACGCTGCAACCCCATCTCCTCTTGTTACCCCGCCGCCAAATGTGGCGTCTTCAGTGTCATCTCCAGATATTGCTTTCTCCCCAGCATCAATCCGTGACACTGTTGTTGGCTCGTCTTCCGGTAATTACAGCTAAAAATATAAGCTCCATACTAGTTGGAACTGATAGTTTGTTCTTAAAAGGATGATGGCCTGTCGTGTAATATTAATCATTGTGTGTTTTCATAGCCGGTGTTGCCACAGGATCCGGGTGGGCTATAAGCTCCTCGTCAGAAGAAGCAGGGGAGCTCCAAAACCGTAAGTGTTAAACAACAAACATGTACCTGATGTTAGATGTTGCAACAGAATAAGCCAGGTTAACTTCTACTATTCCGTCAACAGAAATCAACACCTTATTACAGAACCTGGTGGCCTCGCAGCGGCGGATGATTGCATCCATTAATGCTGCTACGCATCAACACGGATTGATGCTGGAAAGGTTCGTGGCTAACCTCCAACAGGGCCGCAGGCAATAATGTTTTGTTACAATGTTAAAAGGTTGGCAATGTTTTGAAAAAAATGGATACTTTTTTTATATATTAAAAATATTTTATAAAAAATTTTGAGTAAAACTTAACATCCGCTGCAGTGTCAACTTCTTAAAAAAATCCCCCCAAAAAATATATAAAACCATACGCAAACACCTTTACCCCTTTTACCCCGCTGTTCAGCATGTTCATTCGGTACCCACATCACAGATGACACCATTTTGCTAACTTTACCCCCCAAGGCACTTATCTACATGTGTGGTAATAACATTGTGACGTTTTGGAATGCAGACTGTGATGGGAGTGTCTGCGGCTGTCATGTTGCGTTTGGAGAGCACGTGATGTGCCTAAACTGTAGAAAATCCCCACAAGTTTGCCCATTTTTGTCAACTACACCCCCCTAAAGAAAATTTGCTAGATGTGCGGAGAGTACTTTTAACTGCCATCAGATGTCAGGAAGGGATTAAAAGAGACATTGTAACAAAACATTAAAAGAAATAATAAACTAAAAAATAAAACACACCCATTATATCTGGGCATCTAGTCCTGGATTACCATCCTGATGGCAGTCCTCACCAGCCGTGAACCCTTCCAATTACCCATGATTTGTAGGACACGCTAAAAAGTGTATGGAGAATTTATTAAAGTAGACCACAATTTAAAATTAAAATAAAATTTTTATTACAGTAAGCAATATGTTAAACATAAAATTAACACAATATTTGTTGAAAGAAATGATTAGATAAAGATAACACAAGAATCACAACTGATGGAAATATGGGTCTGAGTCTTTAAAACGTTGCCTCGGTGGAGTGAAATAGAAATTTTACGGGTGCCCAAGATTCTGATTTAGCGTAGTGTCTATCCCCCTCCGCATTACACTCTCCAGAGGTTCCTGTGTCTATGCCAAGGAGTTAAACGGTGTAGGCTGTCTGTCAACATTGGCAGACATGTCACAGAGTTTCACCGTTGCCGGCCTGCTTAAAGCATCAAGAAAAATTCTTTCTGCATGAACACGTTGAGTTTCTTCAAGTGTTCTTATTTTTTCATTAACATAATGGGCAATACCGGTGATTTCCGGTTGGGTTTGCAGCAATTGTAAGTACTTTTTTTGCAAGTTGTATGAATTCCGGTGTTTCAGAGGTGGGGGCCTTTCTTTTGCGCGCTGAAGAGTGTAGTCGCCAAGGTAGTGCTGAAGGGGCAGGTTCGTTGGTATCCTCCTCCGTGACGATAGGCATGCAGTCAATGTCGTGACTGGCTGAAGTCGTCGACAAGGCATCATCAGGCACCTGCATAAACATAAAAATTGAACATTAAAGCAAAGAAATCTAGCTATTGTAAATCAAACTACAACATCCAAATACAGTAATGCGTTTGCATTGGATATCATGAACATCAGTCACAAGCGTCCACATGCACTGGAACCAAATGTGAGGTTGGAACAAGTACTATAGGATATGAAGTGGCATACAACGGTACTGGAAAGATGAGTGGGCCAAAAAAAATTATTATTATTAAGTATACTTATCTGTACACGAATGTTTAACTTTTATAATCTGCAAAAGTAATCATGTAAAACCAGAGTTACTATTTTCTTTTTAACCTAAGCATGTACATACCACATTACAATGATAGCTTGAGGGGAAAAAAAAGGTACTTACATCTCCTACGGGTGATTCAGACTGGATCTCAGTTTGTTCGGCCAACATCGCTACCATCCTTCTTGGTACCTCCTGGTCTCTCATGAACGACATTAAATCATAGTACCACAGCTTTGGTACATAAACATCTTTAGTACCAGCACCAGATTTTGTAGTTTTTTTGACCTTGTTTAGTTCTCTCTTGTAGACGGTCCGGAGGCCTTGTATTTTTTTTGTTCACGTCAGCCTCATCCACTGTTCTCATTTGGGTTGTGAATTTTGTACAACTCGATAAGCTGCTCATATGCCTCCCTTTTCTTAATCCTGTTGCTGTAGTCTGCAGATTTTATTTTCCACAGACACGGCAGGGATCAATACGTCTCAAATCTATTCGCGAATGAATTCTTGCTTGTCGGACGACATCTGAAAAAAAAAAGGTTTATCGAATTATTGTTATATTAAATGAAAAGATGGGCCATAAATGTTAACGCTGCCAAGAACCTAAAATGGCGGAGGCGGGCGCGGCAGGAATACTAAAATGGGTGACCATGCCAATGCAAAGGCAGAGAAAAAAAAAGAAGCAAATTATTATTATATAAAATGAAAAGATGGCCTATAAAGGGGGTTGGCGGGCGCGTCAGGAAAAATAAAATGGGTGACCAATGCCTAAGCAAAAGCATAACAAAAAGGTGAATCAATTTATGATTAAATATAATAGATATATGTTCATTAAATGTAAATGCAGCAAATAATGCTTACCTTGAAAGACAGAGAACAAATCCTGAAGAACAAGGGAAAAAAAAACGCAGTAGCGTCTCTGTCTGATAGTGTTGCTGAGGCAGGAAAAAACAAGGTGAAACCAACAAGAACGCAATAGCGCTCAGCACTCAGGAGCAATTGAAGGGAGCGCAAATAAGTTCGATTTTATGATGTGGTCGCAGTAGTGGCCGCCAATCGGAGCAGAGGGGGGTTGTAAAATACATCGCCCAATAAGATAGTGAGAGCGCAACTGTGGTCACCAATCGGTGCGGAGGGGCTTGGAAAAGGTAGTGCTGAAGCTTGCCTATTCAAGGTCTGAATCGTCACAATAGACACTGTGTGACAAGGTCCCAACGATCGCCGAGGTCATTAATAACATCGCTGATCGCTGATGCATCGTTAAGGAGATCGGCCTGTATGACTGCTTACTAGCGACGCACCAACGTCGCTATGTGTAATGGTACCCTTAGTCTGTATGGTATCTACAGAAGGTCTTACTCTAGGAGCTTGGTACTAGCTAGCTGGTGGGAGTGGGAATTTCTTCTCTGAAGCTGAGAAGGCTGGGCCCCCCGATGAGCCAGGTGTCCTGTTACAGCTGCACAAAGGAAGGGGGTTTTATAATCCCATGCCAAATAAGATACAAATGATTGACATGAAATTACTGTATATCTCCAATATTCTTCACAACATACTAGTGATTTTTTTCATTCTGTTTCCCAAAGATCACCGTAAGGCTCAGCTTTCTGAAAATAAAAAAATTGGGATGTAAAGTAAATTTTTTGTGAAAAAAGTTAAATGTTTATCTTTTCCATTAATTCCTGTGAAGCACCTGAATGGTTAATAATCTTCCTGAATGTGGTTCTGAGGGGTGCAGTTTTTGGAATGGTGTCAATTTGGGCATTTTCTGTTATACAGACCCTCAACATCACTTGAAATGTGATGTCATCCCTAAAAAATGGTTTTGTTAGCTTTGTTGTAAAAATGAGAAATCGTTGGTCAACTTTTAAATTGTCTAACAAATTGCGAAATTTTCTAAATTTTTGACAAATTTCTGATTTTTTCACAAACTAACGCAAGTCATATCAAAGATATTGAACCACTATCATAAAGTACAATATTTCTTGAAAAAAAAGTCTCAGAACTAGTGAAATCCATTGAAGTGTTCCAGAGTTATTACCACATAAAGATACAAGCCCCCCAGAAGAAGGCTAGCGCCGATACGCGCATAGGTACCTGGCAGCACGCTTTGATTTTGGTAAATAAGCCCTGCACCTTTTCCCTAATAATTTATTGCAGCACCTTATTTATTATACTATTTATTGCACTGCAGCGTCATTCATATCACTTGTGTTATAAGCACTGATTTGGTGTGAATTTTGATAGTTCTGTACTCATTTGCACTGTAGCACTTTTATTGGCACAGAAAACATTTATATATATATATATATATATATATTTATATATATATATAGATAGATAGATTTTTTTTAATTTGACACTTTTATCACTTTATGATAGGAAGTTTATTGTTGGTTTTATGCTATTTTGCACATTATAATTACATTTTCAGTATTAACACTCTTGCACATGTTGTGAATACACATTAAATAGGTATGATTAAGGTTGCACTTTTTAACCTATGTAGATAGTGTGCTAAGCCACACTTTTTCATGTTATTGATTGCTTTATATATTTATTGTGGCTACTTTGCTTTTTTTACTGTGTCATGATTTCTGCATTATATGAGATTTATTTATATACTGGTATATATTTTTTTCAAATGTGCTCCAATCTGATTCAGCTGTATTTCTAATTTTCATTTTACTATTTATTATATTTCAATAAAATTTAAATTTTAATAGCATAAATAATATTGTCTTTATTGCAAAATTTTTTGTAGGATCTCATTTCAGTTTGTGCTTGACTGATTATTTTATATACAATTGGTTACATATTTTGATAATACCACATAAAGTTGAAATGGACTAAAACTCCATAGTGCCACCTGTATGAAGCAGCGATCTTATAAAGTTACTTTTGACCCTTTAACGAGCCTTGCAAAATGACTTAGGGTTAGTGTTGAGCATTCCGATACCGCAAGTATCGGGTATCGGCTGATATTAGCTGTATCGGAATTCCGATACTTAGTTCCGATACTTTTTTCATATCAAATACCGGAATCGGAAGTTCCCATAATGCTAGGAGCCCGCTCGATTTGATTCAGCCAATGGGGATCCTCAGAAGTGTGGGCATATCCTGTTAGGCATGTAGGCATGTTAACTACTGGCATGGCTGTGATTGGCTGCTGAAATGATGTCATGATGCACTATAAAAAGCGCTGCAGCCGCCATTTCTGGTCACTCTGCTGTGAATTCAATTAGGGACAGGCTGCTGTTGAAGACTGTGAGGGACAGTTAGAAATAGCGATTCCACAAAACATATAGTGCTTAACCCAGGCTACATAAACCACCACTTTAGCTTGCTTTTCCCTAGCAGCGCTGTTTTCACAGCTGTCTGCAAGGGCTGTGTGAGTGCAGACCCACGCTGTGTAGTGTGTCCTGCAGGCACGTCTGCTTGTAGGCCGGCCAGCGTGTGTCTCTGCCTCATACACATTTTTCTTTTATTGCTGCTTTTTTTTTCTCCTGTATAGTGTGCTTCCATACGTATCCATATACGTTGGTTGCAAACACTAAAGGAGTGGACAGCGGAGCCTTTCAGCAGCCTTTCAGTGCTATAGCCCATTTCTCTGCACTGTTTTTGGCTGTCTGATAGGTCTCTCTGTGTGTGAGTGCAGCTCACGTTGCAGTGTGTTCTACAGCCACCGCTAGCTGTAGTCCGCTCAGCGTGCGTCACTGCCTCATACATAGTCCTTTTTTTGCAGCTAATTTAGCCAGATTTTTGCTCCTATATTAGTGTGCTTCCAACCGCATCCATTGTCATTGGTTGGTTGCAAACACTATATAGGATTAGATAGAGGAGCCTTTTTGCTGGCTTGTGCCCTTCAGGGACAGCCAGGCTAGTATCACCCTATTTTTTGGAGCCTCATCAATTGCATTGTAGGTTAGCTTCCTGCATTGTAATCGCTCCAAAAAGTTTGTGATACTATAGCTTTCAAACTTTGGTCACATCCTTTCCTTTCCCCCCACCCAAAAAAAAGGAAATAAAGTTCACCAAACACTCCACTTTACAGTTGTCTAGGCCACATTAGATCATATTAAAGTGTAGTACACACACTCTTAGCCAAATTAGTGTTTCTTATACTGGTTAGCAGGTGTTCAGGAATAAGAACACTAAGCCACCCCTTTTTTACTTTTCTGCCTATCTTTATCAGTCTACCAAGATGAAGAAGGCAGGGAGTAAGGCACGTGGTCGTGGCCGTGGAGTTTCAGCAGGGAGAGGATGGGGGGATTCAGCAGGGAGAGGACGTGGGGATTCGGTATCTGCTGCGGCCACCAGTGACCCGGCATCCCCCACTTTTACCAGGCAACAGTCCTTCATGCGCAGCTTTGTAGGACCTCGCCGTACCCCACTGCTGCGTGACGAACAAATTGAAGCCATTGTCGGATGGATGGCAGCTAACGCATCCGCTTCAATGACTTACGCATCCTCCCAAGGCCAGAGCACTGAAGAGCAACCATCTGTCTCTTCACCACCTGCCAAATTGCCCAGGCAGTCTGAGAGCCCTGGACAGGAGCCATCTCAATCTTTACTTCTGTTCTCAGAATCTGTTGGCTTGGAAAGAGGTGGCCAGCCAAGCAGCATTCTAGAGCGTGAAGAAGAGGGAGTATGCAGTGATGGGCAACTGCTTTGTCCCTCTGAATCTGAAGAGGCGGGTGGGCCAGTGCCTATGGTCAGCACACCTCAGTATGCATCAGATGATGATGAGACTCAGTTGCCAATTTCTGGTGCGTACGGTGCTGGCGAGACAACCCAGGACCAGCCGGTGCTTGAAGAGGGGAGTGGAGATGATGAGGTCCTTGACCCATCATGGCGTCAGCCACAGGAAGGTGGTGGGAGCAGCTCTGAGGAAGAGATTCCCCGAACGGCCAAAAGAGGAGGGAGAGGGCGGGGGCAGACTTGGTTGCCTGTAGCCTCCACTTTGGCACCCGTGAGGAGCAATCCTCTTCCAAAACACAAAACGGGCGCTCCCAGGACTTGCAGTGCGTGGTCTTTTTTTGACACAGTTGCAGATGACATTTGCTTTGTCAAATGCAAGCTGTGTCATCAGAAAGTGAAACGAGAGAAAAATGTGACCAACCTCAATACCACAAATATGTGGAAACATGTGCGTACCAAGCACGAGGTGGAGTTACACAGACACACTGAAGATGTAGGCCAACCTTCAGCAGCACCTACCACCTCTTCAGCTCGTGTTGGGGCCTCTTCCTCCAGCTCACACACAGCTGGTTCGGCTTCCTCACTGGAACGCCATGGAAGAACCACTGCCACTGTTGTCCAGAGACCCAGTGAAATTCCACCCAATGAACCACGTTCGCAGTCATCAGCACACTCCCAGGCCACTCACCAGCAATCGGTAGCACAGGCATGGGAGAAAAAGCGGCCATACTCGGCAAACCATCCCCAAGCATTGGCTCTGAATGCCAGCATTGCCAAACTACTGGCCCTTGAGATGCTGTCATTCAGGCTGGTGGAGACTGACACCTTCCGGAACGTTATGTCATTGGCAGTTCCACAATACAATGTGCCCAGCCGCTTTTATTTCAGCAGGCAAGCTGTCCCTGCCCTGAAAAAGCATGTGGAGGGAAAAATTAAAAATGCGCTACTAAATGCCGTCAGTAGCAAGGTCCACCTGACCACTGATGCGTGGACAAGTAACCATGGACAGGGACGATACCTTTCCCTCACTGCCCATTGGGTCAATGTTGTGGAGCCGGGTACAGATCTGGAGAGTGGCTCTGTACGTATTCTGCCAACTCCAAGGATTGCAGGAATGCAGTCTGTACATATTGAGTCCTCCTCCTACTCTAGTTCCTCGGAATCAGCACTGCGTGAGCCTGTTAGGCCAGATATGAGCACAGGTGTGGCCAAACGTCAACAGGCCATCCTTAAATAAATTTCTTTGGGGAATCGGAGCCACACAGCACAGGAGCTCTGGAATGCCATCAAGCAGGAGAGCGATGTGTGGTTTGTGCCAGCGAATCTCCAGCCAGGTTTGGTAGTGAGTGACAATGGCCGAAATCTAGTGGCAGCTCTGGGCCTAGGCAACCTCACTCACATACCATGTCTGGCACACGTGCTCAATTTGGTCGTGCAGAGCTTTCTGAGGGACTATCTGGATCTTGATGCACTGCTGCACAATGTTCGCCTAGAGTGTGCTCACTTGCGGCGTTCCAGCATGGCAAGATCGCGCATTGCATCTCTGCAACGCCGATTCCGCCTGCCAGAACATCGCATCATATGTGACCTCCCCACCAGGTGGAATTCAACGTTACATATGTTGGAGCGGTTGTGTGAGCAGCAGGCAGCAGTAATGGAGTACCAACTGCATCAGGCGCAAACAAGTCGCACTGTGCGCCGGACACACTTCACCACCACTGAGTGGGCCACTATGAGGGACATCTGCCAAGTTTTGCGTGCCTTCGATGACTCCACGCGGATGGCCAGTGCAGATGATGCACTAATCAGCATGACTGTCCCCCTCATCTGTCTGCTTCAAAAAACCTTACAAGCACTAAGTGAGGAGGTTTTTGAAGAGGTCGAGGATGAGCAGTCAGAAATGCCATCTGCTTCTGGCAAGTCTGCGCAACGTGTTTCCACACAAAGGCCCAGGCAGGGGACACTTAGTGAGGAGGATGACGAGGAGTCAATGGAGGAGTAGGAACACATCTCTCCAGAGGAGGGAGGTACACAAGGCTCTAGTAGTCAGTGTGTACAGCGAGGGTGGGGTGATGCTGAGCAGGCAGAGATGCTGCCTCAAGCTGGGGACAGCGTTTCCGGTCCAGTTGGCAGTCTGCAGCACATGGTTGATTTCATGCTGCAGTGCTTGTTAAATGACCGCCGCATCGCCAACATTCTCCACACGGCTGATTATTGGGTCTACACCCTCCTAGATCCTCGCTACTGGGACAACTTACAAAGCCTCATACCAGAGTTGAACTGGGAGCGAAAAATGCGGGAGTACCAAGAAACACTTGTGCAGGCCATCATGTTCTCCATTCCCCCCACAAGTGTTGCTGGTAGTGCTTTTCAAACCAGCCATGTGGGTAGAGGCAGTGGAGGAAGCTCTGCACAAAGAGGTAGCAGAGGCAGTGCCGCAGGACAAGGCAAGGCCAGTATGGCCCAAATGTGGAAAAGTTTTGTGGGACCGCCACAAACGGCTACACCATCACAGACGGCTCCAGTCAGCAGGAGGCAACGTTTCCGTCAGATGGTGACAGACTACTTGTCGTGCCCTGTTAGTGTTCTCCCAGACAGCTCTTCCCCGTTCAAGTATTGGGTCTCTAAGCTGGAAACATGGCCAGAGCTTAGCCAGTATGCATTGGAGGTGCTGGCTTGCCCTGCTGCCAGTGTATTATCGGAACGTGTCTTTAGTGCTGCAGGTGGTGTGGTAACAGACCGTCGTACGCGACTATCCGCCGATAATGTTGACCGGCTTACTTTTGTGAAAATGAACAAGGCCTGGATCTCACCTGAATTTGCCAGTCCTCTTCCAGAATAAATAATTGGCTGGCAACAGGATCCAGGTCTCCTGTTGTGTTTATGTTTCTATGACCTGAACTTTATTTTCTGGGCTACAGCAACGCCCGTTGTTGCTCAGAAGTGCTGTCCGCATAGACAAAACACTCGCTCATGTGTAAGTGGGGTTCGATAACGTCAGCTGATCCCCTGCTGTGTGTACGGCAAACTCTCCTGCTGCCTACAACTTCTGACTACCTCTGATTTAATATGTTCTCTGATTTGCCCTCTGTCTCCACTCTGTTTTGAGTATTTCCTCCGGCCTACAACACGCCTGTTTCTGCTGTCGAGTGCCGTCTGCACAATCCACACTTGTTCCTGTGGTACCTGGGTCCTGTAACATCTGCTCATCTCCAGAGTTGAGCACGGCAATGTCTCCTGCTTTTTCTACATTCCCACTACTTGTAGTGGAAATGTGGACAGAGCAGGAGACATTGCCTGACTCACCTCTAGGGAGAAGCTGCTGTTACAGAACCCCAGTAACACAGGAACAAGTGTGGGTTGTGCAGACGGCATTTCAGAGCAGCAACTGGCGTGGTTGGAAGCCAGAGGAAATACTCGAAACAGAGTGAAGACAGAGGCCTAATTGGAGTACGTTGACAGTTAGTAGTAGTCTAGAAACAATCGCAAACTGCCACCAAGTAGGCCTCGGCCTACTACCTGATTTTCCCTGGGCTCCGACACCGCCAGATGGTGCTCAAAAGTGCTGTCCACACAGAAAAACACACTCGTTCATGTGAAAGTGGGGTTCGGTAACGTCAGCTGATCCCCTGCTGTGTGTATGGCAAAGTGTCCTGCTCCCTCCACAGTCAAACAACCTCAGATTTACACCTGGCTCCAAGTAGGCCTCGGCCTACTACCTCATTTTCCCTGGGCTCCGACAACGCCAGTTGGTGCTCGGAAGTGCTGTCCACACAGAAAAACACACTCGTTCATGTGAAAGTGGGGTTCGGTAACGTCAGCTGATCCCCTGCTGTGTGGCGGGCAAACTGCTGCTGCCTCCAAATTTTAGCTACTTCAGATTTAAACATTCTCTGATTTGGCCTCTGTCTCCACTCTGTCTCTTGTATTTCCCCTGACCTCCAACACCGCCAGTTCCTGCTCACAGTTGCCGTCCACGCATTCCACACGTGTTCCTGTGTTACTGGGGTTCTGTTACGTCAGCAGATCCCCCAATGTGTGTCCGCCACTGTCTCCTGCGCTGTCCACCTTCCCACTGCAAGCGGTGGGAATGTGGACAGAGCAGGAGACAGTGGCAGACACACATCAGGGGATCTGCTGACATTACAGAATCCCAGTAACACAGGAACACGTGTGGATTGGGCAGACGGCTACTGTACGCATAAACTGGCGGTGTTGGTGGTCACGTGAAATCCTGGAAACAGAGTGGAGACAGATGCCTAATTGGAGCACGTTGACAGCCTGTTGTAGCCTACAAACAATCTAAAACTGCCACCAAGTAGGCCTCGGCCTGCACCCTGGTTCTCCCTGGGCTCCAACAACGCTAGTTGGTGCTCGGAAGTGCTGTCCACACAGAAAAAGACACTTGTTCATGTGAAAGTGGGGGTCAGTAATGTCAGCTGATCCCCTGCTGTGTGGAGGGCAAACTGCTGCTGCCTCCAAATTCAAACAACGTCCTATCTTAAACTGCCCCCAAGTAGGCCTCAGCCTACAAAATGACAATCCCTGGGCTCCAACATCGTCAGTTGTTGCTCGGAAGTGCCGTCCACACAGAAAAACACACTCGTTCATGTGAAAGTGGGGTTCGGTAACGCCGGCTGATCCCCTGCTGTGTGGAGGGCAAAGTGTCCTGCTCCCTCCAAAGTCAAAATACCTCAGCTTTACACCTGGCTCCTAGTAGGCCTCGGCCTGCACCATGATTGTCCCTGGGCTCCAACACCGCCAGTCGGTGCTCGGAAGTGCTGTCCACACAGAAAAACACACTCGTTCATGTGAAAGTGGGGTTCAGTAACGTCAGCTGATCCCCTGCTGTGTGGAGGGCAAACTGCTGCTGCCTCCAAATTGTAACTACTTCAGATTTAAACATTCTCTGATTTGGCCTCTGTCTCCACTCTGTCTCTAGTATTTCCCCTGACCTCCAACACTGCCAGTTCCTGCTCACAGTTGCCGTCCACGCATTCCACACTTGTTCCT
Organism: Dendrobates tinctorius; assembly: GCF_039654945.1. Classification (NCBI taxonomy): domain Eukaryota; kingdom Metazoa; phylum Chordata; class Amphibia; order Anura; family Dendrobatidae; genus Dendrobates; species Dendrobates tinctorius. Next base: position 41,967,967 of record NW_027361801.1, read on the forward strand.
GTGTTCCTGGTGTTCTGTAACGTGAGCTGATCCCCCAATGTGTGTCCGGCACTGTCTCCTGCGCTGTCCACCTTCCCACTGCAAGTGGTGGGAATGTGGACAGAGCAGGAGACATTGGCAGACAAACATCAGGGGATCTGCTGACATTACAGAACACCAGTAACACAGGAACACGTGTGGATTGGGAAGACGGCTACTGTACGCATAAACTGGAGGTGTTGGTAGTCACGTGAAATCCTGGAAACAGAGTGGAGACAGATGCCTAATTGGAGCACGTTGACAGTCTGTTGTAGCCTACAAACAATCTAAAACTGCCACCAAGTAGGCCTCGGCCTGCACCCTGGTTCTCCCTGGGCTCCAACAACGCTAGTTGGTGCTCAGAAGTGCTGTCCACACAGAAAAACACACTCGTTCATGTGAAAGTGGGGGTCAGTAACGTCAGCTGATCCCCTGCTGTGTGGAGGGAAAAGTGTCTTGCTCCCTCCAAAGTCAAAATACCTCAGCTTTACACCTGGCTCCTAGTAGGCCTCGGCCTGCACCATGATTGTCCCTGGGTTCCAACAACGCTAGTTGGTGCTCAGAAGTGCTGTCCACACAGAAAAACACACTCGTTCATGTGAAAGTGGGGGTCAGTAACGTCAGCTGATCCCCTGCTGTGTGGAGGGCAAAGTGTCCTGCTCCCTCCAAAGTCAAAATACCTCAGCTTTACACCTGGCTCCTAGTAGGCCTCGGCCTGCACCATGATTGTCCCTGGGTTCCAACAACGCTAGTTGGTGCTCGGAAGTGCTGTCCACACAGAAAAACATACTCGTTCATGTGAAAGTGGGGTTCGGTAACGTCAGCTGATCCCCTGCTGTGTGGAGGGCAAACTGCTGCTGCCTCCAAATTGTAACTACTTCAGATTTAAACATTCTCTGATTTGGCCTCTGTCTCCACTCTGTCTCTAGTATTTCCCCTGACCTCCAACACCGCCAGTTCCTGCTCACAGTTGCTGTCCACGCATTCCACACTTGTTCCTGTGTTCCTGGTGTTCTGTAACGTGAGCTGATCCCCCAATGTGTGTCCGGCACTGTCTCCTGCGCTGTCCACCTTCCCACTGCAAGTGGTGGGAATGTGGACAGAGCAGGAGACATTGGCAGACAAACATCAGGGGATCTGCTGACATTACAGAACACCAGTAACACAGGAACACGTGTGGATTGGGCAGACGGCTAATGTACGCATAAACTGGCGGTGTTGGTAGTCACGTGAAATCCTGGAAACAGAGTGGAGACAGATGCCTAATTGGAGCACGTTGACAGTCTGTTGTAGCCTACAAACAATCTAAAACTACCACCAAGTAGGCCTCGGCATACACCATGATTGTCCCTGGGCTCCAACAATGCCAGTTGGTGCTCGGCAGTGTCTTTGGCACGGGGACTCCCTGTTGCCCAGCCTGGTTCCAGCACGCCTGCTGTTTCCGGGTAGTGTCAAGGTCACTATGCCACCAATCCGTTGTCCTGTCGTCTTGCGGCCGGGTTAGCCCACTCTACGGTGCCTGCATTTTAGGTGACTCCTATGTGGGCTGCGGGAACTGGCACTGAAGGCTGGATCCATAGTGCCAATGGGACATGGACCCCCTGTAGGACTATGGGTTTCGGTAACTGCGGCCGGCTTGCGGCCTGGCTACTTTGCCTTCAATGGGTACCTTCTGCTACCCACCCGGGTTCCAGCACTGTCTGCTGGTTCTCGCCAGAGCCTTTGGCCTAGGTGCCTCCATCTCGGTATCCGAGGTCCAGCACCGTCAGCTGGTCCTTGGTAGTGCTTTCTAGCACAGGTACCTCCTGCCTAGTAACCGTGGTCCAGCACCGTCAGTTGGTCCTCGGTAGTGCCATTGGCTCTTGTTCCTTCTGCTACCCATCCGGGTGCCAGCACTGTCTGCTGGTTCTCGCCACAGCCTTTGGCCTAGGTGCCTCCATCTCGGTATCCGAGGTCCAGCACCGTCAGCTGGTCCTTGGTAGTGCTTTCTAGCACAGGTACCTTCTGCTTAGTAACCGTGGTCCAGCACCGTCAGTTGGTCCTCGGTAGTGCCATTGGCTCTTGTTCCTTCTGCTACCCATCCGGGTGCCAGCACTGTCTGCTGGTTCTCGCCACAGCCTTTGGCCTAGGTGCCTCCATCTCGGTATCCGAGGTCCAGCACCGTCAGCTGGTCCTTGGTAGTGCTTTTTAGCACAGGTACCTTCTGCTTAGTAACCGTGGTCCAGCACCGTCAGTTGGTCCTCGGTAGTGCCATTGGCTCTTATTCCTTCTGCTACCCATCCGGGTGCCAGCACTGTCTGCTGGTTCTCGCCACAGCCGTTGGCCTAGGTGCCTCCATCTCGGTATCCGAGGTCCAGCACCCACGTCAGCTGGTCCTTGGTAGTGCTTTTTAGCACAGGTACCTTCTGCTTAGTAACCGTGATCCAGCACCGTCAGTTGGTCCTCGGTAGTGCCATTGGCTCTTGTTCCTTCTGCTACCCATCCGGGTGCCAGCACTGTCTGCTGGTTCTCGCCAGTTTCTCAGTCTTCTTGTACCTGCTGCTACATTTCCAAGATCAAGCTTTTTGAAATTGTCTTTGGTAATCCTTATTGATCTCCATGACGATGACCCTGATGATGACGACCCTGAAGACCACACCAAAGAAGACCAGAAATATGACCCTAAATAATAAGACCAAGAGGACAAAGAACATGAAGACAACCACCAAGATACAGAACAAAAGACAGAAGAACAAGAAGCAGAAGAAGCAAAAGCAGAAGAACAGAAAGCAGAAGAACATTAAGCATAAGACAAAAAATCAGCATAGAAGAAATCAAAATTATAAGCAGAAGAAGACTAAGCAGTAAATGGGGGTGAGTCCGTTCCTCCTCGTGGTGCCCCTGGAAAATGCCTGCTGCTGCAGGCCAAACTGAACGCGGACAAATCCTGTTGTAAATCTTTTGTGACAGGCAGAACGTAAGGTGTAATCTTATAACTTTTATAGATAAGTACTACAGGAATGCCTGTCACATAAGAAAATGAAGAAAAAGAAGAATAGGAAGAAGATGAAGAAATAGCATATGAAAATTAATAATAGCTGAATAAGAAGAATTTGAAGAATGGAAAAAAAAAATTAATGGGAAGAAGGTGAAGAAGAAGAAGATGAATAAGGTGAAGAAAGTTGATGAAAAAAATGCTACTGCTGCGGATCATGAAGGAGAAAGTGTGGGAGAAGTACAAAAGAAGGTGAAGAGCATGGAAGTTGCGAAACATACATATCTGACTAAATATAAAAAAGTTAACATAGTCAATATCTTTTTAACTCCGAACGTCTTGAAAAAAAAATTGGAATTAATGCTATGCCATGTGATTTGAATAAAACACTATGCTTTTAATGTCTCCTCCACCTCCCACAATACATTCTACATGAGTCTTATTTGTTTTCAATTATGTAGAATTAGCCAACAAGGAAATAAAGGCCTTTTTTTTAATTCCGATACCGGAAGTCCCATTGACTTGAATGGGACTTCCGGTATCGGAATCGGCGATACCCGATATTTTTTTCATATCGGGTGATACCATCCGATACGATATTTTTGGGTATCGAATGGTATCGCTCAACACTACTTAGGGTAAAGCCCAAATCAGAATCTCAATTTGCAGACATGGGGTTTCGAGGTATTGCCCCTCATCAGGCAAAGTATGAGATCTGATTTGGCTAGGTGAGAGGCTCTGGACTGTGGTCTAAGGGATGCATAGGGTTTACATAGGGCGTACTATTACAGTACATTTTATGTCGAGAAGGGGTTAAAGGGACTTTCTCATCTATAAATCCCATTTAAGGTATCCTATTAGAGAATTCTGTGTCAGGAAAGGAAGTAGGATCCTTTGTTTGGCTCTTCATCTGTCAGAGTGCTCTGACATAGAGCACCTTCTCACTGGACCTCTGCTGTGCTACTTAGACAACTCTTTTATGTGAATGTACACTATGTAATGTTTTTTTTTCTTTTGAAGAGGATCTGCAGAGAAACTGAACTTACTGACTTTAGCTCAGAGAGCAGCTAATTGCTAAGGATCACAGCAGGGAGCTCTCTTTGTGATCTACTAAACGTATTGTCAAGGGCCTTCTCTATCAAGTATGGCTTGTGCAACTCTCATAATTTCAAATGAAGTGTAACTGTTTAATGAAAGTATTGTGTCACAATATGAATGCATCCATAAACTTATCATCTGTGATGACTGTGCAAAGTGATTTTTGGACTTCACCTCAGTCTAAAAATGAAAAGGAGTTGTCCAGTGAAAACAAATTATCACTCCTTCACAGACCAGGGTATAACTTGTTGATAGGCAGGGTCTGACTGCTGTAATTTGCAGACTGGCAGAATGGGGATCTTGTGTTCCTGTTGGAATGGAGCGGCAGTAGACATGCTAGACCAGCATTCCACTCATTCCTTAAAATGGCTTCCGAATGCTGCACTCAGACTTTTCCAGCAGACCCATAGAGTATAAATAGATCGGCGGTCGGACATGATCACTGCTGCTCCATACAGTCGGATCCCCACCGATCAATAGGTTATCACCTTTATCACTTGTCCTTATGATGGGTGATAATATCTTATTGCTACTGGAGAATCCCTTGAAACCTACTAGATCATTATTACTAATGTGACTTGCACTATATTTTTACGATAAGATAGAAGGAATGATTCACAGAGAACAGAAGTTGTTAACTTATAATCTTTTAAGTAAATGTTTTGGCAGATACAATTGATTCTGCTGCATTTTAGTGCCCTTGACTAATAATCGTATGCCATATTTATGTTACTTAAAAGTATTTCAGTTTATGGCTGTTGAAGGACAGTTTATTACAGTTGTCACGCTGCATACATTTCTGGCTATTTAATAATTTAAGGCATTTAAATGTATCTGACGTGGACACGATATTCTTAAGACGTGCAATGCACTAGTATAGATTTGTCCACTGTAGACTTAATGGGCTTTAAATCAAAACTGACAATGTTACCTTTGCATCGCAATAGTCGACATGTTTTAATGGATTTTTGCATTCTAACATGTCAGAAACATGAAAAAGTCACATTAGAACCAATACACAAACGTTCCAGATTAGTAATTTCCAGAGTTGCCAAATGTTCCTAATTCCTAAAAATTCTGTAAAAAAACTTTTTTCCCCAAAATTTATTTTTCTGAAGCTTTTGCGGATAATTGTGAATGTAATGATCATCATTTTACTATTCACAGTCATCACTATTCTGAGCTATAGACATAAATGTCAGCCATATGATCAGTAAAATCAATATGATGAACATAAACCTACAGCATTGAAGAGCAGATAATTATTTTCTCTAATATACATGCTTTCTTTGAGGACTTATGATATAAGTTCTAGATTCTTCGCCTACCCCACCCCACCAGTCATAGACATGTTTAGTTTCCAACCAAGTCTAAATATCTTCTCCCCAACTCCCCAGCTTTTCGACATTTTATATTTTATACGGTAAAACAAGGGTCTTTAATATTTCTTACAAATGTATTACAATTGTTAAAAACAAAATCATTGAATGCATAAAACATTCATAACTTCCAGACAACTTTAATCCTTTCTGGAGCAATCAATTGAAACTTCATCTGAAAAGCCTGACTGCCGATAAGTACGATTTGTGGCAAAGAAAAAAAAAACAACAACAAATTGAAGACAGCAGAAAATTCCTAAAATTCTTGAAAAATATTAGACAGAAAATGGAAGCAAAATGTTTTCTAAAAGGTTTTAGAAGACTTCTTGTGATAAAAGGTAAATCAAATATATTACAATAAATGGAAGTTTTGGAAGAAAATCTGCTGCAGTCTGCAAGCGAATTGTAAATTTGCCATTTATTTTCCAGCAAGGCAAATATTACATAAAAATAAAGCTACAGTGTTAGAGCTCACTCACAAGAGTGAATAAATCGAACGAGAGCAATCGATAAGAAATTGGATTGCACACGGACCAGTATTATTCTATGGAGCCATGCATTTCTGTGGTTATTTACTCATGCTGATTTGGCATGCAAAAACTATTGCAGCATGCTGCAAATGGCTGTGAGAATCGGATCGCATGTGGGTGCATGTGAACCATCAAGCTACACTCGAATGTCCCCCGAGTACAGTGAGATTCCTGCGGAGGTTGGCAAAGAAGGAGATGGAAAAATTAATTTCTCCATCTAGTCCGCACGTGTGTGCCAATTCTCTAATGCAAGAGGATTGGCACATATTTCACTGACACATGGTTCACGCTCGCAGCAGAGCTGGAACCGAGTGTCATTAGCATTCGATGCTCTCGCATCTCCAGTCCATTTATTTCTATACAGCAGTTAGCTGCTCACCTCCCTCCCTCTCTATTCTTTTTCTCTCATATTCTGAAGAGATGCAATTATACATCAGTGGCCCCAAAGCCTTCGCAGCAGGTCTCCTAATCACAACTTTCTGCTCTCCCTCTCCAGACGTGTGTGCTGATTTAAATGCCTTGTTATTTATATGTATAAATACAGTGATAGCTGAATGTGTTATAGCAGAACTTGTGCTGAGCTTTACTGTTCTACTACAATTCTAATACTACAATTCAATTCACCAGAGTTGTCACTCAAGGAGGAGAGCCCACCCTGCTAGAAATCAGGAAGAAAAAAAGTATAAGGAGATCACATTGCTTTGAACAGCTCAAAAGATAACTTGAAAATACCCATTTAAGCTTGTCATCATTAGCATATTCTCCTTGTTCTCCTCAACACATGGTTTGGCCCTTTTTGCTTCTTCTTCACGTTCAAAGAGGTCAAAATGCGCAAATCCCTGGGTTAGAATCATAGAATCATACAATGGTAAAGTTGGAAGGGACCTCCTGAGTCATCTGTTCCAACCCCCTGCTCAAAGCAGGATTCACTAAATCATCCCAGACAGATGCCTGTCCAGCCTTTGAACTTCTATTGAAGGAGAGCTCACCACCTGGCAGCCTTTTCCACTCATTGATCACCCTAACTGTCAAAAAGTTTTTCCTAATATATAATCTGTGTCTCCTCCCGTTCAGTTTCATCCCATTGCTTCTAGTCTTTCCTTGTGCAAATGAGAATAAAGATGATCCTTCTACAATGTGACAGCCCTTGAGATATTTGTAGACAGCTATTAAGCCTCCTCTCAGTCTTCTTTATTGCAAGATAAACATTCCCAAATCCTGTAACCGTTCCTCATAGGACATGGTTTGCTGACCGGTCAACATTCTGGTCTCTTCTCTCTGAACTTGATCCATTTTGTTAATATCTTTTTTAAAATGTGGTGCCCAAAACTGGACACAGTATTCCAGATGAGGTCTGACTAAAGAGTAGTAGAGGGAGCTAATGACTTCACGTGATCTAGACTGTATGCTTCTCTTAATACATCCCAGAACTCTATTTGCCTTTTTTGCTGCTGCATCACACTGTTGACTCATGCTTAGTTTATGATCTATTAGTATACACAAGTCTTTTTCACATGTGCTGTTGCTTATCTCTCTTCCTCCCATTCTGTATATGCTTTTTAATTTTTATTGCCCAGATGTAGTACTTTGCATTTTTCCTGTTAAAAACCATTCTGTTTGTTGCTGCCCACTGCTCCAGCTTATTTATATCTTTTTGAATCCTCTGTCTCTTCTCTAGTATTAGCTATCCCTCCTAATTTTGTGTCATCAGCAAATTTAATCAGTGTACCCTCAATTCCTTCATCTAAATCATTGATAAAGATGTTGAACAAAGCAGGGACCAGAACAGATCCCTGTGGTACCCCACTTGATACATTCTTACAACTGGATGTGCAGCCATTTACGACCACTCTTTGGGTCCGATCACTAAGCCAGTTATGAATCCACCTAACAGTTGTCTTGTCCATTCCATGTTTAGTAATTTTTTCAATAAGGATGGTGTGGGATACTTTGTCAAATGCTTTGCTGAAGTCAAGATATACTATATCTACAGCATTTCCCTGATACACCCAGTCAGTGATTCTGTCATAGAAGGAAATTAAGTTAGTCTGACATGACTTATTAGTTACAAACCCATGCTGACTCTGGTTAATCACTTCAATCTTATCCAAGTACATACATACATGTTGTTTAATAATTTGTTCAAAGATCTTTCCTGGTATAGAAATCAGACTCACCGGCCTATAGTTCCCTGGGTCCACCTTCTTCCCCTTCTGGTACTTCTCCTGATCTCCAAGACTTTTCAAAGATTATGGAGAGTAGATCAAAAAATTTTTTCTGCTATCTCTTTCAGTACTCTGGGGTGTAATTCATCTGGACCTGGAGACTTGAATTCATTTATGTTAGCTAAGTATTCCCTCAGTATCTTTCTGTTTATAGATAGCCTGGATTCTTTTATTCCTTTAATAGGACAGTGAAGATCAGTTGATGTTACATTTCCTTTCTGAGAGAAAACAGATGCAAAATAGGAATTTAAAAGTTCGGCCTTCTCAACATCCTTTTTTACCATTTCATCATTTTCATCTTGTAAACATCCTATAGATGGGTGGGATGTTGAGCACATGGTTTTGTTTTCTGAAATTGGATTAGCACAATGTGCTATCTTATGCTCTTTATGAGTACCATATTTGCATTTTAAAATAAAAAAAATCAGTGATTGCTTTTACACTTTGTTTTGGCTACTCTGATTTATAGGGAAAAACCTCTTACATTTCATAAGGAACATCTTGGGCAAAGAGAATAACTCCCAAGTGAAATGCAGCAAACCAACATCTATCCTAATGGATGCTGTCCGATTAGAATAACTACTTGGTTAAAGCCTAATGAAATTTGTCAGGCTATGACAAAAGAAAACAGAATGATTTAAGCATGTTGGCATTTTTTTCTTAATTTAATGGACCCCACACACGTTGGACAAAATTCGGCAAAAAACCTGCCAATGTCAGCAAGATCGACAGAGCGTGTCTGTGGACATGTCCTGACACTTCTTCTGTATCAACTAGCCTGTTGGCTTTTCAATGGCAGATTCTTATGTTCTCCATGAGATAAGCTGTTGCCAGAGTAGTCTGACAACATATATTGCAAAGAGAAAACAGTAGAGGTCAGTTGAGTAAAGCGCTGGTGTGTATGGTGGAGTCAGAAGAAATAGCTGTCAGCTGACTGTTATCTAATGTGTACATCAGCCTTTAGGGTTAGCTTGTTGAAGGTAGTTTTGTTAAATCATTTTTCTTGAAATTATAAAAATTATATAATGGCAGAAAGCAGTAATAATAAATATTATTTAAAAATAATTAGTTACTCTCCTAATACTTCACCGTATAAGAGGTTCCTGCCAGTCTTAGTGACTTCTACCATCAACTTGATATATTTTTTATTCTTGGTAAACTGCTTTAAAACCTACTTTTTGCTACTAAATATAACTAAGTAACATGACCCTCCTCCTCTCATAGTAGTTAGCACATAGATATTGAGGGAGAGATATTGCAGCAGCATCCCCCTCCCCTACTCCAGGAAGTCTAGAGTTCACCGTTTTACCTTATACTAATTGGAGCAAAGAGGTTTCTGAACATTCATAAAGAGCCCAGAGATAGAGACAGGCAAACTACAGGAAGCATTAAAGTAAGGAAAATGCCACATTCCCTTAATAAGATGTACAAAATGTTGAATATTTACATATTCCAACTTATAGTAATATTATTCAGCTGGGTTTGCCTTAAAGGTATTGTCCATTACTCGGACAACCCCTTCTGAATTCTGGTTTTCCCCAGTAAAATAACACTGATACTCCCTTCCGGTTCTGGCGCTGTTTGAGCAGTGTCAGCACTGGCTCTACCAGGGCTTGCGTGACATTGTGATATCATGTGATCCCTGCAGCTAATCAGTGATTACTTCACTCTCCTCTCCTTTGGACAAATCAAGAAGATATCTGGAGGAAATGAGAGCTGTGGAGGCTCTCTCACCACCTCAAGTATGTCAATTACAGACGAAGGAGAGGAGACTGAGGCCAGCGCTGATTGGCCATGGTGATTGATTTGTCATGTGAGCCTCAAGAGAGCCAGTCCTGACATTGTTGAAACAGTGATGACACTGGAGGTGAGTATGAGTGTTATTATTTTACCTTGGGGAAAACAGGGATTCAGAACCGGTTTTCTGTGTAGTTAACAACGCCTTTACCTAAAATCATACTAATTCAGTTGCCAAAACGGCATAAATAAAAGTCATTGCAATAATACACAAGTAAATGAAATCTTTTGGATTACATGCAATAATATACGGTAAGCATATTATCTGCACTATTTCTACTAACAATCCCCAATATTTCAATGAAGATCAAATCCCTACTTAATAGATCTTATTGTACAAAATCCTCTTACCTCACAGTATCTCTTCTTTTCTGTCTGCCATAATTATATTTGCTATTTAGATGACCTTTATATGAGTAAAATGGAAGAGGGAAATGATGCATAGAAATTTGGATAAATATAGCATTAGTTGTCACAGAGGAGGAGAATACTAATCTACAGTATATTTACTTAAAGCAAATTACATGATATATGAGCTAATATTACAAGGGTCCTCATTAGTGAGTGACAGGTGCAATTCTGTCTAGATAAAAAGACACAGAATGAGACTGTGAAATTATGAGAAATGATCTGGGCTGATCACAGTCATTATCGCTCTCATTTCTTCATCATATTTACAGATTTTATATCTAAAGATATTATAACAATTTCTAATAAGTGTGTTTTTGGAGAGATGATGGGTCCAACTAGACCAAAAGGAAATGACAGAGAGGGGTATTATTTCTTATAAAATATAATTGTCATGGTTTCAGCACTGATTATGGCCTAGGAATGCTGTGAGTGACAGCTCAGTGTCCTGGGATCTGTGGTGTGCTGGACTGTCGGTTTTGTGATTGACAGTCCAGTCATCCAATCTGATCCTGGTGTATGCTGGGCTGTCAGCATTTTGATTGACAACCCTGCAGTTCAATATGGTCTTGTCTGTGGGTGTTTCTCCAGGTGTCTCATGTCTTCTAATGATTTTCAAGGTATTTAGCTGGCTTGCTGTGAACAGCAGGTTGTCAGTTGTAGCTATGCTTTGGTAAGGTGTGTTGCTGTTTGTTTGACTTCTGATCTTGCGGACCTTGGATTTGTTCTGACTATCCATGTGAATTATCCCATCTGCTTTTGAAGCTCTCTCAGTTCAGGTATCTGACCCCGGACTTGGCCTCTGACTATGTGTTTGTTGTTCTCCCTTGTTTTGATGTACCCTCCTGGCATTTAACCCTGGAGTGTTACTTGACCACACCTTAGTCTTACTCTTCTGTACTGTGAGCTCTCCTGGTATCTGACCTTGTACCACCTGACTATGTGTTACGGCTTGCCCTTGAATAGTGACTCAGCAGCACAATAATAGATTGCATCTGCACTGGCATATTTGACTATCAATCCATTACATGGCTGGCTGCTGTGGAAGAAGTGTGGCCAAGTGTAGCTTTCTCTAATGATAACTGATCACTGGCAAACAATAAAAGAGTGCAGTAATGCATAACATTTTAGCAAGCAGAGATGGGTTTAACCTAAGCTGGGTATCCGGATTTAGTGGCATAGTGTGGGTTGCCAGTACCCAAGTAATAGTGACCAGAAGTACACCCATTAAACAAATCATGCTCTAAGCAACCACTTAAAATAAATAATGACCACTGAGTTCCCCATTTAGAGAGTATTAATGCTTTCTCAGTGCCCATTAAAAAGTAATTATGTTCTTTTAACCCTCAAAACATAAAGATTATATTCAGCTAATTCAAGTGACTGTGTCTTTTTCTCACCTGCACACAGAAAGGTCCGGTACTGTTGCCACAATGCTGACATCTTGTAGTCAGGCTCAGACTGGCACTCAGGGGTACAGGTGAATTCCCCAGTGTGCCACTGTGAAGGAGTTAGCCACTTAAACCCACAACAGGAGCAACAGTTGAGCCAATACATGTGATTTACTACAGTATGTACAGACAAAAGCTATGTTCACATGTTGCATTTTTTTTAATGTAAATTAAAAACTGCTTTTTACAGTACCAGCAAAAGCTATGAGATCTCAGAAAACTCATGCACACTATTGTTTTTTCTTTCCATATCTGTATTGGAAAAATGCAGCATTTTTTTTTAAACTGCAGCATGTCAATTCTTTCAGTGTTTTTGCACTGTTTATGTCAAGACTCTGTTGTTGGGTGTCCCGGGACTAGGTGCTCCCTTCCTGCCCCAACACTAGGGGTGCCCTAGCTCACGCTGTTCCTCGGACTACTTCTGTTGGTGAAGATGCTGGGGCACGTACCTTGATTTAGCTCCTGAATCCACCCTCAGTCTGTACCCCTCCCCCACCCAAGGAAGAGGGAAATAATAGTGTACCGTAATGCACCAACCAGATTAACAGGGTAATACGAAGAGAGTTAATGAAAAATACCAAACATACAAATATACCCACACAAATTACAGAGGAATGAACTGGGGAGTGGAGGATGGGGTAAAACCAAAGTAGGAGAAGAAAGGGAATTATCACACATGTACTATACATATGACCAGGTTTTTAAATACATCAGTTAGGGACTGCTCTGATATGGGTTACCTTAACGTTTGGTAGAGCGGCTTAGTATACGTTTTTTATCATCTTTTTACTAGCACTTGCTGTTTACTGTTACTTCTTTATAACAGAATAATTTTATGTTTGTTTTACTGTGCTTTTCTATGTTTTAGTCTTTTGGTGGTGTGAACACTGTCCTACACACTTGTTCACTGTGTGCATGGCCCATGTGTTTGTATTTAATTAGATTCTTGTTTTTGCAATATTAGGGAGGTTTTCCACCCCTCCCTTGTGGGCCATACACATAAAGGCTGTCCTCTGCAGCGTGTCCACATCGGACATTACCTGTCTGAATACTGCTCATATAGGTACTATACACATGACCAGGTTTTTAAATACATCAGTTAGGGACTGCTCTGATATGGGTTACCTTGACACTTGGTAGAGTGGCTTAGTATACATTTTTTGAAAAAAACGTATCAACCACATACCCTGTTTTTTATCATCTTTTTACTAGCACTTGCTGTTTACTGTTATGTCTTTAAAACAGAGTATTTGTATATGTTTGTTAACTGTGCTTTTCTATGTCTATGTGATTTACTATGTACAGACAAAAGCTATGTTCACATGTTGCATTTTTGCATTTTTTAATGTAAAGTAAAAATTGCTTTTTACAGTACCAGCAAAAGCTATGAGATCTCAGAAATCTCATGCACACTATTGATTTTTCTTTCCCTATCTGTATTGGAAAAATGAAGCATTTTTTAAAACTGCAGCATGTCAATTCTTTCAGTGTTTTTGCACTGTTTATATCAAGACTCTGTTGTTGGGTGTCCCGGGACTAGGGGCTCCTTTCCTGCCCCCAACACTAGGGGTGCCCTTGCTCATCCTGTTCCCCGGCCTACTTCTGATGGTGAAGATGCCGGGGCACGTACCTTGATTTAACTCCTGAATCCACCCTAAGTCTGTACCCTTCCCCCACCCAAGGAAGAGGGAAGTAATAGTTTACTGTAATGCACCAACCAGATTAGCAAGGTAATATGAACAGTGTTAAGAAAGATACCAAACATACAAATATACCCACACATATGAAAGAGGAATGCACTGGGGAGTGGAGGATGGGGTAAAACCAAAGTAGGAGAAGAAAGGCAAGTATCACACACTCAAAACCTAGTAATAGTCTCAGTTAAACCCACCAAATGCCTTCTCCTATAAACCATAAACCACCTCTTGGGTTTCTGCTCATCAGGCATCATCATAAAATCATAGAATCGTAGAGTTGGAAGGGACCTCCTGGGCCATCTGGTCCAACCGCCTGCTCAAAGCAGGATTCGCTAAATCATCCCAGTCAGATGTCTGTCCAGCCTCTGTTTGAAGACTTCCATTGAAGGAGAACTCACCACTTCTCGTGGCAGCTTGTTCCACTCATTGATCACTCTAACTGTTAAGAAGTTTTTTCTAATATCTAATCTGTGTCTCCTCCCATTCAGTTTCATCCCATTGCTTCTAGTCTTTCCTTGTGCAAATGAGAATAAAGTTGATCCTTCTACAATGTGACAGCCCTTTAGATATTTGTAGACAGCTATTAAGTCTCCTCTCAGTCTTCTCTTTCGCAAACTAAACATTCCCAAATCCTGCAACCTTTCCTCATAAGACAGGGTTTGCAGACCGGTCACCATTCTGGTCGCTCTTTTCTGAACTTGCTCAAGTTTGTTGATGTCTTTTTTAAAATGTGGTGCCCAAAACTGGACACAATATTCCAGATGAGGTCTGACCAAAGAGGAGTAGAGGGAAATAATGACTTCACGTGATCTAGACTGTATGCTTCTGTTAATACATCCTAGAATTGCATTTGCCTTTTTTGCTGCTGCATCACACTGTTGACTCATATTCAGTCTGTGATCTATTAGTATACCCAAGTCTTTTTCACATGTGCTGCTTAGCCCTATTCCTCCCATTCTGTATATGCTTTTTTCATTTTTATTGCCCAGATGTAGTACATGTGCTGCTTAGCCCTATTCCTCCCATTCTGTATATGCTTTTTTCATTTTTATTGCCCAGATGTAGTACTTTGCCTTTTTCCCTGTTAAAAACCATTCTGTTAGTTGCTGCCCACTTCTCCAGTTTATTTATATCTTTTTGAATCCTCTCTCTTGTCTAGTATTAGCTATCCCTCCTAGCTTTGTGTCATCAGCAAATTTAATCAGTTTACCCTCAATTCCTTCATCTAAATCGTTGATAAAGATGTTGAACAATACAGGGCCCAGGACAGATCTCTGTGGCACCCCACTTGAGACATTTTGGGTCTTTGGGTCCGATCACTAAGCCAGTTATGAATCCACCTAACAGTTGCCTTGTCCATTCCATGCTTAGTCATTTTTTCAATAAGGATTGTATGAGATACTTTGTCAAATGCTTTGCTGAAGTCAAGATATACTATATCTACAGCATTTCCTTGATCCACCCAATCAGTGATTCTGTCATAGAAGGAAATTAAGTTAGTCTGACATGACTTATTAGTTACAAACCCATGCTGACTCTGTTTAATCACTTCATTCTTATCCAGGTACTGACATACATGTTGTTTAATAATTTGCTCAAAGATCTTTCCTGGTATAGAAGTCAGACTCACTGGCCTATAGTTGCCTGGGTCCACCTTCTTCCCCTTTTTGAAGATAGGAACAACATTTGCTCTTCTCCAGTCTTCTGGGACTTCTGTTCTCCAAGAATTTTCAAAGATTATGGAGAGGGGTTCAAAAATTTCTTCTGCTATCTCCTTCAGTACTCTGGGGTGTAATTCATCTGAATGATGAATTGAGGGTTGGGACAACAAATGATGAGGAATTGGGATGAGGCAGCAAATATTGATACATTTAGTGTGGGGGATAGTAAATGATGTATTGAATGTGGGGGATAAGAGTTGATATTGAATTAGAAGGTGGGGATGGGAGAAGGACATGTAAATATAAGGAATTGGGGGAGCGGGAGGTACATAGCGGGGGCAGTTGAGGATGTAGTGACTGGTATTGAATTGGGGGAAAGAGTACAGGAGCTAATTAATTTATACATTTATTAGGTGGGGAAAGTGGCCATTTATAGTTGGTAGGCGCACAGTGGTGGATTATAGTTTACGCTTGGAATGGCGAGTTGCATAATAACTAATTATTAGTGACAAGTAGAGTTGAGCGATACCAGCCGATACTTGAAAATATCGGATCGGAATGGATCGGCCGATCTTAAAAAAAAGTATCGGTATCGCCGATTCCGATACCGGGAACCAATGCAAGTCAATGGGGCCAAAATATCGGAATTAAAAAAACCCCTTTCTTTCCTTGTAGGTTAATTCTACATGAAGAAAAACAACTAAGAATAATGTAGAATGTATTGTGGGAGGTGGAGGAGACATTAAAGCCATAGAGGTTTATCCCAATCAAATGGAATAGCAGGAATTAAACTTTTTTTTTAAAGACGTTAGGAGTTACAAAGATATTGACTATGTTAGCCTCATTTATATTTTGCCAGACATGTATGTCTTCTTCTTCTTTCTTCTTTCTTCTTCTTTCTTATTCTTCTTCCTTTTTTTACCTTCTTCTTCTTCTTCTTATTCCTTTTTTTACATTCTTCTTCTTCTTCTTCCTTTTTTACATTCTTCTACTTCCTTTTTTTACATTCTTCTTCTTATTCCTTTTTTTACATTCTTCTTCTTCCTTTTTTTAAATTCTTCTACTTCCTTTTTTTACATTCTTCTTCTTCTTCCTTTTCTTACATTCTTCATATTCTTCTTATTCAACAATTATTATTCTACATATTCAACTTCTTCATCTTCTTCCTATTCTTCTTCATCATATTCTTGTTTGTGTCAGGCATTCCTGTAGTTGTTATCTAGAAAAGTTAGAAGTTTACACCTTCCGTTCTGCCTGTCACAAAAGATTTACAACAGGATTTGTCCGCGTTCAGTTTGGCCTGCAGCAGCAGACCTTTTCCAGGGGCACCACGAGGAGGAATGGACTCACCCCCATACACTGCTTAGTCTTCTTCTGCTTATAAATAAGATAATATCATTTGCTCAGAGTATTAGTCTTATGCTTAATGTTCTTCTGCTTTGTTTTTTTATGCTTCTTTGTCTTCTCTCTCTTGTTGTTCTGCATCTTGGTGGTTGTCTTCCTGTTCTTTGTCCTCTTGAACCAGCTGACGGTACTGGCACCCGGAGGGGCAGCAGAAGGAACAAGAGCCAATGGCACAACCGAGGACCAGCTGACGGTGCTGGAACCCGGTTACTAAGCAGGAGGTACCTGTGCTACAAAGCACTACCAAGGACCAGCAGACGTTGCCGGAACTCGGATACCGAGATGGAGGCACCTAGGCCAAAGGCTCTGACGAGAACCAGCTGACGGTGCTGGAACCCGGAGGGGTAGCATAAGCTGCAAGAGCAAATGGAAATAGCGAGGACCAGCTGACAGTGCTGGCACCCGGAGGGGCAGCAGAAGGAATAAGAGCCAATGGCACAACCGAGGACCAGCTGACGGTGCTGGAACCCGGTTACTAAGCAGGAGGTACCTGTGCTACAAAGCACTACCAAGGACCAGCAGACGTTGCCGGAACTCGGATACCGAGATGGAGGCACCTAGGCCAAAGGCTCTGACGAGAACCAGCTGACGGTGCTGGAACCCGGAGGGGTAGCATAAGCTGCAAGAGCAAATGGAAATAGGGAGGACCAGCTGACAGTGCTGGCACCCGGAGGGGCAGCAGAAGGAATAAGAGCCAATGGCACAACCGAGGACCAGCTGACGGTGCTGGAACCCGGTTACTAAGCAGGAGGTACCTGTGCTACAAAGCACTACCAAGGACCAGCAGACGTTGCCGGAACTCGGATACCGAGATGGAGGCACCTAGCCCAAAGGCTCTGACGAGAACCAGCTGATGGTGCTGGAACCCGGAGGGGTAGCAGAAGTTACCCCTGAAAAGCAAAGTTGGCATGCCGCAAGCTGGCCGCAGTTACCGAATCACACAGTCCTACAGGGGGTGCTTGTCCTACTGGCACTACGGAACAAGCCTTTCTTACCAGAACCCGCAGTCCACATAGGAAGCACCTAAACTGCTGGCACCCTAGCCTCGGCTAACCCAACCGCAACACGACATGGCAACTTGGGGTGGCAAACTGACATTGACACTTCCCGGAAACAGCAGGCAGGGCTGGAACCAAGCTGGGCAGGAGGGAGTACCCGTGCCAAAGTCAGTTATGAGCAGCAACTGGCGATGTTGGAGCCCAGGGACAAGCACTTAGCAGGCTGAGGCCTGATGTGCTGTCAATTGGGAGGCAGCAGGACAGATTGCCATCAAAACAGCAGGGGAACAGCTGACGTTACTAAACCCCACAAACACAGGAGCTAGTGTTTTACTCTGTGAAGACGGCACTTCCGAGCAACAACTGGCTGTGTTGAAGCCCAGGGACAAGCACGGAGCAGGCTGAGGCTGCATTGAACTAATAACTAGTTATGGGAATGTGGACAGAGCAGGCGACATTGCCGGACACACATCAGGGGATTAACTGACCCGACTGAACACCTGTAACACAGGAACAAGTGTGGATTGTGCAGACGCCACTTCGGAGCTGTAACTGGCAGGGTTGGAGGACAGGGGAAATACGAGAGACAGTGGAGCCACAGGCCTAATTGGAGCACGGTTAAAAATCAGTAGTGGTACGACTGTGTAGGCAGCAGGAGACTTTGCCATCCACACAACAGGGGATCAGCTGACGTTACTGAACCCCACTGAGACACGGGAGCAAGTATCTCTTTCCGTGTGGACGGCACTTCCGAGCTACAACTGGCTGTGTTGAAGCCCAGGAAATAGGAGGGTGTAGGCAGAGGCCTACTGTCTTTGGAATGTGGAGACAGCAGGAGAGACTGCCATCCACACAGCAGGGGATCAGCTGACGTTACTGAACCCCACTGAGACACGGGAGCAAGTGTCTCTTTCCGTGTGGAGGGCACTTCCGAGCTACAACTGGCTGTGTTGAAGCCCAGGAAATAGGAGGGTGTAGGGAGAGGCCTACTGTCTTTGGAATGTGGAGACAGCAGGAGAGACTGCCATCCACACAGCAGGGGATCAGCTGACGTTACTGAACCCCACTGAGACACGGGATCAAGTATCTCTTTCCGTGTGGAGGGCACTTCCGAGCTACAACTGGCTGTGTTGAAGCCCAGGAAATAGGAGGGTGTAGGCAGAGGCCTACTGTCTTTGGAATGTGGAGACAGCAGGAGAGACTGCCATCCACACAGCAGGGGATCAGCTGACGTTACTGAACCCCACTGAGACACGGGAGCAAGTGTCTCTTTCCGTGTGGAGGGCACTTCCGAGCTACAACTGGCTGTGTTGAAGCCCAGGAAATAGGAGGGTGTAGGCAGAGGCATACTGTCTTTGGAATGTGGAGACAGCAGGAGAGACTGCCATCCACACAGCAGGGGATCAGCTGACGTTACTGAACCCCACTGAGACACGGGAGCAAGTGTCTCTTTCCGTGTGGAGGGCACTTCCGAGCTACAACTGGCTGTGTTGAAGCCCAGGAAATAGGAGGGTGTAGGCAGAGGCCTACTGTCTTTGGAATGTGGAGACAGCAGGAGAGACTGCCATCCACACAGCAGGGGATCAGCTGACGTTACTGAACCCCACTGAGACACGGGATCAAGTATCTCTTTCCGTGTGGAGGGCACTTCCGAGCTACAACTGGCTGTGTTGAAGCCCAGGAAATAGGAGGGTGTAGGCAGAGGCCTACTGTCTTTGGAATGTGGAGACAGCAGGAGAGACTGCCATCCACACAGCAGGGGATCAGATGACGTTACTGAACCCCACTGAGACACGGGAGCAAGTGTCTCTTTCCGTGTGGACGGCACTTCCGAGCTACAACTGGCTGTGTTGAAGCCCAGGAAATAGGAGGGTGTAGGCAGAGGCCTCCTGTCTTTGGAATGTGGAGACAGCAGGAGAGACTGCCATCCACACAGCAGGAGATCAGCTGACGTTACTGAACCCCACTGAGACACGGGAGCAAGTGTCTCTTTCCGTGTGGAGGGCACTTCCGAGCTACAACTGGCTGTGTTGAAGCCCAGGAAATAGGAGGGTATAGGCAGAGGCCTACTGTCTTTGGAATGTGGAGACAGCAGGAGAGACTGCCATCCACACAGCAGGGGATCAGCTGACGTTACTGAACCCCACTGAGACACGGGAGCAAGTATCTCTTTCCGTGTGGAGGGCACTTCCGAGCTACAAGTGGCTGTGTTGAAGCCCAGGAAATAGGAGGGTGTAGGCAGAGGCCTACTGTCTTTGGAATGTGGAGACAGCAGGAGAGACTGCCATCCACACAGCAGGGGATCAGCTGACGTTACTGAACCCCACTGAGACACGGGAGCAAGTGTCTCTTTCCGTGTGGACGGCACTTCCGAGCTACAACTGGCTGTGTTGAAGCCCAGGAAATAGGAGGGTGTAGGCAGAGGCCTACTGTCTTTGGAATGTGGAGACAGCAGGAGAGACTGCCATCCACACAGCAGGGGATCAGCTGACGTTACTGAACCCCACTGAGACACGGGAGCAAGTGTCTCTTTCCGTGTGGAGGGCACTTCCGAGCTACAACTGGCTGTGTTGAAGCCCAGGAAATAGGAGGGTGTAGGCAGAGGCCTACTGTCTTTGGAATGTGGAGACAGCAGGAGAGACTGCCATCCACACAGCAGGGGATCAGCTGACGTTACTGAACCCCACTGAGACACGGGAGCAAGTATCTCTTTCCGTGTGGAGGGCACTTCCGAGCTACAACTGGCTGTGTTGAAGCCCAGGAAATAGGAGGGTGTAGGCAGAGGCCTACTATCTTTGGAATGTGGAGACAGCAGGAGAGACTGCCATCCACACAGCAGGGGATCAGCTGACGTTGCTGAACCCCACTGAGACACGGGAGCAAGTGTCTCTTTCCGTGTGGACGGCACTTCCGAGCTACAACTGGCTGTGTTGAAGCCCAGGAAATAGGAGGGTGTAGGCAGAGGCCTACTGTCTTTGGAATGTGGAGACAGCAGGAGAGACTGCCATCCACACAGCAGGGGATCAGCTGACGTTACTGAACCCCACTGAGACACGGGAGCAAGTGTCTCTTTCCGTGTGGAGGGCACTTCCGAGCTACAACTGGCTGTGTTGAAGCCCAGGAAATAGGAGGGTGTAGGCAGAGGCCTACTGTCTTTGGAATGTGGAGACAGCAGGAGAGACTGCCATCCACACAGCAGGGGATCAGCTGACGTTACTGAACCCCACTGAGACACGGGAGCAAGTATCTCTTTCCGTGTGGAGGGCACTTCCAAGCTACAACTGGCTGTGTTGAAGCCCAGGAAATAGGAGGGTGTAGGCAGAGGCCTACTGTCTTTGGAATGTGGAGACAGCAGGAGAGACTGCCATCCACACAGCAGGGGATCAGCTGACGTTACTGAACCCCACTGAGACACGGGAGCAAGTATCTCTTTCCGTGTGGACGGCACTTCCGAGCTACAACTGGCTGTGTTGAAGCCCAGGAAATAGGAGGGTGTAGGCAGTGGCCTACTGTCTTTGGAATGTGGAGACAGCAGGAGAGACTGCCATCCACACAGCAGGGGATCAGCTGACGTTACTGAACCCCACTGAGACACGGGAGCAAGTGTCTCTTTCCGTGTGGAGGGCACTTCCGAGCTACAACTGGCTGTGTTGAAGCCCAGGAAATAGGAGGGTGTAGGCAGAGGCCTACTGTCTTTGGAATGTGGAGACAGCAGGAGAGACTGCCATCCACACAGCAGGGGATCAGCTGACGTTACTGAACCCCACTGAGACACGGGAGCAAGTATCTCTTTCCGTGTGGAGGGCACTTCCGAGCTACAACTGGCTGTGTTGAAGCCCAGGAAATAGGAGGGTGTAGGCAGAGGCCTCCTGTCTTTGGAATGTGGAGACAGCAGGAGAGACTGCCATCCACACAGCAGGGGATCAGCTGACGTTACTGAACCCCACTGAGACACGGGAGCAAGTGTCTCTTTCCGTGTGGACGGCACTTCCGAGCTACAACTGGCTGTGTTGAAGCCCAGGAAATAGGAGGGTGTAGGCAGAGGCCTACTGTCTTTGGAATGTGGAGACAGCAGGAGAGACTGCCATCCACACAGCAGGGGATCAGCTGACGTTACTGAACCCCACTGAGACACGGGAGCAAGTGTCTCTTTCCGTGTGGAGGGCACTTCCAAGCTACAACTGGCTGTGTTGAAGCCCAGGAAATAGGAGGGTGTAGGCAGAGGCCTACTGTCTTTGGAATGTGGAGACAGCAGGAGAGACTGCCATCCACACAGCAGGGGATCAGCTGATGTTACTGAACCCCACTGAGACACGGGAGCAAGTATCTCTTTCTGTGTGGAGGGCACTTCCGAGCTACAACTGGCTGTGTTGAAGCCCAGGAAATAGGAGGGTGTAGGCAGAGGCCTACTGTCTTTGGAATGTGGATACAGCAGGATAGACTGCCATCCACACAGCAGGGGATCAGCTGACGTTACTGAACCCCACTGAGACACGGGAGCAAGTGTCTCTTTCCATGTGGACGGCACTTCCGAGCTACAACTGGCTGTGTTGAAGCCCAGGAAATAGGAGGGTGTAGGCAGAGGCCTACTGTCTTTGGAATGTGGAGACAGCAGGAGAGACTGCCATCCACACAGCAGGGGATCAGCTGACGTTACTGAACCCCACTGAGACACGGGAGCAAGTGTCTCTTTCCGTGTGGAGGGCACTTCCGACCTACAACTGGCTGTGTTGAAGCCCAGGAAATAGGAGGGTGTAGGCAGAGGCCTACTGTCTTTGGAATGTGGAGACAGCAGGAGAGACTGCCATCCACACAGCAGGGGATCAGCTGACGTTACTGAACCCCACTGAGACACGGGAGCAAGTATCTCTTTCCGTGTGGAGGGCACTTCCGAGCTACAACTGGCTGTGTTGAAGCCCAGGAAATAGGAGGGTGTAGGCAGAGGCCTACTTTCTTTGGAATGTGGAGACAGCAGGAGAGACTGCCATCCACACAGCAGGGGATCAGCTGACGTTACTGAACCCCACTGAGACACGGGAGCAAGTGTCTCTTTCCGTGTGGACGGCACTTCCGAGCTACAACTGGCTGTGTTGAAGCCTAGGAAATAGGAGGGTGTAGGCAGAGGCCTACTGTCTTTGGAATGTGGAGACAGCAGGAGAGACTGCCATCCACACAGCAGGGGATCAGCTGACGTTACTGAACCCCACTGAGACACGGGAGCAAGTGTCTCTTTCCGTGTGGAGTGCACTTCCGAGCTACAACTGGCTGTGTTGAAGCCCAGGAAATAGGAGGGTGTAGGCAGAGGCCTACTGTCTTTGGAATGTGGAGACAGCAGGAGAGACTGCCATCCACACAGCAGGGGATCAGCTGACGTTACTGAACCCCACTGAGACACGGGAGCAAGTGTCTCTTTCCGTGTGGACGGCACTTCCGAGCTACAACTGGCTGTGTTGAAGCCCAGGAAATAGGAGGGTGTAGGCAGAGGCCTACTGTCTTTGGAATGTGGAGACAGCAGGAGAGACTGCCATCTCCACAGCAGGGGAACAGCTGGCAGTGCTGAACCCCACACTTGAAACGAATGTGTTTGGCTCTGTGGAGACGACACTTCTGAACACCAACTGACGCTGTTGGAGCCCAGGATTAGGCGAGGAGCAGGCTGGGGCCTGTTGCTTTTGGCAGGTGAAGGCAGCAGGAGACTTGCCATCTCCACAGCAGGGGAACAGCTGGCAGTGCTGAACCCCACTAACACTCGAACAAATGTGTTTGGCTCTGTGGAGACGACACTTCTGAACACCAACTGACGCTGTTGGAGCCCAGGATTAGGCGCGGAGCAGGCTGGGGCCTACTGGATTTTGGCAGGTGAAGGCAGCAGGAGACTTGCCATCTCCACAGCAGGGGAACAGCTGGCAGTGCTGAACCCCACTAACACTCGAACAAATGTGTTTGGCTCTGTGGAGACGACACTTCTGAACACCAACTGACGCTGTTGGAGCCCAGGATTAGGCGAGGAGCAGGCTGGGGCCTGTTGCTTTTGGCTGGTGAAGGCAGCAGGAGACTTGCCATCTCCACAGCAGGGGAACAGCTGGGAGTGCTGAACCCCACTAACACTCGAACAAATGTGTTTGGCTCTGTGGAGACGACACTTCTGAACACCAACTGACGCTGTTGGAGCCCAGGATTAGGCGCGGAGCAGGCTGGGGCCTACTGGATTTTGGCAGGTGAAGGCAGCAGGAGACTTGCCATCTCCACAGCAGGGGAACAGCTGGCAGTGCTGAACCCCACTAACACTCGAACGAATGTGTTTGGCTCTGTGGAGACGACACTTCTGAACACCAACTGACGCTGTTGGAGCCCAGGATTAGGCGAGGAGCAGGCTGGGGCCTGTTGCTTTTGGCTGGTGAAGGCAGCAGGAGACTTGCCATCTCCACAGCAGGGGAACAGCTGGCAGTGCTGAACCCCACTAGCACTCGAACAAATGTGTTTGGCTCTGTGGAGACGACACTTCTGAACACCAACTGACGCTGTTGGAGCCCAGGATTAGGCGCGGAGCAGGCTGGGGCCTACTGGATTTTGGCAGGTGAAGGCAGCAGGAGACTTGCCATCTCCACAGCAGGGGAACAGCTGGCAGTGCTGAACCCCACTAACACTCGAACGAATGTGTTTGGCTCTGTGGAGACGACACTTCTGAACACCAACTGACACTGTTGGAGCCCAGGATTAGGCGAGGATCAGGCTGGGGCCTGTTGCTTTTGGCTGGTGAAGGCAGCAGGAGACTTGCCATCTCCACAGCAGGGGAACAGCTGGCAGTGCTGAACCCCACTAACACTCGAACAAATGTGTTTGGCTCTGTGGAGACGACATTTCTGAACACCAACTGACGCTGTTGGAGCCCAGGATTAGGCGTGGAGCAGGCTGGGGCCTACTGGATTTTGGCAGGTGAAGGCAGCAGGAGACTTGCCATCTCCACAGCAGGGGAACAGCTGGCAGTGCTGAACCCCACTAACACTCGAACGAATGTGTTTGGCTCTGTGGAGACGACACTTCTGAACACCAACTGACGCTGTTGGAGCCCAGGATTAGGCGAGGAGCAGGCTGGGGCCTGTTGCTTTTGGCTGGTGAAGGCAGCAGGAGACTTGCCATCTCCACAGCAGGGGAACAGCTGGCAGTGCTGAACCCCACTAACACTCGAACAAATGTGTTTGGCTCTGTGGAGACGACACTTCTGAACACCAACTGACGCTGTTGGAGCCCAGGATTAGGCGCGGAGAAGGCTGGGGCCTACTGGATTTTGGCAGGTGAAGGCAGCAGGAGACTTGCCATCTCCACAGCAGGGGAACAGCTGGCAGTGCTGAACCCCACTAACACTTGAACGAATGTGTTTGGCTCTGTGGAGACGACACTTCTGAACACCAACTGACGCTGTTGGAGCCCAGGATTAGGCGCGGAGAAGGCTGGGGCCTACTGGATTTTGGCAGGTGAAGGCAGCAGGAGACTTGCCATCTCCACAGCAGGGGAACAGCTGGCAGTGCTGAACCCCACTAACACTTGAACGAATGTGTTTGGCTCTGTGGAGACGACACTTCTGAACACCAACTGACACTGTTGGAGCCCAGGATAACGCATGCCGCATGCAGAGGCCAATGGGCAGCGGTTTTTATGGAGGTTGTTGACTACTACTGATTCTAACCTTGCTCCACTTAGGCCTCTGGCTCCACTGTCTCTACTATTTACCCTGGCCTCCAACCCCGCCAGCTACGTCTCTGAAGTGGCGTCAGCACAATCTACACTTGTTCCTGTGTTACTGGTGCTCAGTCCCGTCAGTTGATCCCCTGATGTTTGTCTGGCAAGTTCGCCAGCTCTGTCCTCATTCCCACTACTGGTTATGGGAATGTGGACAGAGCAGGAGACCTTGCCGGACACACATCAGGGGATAAACTGATGGGACTGAGCCACAGGAACACAGGAACAAGTGTAGATTGTGCTGACGCCACTTCAGAGATGTAGATGGCGGGGTTGGAGGTCAGGGGAAATAGTAGAGACAGTGGAGCCAGAGACCTAAGTTGGGCACGGTTAAAAATCAGTAGTGGTTTGAATGTTGATGGAGCTGGTGACTTTGCCGTCCACACAGCAGGGGATCAGCTGGCGTTACTGAACCCCACTAACACAGGAGCTAGTGTGTTTCTCTGTGCAGACGACACATCTGAGCGACAACTGGCTGTGTTGAAGCACAGGGATTATAGTTCAGGTGGTAGAAAAATGAACACACCAGCAGACCTGGATACAGTTGCCAACCACTAATTTAGTCTGTAAGAGGAATGGCAAAGTCTTTGGAGATCCAGGCCTTGTTCATTTTCAGAAAAGTCAGCCGGTCAACATTATCGGAAGATTGTCGCGTGCGACGGTCTGTTAGTACACCACCTGCGGCACTAAAGACACGTTCCGATAATACACTGGCAGCAGGGCAAGCCAGCACCTCCAATGCATACTGCCTAAGCTCTGGCCATGTATACAGCTTAGAGACCCAAAACTTGAAGGGGGAAGAGCCATCTGGGAATACAGTGACAGGGCAAGACATGTAGTCTGACACCATCTGACGAAAGCGTTGCCTCCTGCTGACTCGAGGCATCGCTGATGGTGTAGACAATTGTGGTGGACACACAAAACTTTGCCACATTTGGGCCATAGTGGTCTTGCCTTGTGCTGCGGCGCTGCCTCTGCTCCCTCTTTGTGCAGAGTTTCCTCCACTGCCTCAACGCACAGAGCTGCTTTGTAAAGCACTAGCAACAATGCTGTCGGGTGGAATGGAAAACATTATGGACTGCACCAGTGACTCTTCGTACTCCTGCAGTTTACGCTCCCGGTTCAACGTTGGTATGAGCCTTTGTACGCTGTCCCGGTAGCGAGGATCTAGGAGGGTGTACACCCAATAATCAGCCGAGACGAGAATGTGGGCGATGCGGCGGTCGTTTCTCAGGCACTGCAGCATGAAATCAACCATGTGCTGCAGACTCCCAACTGCCAAAGAACCGCTGTCCCCTGTTTGAGGCGTGACCTCGGCCTGCTCTGCATCACCCCACCCTCGCTGTACATACTGAGTAGAGGTTTGTGTACCTCCCTCCTCTGGAGAGATGTCTTCCTTCTCCATCGACTCCTCCTCATCCTCCTCACAAAGTGTCCCCTGCCTAGGACTTTGTGAGGAAACACGTAGCGCAGACTGTCCAGAAGCAGATGGCATTTGGGACTCCTCATCCTCCACCTCTTCCGAAACCTCATCCCTTAGTGCTTGCAGTGTTTGTTGAAGCAGGCAGATAAGGGGGACAGTCATGCTGACTAGTGCAACATCTGCACTCGCCATCCGCGTGGATTCATCGAAGGCACGCAAAACGAGGCAGATGTCCTTCATAGAGGCCCACTCAATGGTGCTGAAGTGTGAACGGCGCACAGTGCAACTTGTTTGCGCCTGATGCAGCTGGTACTCCATGACTGCTGCCTGCTGCTCACACAACCGCTCCAACATATGTAACGTTGAATTCCACCGGGTGGGTAGGTCACATATGATGCGATGTTCCGGAAGGCCAAATCGTCGCTGCAGAGCAGCGAGGCGCGATCTTGCCATGCTGGAACGCCGCAAGTGAGCGCACTCTATGCGGACCTTGTGCAACAGTGCATCAAGATCCGGATAGTCCCTCAGAAAGCTCTGCACGACCAAGTTAAGCACATGTGCCAGACATGGGATGTGTGTGAGGTTGCCTAGGCCAAGAGCTGCCACCAGATTTCGGCCATTGTCACACACTACCAAGCCCGGCTGGAGATTCGCTGGCCCAAACCACACATCGCTCTCCAGCTTGATAGCATTCCAGAGCTCCTGCGCTGTGTGGCTTCGATTCCCCAAAGAAATTAATTTGAGTACAGCCTGTTGACGTTTGGCCACGGCTGTGCTCATATTGGTCGTAACAGGCTCCTGCTCTGCTGTTTCTGAGGAACTTGAGTAGGAGGAGGAGTCTATGGGTACAGACTGGAGTCCTGCAATCCGTGGCGTTGGAAGAACACGTACAGCGCCACTCTCCAGATCTGTACCCGGCTCCACAACATTGACCCAGTGGGCAGTGAGGGAAAGGTATCGTCCCTGTCCATGGTTACTGGTCCACGCATCGGTGGTCAGGTGGACCTTGCTACTTACGGCGTTTAGTAGCGCATGTTTTATTTTGCCCTCAACATGTTTCTGCAGGGCAGGGATGGCTCGCCTGCTGAAATAAAAGCGGCTGGGCACGTTGTATTGGGGGACTGCCAATGCCATTAAGTCCCGGAAGGTGTCAGTGTCCACCAGCCTGAATGACAGCATTTCAACTGCCAGAAGTTTGGCAATGCCAGCATTCAGAGACTGTGCTCGGGGATGGTTTGCCGAGTAAGGGCGCCTTTTATCCCATGCCTGTGCTACCGATGGCTGTGATGGATGGGAACGTGCTGCTATGGGTGGAATCTGACAGGGTCTCCGGACAACAGTGGCAGAGGTTCTTCCTTGGCGATCCTGAGAGGAAGCCGAACCAGCAGTGTGTGAGCTGGAGGAAGAGGCCCCAACAGGAACTGAAGAGGTGGTAGGTGGTGCTGTACGTTGGCCTACGTCTGCAGGGTGTCTCTGCAACTCCAACTCGTGCTTGGTGCGCACATGTTTCCACATATTTGTGGTATTGAGGTTGCTGACATTTCTCTCTCTTTTGACTACCTGATGACACAGCTTGCATTTGACAAAGCAAATGTCATCTGCAACTGTGTCAAAAAAGGACCACGCACTGCAACTCTTGGGACCGCCCGTTTTGCCTTTGGAATGAGGAATGCCCCTAACGGGTGCCGAAGTGGAGGGTACAGGCAACCAAGTCTTCCCCCTCCCTCTGCCTCCTGTTTTGGCCGGTAGGGGAATCTCTTCCTCCGAGCTGCTCCCACCACCTTCCTGTTCCTCATGCCATGATGGGTCAAGGACCTCATCATCTTCCCTCCCCTCTTCAAACAGCTGCTTCTCCGGGGTTGTCTCGCCAGCACCGTACGCACCAGAAAGTGGCAACTGAGTCTCGTCATCATCTGATGCGTACTGAGGTGTGCTGACCATAGGCACTGGCCCACTCGCCTCTTCAGATTCAGAGGGACAAAGAAGTTGCGCATCACTGCATACTCCCTCTTCTTCACATTCAGGAATGCTGCTTGGCTGGCCCCCTCTTTCCAAGCCAACAGATTCCGAGAACAGAAGTAGAGACTGTGATGGCTTCTGTCCATGTCTCTCTGACGGCCTGGGCACTTTGGCAGGTGGTGAAGAGACAGATGGTTGCTCTTCGGTGCTCTGGTCCTGAGAGGCTGTGGAAGTAATTGAAGTCGATGCGTTAGCTGCCATCCATCCGACAACGGCTTCAATTTGTTCCTCCCGCAGCAGTGGGGTACGTTGAGGTCCTACAAAGCTGCGCATAAAGGACTGTTGCCTGCTAAAACTGGGGGATGCTGATCCACTGGTGCCCGCAGCAGGCCCAGAATCCCCACGTCCTCTACCTGCAGAATCCCCACGTCCTCTCCCTGCAGAATCCCCACGTCCTCTCCCTGCTGAAACTCCACGCCCACGCCCACGTCCACGCGCCTTACTCCCTGCCTTCTTCATCTTGCAAGACTGCTTAAGATAGGCAGAAAAGTACAAAGGGGGGCCTTAGTGTGCTTATTCCTGAACAGCTGGTTACAGGTACAAGAAACACTAATTTTATGAAGTGTGTGTGTGTGGACTACACTTTAATAGGAGCTGATGTGGCCTACACAAGTTCCAAATGTAGTGTTTGGTGAACTTTTTTTGTGGTTTCTTTGTTGGAAACAAACTCAAAGTATGTGAACAATGAATTGAAACTGATAGTATCACCAACTTTTTGGAGCTATTACAATGCAGGCAGGTAACCTACAATGCAAAAGATGAGGCTCCAAAAAAATTGGGTAATACTAATCTGGCTGCGCCGGCAGGGCACAAGCCAGAAAAAAAGGCTCCTCTATCTACTCCTATATAGTGTTTGCAACCAACCAATGTTGATGGATACGGATGGATGCACACTAATAGGAGAAGAAAAAATGAGCTGCACTCAAAGACAAATATGTGTGAGGCAGTGACGCACGTTGAGCGTCCTACAACCAGACGTAGCTGCAGGACACTCTACTCAGCGTGAGCTGCACTCACACACAGTCAGAGACCTCTCAGACAGCCGTCAACAGTGCAGCTAAGTGGGCACTGGCACTGACAGGCTGCAGAAAGGCTCCGCTGTGTACTTCTATATAGTGTTTGCAACCACCGTAGATGGAGACGGATGGATGCACACTAATAGAAGAAAAAATGAGCTGCACTCAAATACAAATATGTGTGAGGCACTGACGCACGCTGAGCGTCCTACAGCCAGACGTAGCTGCAAGACACACTACTCAGCGTGAGCTGCACTCACACACAGTCAGAGACCTCTCAGACAGCCGTGAACAGTGCAGCAAAGTGGACACTAGCACTGAAAGGCTGCAGAAAGGCTCCGCTGTCTACTACTAGTGTTTGCAACCAACGTATATGGATACGGATGGAAGCACACTAGATTGAAATTATGTAAAAAATGCAGCTCAAAAATTAAAAGATGTATGAGGCAGCAGTGATCACACTGGGTGGCCTACAGCCTGATGTGGCTGCAGGACCCACTCCACAGCGTGAGCTGCACTCACACAGCCCTTGCAGACAGCTGTGAACACTGCTGCTAGGGCAAAGAAGGCTACAGTGGTGGTTTATGTAGCCTGGGTAAAGCACTAGAAGTTTGGTGGAATCGCTATTTCTAACTGTCCCTCACAGTCTTCTACAGCAGCCTGTCCCTAACTGAATTCCCAGCAGAGTGAACCAGAAATGGCGGCTGCAGTGGCTTTTATAGTGCATCATGACATCATTTCAGCAGCCAATCACAGCCATGCCAATAGTTAACATGCCTACATGCCTAACAGGATGTAACCACACTTCGGAGGATTCCCATTGGCTTAATCAAAGCAAGCAGGCTCATAGCATGATGGGAACTTCCGATTCCGATTCCGGAATCCGATATGACAAAAGTATCGGAAGTCAGTATCGGAATTCCGATACCGCTAATATCGGCCGATACCCGATACTTGCGGTATCGGAATGCTCAACACTAGTGACAAGTGAATATATTCAGCACTATTCGTTACTCGCACGAATAGTTCTGTATTCGGTCTATTCGTTACTCAGCAATTAGTTTGCTATTCACCTCGGTATCTTCGAGTGACCCGTTCAGCATGTTTGGCGCTTTATTTGCAGCCAATGAACATGCTGGGCTTGCTTGCCAATCAAAGTAATGCCAGCTCCATCTCCATCAGCTAGATGTAGCAGAGCTAGACCCGTCACAGGACAAGTGGATTGTCATCTCTGCAGAAAGGTGAGGAATATTGTTTTTTATTTTAACTCTTTTGAAGAAGACAGTGGCATAGGTGGTATGGGCAATGTTGTAAGTATGGTTTAATTAAGATTTATTAAAGGAGCCTGTGTCATTCTATCAATTGAAGGTCTTTTTTCTGAGTGTCTGTGTTTTTATACAATATGACTACAGAGTTAGTAATGGGGGCATCTTATTGACAATACAAAGGTGACATCAACCCCTCAACTATCACCCCACATGCCACCGCTACCGGGCAAGTGGGAAGAGAGAGACTAAGTGAAAGAATTGGCATATCTTATAGATGTGCCTTTTCTGGGGCAGCTGAGAGCTGATGTTTATAAACTGGGGGCTAGTATCCATGGCCCCTTCCTAGGCTATTAATATCAGCCCTCAGTTGTCTGCATAGCCTTTGATGGTTATTACTTATAGGGGGACCCTACGTAATTTTTTTGGGGGTCCCCCATTTTAACAGCCAGTAAAGAATGAGTATCAACTACAAAAAACATCTGACTGCTGTGCTTGCCAACAAGGGTTTTGCCACCAAGAATTAAGTCTTGTTTGCCAGAGGAATCAAATACTTATTCCTCACTGCAAAATGCAAATAAATTTATATAATTAATAAAATGTAAACTTATTTCCCCCACTGTACTGAGCTCCTGGGTATAATGTCACTGGTGATCACTGCACTACCTGTACACTGACAGTAT
The DNA here is from genome assembly GCF_039654945.1 of Dendrobates tinctorius. Lineage (NCBI taxonomy): Eukaryota > Metazoa > Chordata > Amphibia > Anura > Dendrobatidae > Dendrobates > Dendrobates tinctorius. The sequence goes on from NW_027361801.1 coordinate 41,999,753, forward strand.
ATACAGAGCTCCTGTTTATAATGGCATTTAGTCATTCAGTCCTATGTAGTAGTGATATGTGGTCTGGTCATAGTTTGGTGGTATTTGTTTTTTGTATATGGTATTATTCAGTCACTATGTGGTGGTAATATGTGGTTTGGTCATGGTGTGATGGTATTTGTTCTTTGCACGTGTTATTATTCGGTTGCTATGTGATGTAATATGTGGTCTGGTCATGGTGTGGTAGTATTTTTCCCATGTATGTGGTACTATTCGGTCACTGTGATTTTAATATGTGGTCTGATCAAGGTGTGGTGGTATGTGTGCCTTCTATGTGGTATTATTTGGTCACTATGTGGTGGTAATATGTGGTCTGGCCATGGTGTGGCTGTATTTGTTCCTTATATGTGGTATTATTTGGTAACTATGTGGCAGTAATATGTGGTCTGGTCATGGTGTTGTGGTATTTGTCCCTTGTATGTGGTATTATTTGGTCACTATGTGGTGGTAATATGTGGTTCGGCCATGGTGCGACTGTATTTGTTCCTTGTATGTGGTATTATTTTTTCACTATGTCATGGTAATATGTTTTGCTGTCATGGTGTGGTGGTATTTGTTCCTTGTATATGGTGTTATTTGGTTACTATGTGGTGGTAATATGTGGTCTGGTCATAATGTGGTGGTATTTGTTCATTCTACATGGTATAAAATGGTCACTATGTGGTGGTAATATGTGGTCTGGTCATGGTGTGGCAGTATTTGTCCCTTGTATGTTTTATTATTCGGTTGCTATGTGGTGGTAATATATGGTCTGGTTACAGTGTGATGGTATTTGTCCCTGGTATGTGGTATTATTGATAATTTAAAAAAAATGTATGTGCCTCAATCCCTTAAACAAAAATAAAAAAAATTATGCCTAAAAAGAGTATTGGATATTTTAAGAAATTATTAATAGGTTAGAGTAGAGTAGGATGTTGCCAAAAAAGTCTACCTTGTCATGGTGGCAGCTTAAAAAAATCTTTTGGCCAAAACAAAAGCTGCTGGCTATGTGTATTGGTATTCTATGGGACCTGTTAATGAGTGATTGGTGAGGATGTAGTGCAGAAGTGGAGTTTTTCCAAAAGTGGGCGGTGGAACTGTGGAAGGTTCGAGGTGTGGAGACAGAGCTAGGATTGCGCCTGGGTGGAGTCTCAATGGGACCCGAAAATGTTGCCAATGTGGGGCCCTGAAATTCCTAGTGGCAACCCTGTTCATATACTCTATGATGAGTTGCCCTTGATAAATGTAAGCATACAATGTCATAACATATGCATAATTTCCTAGTAAACTAATTTACAAGCTCTAACTATATGTAGACATACAATTTTAATGAAATTATCATAGTGGCATCACATTAATGAAGAAATATATATATAGTATCATGTATAGTGTTGAGCATTCCGATACCGCAAGTATCGGGTATCGGCCGATATCAGCGGTATCGGAATTCCGATACTTAATTCCGATACTTTTTTCATATCGGATTCCGGGATCGGAATCGGAATAGGAAGTTCCCATCATGCTATGAGCCTGCTTGCTTTGATTAAGCCAATGGGAATCCTCCGAAGTGTGGGCACATCCTGTTAGGCATGTAGGCATGTTAACTATTGGCATGGCTGTGATTGGCTGCCGAAATGATGTCATGATGCACTATAAAAGCCACCGCAGCCGCCATTTCTGGTCACTCTGCTGTGAATTCAGTTAGGGACAGGCTGCTGTAGAAGACTGTGAGGGACAGTTAGAAATAGCGATTCTAAAAACAATATTGTGCTTTATCCAGGCTACATAAACCACCACTGTAGCTTGCTTTTCCCTAGCAGCGCTGTTTTCACAGCTGTCTGCAAGGGCTGTGTGAGTGCAGCTCACGCTGTGGAGTGGGTCCTGCAGCCACGTCAGGCTGTAGGCCACCCAGTGTGATCACTGCTGCCTCATACATCTTTTATTTTTTGAGCTGCATTTTTTAAATAATTTCAATCTAGTGTGCTTCCATCCGTATCCATATACGTTGGTTGCAAACACTAGTAGTAGACAGCGGAGCCTTTCTGCAGCCTTTCAGTGCTAGTGTCCACTTTGCTGCACTGTTCACGGCTGTCAGAGAGGTCTCTGACTGTGTGTGAGTGCAGCTCACGCTGAGTAGTGTGTCCTGCAGCTACGTCTGGCTGTAGGACGCTCAGCGTGCGTCACTGCCTCACACATATTTTTATTTGAGTGCAGCTCATTTTTTCTTCTATTAGTGTGCATCCATCCGTCTCCATCTACGGTGGTTGCAAACACTATATAGGAGTACACAGCGGAGCCTTTCTGCAGCCTGTCAGTGCCAGTGCCCACTTAGCTGCACTGTTGACGGCTGTCTGAGAGGTCTCTGACTGTGTGTGAGTGCAGCTCACGCTGAGTAGAGTGTCCTGCAGCTACGTCTGGTTGTAGGACGCTCAACGTGCGTCACTGCCTCACACATATTTGTCTCTGAGTGCAGCTCATTTTTTCTTCTCCTATTAGTGTGCATCCATCCGTATCCATCAACATTGGTTGGTTGCAAACACTATATAGGAGTAGATAGAGGAGCCTTTTTTTCTGGCTTGTGCCCTGCCGGCGCAGCCAGATTAGTATTACCCAATTTTTTTGGAGCCTCATCTTTTGCATTGTAGGTTACCTGCCTGCATTGTAATAGCTCCAAAAAGTTGGTGATACTATCAGTTTCAATTCTTTGTTCTCATACTTTGAGTTTGTTTCAAACAAAGAAACCACATAAAAAGTTCACCAAACACTACATTTTGAACTTGTGTAGGCCACATCAGCTCCTATTAAAGTCTAGTCCACACACACACACTTCATAAAATTAGTGTTTCTTGTACCTGTAACCAGCTGTTCAGGAATAAGCACACTAAGGCCCCCCTTTGTCCTTTTTTGCCTATCTTAAGCAGTCTTGCAAGATGAAGAAGGCAGGGAGTAAGGCGCGGGGGCGTGGGCGTGGGCGTGGAGTTTCAGCAGGGAGAGGACGTGGGGATTCTACAGGTAGAGGACGTGGGGATTCTGGGCCTGCTGCGGGCACCAGTGGATCAGCATCCCCCAGTTTTAGCAGGCAACAGTCCTTTATGCGCAGCTTTGTAGGACCTCAACGTACCCCACTGCTGCGGGAGGAACAAATTGAAGCCGTTGTCGGATGGATGGCAGCTAACGCATCGACTTCAATTACTTCCGCATCCTCTCAGGGTCAGAGCACCGAAGAGCAACCATCTGTCTCTTCACCACCTGCCAAAGTGCCCAGGCAGTCAGAGAGACATGGACAGGAGCCATCACAATCTCTACTTCTGTTCTCGGAATCTGTTGGCTTGGAAAGAGGGGGCCAGCCAAGCAGCATTCCTGAATGTGAAGAAGAGGGAGTATGCAGTGATGCGCAACTTCTTTGTCCCTCTGAATCTGAAGAGGCGAGTGGGCCAGTGCCTATGGTCAGCACACCTCAGTACGCATCAGATGATGACGAGACTCAGTTGCCACTTTCTGGTGCGTACGGTGCTGGCGAGACAACCCCGGAGAAGCAGCTGTTTGAAGAGGGGAGGGAAGATGATGAGGTCCTTGACCCATCATGGCGTGAGCAACAGGAAGGTGGTGGGAGCAGCTCGGAGGAAGAGATTCCCCTACCGGCCAAAACAGGAGGCAGAGGGAGGGGGAAGACTTGGTTGCCTGTACCCTCCACTTCGGCACCCGTTAGGAGCATTCCTCCTTCCAAAGGCAAACCGGGCGCTCACAAGAGTTGCAGTGCGTGGTCCTTTTTTGACACAGTTGCAGATGACATTTGCTTTGTCAAATGCAAGCTGTGTCATCAGAGAGTCAAAAGAGGGAGAAATGTCAGCAACCTCAATACCACAAATATGTGGAAACATGTGCGCACCAAGCACGAGTTGGAGTTGCATAGACACCCTCAAGACGTAGGCCAACGTACAGCACCACCTACCACCTCTTCAGTTCGTGTTGGGCCCTCTTCCTCCAGCTCACACACTGCTGGTTCGGCTTCCTCACAGGATCGCCAAGGAAGAACCTCTGCCACTGTTGTCCGGAGACCCTGTCAGATTCCACCCATAACAGCACGTTCCCATCCATCACAGCCATCGGTAGCACAGGCATGGGATAAAAGGCGCCCTTACTCGGCAAACCATCCCCGAGCACAGTCTCTGAATGCTGGCATTGCCAAACTTCTGGCAGTTGAAATGCTGTCATTCAGGCTGGTGGACACTGACACCTTCCGGGACTTAATGGCATTGGCAGTCCCCCAATACAACGTGCCCAGCCGCTTTTATTTCAGCAGGCGAGCCGTCCCTGCCCTGCAGAAACATGTTGAGGGCAAAATAAAACATGCGCTACTAAACGCCGTTAGTAGCAAGGTCCACCTGACCACCGATGCGTGGACCAGTAACCATGGACAGGGACGATACCTTTCCCTCACTGCCCACTGGGTCAATGTTGTGGAGCCGGGTACGGATCTGGAGAGTGGCGCTGTACGTGTTCTTCCAACGCCACGGATTGCAGGACTCCAGTCTGTACACATAGACTCCTCCTCCTACTCAAGTTCCTCAGAAACAGCAGAGCAGGAGCCTGTTACGACCGATATGAGCACAGCCGTGGCCAAACATCAACAGGCTGTACTCAAATTAATTTCTTTGGGGAATCGAAGCCACACAGCGCAGGAGCTCTGGAATGCTATCAAGCTGGAGAGCGATGTGTGGTTTGGGCCAGCGAATCTCCAGCCGGGCTTGGTAGTGTGTGACAATGGCCGAAATCTGGTGGCAGCTCTTGGCCTAGGCAACCTCACACACATCCCATGTCTGGCACATGTTCTTAACTTGGTCGTGCAGAGCTTTCTGAGGGACTATCCGGATCTTGATGCACTGTTGCACAAGGTCCGCATAGAGTGCGCTCACTTGCGACGTTCCAGCACGGCAAGATCGCGCCTCGCTGCTCTGCAGCGACGATTTGGCCTTCCAGAACATCGCATCATATGTGACCTACCCACCCGGTGGAATTCAACGTTACATATGTTGGAGCGGTTGTGTGAGCAGCAGGCAGCAGTCATGGAGTACCAGCTGCATCAGGCGCAAACAAGTCGCACTGTGCGCCGTTCACACTTCAGCACCATTGAGTGGGCCTCTATGAAGGACATCTGCCTCGTTTTGCGTGCCTTCGATGAATCCACGCGGATGGCGAGTGCAGATGATGCACTAGTCAGCATGACTGTCCCCCTTATCTGCCTGCTTCAACAAACACTGCAAGCACTAAGGGATGAGGTTTCAGAAGAGGTGGAGGATGAGGAGTCCCAAATGCCATCTGCTTCTGGACAGTCTGCGCTACGTGTTTCCTCACAAAGGCCTAGGCAGGGGACACTTTGTGAGGAGGATGAGGAGGAGTCGATGGAGGAGGAAGACATCTCTCCAGAGGAGGGAGGTACACAAACCTCTACTCAGTATGTACAGCGAGGGTGGGGTGATGCAGAGCAGGTCGAGGTCACGCCTCAAACAGGGGACAGCGGTTCTTTGGCAGTTGGGAGTCTGCAGCACATGGTTGATTTCATGCTGCAGTGCCTGAGAAACGACCGCCGCATCGCCCACATTCTCGTCTCGGCTGATTATTGGGTGTACACCCTCCTAGATCCTCGCTACCGGGACAGCGTACAAAGGCTCATACCAACGTTGAACCGGGAGCGTAAAATGCGGGAGTACGAAGAGTCACTGGTGCAGTCCATAATGTTTTCCATTCCACCCGACAGCATTGTTGCAAGTGCTTTACAAAGCAGCTCTGTGCGTCGAGGCAGTGGAGGAAACTCTGCACAAAGAGGGAGCAGAGGCAGTGCCGCAGCACAAGGCAAGACCACTATGGCCCAAATGTGGCAAAGTTTTGTGTGTCCACCACAATTGTCTACACCATCAGCGACGCCTCGAGTCAGCAGGAGGCAACGCTTCCGTCAGATGGTGTCAGACTACATGTCTTGCCCTGTCGCTGTACTCCCAGATGGCTCTTCCCCCTTCAAGTTTTGGGTCTCTAAGCTGGATACATGGCCAGAGCTTAGCCAGTATGCATTGGAGGTGCTGGCTTGCCCTGCTGCCAGTGTATTATCGGAACGTGTCTTTAGTGCCGCAGGTGGTGTACTAACAGACCGTCGCACGCGACTATCTTCCGATAATGTTGACCGGCTGACTTTTCTGAAAATGAACAAGGCCTGGATCTCCAAAGACTTTGCCATTCCTCTTACAGACTAAATTAGTGGTTGGCAACTGTATCCAGGTCTGCTGGTGTGTTCATTTTTCTACCACCTGAACTATAATCCCTGTGCTTCAACACAGCCAGTTGTCGCTCAGATGTGTCGTCTGCACAGAGAAACACACTAGCTCCTGTGTTACTGGGGTTCAGTAATGCCAGCTGATCCCCTGCTGTGTGGACGGCAGAGTCACCAGCTCCATCAACATTCAAACCACTACTGATTTTTAACCGTGCCCAACTTAGGTCTCTGGCTCCACTGTCTCTACTATTTCCCCTGACCTCCAACCCCGCCATCTACATCTCTGAAGTGGCGTCAGCACAATCTACACTTGTTCCTGTGTTCCTGTGGCTCAGTCCCATCAGTTTATCCCCTGATGTGTGTCCGGCAAGGTCTCCTGCTCTGTCCACATTCCCATAACCAGTAGTGGGAATGAGGACAGAGCTAGCGAACTTGCCGGACAAACATCAGGGGATCAACTGATGGGACTGAGCACCAGTAACACAGGAACAAGTGTAGATTGTGCTGACGCCACTTCAGAGATGTAGCTGGCGGGGTTGGAGGCCAGGGTAAATAGTAGAGACAGTGGAGCCAGAGGCCTAAGTGGAGCATGGTTAGAATCAGTAGTAGTCCACAACCTCCATAAAAACCGCTGCCCATTGGCCTCTGCATGCGGCATGCGTAATCCTGGGCACCAACAGCGTCAGTTGGTGTTCAGAAGTGTCGTCTCCACAGAGCCAAACACATTCGTTCAAGTGTTAGTGGGGTTCAGCACTGCCAGCTGTTCCCCTGCTGTGGAGATGGCAAGTCTCCTGCTGCCTTCACCTGCCAAAATCCAGTAGGCCCCAGCCTGCTCCTCGCCTAATCCTGGGCTCCAACAGCGTCAGTTGGTGTTCAGAAGTGTCGTCTCCACAGAGCCAAACACATTCGTTCAAGTGTTAGTGGGGTTCAGCACTGCCAGCTGTTCCCCTGCTGTGGAGATGGCAAGTCTCCTGCTGCCTTCACCTGCCAAAATCCAGTAGGCCCCAGCCTGCTCCTCGCCTAATCCTGGGCTCCAACAGCGTCAGTTGGTGTTCAGAAGTGTCGTCTCCACAGAGCCAAACACATTCGTTCAAGTGTTAGTGGGGTTCAGCACTGCCAGCTGTTCCCCTGCTGTGGAGATGGCAAGTCTCCTGCTGCCTTCACCTGCCAAAATCCAGTAGGCCCCAGCCTGCTCCTCGCCTAATCCTGGGCTCCAACAGCGTCAGTTGGTGTTCAGAAGTGTCGTCTCCACAGAGCCAAACACATTCGTTCAAGTGTTAGTGGGGTTCAGCACTGCCAGCTGTTCCCCTGCTGTGGAGATGGCAAGTCTCCTGCTGCCTTCACCTGCCAAAATCCAGTAGGCCCCAGCCTGCTCCTCGCCTAATCCTGGGCTCCAACAGCGTCAGTTGGTGTTCAGAAGTGTCGTCTCCACAGAGCCAAACACATTCGTTCAAGTGTTAGTGGGGTTCAGCACTGCCAGCTGTTCCCCTGCTGTGGAGATGGCAAGTCTCCTGCTGCCTTCACCTGCCAAAATCCAGTAGGCCCCAGCCTGCTCCTCGCCTAATCCTGGGCTCCAACAGCGTCAGTTGGTGTTCAGAATTGTCGTCTCCACAGAACCAAACACATTCGTTCAAGTGTTAGTGGGGTTCAGCACTGCCAGCTGTTCCCCTGCTGTGGAGATGGCAAGTCTCCTGCTGCATTCACCTGCCAAAATCCAGTAGGCCCCAGCCTGCTCCTCGCCTAATCCTGGGCTCCAACAGCGTCAGTTGGTGTTCAGAAGTGTCGTCTCCACAGAGCCAAACACATTCGTTCAAGTGTTAGTGGGGTTCAGCACTGCCAGCTGTTCCCCTGCTGTGGAGATGGCAGTCTCTCCTGCTGTCTCCGCATTACAAAGACAGTAGGCCTCTGCCTACACCCTCCTATTTCCTGGGCTTCAACACAGCCAGTTGTAGTTCGGAAGTGCCGTCCACACGGAAAGAGATACTTGCTCCCGTGTCTCAGTGGGGTTCAGTAACGTCAGCTGATCCCCTGCTGTGTGGATGGCAGTCTCTCCTGCTGTCACCTCATTCAAAATTCAGTAGGCCTCTGCCTACACCCTCCTATTTCCTGGGCTTCAACACAGCCAGTTGTAGTTCGGAAGTGCCGTCCACACGGAAAGAGATACTTGCTCCCGTGTCTCAGTGGGGTTCAGTAACGTCAGCTGATCCCCTGCTGTGTGGATGGCAGTCTCTCCTGCTGTAAACTCATTCAAAATACAGTAGGCCTCTGCCTACACCCTCCTATTTCCTGGGCTTCAACACAGCCAGTTGTAGTTCGGAAGTGCCGTCCACACGGAAAGAGACACTTGCTCCCGTGTCTCAGTGGGGTTCAGTAACGTCAGCTGATCCCCTGCTGTGTGGATGGCAGTCTCTCCTGCTGTCACCTCATTCAAAATTCAGTAGGCCTCTGCCTACACCCTCCTATTTCCTGGGCTTCAACACAGCCAGTTGTAGTTCGGAAGTGCCGTCCACACGGAAAGAGATACTTGCTCCCGTGTCTCAGTGGGGTTCAGTAATGTCAGCTGATCCCCTGCTGTGTGGATGGCAAAGTCTCCTGCTGCCTACACAGTCGTACCACTACTGATTTTTAACCGTGCTCCAATTAGGCCTGTGGCTCCACTGTCTCTCGTATTTCCCCTGTCCTCCAACCCTGCCAGTTACAGCTCCGAAGTGGCGTCTGCACAATCCACACTTGTTCCTGTGTTACAGGTGTTCAGTCCGATCAGTTAATCCCCTGATGTGTGTCCGGCAATGTCGCCTGCTCTGTCCACATTCCCATTATCGGAATGTGGACAGAGCAGGCGACATTGCCGGACACACATCAGGGGATTAACTGACCGGACTGAACACCTGTAACACAGGAACAAGTGTGGATTGTGCAGACGCCACTTCGGAGCTGTAACTGGCGGGGTTGGAGGACAGGGGAAATACGAAAATCAGTGAATCCACAGGCCTAAGTGGAGCTTGGTTCAAATTAGTAGTCTACAACCGATCTTAAAATTTCTTCAATGCAGCCTAAGCCTGCTCCGTGCTTGTCCCTGGGCTTCAACACAGCCAGTTGTTGCTCGGAAGTGCCGTCTTCACAGAGTAAAACACTAGCTCCTGTGTTTGTGGGGTTCAGTAACGTCAGCTGTTCCCCTGCTGTTTTGATGGCAATCTGTCCTGCTGCCTCCCAATTGACAGCACATCAGGCCTCAGCCTGCTAAGTGCTTGTCCTGGGCTCCAACATCGCCAGTTGCTGCTCATAACTGACTTTGGCACGGGTACTCCCTCCTGCCCAGCTTGGTTCCAGCCCTGCCTGCTGTTTCCGGGAAGTGTCAATGTCAGTTTGCCACCCCAAGTTGCCATGTCGTGTTGCGGTTGGGTTAGCCGAGGCTAGGGTGCCAGCAGTTTAGGTGCTTCCTATGTGGACTGCGGGTTCTGGTAAGAAAGGTTTGTTCCATAGTGCCAGTAGGACAAGCACCCCCTGTAGGACTGTGTGATTCGGTAACTGCGGCCAGCTTGCGGCATGCCAACTTTGCTTTTCAGGGGTAACTTCTGATACCCCTCCAGGTTCCAGCACCGTCAGCTGGTTCTCATCAGAGCCTTTGGCCTAGGTGCCTCCATCTCGGTATCCGAGTTCCAGCAACATCTGCTGGTCCTTGGTAGTGCTTTGTAGCACAGGTACCTCCTGCTTAGTAACCGGGTTCCAGCACCGTCAGCTGGTCCTCGGTTGTGCCATTGGCTCTTATTCCTTCTGCTGCCCCTCCGGGTGCCAGCACTGTCAGCTGGTCCTCGCTATTTCCATTTGCTCTTGCAGCTTATGCTACCCCTCCGGGTTCCAGCACCGTCAGCTGGTTCTCGTCAGAGCCTTTGGCCTAGGTGCCTCCATCTCGGTATCCGAGTTCCGGCAACGTCTGCTGGTCCTTGGTAGTGCTTTGTAGCACAGGTACCTCCTGCTTAGTAACCGGGTTCCAGCACCGTCAGCTGGTCCTCGGTTGTGCCATTGGCTCTTATTCCTTCTGCTGCCCCTCCGGGTGCCAGCACTGTCAGCTGGTCCTCGCTATTTCCATTTGCTCTTGCAGCTTATGCTACCCCTCCGGGTTCCAGCACCGTCAGCTGGTTCTCGTCAGAGCCTTTGGCCTAGGTGCCTCCATCTCGGTATCCGAGTTCCGGCAACGTCTGCTGGTCCTTGGTAGTGCTTTGTAGCACAGGTACCTCCTGCTTAGTAACCGGGTTCCAGCACCGTCAGCTGGTCCTCGGTAGTGCCATTGGCTCTTGTTCCTTCTGCTGCCCCTCCGGGTGCCAGTACCGTCAGCTGGTTCAAGAGGACAAAGAACAGGAAGACAACCACCAAGATGCAGAACAACAAGAGAGAGAAGACAAAGAAGCATAAAAAAAACAAAGCAGAAGAACATTAAGCATAAGACTAATACTCTGAGCAAATTATATTATCTTATTTATAAGCAGAAGAAGACTAAGCAGTGTATGGGGGTGAGTCCGTTCCTCCTCGTGGTGCCCCTGGAAAAGGCCTGCTTCTGCAGGCCAAACTGAACGCGGACAAATCCTGTTGTAAATCTTTTGTGACAGGCAGAACGGAAGGTGTAAACTTCTAACTTTTCTAGATAACAACTACAGGAATGCCTGACACAAACAAGAATATGATGAAGAAGAATAGGAAGAAGATGAAGAAGCTGAATATGTAGAATAATAATTGTTGAATAAGAAGAATATGAAGAATGTAAGAAAAGGAAGAAGAAGAAGAAGAAGAAGAAGAAGAAGAATGTAAAAAAAGGAAGTAGAAGAAGAAGAAGAAGAATGTAAAAAAAGGAATAAGAAGAAGAATGTAAAAAAAGGAAGTAGAAGAAGAAGAAGAAGAATGTAAAAAAAGGAAGTAGAAGAAGAAGAAGAAGAATGTAAAAAAAGGAAGTAGAAGAAGAAGACATACATGTCTGGCAAAATATAAATGAGGCTAACATAGTCAATATCTTTGTAACTCCTAACATCTTTAAAAAAAAAAGTTTAATTCCTGCTATTCCATTTGATTGGGCTAAACCTCTATGGCTTTAATGTCTCCTCCACCTCCCACAATACATTCTACATTATTCTTAGTTGTTTTTCTTCATGTAGAATTAACCTACAAGGAAAGAAAGGGTTTTTTTTAATTCCGATATTTTGGCCCCATTGACTTGCATTGGTTCCCGGTATCGGAATCGGCGATACCGATACTTTTTTTTAAGATCGGCCGATCCATTCCGATCCGATATTTTCAAGTATCGGCTGGTATCGCTCAACTCTAATTGACGGTTAAACAAGATGAAAACACAAACACTGGAAGATAGGCTGAGCAAACGATGGGGCCTAAATTAACTAGAAAGGATAGGAAAGGAAAGACTGTCTGCAATCTGCCAAAAACCCTACAAAAATAATGTCCAACACTCCTGATAACAAAATTAACCCTGAAGTCACTAGACTTCTCCCACTATATCAGCACTCTGAAATATTCTGAGACAGAGCAAAAAGAGACTAATCTAATAAGGGGCAAAAAGCAACTTGGCAAATACATATATATAAGAGTGGAAATTCAGCACAGCCCCAGCCGGGGCTGGCTGACCACACAAAAAACTGAATAGACCAACAAAATCAAGTGTGAACATTAGCAGAACAACTTAGCTTGAGCTGACTGGAACAGAGCTGAGAACCAAGACCTAACAAGCCAGAAGGAATCACCAGCACCAGAATAGGGCGTCGGCTGTCCTAAATCCATTCTGAGATTCCTGAGGTCCAATCGTCATCCTCCTTATCAGGTGGCAGATCTCCACTGATTAAATCAGCCTCCCTACCTCCTGTTACCACCAGAGGGAGCCTGGAAGGAGAACTCACAACTGGTAGACCAGAAAATGAACTCACAACAGTGAGCACAATAAGTGAAGAGATACATATGTATTCAAAGGTACGGTGCATCCATGGCTATGGATGATGGAACAGAACTGTGAAAAATTCTGTAATTAACCATTCTAAATTTGACCATAGGTTTCCAAAGTTGCATACTAGTTGCATACTCTGCAGCTGATTTAAGTTTTATTATTTTTATATTTCTGCATTGTGATAACAATAATTACATTATTTCTGTAATATGTCATCAGTATATTAGGGTGCCAAGGAAAAATGAACTTTGCAAATTGTTAAGTCTTACCCCTCAAATTTGTTCCTTTTGGCATAAGGATTCACCATGCAAATATGTTGACATTAAATTTAGCTTTAGAAGTTGCTCAAGTATATAATATCTAATATATAAAGCTCAAGTGTGTGTTTGTACGTATGCATGTGTGTATGTGTGTGTGTATGTCCGGGATTGGCATCCGCACCGTCGCAGCTACAGCCACAAAATTTGGCACAGTCACACATCTTGACCCCGAGAGTGTCCTAAGCTATGTTGTGAGGCGAAATTTTAACCCTGAGCGTTCCAATTCACCAAACAATTTTGCCCCTATTTACATAATGGGGAAAAAGTGTGTGTGTATCAAGCCCCGCCCCTCATTATGATGTCATAATGGTTGCCATGGCGACCCTGATGTCATCATAGGTTGCAAGCCCCGCCACTCATTATGATGTCATAATGGTTGACTATGGGATGGAGGATGTGTGATGGGTATATGGGCACTGGACTATGGGATGGAGGATATGTATGACGGGTATATGGGCACGGCACTATGGGATGGAGGATGTGTGATGGGTATATGGGCACTGGACTATGGGATGGAGGATATGTATGATGGGTATATGGGCACGGGACTAAGGGATGGAGGATGTGTGATGGGTACATGGGCACTGGATTATGGGATGGAGGATATGTATGACGGGTATATGGGCACAGGACTATGGGATGGTGGATATGTATGATGGGTATATGGGCATGTGACTATGAGATGAAGGATGTGTGATGGGTATATGGGCACTCAACTATGGGATGGCGAATATGTATTATGGGTATATGGGCATGGGACTATGGGATGGAGGATGTGTGATGGGTATATGGGCATGAGACTATGGGATGGAGAATGTATGATGGGTATATGGGCACTCGACTATGGGATGGAGGATATGTATGATGGCTATATGGGCATGGGCCTATGGGATCGTGGATATGTATGATGGGTATATGGGCACGGGACTATGGGATGGAGGATAATTATAATTTGCTATAACTAACCACAGTTAGTTACTATGCCCGGGCAGCGCCGGGCTCTTCAGCTAATATATATATATATATATATATATATATAAACACACATTTTGGTATCGCCGCATTCAGAAACACCCGATCTATCAAAATATAAAATCAATTAATTTGATCGGTAAATGGCATAACATACCATACATAACGCGGGATAGGCATGACGATAAATACTAAACAAACATTTAAAACTGCACTATGATGTGCCATTGAGCAACCAGTAAATGATAACTAATCTTAAAAAAAGAAAATTATAAAATATCTATGACCAAAAAGGAACAAAATTAGGAGGTAAGACCTTCTAAAACTTGCTACTTAATTTTTACCATGCATTTATTTGGCACCCTAATGTATATGTATACAGTATACATATATACAGATGTGCTCAAAAGTTTATATACCTCGGAAGAATTTTTGCTTTCTTGGCCTTTTTTCAGAGAATATAAATGATAATACCAAAACTTTTTCTCCACTCATGGTTAGTGGTTGAGTCAAACTACTGTTTTCTCTTTTTAAATCATAACAACAACCCAAAACATCCAAATGACCCTGATTAAAAGTTTACATACCCTGGTGATTTTGGCCTGATAACATGCACAGAAGTTGACACAAATGGATTTGATTGGCTACTAAAGGAACATCCTCACTTGTGACCTGTTTTGCTTGTAATCAGTGTGTGTGCATAAAGCTGAGTGAGTTTCTGGGATCCAGACAGACTCTTGCATCTTTCACCCAACCACTGACGTTTCTGGATTGTGAGTCATGGGGAAAGCAAAAGAATTGTCAATGGATCTATGGGAAAAGGTATTTGACCTGTATAAAACAGGAAAGGGATACAAAAAGATTTCCAAGGAATTGGTAAAGACAGTTAGCAGCATTCAAATTGTGATTAACAAATGGAAAATCAGGGGATCGGTAAAAACAAAACCACGGACAGGTAGACCAACAACTGCCAGGAAAATTGTTCGGGATGCAAAGAAAAACCCACGCATAACATCAGCTGAAATACTGGACTCTCTGAAAACTAGCGGAGGGGCTACTTCAAGTTGCACAATCAGGAGGCACTTGAAGAAAAATGGGCTGCATGGTTGACTCTGTAGATCAAAGCCATTACTGTGCAAATGCCAAAAAGTATCTCACCTACAATATGCAAAACAGCACAGAGACAAGCCTCAAAACTTTTGGAACAAGGTAATTTGGAGTGATGAGACCAAAATTTAACTTTTTGGCCACAACCATAATCGTTACTGTAAAGCATGGAGGTGGATTGCTGATGTTTTGGGGATGTGTGAGCTACAAAGGCACAGGAAACTTGGTCAAAGTTGAAGGAAATATAAATGCAGCATGTTATCAGCAAATACTGAAGGCAAATTTGCAATCATCAGCACGGAAGTTGTGCATGGGACGTACATGGACGCTCCAACATGACAACGATCTCCAAAACACAAGGCCAAGTTGACCTGTCATTGGCTACAGTGGAACAAAGTGAAGTTTCTGGAGTGGCCATCTCAGTCTCCTGACCACAGTATCATTGAGCCACTCTGGGGAGATCTCAAATGAGTAGTTCATGCTAGACAGCCCACAAATTTACAGGAACTGGAGGCTTTTTCCCAAGGAGAGTGGGCAACTTTACCATCTGAGAAAATAAAGAACCAGATCCACAACTACCACAAAAGACTTCAAGCTGTCATTGATGTTAGAGGGGGCAATACACGGTATTAAGAAATTGGGTATGTAAACTTTTGATCAGGGTGATTTGAAAGTTTTGAGTTGTCATTATTATTTAAAAAGGGAATCAGTAGTTTTGGCAATAAATGGCTTCACCCAACCACTAACCATGAGTGTAGTAAAAGTTTGGTGTTATCATTCATATTCTCTGAAAAAAGGCCAAGAAAGCAAAAATTCTACCAAGTACCAAAACTGTTAAGTGAATATAATCATTATACTATATAGCATGAAAAGAGATGCGGCACTCGCCCAGATGCAATAAAAATGGAATCCTTTATTGTACCATTATGAGGTTAAAATAAGGTCCACAGGAACAGCAGGTGTGTACCTGTATGCGGGAAAGGGAAGATGGACGACGGCCGTTTCGTGCAGCAACTTTTCATGGTATATACTATGTTGATGCTGTGCATCATATACCCATTGCTTTATACCGCACGCTATCGGTCTATACACAGGATCTGTTTCATTATACAAGTGTATCCATTCCCCTGGTGCCATTCATTCATCATCTCTCTTTGGAACATAATCATTATACTTTTTATCCTGCAGCACAGGTCATAGGAATACTGGGCAGTAATGTTCTGTCATAATGTATTCATTATAAATTAGCTGCCACGAGGAAGAAAAAATGCCTGATGCTTAATGATGTGAAGTATTGCAGTCATAGAGCCGCGCTGACCTTTTCACTGTTCCTTTACTTCATGACAATCCTTGTGTCATCATAGACTTCGGTGTCTTTCCGCAGAGAGAGCGAGCACAAAGGAACAGAACAGCTGCCTGCAACAATATAAAATACTGGGCAACACTGGCACGCTACTGCAGCGGCATTAAATACTTTCAGGCATTGAATCTCAAAGATGACAGTGATAGAAAATACCTTCCATGTATCCATTTGAAGAAATAATATCTCAATTATATGAGGGATTTAATTATTTGAAATGCCAATACAAAGGATCTTTCAATTCGCATTTACATTAATCTTTTGATATGTTCTGTCACGCGAAATTGCTTTGAAAGGAAAAAACAAAGCTTTAACTAATTGGATCTTGTCTCCTTCTCTTGGTATACAATAAGGCCAGATGACCATGTAAAACATCATCTGATTTTCAATCACAAAACTCGGGTGATTTTAATCCATGTGTCCGTATTTTACATCAGTGTGGCACCTATGTTGGTATCCGTATATATACAACCGCAGTTTAAAATTTACAAGATCAATTACTGTTTCCTATGGTAATAATTGAAATGTAGTCATACAAATTGGATGCTATATAGATGGTTCATATAAGTTTATTTTTTTTTGCTCACCCGTAGACTTGAATAGATGAGTCTCATCTGAGATATGGAATAGTGCATGATGCGATTTTTTCACATGGACACTCGGTCTGTGTGAACAAACTGTCAACTGAACAGCTTAAAGGGGTTGTCTGGTTCAAATCTATAAGTCATTCTACAGACTTTTGAACACCCTCAGCATATGCACTGTGCACTGCAAGGATTTGCCGATTTCTGAGCCGGCACTGGAGTGAATGTATGCATTATACATACTCCCGGCCAGAACCTGACTAGTGAGTGCAGCCTCGCTCTATACACTTGTATTGACGGAGGCTCGCTCCATACAAACCTTCCGGTTGTGGCTCAGAAATCGGTAAATGCCCAGAGCGTATAGTGGTTGTGCTAGAGGGATTCATAAGTCTGGAATCATGCAGAGAGACTGCAGACTTATCGATTTGGCTTGGACAACCCCTTGAAGGCTAGGGTCACACCACCGTAATTTTTCTCATCTGAGAAAATCTGGACAATTATACTAATTAAATTCGGATAAAATTTTGATCAGAATTTGATCAAAGGGTGATCATAGTGTGATCTGATTTTCTCAGATGAGGAGAAAATGGAAAAAAAATGTTTCCATGCCCGGTGCGTCCAAGGCGCTGCCGTCTATTGAACGCAGGTGAATCCGCATGTGTTCACTGAACCGTGCGAATTCACCACATCCAATAGATTGTATGGGTGAAACTTCTCTTGCAGAGACTCGCGTCTTCACAAGAGAAATTGACATGCTGCGGTCTAGAGAGACGCACTGCATGTCGTTCTCCACGGGTGATCCGTGGTCGCCACTGGTTGCATAGTTGGGCACATGGGATTTCTTGAAATCACATCCACTATGCTGTAACATCTAGACGCTGTGGGTTGGACACTGCACAAGTACACCATGTCAAACCAGCAGTGTTTACTGATCATCTGCTCATATCCTAAGTGTCCATGTGTAAAAAAACTCATTATGCACTATTTTTTTTCCAAATTTTGGATGAGTCCAGCATTTTCTTGCCTATAGGTGTGCAAAAAAAATTGGATCCCATTTAGTACATCTGTAGTGCATTTGATTTTTACTCTCACCTTGCCATTATTAGCATAAGGCCGGGGTCACACTAGCGATTAAAACGGTCGAATGCAATGCGATAAAAAAATCGCATTGCATTCGAACCCATATTATTCTATGGGGCAGCTCACATCATGCGATTTTTTATCGCATCCGATCCTCGGACCGAGACAATCGCAGCATGCTGCGATTGTCACCGATTTTCGGATCGGATTCCCCAATGCAAGTCTATGGATGCGATAAATAAACGCATGGAAAACGCACCAAACGTGTGACTTGCGATTAAATCGCACAACTTCTCCGGGTCTACAGGATAGGGCATCAGGCATTGGCATTGGATGTCAATTTGATGCTTAGATGCGATTAAAATTGGTTCCTTGCCGGAAAATGGGATGACAGACGGATATCTGGCCAAGAATTCTTTGTGCGATTTCGTACCGTTAAAATGGGACCGATTTTTTAATGGTTGTGTGTGACTCCAGCCTAAGAAACTGTATATGATCCTGCACATTATGAAATGTTGATGCATAAATATGGATGCCACACTGATGTAAACAGCAGGCACATGCATGGAACATGTATTACAATATTGATGCTATTTGTCCAAACTTTCTGGATGAAAATTGGACTATTTGTCATATGCTCATCTCAATGCGGCCTTAAACAACGGCTCGACTGGTTAGGCAGATGCATTAAGCCAAGGTTTATCCAGGACTAACTACAATCTACTTAAAAAGAATGGACTCTGAATGTAACTATTTTAAAGGAAATCTGTCTGTAATTCATGTTGCTTGAACCATGGGCAGCATGAATCAGACACTGCCTGAGTTATTGCAGCTGAGTATGTTTTAGGGCAGGTGCAGATGACTATTTTCTCCATATCTGAGAAAATCGGTCTGATTATACTAATATCACTTTGATCAGACTCTGATCAGCACTCTGATTAGACTTTGATCAGAGATTAATCAGAGTTTAACCCCTTCACAACATAAATGTACAGCATTGTGGGAGGTGCATTCCTGCAAACTGTCGAACACATATGGAATGATGATCGAGCGGGCTCACTCCAAGCGTCAGCACGATCAAAAGTGGTTTTCAGCGCTATATGAGAGTTGACACCCTGCAACAAAGCCCACGATCAATGTTTGCGCCAATCGCAGACATTTAACCCCTCTGATGCTGCTGTCGATAGCGGCAGTGACATTGATTGGGTTGCGCAGAGAGCGCCCTCTCTGCTCCGATCAGCACAATGCATTTGTGATCGCATTGTGCCGATTGTCTCCCTGGGGACCCTGGGCAAAAAGATGGTCTTGCTCAGAGCAGGTTTTGACACACTTCCTCCCTGTGTGCGATAGCCTGATCCAATGCCCTAATGCTAGATCAGCAACTGAAATTGGTACCAATAAAAAAATCAACTAGTCCTTCAAAAAACAAACCCTCACATATTTCTTTTGGCAGAAATGTAGAAAATAGCTATCAAAATATCGCCATGCAAAAAAACTCTGTAATTGCACTAGCCTGAAAAACAAAGTAGTCTTATAACTTATACCACACAAGGAATGGAGTAAAAAATAAATAAAATCATTTATTTAGCTGCTGTTGATTTGTTCATTCTGCCTCCCAAAAGTTGAAGAAAGGCTGGGCTCACATTTCTCCTGTGTTCTTTGCTAAAATGCATAAAAGCGCGGTTGACCTCAGTTATGTGCACATCTGAAAATAATGACACCGTTGAACATAGGTTAGACAGAGTCCAGATTAACTCCGCTGCTTCATTATAGTGAATGGATTTCTCAGTGGTCAATATTGTCACGAGTCCTTCTCTCATACCACACAATCAACAGAGTGCAGGAAGTGTGAACAATCCCAAGACCTTTATCATAGGCAAACCTAAAAGGTCCATAAACAGTCCACCACACTGAGGATACAAATGCAGTTCAGTAACAGGATGAATGTCCAAGGAGATGAGAGTCCAATAATCTGGCAGACAGAGGATAAAATGCGTCCATATGCTTCCCCTTCACTCTGACGTGCCGTCTTCACATGATCATCACCACACAGCATCTGACATGAATAGCTCCTATCCTCACCAGCCCCCTCCTTATGTTCAGGGGTAGTCAGACAGATTGGGGTGGTTTTCAGGCCTCCCAAACCTGACAAAGGTGCCTTGGGGATTAACGCACTACAGGGGGTTCAACAAAAGGCATAGATACAGTCAGGCTGCAGACAGTAAGTGAGCTAATTCAATTATCAGACTTTTGGAAGGTAATTGAGACTAGACAATATGGGGAATATACGGAATGATACAGGGCAACAAGAGAACACTATGGAAATCCATAAAATATAAATAGACTCAAAATGATACCAACATAACATATCACGCCATCACAACCTGAATTGCGTCAATCGGAGATTTAGATAGAAACCCCAATTTAAGTGTCCAGCATAGAGTGCAGGATAAATGAGATCCAAAATGTTATGTAAAATATTCCCAATAAAAGATTCAACTCAATTCCCAAAAAAGCAAGTACCCACTCAGGTCCATCATCTGTCACTGGAAGTAGAGAAGGCTTGCAATTTACTGGTAGCACAAAGGGTCTGGAAAAGCGCTATTGCTACTCGCCCCTCAAATGCAAACCAGCAAATTTTGCACTTCCAAATCCTAATGCCCCCCACATTTCTGAGCCCCACAATGTGCCTAAATCACAATTATTATCTACATGTTTGGAATTTCTGTTGAGATGAGAGCCTCCATAATTTGCGCAGTACGTGTCTCCAAAAGCATAAGCTGGGAATAATATATGGGCATTACAATGTACTGGGCACTTTAATGTACTGGGCAAGACAATGTACAGGCATTACAATGGATAATTTCAATTTTCAATAGCAACATTCAATGCTGTTTGTTTCTGGCAAGCACCTATGGAGTCAAAATTGTCACTACACCTGCAGATAAATTCTCAGAGGGGTGCAGTTTCCAAAATGGGGTCACTTGAGGAGAGATTCTGCTCTTTTTCCACTTAGGGACTTTGTATATGGAGTTTGCAAACTATTCTAAGATGATTTGTTTTCCAAGAGTTAAATAGCACTCTGTGCATCTCAAGACTTACCATGTGGCTGAGCAGAACTGTACAGCCACATATAGGGATATTCCAATGCTCAGCAGAAATTGTGTGAAAAATGTTGGTGCGATTTTTACGCATTTCCAAGAAAATGAAAAATCTGGGGCTAAAGCAGAATTTTTGTGGCAAAAATGTAATTATTTCTTTCTACACTGCCCAATGGTAAAAAATTGTGTTACTCACCTACGGTGTCATTATGTTCACTGCACCCCTAGATAAATTCATTGAAAAGTGTAGTTTATAAAATGAGGTCACTTTTTTTTTGGGGGGGGGACTGCTGTCCTGGCACCTCAGGGGTTCTGCCAATGTGACATGGCATCCTCAAATCATTCCAGCAAAATCTGCAGCATAATAGGGTGCTCTTTCCCATCTGAGCTTTGCACTGTGCTTCAAAGTAGTTTTCGACCACATAAGAGGTATTTGCGCACTCAGGTGAAATTGCATAACAAATTATACTGCTCATTTTCTCCTACTGTCCCTTATGAAAATTGAAAACTTGAGGCCAAGAAATATTTTTGTGGCAAAAAATGGGAATATTCCATTTAATCCGCACAATTAGTGATGAGCGAGCACTACTGTAAAATGCTCGAGTGCTCGTTGCTTGGGTCGAGCAAATTGGAATACTTGGGTACTCAGAACAACGAGCTCAATGTAAGTCTATGGGAGACCCAAACATTTTTACCGCGATCCCCCCGGGGGTCCTTTCAAGGTCTAAAAATGGCTGAAAATGATGGAAACACTGCTCAATTGACACATGAAGATCATGCCAAATGCCCCTGGAAGCATTTCTGACTCCTCGGTCACAGCTCTAAATAATGTTGTTAGAGTTCCACGCCCTTTTTACAGGCGCACCAAAAAACCTACAAAAACTAAACCAAAATGGATTTTTCTTGGAAATATGTTAAGAAACATCCTTTCCAGGTTACTGACTTTTATCAAATAATTAACCCAAAACAAAAATGTTCCTCCACTACTTGGGCTATGTTCACACACAGCGTTTTTGAGGCGTTTTGCAACTTTAGCATTTCTTTCAACCAATACAAATGCAATCACTGGGAAATGTCATTGTAACATTTAACAACCCTAGCTGGCCATGTGGTGTGTGACACATAAGCAGACACATCTTGTTTCATTTCTGAAGGAGGGACTCTTAAAGAACCTATTTTAACAAGGGCATCAGGCAGCATTAATCTTCTTAAACGGCCATTATTAAACAGTGGGTCTCTTATGCTGTTATTGCCTATGCCGTGAGTGGATGGGCTGCCAAGAATTGCGACACACCCCAATACCCATTTCTTGAGGGGTACAGGAGGGCTTCCTGAAAAAAATGTTGCATTGAATGCAAAGCCGGGCCTGCCCCAAAGTTACATGCACCCCAATAAGCTTTTCAAGCCACGTACTAGATGACCACAGCAAAATCCACTTCACATTATTCATTTTGCACTCCCAAACTATTTTCTTAAGCATTGACTGCAAGGCCTGCCCTGCTACCAAGTCATATGCACCCCAATAAGCCTTTGAACCCAGGTACTGGATGGGCAGAGGAAAATCCACTTCACATTATTCATTTTGTACTCCCATTCTGCTTTATTATGCATTGATTGCAAGGCTTGCCCTGCTACCAAGTCAACTGCACCCCAATAAGCCTTTGAACCCACATACTGAATGGGAACAGAACAGAAAAATCCACTTCACATTATTCATTTTGTACTCCCAAATTTTTTTCTTATGCATTGACTGCAAGGCCTGCCCTGCTACCTAGTCATATGCACGCCAATAAGCCTTTGAACCCAGGTACTAGAAGGGCACAGGAAAATCCACTTCACATTTTTCATTTTGTACTCCCATTCTGGTTTCTTATGCATTGACTGCAAGGCCTGCCCTGCTACCAAGTCATATGCACCCCAATAACCCCAATCCCACCTTGGAAGAAACATGGAGGAGGGCCTCATAAAAAAATGTCCCATTAAAAAGGAGCAGGTCTCCTACACTTGGAATGCCCATACCTGCTGGCAAACATTTTCCTCTGTGGGGTACACCTCAACCTTTTCCATAACAAGTATTTTACGCCCAGCATAACCACCCACCCTCGTTAAGAATTCGACACTGGTTGTAGCAGCACGGAACACGTTAACCCTGGTGATCTAGTGGTGGTGAATGTTGAGACGTGGAGGAAGGCCTGATTAAAAACTTTGCCCACTTTAAAGGAGCGGGTCTCCTGGACTTGTAATGCCCATACACTAAGTGTATTGGCTGGCAAACATTTTCCCCTGTTGGGTACACCTCAACCTTTTCCATAACAAGTATTTTGCGCCCAGCATAACCACCCACCCTTGTAAAGAATTTGACACTGGCTGTAGCAGCATGGAACACTTTAACTCTAGTTAATGTGTATTGGCTGGCAAACATTTACCCTTGGGGGTTACATATTTTTTGAAATTTGGTGACGGGCATCATAACACCCTTGCCAAAAAATAGAGTGGCTGGATCATGAAGGAATACATTCACCCTGGTGTTCGAGTTGCGGTGAACGGTGAGGATGAGAAGGAGGACACAAAATAGCCAAAATCAGGAAGCGTACTGTATACCCATGTGTGGGTGTGAAGAGGTGCATGGGAATACACCTCCCAAAAAGACACTACATTGGAGGTTATTTTCGCTGTCATCATTTGGTGGTGTTGAAAGTCTGGCCCAAACCATCCCTTGTTCATTTTTATAAGAGTCAGACTGTCTGCATTTTCTGTTGAAAGGCGAAGGCGCTTATCTGTGATAATCACAACAGCGGCACTAAAAACCAGCTCTATCAAAATGCTAGCAGCAGGGCAGGCCAGGACCTACAAGGCGTAGAGAGCCAGTTCATGCCACATGTCCAGCTTGGATACCCAGTAATTAAAAGGCACTGAGAAATCACGGAGGACATTGGTACGGTCAGCAAGGTACTCCCTCAGCATCTTAGAAAACATTGAATTCCTTGTGAGATTACCCCGCGCCTCAGGGCCAGGTCAATGGGAGGGTCTGAGAAAACTTTCCCAGAACTTTGCCAATGTTCCCCTGCCTCTGCTGGATTGGAGTTGTATCTCTCTTGCATGTCCTCCTCGGTTGGTCAACGTATCGTTATCTCTGCTGCCAGCGTTTTGAGATGGGAATTTTTTTAATAATTCTGCAACAATGGCCCTCTGGTACTTCACCATTTTAGTACACCTGTCTGCCTCTGGAACAAGAGATTGAAAGTTCTCCATGTAGCGTGGGTCTAAAAGTGTCACTACCCAGTATTGACTGGTACCCAATATTTTTACAATATGAGGGTCACGAGAAAGGCAGCGCAACATAATGTCAGCCATGCGTGCCAGACTGGTAACAGGCAAGCCTTCCATGTCCTCACCAACAGGACGACTGACCAAGTGTCCTCCTCCTCTTCCTTCCTGTCCTCAGGCCATCCACGCTGAACAGATGGTATGACAGTTGTGGTTGTAGTACCGTCTATAGCGCATGAAAGTAGCTGCTGTTCTTCCTCCTCCTCCTCCTCTTCCTCATTGTCAACCAATCCACGTCTTGATGACATGAGGCTGGGCTGTGTGTAATCACCCTGAATGGTTCCTTGCTCCATGTTCTCTTGCTCTGCCTGCAATGTATCATCTTTCATTGTGAGCAGAGAGCTTTTCAGAATGCAAATAATCGAGATGGTGACGCTAATTATGGCATCATTGCCGCTCACCATCTTGGTGGATTCCTCAAAGTTTTGGTGGATGTTACATATGTCTGACATCCATGTCCACTCCTGAGGTCTTATGTGTGGAGTCAAACCTGAATAACGATGGCCTTGTTAATGCAGGTATTCAACAACTGCCTTCTTCTGCTCACAAATCCTTTCCAACATATGCAGTGTAGAGTTCCAATGCGTGGGGACATCACACACCAGTCGGTGAGCCGAAATCTGCAATCACTGCTTAAGCACCGCAAGGGCAGATGAAGCGGTAGCTGACTTTCTAAAATGGGCACACAGGCGGTGTACTTTCATCAGCAGATCCGGCAGCTCTGGGTAGCTTTTTAGAAAACATTGAACAACGAGGTTAAGCACATGGGCCAGGCATGGTATGTGTGTCAGTTCGCCTCACCTTGCCTCAGAGCTGCCACCAGGTTCTTGCCATTGTCACACACAACCATGCCTGGCTGGAGATTCAACGGTGTCAGCCACACATCTTCCTGCTCTTTCAGAGGAGTCAACAACTCTTCAGCATTGTGCGGTTTGTCACCTGAGCAAATTAGCTTCAGCACAGCCTGTTGCCGCTTTGCTTTGGCAGTTCTGCAGTGCTTCCAGCTTGTGACTGATGTGCTCATTTCGGAGAAAAACAAAAAAAGTGGTTTATTACCGTGTTGGCCAGTAGAAAAAAATATATAAAGTGCTCTCAGTGAGAGAAACAAAATAGGAATCTTGTAGGTATGATACCTTTTGATGGCTAACAAATAATAGTGAATGTTGTTACAAAGCAAGCTTTCGGGACTGCTTAAGTCCCTTCATCAGGCTGATATTACAAAATATTTGAAGAAACCTTATTTATATACAGTTTAAAGCACAACATTTCAATTAACAAACAATGAGCTTGAAGAGAGAATCCTTAATTAGGCAAGATTAGATAGGTAGTGTGAAAAGTTCTGTGAGATCAAAGGGCTACTTGGAGGAGATAGCTCATATATGGTAACGGGTCATAAAGCCGTCTGACAAATTGAGTCCTGTGTGAATAGAATCAAAGATTGTAATGAATTTGTGTTCCCACACTCTCCGATGTGTCTGTGATTTAAAATTGCCTTTTAAAATGACAACTTTCATATTGCCTATGCTGTGTCCTGGATCACAGAAATGTTTAGCCACAGGTAAATGCGTTTTTTTTTGTCTGTAACTGTATGACGATGATACCTCATCCTTGCTCTTAGTCTCTGTCCTGTTTCTCCAACATAGAGGCCACCCACAGGACATATATTGCATATGATTAAATACACCACATTGGAAGAGGAACATGTCACATGTCACAGACACATTGGAGAGTGTGGGAACACAAATTCATTACAATCTTTGATTCTATTCACACAGGACTCAATTTGTCAGAAGGTTTTATGATCCATTACCATATCTGAGCTATCTCCTCCAAGTAGCCCTTTGATCTCACAGAACTTTTCACACTAGCTATCTAATCTTACCTAATTAAGGATTCTCTCTTCAAGCTCATTGTTTGTTAATTGAAATGTTGTGCTTTAAACTGTATATAAATAAGGTTTCTTCAAATATTTTGTCATATCAGCCTGATGAAGGGACGTAAGCAGTCCCGAAAGCTTGCTTTGTAACAACATTCACTATTATCATTTCAGAGAAGGATGCTGAAGAGGAGGAGGAGGAGGTGCAGGAGCTGTGCACAGTGGGGCAACCCTGATTGACATAGGGCCCGCAATCCTTGGCTTCAGGAGGACGTGTTCCATCCCAAGGTCTGACTGGGTCCCGGCTTCCACTATGTTAACCCATTGTACCATCAGCGAGATGTACTGTCCCTGGCCACAAGCACTTGTCCATGTGTCTGTGGTTAGGTGTAATTTCCCACTAACTGCATTGTTGAGGGCACGGGTAATGTTGTGGAACATGAGGGCAGCTGGAGAAATAGTGGTGGCTGGGGACAGTGTACCTTGGGACGGCCGCCACCATCAGGTTGCGGAAAGCTTCTGTCTCCACGAGCCTAAAAGGCAACATTTCGAGCACAAGCAGATGAGAAATGAGTTTTGTGGCCTGTGGTGCATTGGCTGCGTAATTCCACTTACGTTCCAATGACTGGGGTATATGGACAACTGAAGGCTGCGCTGGGACAAGGACATGGATGTGCTTGATGATGGTGCTATTTGACTGTGGGCAATGGCAGGTGCAGGGCAGGAGGCATCTTCACATGAATCGTGAACAGGGGATTGGCTTCTACACACAACAGTGGAAGAAGCAGTGGTGTCACCTGCAGACACTGTTCCTGGGTTGGGCCCACAAAGTTGGGTGCTTTGCTGCCATGTGCCTGATCATGCTGGTGGTGGTAAAGCTGGTAGTTTTGCTACCCCTGCTGATGCTGGCATTACAGGTGTTGCAAATGGCCTATTTGGGGTTATCGGCAGAGTCTTTAAAAAATAACCAGACTCGGGAAGACCTAACAGTTGGACTGGCAACTTCAGTCATGTTGGTGTTACGGGGAACGGTTGCACTACTTCTGTCTGCAGCCACCACACTGCTTCTTCCTGCCTGAAGGAGTGCTACGCCTACCTCCCCCTGTGTGCTTTTGTCCTCGCTCTGAATGTCCTTCTGCCAGGTTGGGTCAGCTACTATATCATCCACCACCTCATCTTCCACTTCCGCATCCTGGTCCTCCTCCTGACTGTCTGGCAATTGTGTCTCATCATCATCCACCTCTTGTGACCATGGCTGCTCAAATATTTGTGCATCGCTACATGGAATATCATCTTGCCCCGCTTCAAGTGGATCAGGTGAAAGGCATGAATCTACAAATGGAAAACTGAACAGCTCTTCAGAGTGTCTGAGTGTGGGATCAGTTGTCTCAGGGCACTCAGCATGGTGGGAAGAAGGAGGATAAGGGTGAGGAATATGCAGTCCAGATTCATGACTACTATGACTTGACTGTGTGGAAGACAGTGAGCTGGTGGTGGTGAATAAGTAACTGGAAGTATTATCCGCTATCCAACCAACAACCTGGTTACACTGCTGGGGCTTCAATAGTGCTGTCTTACTGCGGTCCCCTAGGACTTCGGACCCTAATGTCCAGCGAGAAAATGTGGGTGTTTTTGGTGGCCCAATTTCAGCTTCACCGCGGCCTCGGCATGCACCATCACCATCATGTCCACTTCTCTGTCCCTTTCCACGAACCATGCCCAATGAAAATGGACTACATTATTATACACGTTCACAACAATTGGCTGAATTGGGAGCGAACTTGTATGTGATACGTGTGAGGGAAAACCACACTTTTACCTATCTGGACTGTAGGTTAAAATGTTTTTTGGCTTATCAAATTTGTGTCAATAAGTACGATAACAGACTGCAAAAACACTAGAATATGTAGGCCTAAAATGGCCCAATTTTTTTCTCAGATAAATGAGGCCTGTTAGGGACATACCACACTGACAAATATGTGGCCTGTATTTTTTGCTTTTTTATGCTAAATAGTGCTGTATACAGTATTACTACAGTGACACACAGGAAAACAATGGAAAGCCGACCTAAAATGGCCAAAGTTAGAGCACGCATATATATGAGCTGGCACGGAGATACCACACTGACAAATATGTGGCCTGTATTTTTTGCTCTTTTATGCTAAATAGTTCTGTATATAACTACAGTGACACACAGGAAAAAAATGAAATACCGGCCTACAATGGCCAAACTTCGAGCACACAGATGTATGAGCTGGCATGGAGATATCACACTGGGTTCAGTAAAGTGGTGTCAAGAAATTGTAAGACACTCAAAAAAATTCAACTCTACCGTACCACATAAAAATGAAAGATTTCTCTGCGCACTCAAAAGTGATTTTTTAGGACCCCTTTAAAAGTGCTGGATTTTCATGCTGTGTCAGGAAAAGGATCTGGCTGTATTGTGCAGTGTCAAAAAGTAAATGGAGAAAAAAAAGTGCTCTGGATTGCTTTGCAATAAAATAAGCTATATTAACCTGGTGAAAAAAATTTTCCTAGCCAATTAGACCTAAGGCTATGTATATACGGTCAATATATCCTATAGGTAGCAGCAGCAGCAGAAGCAGACAGGAAGGGAATGCAATGATATCTTCCAGGGGAAGAGTCCTGAGGAGATCATTTGTATATTCCCAGTGCCTTCTGGGATAAGTGAAGAGTTTCCACGAGCTCAATGATCACTGGGTTTTGGCCGTTGCAGCTGAAAAGAGGAAAGCGGAAAATATTTTGGCTTATCTTTCATCGTTTTTAAGAAATTTCAATATGGAAGAGGCCAGGAGCCATTTGGTGAGCTGCATTTCTTGCTACATGTTCACAGACTTACCAGTGGAAAAGCCAAACTTCACATGCCACAAATGCAAGCTTGTGTCCCTGTTGGAGGAAAAGTTGCAAAATCTTGAAGAGAGGTTAGCTACGTTGAAGATCATTAAGGAAGGTGAAGAATTCTTAGACAGAGCAGAATTATCTCTTCATGTTACAGAAAGAGAAGAAATCCGAAGTGCACCTGAAGAAACAGAGGAATGGAAACATGTGACCCAGAGAAGCAGAAGGATCAGGAGTCAGTCAGCACCCATACTGCTCAGGAACCAGTACCAGGCTCTCACGCAGGAAAATGATGAAGAAATACATCAGGATAAGACTTTGCCCACAAACAGCAACCTTGTACGCCTTCAGAGTCCTCCTGGATGGAGAAAGAAAAATGTTGTGAAGAAGAAACGGAGAGTGGTGGTCATGGGGGATTCCCTGTTGAGAGGAACAGAGGCCGCTATCTGCAGACCGGATATAACTTCAAGAGAAATGTGCTGTCTTCCAGGTGCAAAAACTAAAGATGTGTCTGACAGGATATCAGGACTCTTCAGTCCTACAGATGACTACCCATTCCTGCTACTACATGTGGGGACAAATGACACCGCAAGAAACAACCTGGAAACCATCTGCAGAGACTTTGAAAACTTAGGCAAGAAAGTGAAAGAACTGGGAGCGCAGGTGGTCTTCTCTTCCATCCTCCCAGTGGATGGCTATGGAACAAGGAGGTGGAATAAGATTCTGCTGGTGAACAACTGGCTACGTCGATGGTGCCGTCAGCAACGATTTGGATTTCTGGATCACGGAGTGAATTACCTATACGATGGACTACTTGCTAGAGATGGGGTGCACCTTATGAAGACTGGAAAACAAGTATTTGGAAGTCGCCTTGCTACACTTGTAAGGAGAGCTTTAAACTAGAACAATGTGGGAAGGGAAGCAAAAGACCAGAAAAAGCCATGCACCTGACAAATGCTATTGAGAACTCTGCTTTAGAAGTGGAAAGGAAGAGCAAAGACAAAAGAATCTAAATAATAAAAATATTGGAGAAAGAGAAAACAATCACAAACTAAAATGTTTCTATACTAATGCATAAAGCATGGGCAACAAACAAGGAGAATTGGAACTACTAACACAGGAAAAGAAATATGATGTCATTGGAATCACTGAAACTTGGTGGGATGATACACATGATTGGAAAACAAGACTAGAAGGATACAACTTATTTGCAAGAAACAGACTTGATAAACAAGGAGGGGGTGTCGCATTGTATGTTAGAAACGCGTATATCTGCACAGAGATTGAAGCTTCAGAGACTGGGAGTTCTGTGGAAACTGTTAGGGTAAGAATACAAGGACCGAACAATGGAAAGGACACCTTTGTAGGCATTTACTACAGGCCGCCTGTGCAAGCTGAAGATATGGATGAACTCTTTATGCATCAAATGGCCAAGTTCTCCAAAAAATATGACATAGTTGTCATGGGAGATTGCAACTATCCAGACATTTGTTGGGAATCTCTCTCAGGCAAAACTAACAGGTCAAGGAAATTCTTATCCTCTCTTGCTGACAACTTTATCTTCCAAAAGGCAGGGAAGAAAACCAGGGGAACAGCTACCTTGGATCTAATCCTTATAAACAGGGAGGAAATGGTTGAGGAGGTAAAAGTGGCTGGGACCCTAGGAGGTAGTGGCCATGCTATTTTAGAATTTTGGATAACTAGAGGAGGAAGACCTGTGAAGACTCAGACGTCAAGGTTAGATTTCAGAAAGGCAGATTTTAAGGGATTCAGAAAGAGAATTGGAGGGATCCAATGTCTGGATATCCTTAAAGATAAAAATGTCCAGGAAGGATGGGAAATCTTGAAAAATGAAATTCTCAAAGCACAATTGTTAACAATTCCGAAAAGAGGGTAGAATAGGAAGCATTTAAGGAAACCAGGATGGATGAACACAGAACTTAAGCACATGCTAAAAAGGAAGAAAGAAATGTTTATAAAATGGAAAGAGGGAGGCATATCTAAAGAAGAATATAATGTCTGCAGAACCTGCAGGGCACAAATCAGATTACTAAAGCTGACAATGAATTGAGGCTTGCAAGAGATGTCAAAAGTAATAATAAAGGATTTGGGGGATATGTCAAAAGTAAAAGAAAAGTCAAAGATGCTATAGGATTTTTACAGGATGAAAATTATGAAATGGTAAGACAGGATGTTGAGAAGGCCGAACTTTTAAATTCCTATTTTGCATCTGTTTTCTATCAGAAAGGAAATGTAACATCAACTGTTCTTCACTGTCCTATTAAGGGAATAGAAGAATCCAGGATATCTATAAACAGAAAGATAGTGAGGAAACACTTAGCTAACCGAAATGAATTCAAGTCTCCAGGTCCAGATGAATTACACCCCAGAGCACTGAAGGAGATAGCAGAAGAAATTTTTGAACCCCTCTCCATAATCTTTGAAAATTCTTGGAGAACAGGAGAAGTCCCAGAAGACTGGAGAAGAGCAAATGTTGTTCCTATCTTCAAAAAGGGGAAGAAGGTGGACCCAGGCAACTATAGGCCGGTGAGTCTGACTTCTATACCAGGAAAGATCTTTGAACAAATTATTAAACAACATGTATGTCAGTACCTGGATAAGAATGAAGTGATTAAACAGAGTCAGCATGGGTTTGTAACTAATAAGTCATGTCAGACTAACTTAATTTCCTTCTATGACAGAATCACTGATTGGGTGGATCAAGGAAATGCTGTAGATATAGTATATCTTGACTTCAGCAAAGCATTTGACAAAGTATCTCATACAATCCTTATTGAAAAAATGACTAAGTATGGAATGGACAAGGCAACTGTTAGGTGGATTCATAACTGGCTTAGTGATCGGACCCAAAGAGTGGTCGTAAATGGCTGCACATCCAGTTGGAAGAATGTCTCAAGTGGGGTACCACAGGGCTCTGTCCTGGGCCCTGTATTGTTCAACATCTTTATCAATGATTTAGATGAAGGAATTGAGGGTAAACTGATTAAATTTGCTGATGACACAAAGCTAGGAGGGATAGCTAATACTAGAGAAGAGAGAGAGAGAATTCAAAAAGATATAAATAAACTGGAGCAGTGGGCAGCAACTAACAGAATGGTTTTTAACAGGGAAAAATGCAAAGTACTACATCTGGGCAATAAAAATGAAAAAAGCATATACAGAATGGGAGGAATAGGGCTAAGCAACAGCACATGTGAAAAAGACTTGGGTATACTAATAGATCACTGACTGAATATGAGTCAACAGTGTGATGCAGCAGCAAAAAAGGCAAATGCAATTCTAAGATGTATTAACAGAAGCATACAGTCTAGATCACGTGAAGTCATTATTGCCCTCTACTCCTCTTTGGTCAGACCTCATCTGGAATATTGTGTCCAGTTTTGGGCACCACATTTTAAAAAAGACATCAACAAACTGGAGCAAGTTCAGAAAAGAGCAACCAGAATGGTGACCGGTCTGCAAACCCTGTCTTATGAGGAAAGGTTGCAGGATTTGGGAATGTTTAGTTTGCAAAAGAGAAGGCTGAGAAGAGACTTAATAGCTGTCTACAAATATCTAAAGGGCTGTCACATTGTAGAAGTATCATCTTTATTCTAATTTGCACAACGAAAGACTAGAAGCAATGGGATGAAACTGAATGGGAGGAGACACAGATTAGATATTAGAAAAAACTTTTTGACAGAGTGATCAATGAATGGAACAGGCTGCCACGAGAAGTGGTGAGTTCTCATTCAATGGAAGTCTTCAAACAGAGGCTGGACAGACATCTGACTGGGATGATTTAGCAAATCCTGCTTTGAGCAGGGGGGTGGACCAGATGGCCCAGGAGGTCCCTTCCAACTCTACGATTCTACGATTCTATGATTCTATATACACACATACAATTCCTGCAGACCTTGCACTGATATGTATAGAGCGACGTACAATCCCCTGCCTACCTAACACTACAACTTATATACTCTGGAATTAGTCCTTAGAAGGACTGTTGGTTTAGCTGGATTTGAGTACTTTAGGATCCCCAAATCTGACCATATCTCGGCAGCAGTTCTCCCTACACCATCTAAATCCGGAGATGAATGTGCACAGCAGGGTGGCGTCCAGTCTCTTATACCCCTAATGATGCTGTGCGGCCAGCCAATCATTGCACGACCACAACAAAGATAAATGCGGCATTACATTGCCTGGCAATCCCTGCATCGTGATTGGGTCTCTAAAGACCACCAAAAAAGCTGGGTGGAGACCCTAGTTCCCGCCGTGTAGTCCCAGAAATGCTCGGTGCTCGCTGAGCATACCGAGTACCGTGATACTCGGGCGAGTAACGAGAAGTGGCAAGCTCGTTCGCTCATCAATAAGCACAATATTATACAATTCTGTAAATCGCCAGATTGATAAAAATGCTCACTACAACCCTAGATGAATTCCTCAAGATGTGTAGTTTCCAAAATGGGGTCACTTGTGGGGGTTTCTGCTTTTTTGGCATGTCAGGGATTCCTCAAATGTGACATGGCATCAGCAATATATTCTAGCCAAAATTGGTCTCCAGAATTCAATTCCTTCCCTTCTGAGTCTTGCTGTGTGCCTAAACAGTTGTTTTTCACCACATATGTAGCATCGGTGTATGCAGGACAATTTAAATAGCAGGTTGTATCGCCCACTTTTTCCTGTTACCTTTGCGAAAATGAAAATTGGGGTCTGAAGCAAAGTTTTTGCGTGAAAAATGTATTTTTTTATTTTCACAGCTCAACGTTATAAAATTCTGTAACATGCCTGTAGGTTCAAGGTGCTCACTAAAGCTTTAGATAAGTTCCTTGTGGGGTGCAGTTTCCAAAATGGGGTAATTTGTGGGGGTTTTCTACTGCTTGGGCCCATCAGGAGCTCTGAAAGTGTGATCATTTTCTCCTGTTACCCTTGTAAAAAATGCAAAATTGGGTGCTAAATGAACAATTTTGTGGGAAAATGTTAAATTCTTTCCTTACACATTGCTTTAATTCCTGTGAAGTGCCTAAAAGATTAATAAACTTCTTGAATGTGATTTTGGGCACTTTGAAGAGTGCAGTTTTTCAAATGGTGTCACTTTTGGGTATTTTATGTCATAGAGGCATGTCAAAGTTACTTCAAATGTGATATGGCCCATAGGAAAAATGCTTTTAAATTTTATTGGAAAAATTGAGAAATTGCTGTTAAAACCTTTTAACCCTTCTAATTTTGTAACAAGAAAAAATTATGTTTCAAAAATTATGCTGATGTAAAGTAGACATGTGGTAAATGTTTTTTATTAACTATTTTGTGTGATATAACTTTTTGGTGTAAGGGCATAAAAATTAAAACTTTGAAAGTTGCAATAGTTTCACAAAAAAAATGCAAAAAATATCTACGAAATTTACCACTATCATGAAGTGCAATACAGTATGTCACAAAAAAACATTCTCACAATCACTGGGATCCATTGAAGTTTTCCAGAGTTATGACCTCATAAAATGACACTGGTCAGAATTGTAAAATTTGGCCTGGTCAGGAAGATGAAAACAGGCGTCGGGGAAAAAAGGGTTAATCATACTGTGATCCGAATTTCTCAGAGGTGGAGAGAAAAATTGTTTCAAAGTTTCTCTTTCTTCTCTATAATGTCAGTCTGGGAAAATCAGACCACAATCGAATGTCATCTGCAGTCCATATTTTTCCATGGGCACAGATTTGAATGGGTGAGTCTCAGTGGCAAATTGCGAATGCTGCAATTATTTTTCTTGGACCATTTGGTTCGAGGAAAAAATTGGACATGTACACAGCTCTAAAGAATGGGTATGAGTGATATCCATCAAGATCACAAGTTCTACGGTCATCCGCATAAGCCCTTACTATGAAATACTGCAGAATTTCATAGAAAAGATACCATATTTTTCGGATTATAAGATGCACTTTTTCCCCCCAAAATTAGGGGGAAAAATGGGGTTGCGTCTTATAATGCGGATATACCTTACCAGTCATGGTGGTAGCAGGGTCCCAGAGTTGTGGCTGGAGGAGAAAAGAGTGGAGCGTTGCTGCAGGCCGCAGTCTAGGATGAGGCGGTGTTCCGATGTGTGGCATGCTGCTGCGGGTGTCTCTGGTGCTACTGCGGGTGTCTCTGGTGCTGCTGCGGGGGCTCTGTCAATATTTTGTGTAAGGTCAGAGCCCTCACAGTTCCATGCTTTCCTATGTGGTGGTCTCCGGGAAAATGATTGTCGGGGGCAGCACATGCGCAGATGGAAATCTCGGCATCAAGATCTCTGGAGATAAGATCTCAGCATATCTGCCAAAGGAGCCATATTAATCCATTGACACCTCGCAATTGCATTGCAGGGAGGCCTATGGGTGCCAGTCCATGCGCGCACTAACCACACCCTTTGCCATAATACATAAAGAAACATCATATAGTCATAAAGGTGTTAAGGTTTTATAATATTACACAGGCTCGGACTGGCCCACCGAGGTACCGTTGGATCCCTCGGTGGGCCCCGCCCCCGAATGTCACTGTCACTCACTGGTCGCTCGTACCCAGGGGCAGGGCCGGCGTCAGCACCCGGGCAAGTGCCGGGGCCCTGGCGAGATGGGAGGGCCCACTCACGCTGTCTGGGATACCCGCTGGCCGCCGCCACGCCCCCCATGTACTGACCCCATCCTGCGCCCTCCGCGAGGGACCCACGCAGTGACGCAGCCCCTTACAGCCAGCAATGATCATCGCTTCCTTTGGCTGTAATCTTGTGTGCGGTGCCAGCACAGGACCTGTGATGAGGTCACAGGAGGGGAGGAGTCGGGTCACATGATCAGGGTGGCTGCAGGACTCTGCTGTGCTGGTCGCTTTTCATTACGGTGCTGGTTTGGATGGATGAGGTAACGTTTATGTGTGGGACAGTGGGGTCAGGGAGGGGTTTAACAAGGTGGATGTAGCAGAGCCGTGTGTGTACTTGTGTGGGGTCAGGGAGGGGTTTAACAAGGTGGATGTAGCAGAGCCGTGTGTATACTTGTGTGGGGTCAGGAGGGGTTTTACAAGGTGGATGTAGCAGAGCCGTGTGTGTACTTGTGTGGGGTCAGGGAGGGGTTTAACAAGGTGGATGTAGCAGAGCCGTGTGTGTACTTGTGTGGGGTCAGGGAGGGGTTTAACAAGGTGGATGTAGCAGAGCCGTGTGTATACTTGTGTGGGGTCAGGAGGGGTTTTACAAGGTGGATGTAGCAGAGCCGTGTGTGTACTTGTGTGGGGTCAGGGAGGGGTTTTACAAGGTGGATGTAGCAGAGCTGTGTGTGTACTTGTGTGGGGTCAGGGAGGGGTTTTACAAGGCGGATGTAGCAGAGCCGTGTGTGTACTTTGTGTGGGGTCAGGAGGGGTTTAACAAGGTGGATGTAGCAGAGCCGTGTGTGTACTTGTGTGGGATCAGGAGGGGTTTACAAGGTGGATGTAGCAGAGCCGTGTGTGTACTTGTGTGGGGTCAGGAGGAGGGGTTTTACAAGGTGGATGTAGCAGAGCTGTGTGTGTACTTGTGTGGGGTCAGGAGGGGTTTTACAAGGTGGATGTAGCAGAGCCATGTGTGTACTTGTGTGGGGTCAGGAGGGGTTTACAAGGTGGATGTAGCAGAGCCGTGTGTGTACTTGTGTGGGGTCAGGGAGGGGTTTAACAAGGTGGATGTAGCAGAGCCGTGTGTGTACTTGTGTGGGGTCAGGGAGGAGTTTTACAAGGTGGATGTAGCAGAGCCGTGTGTGTACTTGTGTGGGGTCAGGAGGGGTTTTACAAGGTGGATGTAGCAGAGCCGTGTGTGTACTTGTGTGGGGTCAGGAGGGGTTTTACAAGGTGGATGTAACAGAGCCGTGTGTGTACTTGTGTGGGGTCAGGAGGGGTTTAGAAGGTGGATGTAGTAGAGCCGTGTGTGTACTTGTGTGGGGTCAGGGAGGGGTTTAACAACGTGGATGTAGCAGAGCCGTGTGTGTACTTGTGTGGGGTCAGGGAGGGGTTTTACAAGGTGGATGTTACAGAGCCGTGTGAGTACTTGTGTGGGGTCAGGAGGGGTTTTACAAGGTGGATGTAGCAGAGCCGTGTGTGTACTTGTGTGGGGTCAGGGAGGGGTTTAACAAGGTGGATGTAGCAGAGCCGTGTGTGTACTTGTGTGGGGTCAGGGAGGGGTTTTACAAGGTGGATGTAGCAGAGCCGTGTGTGTACTTGTGTGGGGTCAGGAGGGGTTTAACAAGGTGGATGTAGCAGAACCGTGTGTGTACTTGTGTGGGGTCAGGAGTGGTTTACAAGGTGGATGTAGCAGAGCCGTGTGTGTACTTGTGTGGGGTCAGGAGGGTTTTACAAGGTGGATGTAGCAGAGCCGTGTGTATACTTGTGTGGGGTCAGGGAGGGGTTTTACAAGGTGGATGTAGCAGAGCCGTGTGTGTACTTGTGTGGGGTCAGGGAGGGGTTTAACAAGGTGGATGTAGCAGAGCCGTGTGTATACTTGTGTGGGGTCAGGAGGGGTTTTACAAGGTGGATGTAGCAGAGCCGTGTGTGTACTTGTGTGGGGTCAGGGAGGGGTTTTACAGGGTGGATGTAACAGAGCCGTGTGTGTACTTGTGTGGGGTCAGGAGGGGTTTACAAGGTGGATGTAGCAGAGCCGTGTGTGTACTTGTGTGGGGTCAGGGAGGGGTTTTACAGGGTGGATGTAACAGAGCCGTGTGTGTACTTGTGTGGGATCAGGAGGGGTTTACAAGGTGGATGTAGCAGAGCCGTGTGTGTACTTGTGTGGGATCAGGAGGGGTTTACAAGGTGGATGTAGCAGAGCCGTGTGTGTACTTGTGTGGGGTCAGGAGGAGGGGTTTTACAAGGTGGATGTAGCAGAGCTGTGTGTGTACTTGTGTGGGGTCAGGAGGGGTTTTACAAGGTGGATGTAGCAGAGCCATGTGTGTACTTGTGTGGGGTCAGGAGGGGTTTACAAGGTGGATGTAGCAGAGCCGTGTGTGTACTTGTGTGGGGTCAGGGAGGGGTTTAACAAGGTGGATGTAGCAGAGCCGTGTGTGTACTTGTGTGGGGTCAGGGAGGAGTTTTACAAGGTGGATGTAGCAGAGCCGTGTGTGTACTTGTGTGGGGTCAGGAGGGGTTTTACAAGGTGGATGTAGCAGAGCCGTGTGTGTACTTGTGTGGGGTCAGGAGGGGTTTTACAAGGTGGATGTAACAGAGCCGTGTGTGTACTTGTGTGGGGTCAGGAGGGGTTTAGAAGGTGGATGTAGTAGAGCCGTGTGTGTACTTGTGTGGGGTCAGGGAGGGGTTTAACAACGTGGATGTAGCAGAGCCGTGTGTGTACTTGTGTGGGGTCAGGGAGGGGTTTTACAAGGTGGATGTTACAGAGCCGTGTGAGTACTTGTGTGGGGTCAGGAGGGGTTTTACAAGGTGGATGTAGCTGAGCCGTGTGTGTACTTGTGTGGGGTCAGGGAGGGGTTTAACAAGGTGGATGTAGCAGAGCCGTGTGTGTACTTGTGTGGGGTCAGGGAGGGGTTTTACAAGGTGGATGTAGCAGAGCCGTGTGTGTACTTGTGTGGGGTCAGGAGGGGTTTAACAAGGTGGATGTAGCAGAACCGTGTGTGTACTTGTGTGGGGTCAGGAGTGGTTTACAAGGTGGATGTAGCAGAGCCGTGTGTGTACTTGTGTGGGGTCAGGAGGGTTTTACAAGGTGGATGTAGCAGAGCCGTGTGTATACTTGTGTGGGGTCAGGGAGGGGTTTTACAAGGTGGATGTAGCAGAACCGTGTGTGTACTTGTGTGGGGTCAGGGAGGGGTTTAACAAGGTGGATGTAGCAGAGCCGTGTGTATACTTGTGTGGGGTCAGGAGGGGTTTTACAAGGTGGATGTAGCAGAGCCGTGTGTGTACTTGTGTGGGGTCAGGGAGGGGTTTTACAGGGTGGATGTAACAGAGCCGTGTGTGTACTTGTGTGGGGTCAGGAGGGGTTTACAAGGTGGATGTAGCAGAGCCGTGTGTGTACTTGTGTGGGGTCAGGGAGGGGTTTTACAGGGTGGATGTAACAGAGCCGTGTGTGTACTTGTGTGGGGTCAGGAGGGGTTTACAAGGTGGATGTAGCAGAGCCGTGTGTGTACTTGTGTGGGGTCAGGAGGAGTTTACAAGGTGGATGTAGCAGAGCCGTGTGTGTACTTTGTGTGGGGTCAGGAGGGGTTTAACAAGGTGGATGTAGCAGAGCCGTGTGTGTACTTGTGTGGGGTCAGGAGGGGTTTTACGAGGTGGATGTAGCAGAGCCGTGTGTGTACTTGTGTGGGGTCAGGGAGGGGTTTAACAAGGTGGATGTAGCAGAGCCGTGTGTGTACTTGTGTGGGGTCAGGAGGGGTTTTACAAGGTGGATGTAGCAGAGCCATGTGTGTACTTGTGTGGGGTCAGGAGGGGTTTACAAGGTGGATGTAGCAGAGCCGTGTGTGTACTTGTGTGGGGTCAGGGAGGGGTTTAACAAGGTGGATGTAGCAGAGCCGTGTGTGTTCTTGGGTGGGGTCAGGAGGGGTTTACAAGTTGTACGGAGCAGAGCCGTGTGTGTACTTGTGTGGGGTCAGGGAGGGGTTTTACAAGGTGGATGTAGCAGAGCCGTGTGTGTACTTGTGTGGGGTCAGGGAGGGGTTTAACAAGGTGGATGTAGCAGAGCCGTGTGTGTACTTGTGTGGGGTCAGGGAGTGGTTTAACAAGGTGGATGTAGCAGAGCCGTGTGTATACTTGTGTGGGGTCAGGAGGGGTTTTACAAGGTGGATGTAGCAGAGCCGTGTGTGTACTTGTGTGGGGTCAGGGAGGGGTTTTACAAGGTGGATGTAGCAGAGCTGTGTGTGTACTTGTGTGGGGTCAGGGAGGGGTTTTACAAGGTGGATGTAGCAGAGCCGTGTGTGTACTTTGTGTGGGGTCAGGAGGGGTTTAACAAGGTGGATATAGCAGAGCCGTGTGTGTACTTGTGTGGGATCAGGAGGGGTTTACAAGGTGGATGTAGCAGAGCCGTGTGTGTACTTGTGTGGGGTCAGGAGGAGGGGTTTTACAAGGTGGATGTAGCAGAGCTGTGTGTGTACTTGTGTGGGGTCAGGAGGGGTTTTACAAGGTGGATGTAGCAGAGCCATGTGTGTACTTGTGTGGGGTCAGGAGGGGTTTA
The DNA here is from genome assembly GCF_039654945.1 of Dendrobates tinctorius. Lineage (NCBI taxonomy): Eukaryota > Metazoa > Chordata > Amphibia > Anura > Dendrobatidae > Dendrobates > Dendrobates tinctorius. Next base: position 42,039,722 of record NW_027361801.1, read on the forward strand.
CAAGGTGGATGTAGCAGAGCCGTGTGTGTACTTGTGTGGGGTCAGGGAGGGGTTTAACAAGGTGGATGTAGCAGAGCCGTGTGTGTACTTGTGTGGGGTCAGGGAGGAGTTTTACAAGGTGGATGTAGCAGAGCCGTGTGTGTACTTGTGTGGGGTCAGGAGGGGTTTTACAAGGTGGATGTAGCAGAGCCGTGTGTGTACTTGTGTGGGGTCAGGAGGGGTTTTACAAGGTGGATGTAGCAGAGCCGTGTGTGTACTTGTGTGGGGTCAGGAGGGGTTTAGAAGGTGGATGTAGTAGAGCCGTGTGTGTACTTGTGTGGGGTCAGGGAGGGGTTTAACAACGTGGATGTAGCAGAGCCGTGTGTGTACTTGTGTGGGGTCAGGGAGGGGTTTTACAAGGTGGATGTTACAGAGCCGTGTGAGTACTTGTGTGGGGTCAGGAGGGGTTTTACAAGGTGGATGTAGCAGAGCCGTGTGTGTACTTGTGTGGGGTCAGGGAGGGGTTTAACAAGGTGGATGTAGCAGAGCCGTGTGTGTACTTGTGTGGGGTCAGGGAGGGGTTTTACAAGGTGGATGTAGCAGAGCCGTGTGTGTACTTGTGTGGGGTCATGAGGGGTTTAACAAGGTGGATGTAGCAGAGCCGTGTGTGTACTTGTGTGGGGTCAGGAGGGGTTTTACAAGGTGGATGTAGCAGAGCCGTGTGTGTACTTGTGTGGGGTCAGGAGGGTTTTACAAGGTGGATGTAGCAGAGCCGTGTGTATACTTGTGTGGGGTCAGGGAGGGGTTTTACAAGGTGGATGTAGCAGAGCCGTGTGTGTACTTGTGTGGGGTCAGGGAGGGGTTTAACAAGGTGGATGTAGCAGAGCCATGTGTATACTTGTGTGGGGTCAGGAGGGGTTTACAAGGTGGATGTAGCAGAGCCGTGTGTGTACTTGTGTGGGGTCAGGGAGGGGTTTTACAGGGTGGATGTAACAGAGCCGTGTGTGTACTTGTGTGGGGTCAGGAGGGGTTTACAAGGTGGATGTAGCAGAGCCGTGTGTGTACTTGTGTGGGGTCAGGAGGAGTTTACAAGGTGGATGTAGCAGAGCCGTGTGTGTACTTTGTGTGGGGTCAGGAGGGGTTTAACAAGGTGGATGTAGCAGAGCCGTGTGTGTACTTGTGTGGGGTCAGGAGGGGTTTTACGAGGTGGATGTAGCAGAGCCGTGTGTGTACTTGTGTGGGGTCAGGGAGGGGTTTAACAAGGTGGATGTAGCAGAGCCGTGTGTGTACTTGTGTGGGGTCAGGAGGGGTTTTACAAGGTGGATGTAGCAGAGCCATGTGTGTACTTGTGTGGGGTCAGGAGGGGTTTACAAGGTGGATGTAGCAGAGCCGTGTGTGTACTTGTGTGGGGTCAGGGAGGGGTTTAACAAGGTGGATGTAGCAGAGCCGTGTGTGTTCTTGGGTGGGGTCAGGAGGGGTTTACAAGTTGTACGGAGCAGAGCCATGTGTGTACTTGTGTGGGGTCAGGGAGGGGTTTTACAAGGTGGATGTAGCAGAGCCGTGTGTGTACTTGTGTGGGGTCAGGGAGGGGTTTAACAAGGTGGATGTAGCAGAGCCGTGTGTGTACTTGTGTGGGGTCAGGGAGGGGTTATACAAGGTGGATGTAGCAGAGCCGTGTGTGTACTTGTGTGGGGTCAGGAGGGGTTTTACAAGGTGGATGTAGCAGAGCCGTGTGTGTACTTGTGTGGGGTCAGGAGGGGTTTTACAAGGTGGATGTAGCAGAGCCGTGTGTGTACTTGTGTGGGGTCAGGAGGGGTTTAGAAGGTGGATGTAGCAGAGCCGTGTGTGTACTTGTGTGGGGTCAGGGAGGGGTTTAACAACGTGGATGTACCTGAGCCGTGTGTGTACTTGTGTGGGGTCAGGGAGGGGTTTTACAAGGTGGATGTTACAGAGCCGTGTGTGTACTTGTGTGGGGTCAGGAGGGGTTTTACAAGGTGGATGTAGCAGAGCCGTGTGTGTACTTGTGTGGGGTCAGGGAGGGGTTTAACAAGGTGGATGTAGCAGAGCCGTGTGTGTACTTGTGTGGGGTCAGGGAGGGGTTTTACAAGGTGGATGTAGCAGAGCCGTGTGTGTACTTGTGTGGGGTCAGGAGGGGTTTAACAAGGTGGATGTAGCAGAGCCGTGTGTGTACTTGTGTGGGGTCAGGAGTGGTTTACAAGGTGGATGTAGCAGAGCCGTGTGTGTACTTGTGTGGGGTCAGGAGGTGTTTTACAAGGTGGATGTAGCAGAGCCGTGTGTATACTTGTGTGGGGTCAGGGAGGGGTTTTACAAGGTGGATGTAGCAGAGCCGTGTGTGTACTTGTGTGGGGTCAGGAGGGGTTTTACAAGGTGGATGTAGCAGAGCCGTGTGTGTACTTGTGTGGGGTCAGGAGGGGTTTAGAAGGTGGATGTAGCAGAGCCGTGTGTGTACTTGTGTGGGGTCAGGGAGGGGTTTAACAACGTGGATGTACCTGAGCCGTGTGTGTACTTGTGTGGGGTCAGGGAGGGGTTTTACAAGGTGGATGTTACAGAGCCGTGTGTGTACTTGTGTGGGGTCAGGAGGGGTTTTACAAGGTGGATGTAGCAGAGCCGTGTGTGTACTTGTGTGGGGTCAGGGAGGGTTTACAAGGTGGATGTAGCAGAGCCGTGTGTATACTTGTGTGGGGTCAGGGAGGGGTTTTACAAGGTGGATGTAGCAGAGCCGTGTGTGTACTTGTGTGGGGTCAGGGAGGGGTTTAACAAGGTGGATGTAGCAGAGCCGTGTGTATACTTGTGTGGGGTCAGGAGGGGTTTACAAGGTGGATGTAGCAGAGCCGTGTGTGTACTTGTGTGGGGTCAGGGAGGGGTTTTACAGGGTGGATGTAACAGAGCCGTGTGTGTACTTGTGTGGGGTCAGGAGGGGTTTACAAGGTGGATGTAGCAGAGCCGTGTGTGTACTTGTGTGGGGTCAGGAGGAGTTTACAAGGTGGATGTAGCAGAGCCGTGTGTGTACTTTGTGTGGGGTCAGGAGGGGTTTAACAAGGTGGATGTAGCAGAGCCGTGTGTGTACTTGTGTGGGGTCAGGAGGGGTTTTACGAGGTGGATGTAGCAGAGCCGTGTGTGTACTTGTGTGGGGTCAGGGAGGGGTTTAACAAGGTGGATGTAGCAGAGCCGTGTGTGTACTTGTGTGGGGTCAGGAGGGGTTTTACAAGGTGGATGTAGCAGAGCCATGTGTGTACTTGTGTGGGGTCAGGAGGGGTTTACAAGGTGGATGTAGCAGAGCCGTGTGTGTACTTGTGTTGGGTCAGGGAGGGGTTTAACAAGGTGGATGTAGCAGAGCCGTGTGTGTTCTTGGGTGGGGTCAGGAGGGGTTTACAAGTTGTACGGAGCAGAGCCGTGTGTGTACTTGTGTGGGGTCAGGGAGGGGTTTTACAAGGTGGATGTAGCAGAGCCGTGTGTGTACTTGTGTGGGGTCAGGGAGGGGTTTAACAAGGTGGATGTAGCAGAGCCGTGTGTGTACTTGTGTGGGGTCAGGGAGGGGTTTAACAAGGTGGATGTAGCAGAGCCGTGTGTATACTTGTGTGGGGTCAGGAGGGGTTTTACAAGGTGGATGTAGCAGAGCCGTGTGTGTACTTGTGTGGGGTCAGGGAGGGGTTTTACAAGGTGGATGTAGCAGAGCTGTGTGTGTATACTTGTGTGGGGTCAGGGAGGGGTTTTACAAGGCGGATATAGCAGAGCCGTGTGTGTACTTTGTGTGGGGTCAGGAGGGGTTTAACAAGGTGGATGTAGCAGAGCCGTGTGTGTACTTGTGTGGGATCAGGAGGGGTTTACAAGGTGGATGTAGCAGAGCCGTGTGTGTACTTGTGTGGGGTCAGGAGGAGGGGTTTTACAAGGTGGATGTAGCAGAGCTGTGTGTGTACTTGTGTGGGGTCAGGAGGGGTTTTACAAGGTGGATGTAGCAGAGCCATGTGTGTACTTGTGTGGGGTCAGGAGGGGTTTACAAGGTGGATGTAGCAGAGCCGTGTGTGTACTTGTGTGGGGTCAGGGAGGGGTTTAACAAGGTGGATGTAGCAGAGCCGTGTGTGTACTTGTGTGGGGTCAGGGAGGAGTTTTACAAGGTGGATGTAGCAGAGCCGTGTGTGTACTTGTGTGGGGTCAGGAGGGGTTTTACAAGGTGGATGTAGCAGAGCCGTGTGTGTACTTGTGTCGGGTCAGGCGGGGTTTTACAAGGTGGATGTAGCAGAGCCGTGTGTGTACTTGTGTGGGGTCAGGAGGGGTTTAGAAGGTGGATGTAGTAGAGCCGTGTGTGTACTTGTGTGGGGTCAGGGAGGGGTTTAACAACATGGATGTAGCAGAGCCGTGTGTGTACTTGTGTGGGGTCAGGGAGGGGTTTTACAAGGTGGATGTTACAGAGCCGTGTGAGTACTTGTGTGGGGTCAGGAGGGGTTTTACAAGGTGGATGTAGCAGAGCCGTGTGTGTACTTGTGTGGGGTCAGGGAGGGGTTTAACAAGGTGGATGTAGCAGAGCCGTGTGTGTACTTGTGTGGGGTCAGGGAGGGGTTTTACAAGGTGGATGTAGCAGAGCCGTGTGTGTACTTGTGTGGGGTCAGGAGGGGTTTAACAAGGTGGATGTAGCAGAGCCGTGTGTGTACTTGTGTGGGGTCAGGAGTGGTTTACAAGGTGGATGTAGCAGAGCCGTGTGTGTACTTGTGTGGGGTCAGGAGGGTTTTACAAGGTGGATGTAGCAGAGCCGTGTGTATACTTGTGTGGGGTCAGGGAGGGGTTTTACAAGGTGGATGTAGCAGAGCCGTGTGTGTACTTGTGTGGGGTCAGGGAGGGGTTTAACAAGGTGGATGTAGCAGAGCCGTGTGTATACTTGTGTGGGGTCAGGAGGGGTTTACAAGGTGGATGTAGCAGAGCCGTGTGTGTACTTGTGTGGGGTCAGGGAGGGGTTTTACAGGGTGGATGTAACAGAGCCGTGTGTGTACTTGTGTGGGGTCAGGAGGGGTTTACAAGTTGGATGTAGCAGAGCCATGTGTGTACTTGTGTGGGGTCAGGAGGAGTTTACAAGGTGGATGTAGCAGAGCCGTGTGTGTACTTTGTGTGGGGTCAGGAGGGGTTTAACAAGGTGGATGTAGCAGAGCCGTGTGTGTACTTGTGTGGGGTCAGGAGGGGTTTTACGAGGTGGATGTAGCAGAGCCGTGTGTGTACTTGTGTGGGGTCAGGGAGGGGTTTAACAAGGTGGATGTAGCAGAGCCATGTGTGTACTTGTGTGGGGTCAGGAGGGGTTTTACAAGGTGGATGTAGCAGAGCCATGTGTGTACTTGTGTGGGGTCAGGAGGGGTTTACAAGGTGGATGTAGCAGAGCCGTGTGTGTACTTGTGTGGGGTCAGGGAGGGGTTTAACAAGGTGGATGTAGCAGAGCCGTGTGTTCTTGGGTGGGGTCAGGAGGGGTTTACAAGTTGTACGGAGCAGAGCCGTGTGTGTACTTGTGTGGGGTCAGGGAGGGGTTTTACAAGGTGGATGTAGCAGAGCCGTGTGTGTACTTGTGTGGGGTCAGGGAGGGGTTTAACAAGGTGGATGTAGCAGAGCCGTGTGTGTACTTGTGTGGGGTCAGGGATGGGTTATACAAGGTGGATGTAGCAGAGCCGTGTGTGTACTTGTGTGGGGTCAGGAGGGGTTTTACAAGGTGGATGTAGCAGAGCCGTGTGTGTACTTGTGTGCGGTCAGGAGGGGTTTTACAAGGTGGATGTAGCAGAGCCGTGTGTGTACTTGTGTGGGGTCAGGATGGGTTTAGAAGGTGGATGTAGCAGAGCCATGTTTGTACTTGTGTGGGGTCAGGGAGGGGTTTAACAACGTGGATGTACCTGAGCCGTGTGTGTACTTGTGTGGGGTCAGGGAGGGGTTTTACAAGGTGGATGTTACAGAGCCGTGTGTGTACTTGTGTGGGGTCAGGAGGGGTTTTACAAGGTGGATGTAGCAGAGCCGTGTGTGTACTTGTGTGGGGTCAGGGAGGGGTTTAACAAGGTGGATGTAGCAGAGCCGTGTGTGTACTTGTGTGGGGTCAGGGAGGGGTTTTACAAGGTGGATGTAGCAGAGCCGTGTGTGTACTTGTGTGGGGTCAGGAGTGGTTTAACAAGGTGGATGTAGCAGAGCCGTGTGTGTACTTGTGTGGGGTCAGGAGTGGTTTACAAGGTGGATGTAGCAGAGCCGTGTGTGTACTTGTGTGGGGTCAGGAGGGGTTTTACAAGGTGGATTTAGCAGAGCCGTGTGTATACTTGTGTGGGGTCAGGGAGGGGTTTTACAAGGTGGATGTAGCAGAGCCGTGTGTGTACTTGTGTGGGGTCAGGAGGGGTTTTACAAGGTGGATGTAGCAGAGCCGTGTGTGTACTTGTGTGGGGTCAGGAGGGGTTTAGAAGGTGGATGTAGCAGAGCCGTGTGTGTACTTGTGTGGGGTCAGGGAGGGGTTTAACAACGTGGATGTACCTGAGCCGTGTGTGTACTTGTGTGGGGTCAGGGAGGGGTTTTACAAGGTGGATGTTACAGAGCCGTGTGTGTACTTGTGTGTGGTCAGGAGGGGTTTTACAAGGTGGATATAGCAGAGCCGTGTGTGTACTTGTGTGGGGTCAGGGAGGGGTTTAACAAGGTGGATGTAGCAGAGCCGTGTGTGTACTTGTGTGGGGTCAGGGAGGGGTTTTACAAGGTGGATGTAGCAGAGCCGTGTGTGTACTTGTGTGGGGTCAGGAGGGGTTTAACAAGGTGGATGTAGCAGAGCCATGTGTGTACTTGTGTGGGGTCAGGAGTGGTTTACAAGGTGGATGTAGCAGAGCCGTGTGTGTACTTGTGTGGGGTCAGGAGGGGTTTTACAAGGTGGATGTAGCAGAACCGTGTGTATACTTGTGTGGGGTCAGGGAGGGGTTTTACAAGGTGGATGTAGCAGAGCCGTGTGTGTACTTGTGTGGGGTCAGGGAGGGGTTTAACAAGGTGGATGTAGCAGAGCCGTGAGTGTACTTGTGTGGGGTCAGGGAGGGGTTTTACAAGGTGGATGTAGCAGAGCCGTGTGTGTACTTGTGTGGGGTCAGGAGGGGTTTAACAAGGTGGATGTAGCAGAGCCGTGTGTGTACTTGTGTGGGGTCAGGAGTGGTTTACAAGGTGGATGTAGCAGAGCCGTGTGTGTACTTGTGTGGGGTCAGGAGGGGTTTTACAAGGTGGATGTAGCAGAGCCGTGTGTATACTTGTGTGGGGTCAGGGAGGGGTTTTACAAGGTGGATGTAGCAGAGCCGTGTGTGTACTTGTGTGGGGTCAGGGAGGGGTTTAACAAGGTGGATGTAGCAGAGCCGTGTGTGTACTTGTGTGGGGTCAGGAGGGGTTTACAAGGTGGATGTAGCAGAGCCGTGTGTGTACTTGTGTGGGGTCAGGGAGGGGTTTTACAAGGTGGATGTAGCAGAGCCGTGTGTGTACTTGTGTGGGGTCAGGAGGGGTTTACAAGGTGGATGTAGCAGAGCCGTGTGTGTACTTGTGTGGGGTCAGGAGGAGTTTACAAGGTGGATGTAGCAGAGCCGTGTGTACTAGTGTGGGGTCAGGAGGGGTTTACAAGGTGGATGTAGCAGAGCCGTGTGTATACTTGTGTGGGGTCAGGAGGGGTTTTACAAGGTGGATGTAGCAGAGCCGTGTGTGTACTTGTGTGGGGTCAGGAGGGGTTTACAAGGTGGATGTAGCAGAGCCGTGTGTGTACTTGTGTGGGGTCAGGAGAGGTTTACAAGGTGGATGTAGCAGAGCCGTGTGTGTACTTGTGTGGGGTCAGGGAGGGGTTTTACAAGGTGGATGTAGCAGGGCCGTGTGTGTACTTGTGTGGGGTCAGGGAGGGGTTTAACAAGGTGGATGTAGCAGAGCCGTGTGTGTTCTTGGGTGGGGTCAGGAGGGGTTTACAAGTTGTACGGAGCAGAGCCGTGTGTGTACGAGGTGTACGGAGCAGAGCCGTGTGTGTACGAGGTGTACGGAGCGAAGCCGTGTGTGTACGAGGTGTATGGAGCAGAGCCGTGTGTGTACGAGATGTACGGAACGAAGCCCTGTGTGTACGGAGCTGAGCCGTGTGTTTATGGAGCGGAGCAGAGCCGGGGGTGTACGGAGTGAAGCTGCGTGTGTACAAGGTGTACGGAGCGGAGTCGTGTGTGTACGAGGCATACAAAGCGGAGCCGTGCGTGTACGAGGTGTATGGTGGGGAGCATTTATACCTCCCGAGTCACAACTGTCCCGGATCCAGTGAGACAGTCCCGATTTTGAGAGAGAGACTGCCCCAGCTGGGAGCATACTTTCCCCGCGGAACACAGGAGTACACAGCGGAGCCCCAAGGAGCAATTTAAAACTTGCACGTAACGTTCTACCGGAAGTAACGTGCTGGAAGCTGACCAGAAATTAGGTCATTTCAGTAGGAGATTGTGACAGAACCATGGAGGCACTTCAGGGAATGCTTCAGATCCATCACCGTGTCCTCCTCTGACAGCGGACAGCGAGATTGCCTTGGAATCGGGGATGTCGGCCATGTGAGCGGATCATGATATGTCCTGCACCAGGAGGCTCAGGTAGGCACTACAATGGGAGCTGGACTGCTATAGTATCTTTATAGAGTTTTTCTTTCTCTGTTTCTTTCTCTCTCTGTTCTTTCTCTCTAATCTTTTTTTTCTCTCTCTCTGTTCTTTCACTCTCTGTTCTCTTTCTTTCTTTCTGTCTCTTTTCTTTCTCTCTGTTCTCTCTTTCCTCTCTTTCTTTCTCTCTCTCTGTTCTTTCTTTCCCCTCTTCCTCTCTGTTCTTTCCCCTCTTTCTTTTTCTCTCTACCTCTCTATTCTTTCTTTCCCCTCCTTTTTCTCTCTCCCTGTTCTTTTTTTCTGTCAACTCTTTTTCTCTCTCCGTTCTTTCTTTCCCCTTTTTTCTCTCCCTCTCTGTTCTTTATTCCCCTCTTTCTTTCTTTCTTTCTTTCTTTCTCTCTCTGTTCTTTTTTTCTGTCCACTCTTTCTTTCTCTTTGTTCTTTTTCTTTCTTTCTTCTTTCTCTCTGTTCTTTCTTTCCCCTCTTTCTTTCTCTATCTGTTCTTTCTTTCTTTACCTTCTTTCTTTCTCTTTCTCTCTGTTCTTTTCTTTCTCTCTCTGTTCTTCCTTTCTTTCTCTCTGTTCTTTATTTTCTTTCTTTCTTTCTTTCTTTCTTTCTTTCTTTCTTTCTTTCTTTCTCTGTTCGTTCTTTCTATGTTCTTTCTTTCTTTCTCTCTCTGTATCTTTCTCTGTTCTTCCTTCCATTCTTTCTCTTTCTTTCTCTGTTCTTTATTTCCCCTCTCTTCTTTCTTTCATGCGTACACTACTAATCAGTAGCCTCCATCACATGAACGTGTTTTGCGAGTGTCCGTGTGGATCACATGCATGTCCGTGTGATCCACACAGAGAGAAGTCCGTTTTTGGCCGTCACCACGGATGTCACACGGCATGAGTCGTGGTATGTGTTAAGGGGGGCCAACTGAGACTTTTTCGCCCGGGGCCCTCAAAAACCTGGAGCCGGCCCTGCCCAGGGGTGGGATTCAGCGGGTTCTCCCCGGTTCGGTGGAACCGGTTGTTAAAAAAGCAGCCAGTTCCCCGAACCAGGGAGATTCACAGCCGCGATCCGATACTTTGATGCTCCTGCAGTGCAGCCGGCAAGGAGCAGGAGCAGAGGAGGACTCTTGCTCTGCTTCCTAGTCCCGCCCGCCGCGCCAGATACCGCACATTGATACGTCGGGTCGTTCTCTGCTCTGTCTCTGACTACTGGACAGAGCACAGCACACCCCGGAAGCCCCCGCCCCGCGCACTGATTCCTGCGCCCAGTGTGGCATTGGCGGGTAACTGGAGCTCGCTGGAGGAGTCACCGCCACTGCCCAGACTTGTCAAGTCAATGTGAGCTGAGCCCAGGCAGCGTGACGGACCGGTGATTTGCGCACACCCGGAGGCCGGAGGAGCAGGACGGGCGATGCGGGGCCTGGCCATCCAGGAGGCCTCAACCGCGGCCGTGGGATTACAGCGACAGTCTTCCTCTTTTTCAGAGTCAGACGCGTCGCAGCCTGTCGCCTGTGTATCTGGTACACAGGCCAACGCCGAGTCAGTGAGTTACTGTCTGTATGTGCTGCATATTGGGGACCTGTGCTGCCTACTAGGGACCTGTGCCTGCCTATTGGGGACCTGTGCTGCATATTAGGGACCTGTGCTGCCTACTAGGGACCTGTGCCTGCCTATTGGGGACCTGTGCTGCCTACTAGGGACCTGTGCCTGCCTATTGGGGACCTGTGCTGCCTATTAGGGAACAATGCTGCCTATTAGGGACCTGTGCCTGCCTATTGGAGACCTGTGCTGCCTATTGGGGACCTGTGCTGCCTATAGGGACCTGTGCTGTCTATTGGGGACCTGTGCTGCCTATTGGGGACCAATGCTGCCTATTGGGAACAATGCTGCCTATTGGGGACCTGTGCTGCCTATTGGGACCTATGCTGCCTATTGGGGACCTGTGCTGCCTATTGGGTACAATGCTATCTATTGGGGACCTGTGCTGCCTCTTGGGACCTGTGCTGCCTATTGGGGACCTGTGCTCCCTATTTGGGACCAATGCTGCCTATTGGGGACCAATGCTGCCTATTGGGAACAATGCTGCCTATTGGGGACCTGTGCTGCCTATTGGAGACCTGTGCTGCCTATTGGGGACCTTTGCTCCCTATTTGGGACCAATGCTCCCTATTGGGGACCAGTGCTGCCTATTGGGGACCTGTGCTGCCTATTGGGGACCTGTGCTGCCTATTGGGGATGTGTGCTACCTATTGGGGACATGTGCTGCCTTTTGGGGACCTGTGCTGCCTATTGGGGAGTTGTGCTGCCTATTGGGAACCTGTGCTGCCTATAGGGACCAATGCTGCCTATTGGGGACCTGTGCTGCCTATTGGGGCAGCTAATCGCACGGTTACCGGGAGGCTTTCACCGCTAAGTCCGGCAGGCAGCAACGCTGCCTGGCTGGTCCGGGCGAATTTTAGCCCCCCCTGCAGATACGAACGCTTCGATTGGCTGGGCTGTGTAGCATCTACCATGGAACTCTTGTTGGGACAAAGTGATCACTATACCCCCTACGTCAATCCTTGGGGGTGTAGATTCCAAAATGGGGTCACTTTTTAACTTCAAAGTAACACAGGTCAGATTTGCCAAAAATGGCCTGGGCATTAAGGTGAAAACAGGCCTGCGGCCCTAAAGGATTAAATGAATCGTAGTGCGGAAAGATCTGCAGCATATGAACAACGGTGCAGCTTTTAGTAGAATTAGGATGCTGAAATGATGCAGATTTGGCGTGGGATATACGGCAAAAGAACCCATGGTGTAATTCCGCGGTCTCAAAGCCTAAATGTTGAGTTGTACATTACTGTAGGTGGGCCCCTAAAATTAATTCCCTTGGTGGGCCCTAGACACCCCAGTCCGACCCTGATATTACACCATAACTACAATATCATTGATAAGCTAAAACGCAAATTAGAACCACTTGGTGTTCACATGTAAGGGGTCATAAGGATTGGTTATTCCTCACATTTGTCCAGGTAAACTAATGGTTATTGTTTTGCCTTGTAAATAATGTTTTTTATGCCTGTTTACTGTTGAATGTACACTATTGTTAGTGAAAGTGCAGTACAGCAAATACAGTAGGTCACTAGATGGGGATACTTTAGTGTAAATAGTTAATGTAGGAGGGGCCAGCTGCGGGTAAGCTAGGAGGTTTTCCTCATCTGATTCAGTAGGGCCTTGGAGCCCGATAAGGGCGGTTGGCATCGCAACGTTACCCAAGTATATAGCCCAGTGTGTCCATGGCCTTTTAAGGGCCAAAGGTTGCAGCAGGAAAGTGATGCAGGGCAGCATCAAATGTGGCAGCTAACTACATGAGCTGATGGCCTTATGTCTGGGGTGAAACGGACAGGGAAACTCCTAAAGTTAGTGAAGCTGGACAAGAGAGATGCTTCAGTACTGGATGGGTCAGTACGTCCCGGGGACACCCTGTGGGGAAAGAGGGAAGACACCGGGAAAGCAAAGGATGCATGCTGTGTGAAACCTTATGGACATACGGATGCAAGTAAATTATTTTATGTTGACTTGGAACTGGACTCCGTCTCTTTTTGTATAACAACACCAGCAGCAGAACTTCAGCAGACCAGATGGGACCTTGACGGTGCAGAAGGCATGACAAAAGGTGTGGCATACCTTTTGTCATGCCTTCTGCACCGTCAAGGTCCCATCTGGTCTGCTGAAGTTCTGCTGCTGGTGTTGTTATACAAAAAGAGACAGAGTCCAGGATACATTGGTTGCATGTGGCGGGAGACCAGGGCATGTTTGAGCAACCTATGTCAGCCACGACTATGGCCTTGGCTCCCCTCACACACACATGGACACATACAACATTTCACAAGATATCTAACGCCACCTATTGGAAGTAGCAATCCTACAAGTCAATATCACCCTTTAACAAGCCTTGCAATATGAAAGCATAAAAGCCAAACCAGAATCGCAATTTGCAGACTTGGTGTTTCAGGGTATTGCCCCTCGTTGGTGCAAAGTATGAGATCTGATTTGGCTAGGTGATCTCATACTTTGCACTGACAGGGGACAACACCCCAAAACACCGTGTTGCAAATTGGATTCTGATTTTATCCTAAGTTATATTGCATAGGCTCGTTAAAGGGTCGATATAGACTTGTAGGATTGCTACTTCCAACAGGTGGTGCTAGCGTTTAAGTCCTCATCCTCTCTGAAGAGACAATTTGCATATTTAATTTCCGAGAGGAGCATGCAAAGCATTGACAAAGCCAATTTGCTACTTAATGACCAGGCCAATTTTTACAATTCCGACCACTGTCACTTTATGAGGTTATAACTCTGGAATGCTTTAACGGATCCTGATTCTGAGATTTTTTTGTGACATATTGTACTTCACGATAGTAGTAAAATTTCTTCGATATGACTTGTGTTTATTTGTGAAAAAATGGAAATATGGTGAAAATTTTTAAAATTTCACAATTTTCAAACTTTTAATTTTTATGCCCTTAAATCAGAGATATGTCACACAAAATACTTAATAAATGACACTTCCCACATGTCTACTTTACATCAGCACAATTTTGGAATTTTTTTTTTGTTAGGAAGTTATAAGGGTTAAAATTTGTACAACAAAATTTACAAAACCATTTTTTTAGGGACCACATCACATTTAAAGTCACTTTGAAGAGTGTACATGACAGAAAATAACCAAAAGTGACACCATTCTAAAAACTGCACCCCTCAAGGTGCTCAAAACCACATTCAAGAAGTTAATTAACCCTTTAAGTGCTTCACAGGAACTGAAGCAATGTGGAAGGAAAAAACGAACATTTAACTTTTTTTCACAAACATTTTACTTCAGAGCCAGTTTTTTATTTTCACAAATGTTAAAAGAGAAAATTAACCACAAAATTTGTTGTGCAATTTCTCGTGAATACGCCGATACATCATGTGTGGTTGTAAACCACTGTTTGGGCATGCGGCGGAGCTCAGAAGGGAAGGAGCGCCGTTTGACTTTTTCAATGCAGAATTGGCTGGAATTGACATCGGACGCCATGTCACGTTTGGAGAGCCCCTGATGTGCATAAACAGGGGAAATCTCCCATGAGTGACACAATTTTGGAAGCTAGACTCCCCCAAGTAACTTATCTAGATGTGTGGTGAGCACTTTGAACCCCCAAGTGTTTCATTAAGTTTATAATCTAGAGCCGTGATAATAAATAATCTTTTTTTTCCACAAAAAATGATTTTTCAGCCCCCAATTTTTTATTTTCACAAGGGTAACAGGAGAAAATGGACCCCAAACGTTGTTGTCCAATTTTTACTGAGTATGCCAATACCTCATATGTAGAGGAAAACTATTTGGGCACACGTCGGGGCTCAGAAGGGAAGTAGTGATGTTTTGGAATGCGGACTTTGATGGAATGGTCTATGGGCATCATGTTGCATGTCGTCTGTATTTGCTCCATCGTATTATCTGCCTGCTGTTAATATTATGATGCCACAATAAAGGATATTTTTTGCACAGGATGGAATGAGCCTATCCACTTTCTTCTCTATGGATATACTACCCATAACGCTAACCACAAACCTAACCCTAACACACACCTAACTGTAATCCCAACCCTAAACCTAATCCCAACCATAACCGTAATCCAAATGCTAACGCGATCCCAAACTCTAGCCCCAACTCTAACTCTAACCTTAGCCCCAACCCAATCCCTAACTTTATCTCCAACCCTAACCTTAGCCCCAACCCTAACTTTAACCTTAACCCTAACATTAGCCCAACTCACTTTAGCCCAACTCTAAACCTAATGGGAAAATGTAAATAAATTCATCTTTTTATTTTATTATTTTTCCCCTAACTAAGGGGGTGATAAAGGGGGGTTTGGTTTTCTATTTTTTTATTTTGATCACTGTGATAGACCCTATCACAGTGATGAAAATGAACCAGTAGGAAAAATCTCCTATTGTTGCCAGGTGACGGCCGACAGATATCGGAGGGCGCACTGCACATGTGCCTGCCATTTTCTAACCGGAAGAAGATGCTGGTGACTGTGGGCAGAAGCAGGAGGGTCCAGGGACACAAGGAGGTATCGGGGGATCGGGAACCCTATTTCTCTCTCCTCTAATGTGCAATCTGTTGAGAAGGCCCCGAGGGTGACTCTCGTCAGGTCCCAGCAAGCGGCGAATGATTACAGCATCGGCGGGTGCTTCGGCGGAGGTGGCCGTGGATAACGCCGGCAGGGAGCATTCCAGAACCCCTCCATCAGCAGTGCCAGCACCAACCTCTCACCACAATGACCACACCAGTAGAAGTCACCGACAGGACCAGAGTACCAAGCTGACTGTATCAGCGGTCAGTGCTGCATCAGCCCAAGCCTGGGCTTCTCATGATGGATCATCCAACAAGGACAACAGAGGATCACGGGCCTGAGGAGATCACTGGAACACGACTTTTCTCCTCAAACTGGACCTGGTGAGATGTTTTGCTCTGATATGCAGGGCTCTAATGTATGGGATGAAGGGAGGGTTTTTGGGTTAGTACAAAGAGCTGTCAATCAGGCGCTGTCTGGTAGCTTTGCCCACCCTGTGCCTAAGCTGCACCCTCCTACCGGAGTTGGATCCTCTAGCATTTCTGAGATATTGTTACATGAAGCTATTGTTTGTAAAATGTCACCATTGGGATTTCACCTAACTACTTCGGTCAAAGAGAAGATCTGACAGCAGGAGTATTTTGATATTTTCACTTTGCTCCATAATTATAAGCCTGCAGCTTCAACTGACAAAAAGGATGATAGGTTTGAATCCGATGTGGACAGAAAGTATGTCTGGATTGTGGGACATTCATTCGTTCACTTGGCGAGGAATAGGGTCCAAGGACGAAAGTATACTGACAATCTTTGCTTCAATCGAAATACCATTTGCATTTGGTGGTATGGGCGCAGAGGCATGAAATAGGAAACTCTCTTTGTTACATTGAATAGTTTATCTCACCATTTGCCCAACCCTGATTTGATAATTGTGCACTTAGCTGGTAATGATCTTGGAAGAATACACAAGTTTGATTTGTTGTGGCAAGTGCAACACAATTTAAAAGTCATACACTCTGTGCTTCCTTATGCCACTATTGTCTTCTCTGAGATCGTGCCGTGCTTGATATGTTCCTCTGCGAATCTGCAGTTTCTAGAACCATTTGCAAAAAATTCAATAAAACATTAGAACATTTTATGCTGGTGGTGGGTGGATTTTCCCATAGACACATTGACCTAGAAGATTTTATTCTGGGGCTCTATAGGCAAGACGGCGTCCACTTAGATGCTATTGGGTTAGATATTTTCAATATGAGTCTGCAAACCGTGATTGAGAAATGGCTGAGGGGTTTGGGGATGGCCACCCCGTATCTGGTGTGTTCGGGTAGGGAAAGGTAGTCATTTTAAGTTGATCCTTGAGTTTATTGGTCTTTTTAAAATAGACTTTGAAAATCTTTGATGTTATTTATTACATAATTTATTATATTAATTGGATTAATTATTTAAGTAACCCTCTCGGCCATTTCAGGCCAGCCTTGGTCTTGCGTATTCTTATCGCCTGTTTAGTAAGTAAGGGGATTGATAGGGCCTACGATGCCATGGAAAGACCCCACATCAATTAGAGCGGGGGCTGCATGGGCTCGTGGCACTTAGGGTTAAATGTATGATATGTAGGGATATTGTTAGGAATATGCTGTCGCTAACCATTTTGTTACACTATACACTTAAAAAATTACTTTATGGTCAGTAATGTTTTTATCAACCATACTTTTGCTCCAGAGATGTTAACTAGAGATGAGCAAATTTCATCTGGTCCCTGCTTATTTGGAAGCTATAGCGCTTACCAAATAAGCTGTAGAGGAAACCTGGATACATAGAGTGCGCCGGCTGATCAGTTGTTCGGCTCCACAGTTGCATTTGTTGCGGCTGTGTGACAGACTCAACACATGCATGGAGAGCCGAAAACATAGGCTCTCCATGCATGTGCTGTGACTATGACACAACCGCGTCACATGCAGCTGTGGAGCCGAACAGCTGATCAGCCTGCGCACTTTATGCATCCAGGTTTCCTCTGCAGCTTATTTGGTAAGCGCTATAGCTTGCCGAATAAGCAGGGACCCGAGCAAATTTGCTAATCTCTAATTATAGCCTAATAGGATTTCTGCTGTCACTTTAGAAATATAGATTCCCGCAGCTAATATTTACCCTTCCATGTTTCTATGAAAGGAGCTGAATTTAAATACATTTGTTGCAAAGGTGATCTAGAATGTTTTTTTCCTCCAGAAACAGTAACAATTATAATGACTATGGATTGTGCTTAGAATTGTAGCTCATACAGATGTAAGCTAACCAAATCAAGCAGCAGTTCACAGGGACAAGATTGGCAATGTTTCTGCAAGTAAGATGCCAAAGAGTTGATGAAAGGAACTGAAATACAGTATGTGTTATAGTATCATGAAGGGATTCTGGTGCCATCTGGCCCAGTGGAATTTTCTGAAATACATGATCTAGTTATGAAGTCAGTTTTAGGAAGTGAAAAAATGTCCTGTCCGTGATGATCTAGTACTATAGTAACTTTATAAAAGTGACCATGTAAACATACCAAGTCAATGTTCATTAATTGGCTGGTGGTTTATGATCAATTCAGGAATACTTGGGCAATAGTACTTGCCCATTTCTATCTATTTTGTTCCCCCTCCTCAAAAAATCTTTCTGTGATACCTTCAGAAGTGATAAGCACAAGGGCTCGTTATTCAAGTTTGCAGAGGGTGCTTGGGTATTCGAGTGAGATGTTCGCATTCCATGACCACATGTTTCACAGCTGTTTTCCACAAAACATGCGGGAATTGCCTAACAAACATGGGCAATTACAGCATTTTTTGTTGCTGTCTAACAGCCGTAAAATATGCGGCTGCAAGGTCGCGAACATCTCACTCGAGTACCTGCACTACTAAGTGCGTACACGAGCACCCTCGGCATACTTGAGTAATGAGCACTTGCGAACATGAATAACAATCAACTTTTGGACAAAGAGTAGGGAAGTAATACAGAAAAAGTTACATTGCTTAGTTATCTTTCCTTTAACAATTTACCACTCCCAACCACAAGTTTTGTACTTTGATGGAATTTTATCAAAATATAAACATGCTAGAACACTGCATTGATACATCAAATAAATTATATTGTGTGCCAATTAGCCGTGCATGGCCAGTTGTAGCCTGTGGCTGTACCTGAACACATCTTACATAGCCATGTCCTTTACCGATAGCTTTCTCTGGGATATATTACATTTTACCTGTTTATAATTTTTCTTTATAAAGCAATATTTTATAATTTCGTACTTTATAATATCATGTAATGGATTGCAGCTATATTAGTATGTTTTTATCGATTTTCAACATTAATATATTGATTACTTGTCTTTTTGTAGTAAATATCATTAACACTAGAGATGAGCAAATCTTTTAAACTTCAAATACACCGGTTTTGCTAAATTTTCCACTCAAAAGTTTTATTTTTTTACATGAATTTCAAAACTGCAAAGCCTCTAATATGTGCGCAACACTCTGAGGTCTCCTAGGACTTTATTGAACCCCCTTTTTTACAAGACACACATTGTTTGTGTTAGACAGCAGCATTTACTTTTCTGAAATGTGATTTTTTTTCATCTTTAAAAAAAATGTCGTTTCTCTCACATAAGCAAGGAAGTATACTTAATGTGATGCACATGCCTTGCTTTCATGATTTTAATTCAGAAGCAAAATTAAGACAAAGGTATATTAAACTGCCCACCTTGTTTGGCGTGAGAAAAATAAAAAAAAATTCTGTTTTTAAAGATCTGTTACTGTAGTATATCACAGATCAATCAATTCACAGCCACAATGATTCTTCAGGTACAAAACCTACCAATAACTTGAATATTTGGATTCATACACTGAGAACACCACTCCTATTTTCACTGTCCTTCAGTGAAGCAATCAGATTAGACCTTTTTCTATCCATCTGTTTAATGAGATTTGCGCAATAACCTCCTACGCTTAAGGCCCCGTCTCACATAACAAGATCGTTAGAGAGATTGCTGAAACATCACAGATTTTGTGACGCAACAGCGACCTCGACAGCGATCTCGCTACATGTGACACATAGCAGCGACTGTACCCCTCGCTGGATATTGCTGATCATGCTCGAATGTCCTGGGCCATTTTTTGATCGTTGGCATCCCGCTGGCCAGCATGCATTGCTGTGTTTGATGCCAACGAGCGCCCTTGTTGGCGATGCAGAACTCAGGGACGCAGGCGTGAGTCGTCAGAATAGCTGCTGTGCGACAAGGTACCAACGACCGCCGAGGTCATTATATGGATCGCCGTATCATTTGCTGCGTCGTTGAATAGATCTGCCTGCTTGACAGCTTACTAGTGGCCATGTAGCGACGTATCAGAGATCCTTACCAGGTCGTATCTTTGTCAGGATTGCTAGAGCGTCGCTATGTGAAACGGGACCTTAAGGCTGTAAAATCCAAAAGTATCACTGCTTACGATCCTTCATCATTTTTAGTCATTGCCATGGTCCCCCCTGACTGATTGTGCTAGACCATGTGATATGATAGCTACAAGTATTAGAGCAAGCGCAGTGGCACCTGATGTTGTCAGTTCACTTTATGGCTGCTGCTATCTTCATTAGTATGTGAAATTGCACCTGGTTTATTTATTTATTTGTGATCCTCATGAATCGAATCTTAAATTGTTCAAATTCGCAAGGACTTTCAGGAAATTCAACTGAAAGTCGATTCGCTCATCTCTACGTAACTCTCTCAATTGTTTGCAGTGTATTTCTATTATTTAATTCTTTTGTAATGTCTTTACATTTTATATTTCTTCATTATTGGTCAAGCATTTTATTTTTTATAATAAGAGTTTACAAGACATGTAAAAATTTATAGTAATGCCTATACATGCATAGGAATAAAAAAAAGTGAAGGCTAAGGAGAGTGAACACTCTCAGCAGTTTCAAAAGTATTTGATACACTACAAAAAAAAAAGATTCAGCCTTTAATAACCTGATCTAAGTGGCTCTTGGAAAGAGTCAGTCATGTCAAATTCATAGCACCGTGACCCTATTACCCCATGTGTAGTCCATTCCCAGAAACCACAAAGCCCTACAACAGAGGCACTGAAAATACAAGACTAGCATGATACAATTCCCAACACCACTGCTGTAAAAAAAGGCATTATGAAGCTGCCAGGCACACCGCGGGAAATGCCAAAGATGGTAGTTATGTAGGAAGACACAATGAAAAGAGGGACACAGAAGGTAGAACAAACACACAGAAATTCACTGCTCATATAGGGAACAGAATATTACTGTGGAAGCTTATCTGTTAGCGGGATTAAACTGAATTTTTCCAGGGCAACAACATTTATTCTAGAGCATCTTATGGAAACGTCGTACAATAGCTATTGTGGGGAAAGTTAATCAAAGGTTTATAGAGCAAAAAAGAGAGAAAATAAGCTTTTCAGATATTTGTGTTCAGCAGTAAATGCTATTAGTATTGTGCAGTGTTGCCATTCATGCTACATAAATAGACATAAAGCAGGTATACTTGTGCAATAAGTGCTGGCATGGAAAAAATATCTCACATTTTACATAATGTAATTGTTAAAAAAGAAATCAAGGCTACAGCTAGTACACAATATAATGTTCCCAAATATAAATATAGAATAGATTTTTAAGCAAACAGTGGGATGTTGTAGGGAGGCTGGAAATATAACGTATATGTAAAAATCACACAAGACAAGTATTCTTCCTCTCTCTTTTTCTTCTCAACCTTTAAGAAGTAGCAATCATAAGGAATCTGGACTTAGATAATTCCAGTGTTGGGGTAAAAATAGGCAGAAGAAATATCTGCAATCTAAGATATGCAAATGGCACAACCCAGATAGCAGAGGGTGAGAAGAACTTGAAAAAGCTCATCATGAAGTTGAGAGGAAAAAGTGAGAAGATGGGACTTTAACCTGGGCATCAGAAAGACTAAAAACTAGTGTTGAGCGATACCTTCCGATATCGGGAAATATCGGATTGGATTGGATCGGACCGATACCCAAAAGGTATCAGATATCGCCGATTCCGATACCGGAAACCAATACAAGTCAATGGGACACAAATATCAGAATTAAAATAAACCCTTTCTTTCCTTGTAGGTTAATTATACATGAAGGAAAACAACTAAGAATAATGAGGAATTTATTGGGGGAGGTGGAGGAGACATTAAAGGCATAGAGGTTTAGCCCAATCAAAAGGAATAGCAGGAATAATTTTTTTTTTTTAAAGACGTTCGGAGTTACAAAGATATTGACTATGTTAACCTTTTTTATATTTTTTCAGATATGTATGTTTCACTACTTCCATGCTCTTCACCTTCTTTTTTACTTCTCCCACACTTTCTCCTTCATCCTCAGCAGCAGCATCTTTTTCATCCACTTATTCACATTATTCATCTTCTTCTTCTTCACCTTCTTCCTATTATTCTTTTTTTTCACATTCTTCATATTCTTCTGATTCAACTATTATTCTTCTTCATATTCTACTTCTTCATCTTCTGTCACGCGGGGCTTAGGACAACTAAGGCAGAAATACCCGGGGCCCCTGAGGTGTCCCTTTCACTAGGGGAAACCCTGTCTGACCCTCAACCCAGGGTTTTTGCTGAAGGTGCAAATGCCTGAGCCTCCACCCTTTCCTTATCTCCTGCTCAGCCCTGCACTTAACCCTCCACCCTCCACCCAGTGAGGAGACACACCACCAAAGCTCCCACACAAATAAGACAGACAGGGAGAACTTAAACTGCACTGTGCCACACACACAGGAATATACAGTAATGTGAACAGGGCACAACTAAACACAAATATGGGAAGGAGAAAGGATAACGACGGATCATACGACACCAGATACGAATCTCTCTCTCTGCAACACCTCCACTCCAGACCGGAACCACTTGGTATGAAAACACAAGCTATAATCGGCGACGCCCATATGCCAGTATGACTATTTAAAGACCGTGGGCGTGACTAACCTTCCAACCTGGTCTCCAGCAGGATTAACCCCCGAGAGCCTGAAGATCAAGCCGGCGCCACTGAGGCTATAGTGGCTGGAGGTGGAACTACCTCTGCCTGCCGGACGCTGTGGTGTGAACAGCGTCCGACATGACAGTACCCCGTCTTCTACGAGGGACCCCAGGGCCCTCAAGACTCATAGGACCCGGCTTGTCTGGATGACGATGGTGAAAAGAACTGACCAGCTGATCCGCATGTATGTCTGAGGCTGGAACCCAAGACCTCTCCTCCGGACCATACCCCCGCCAGTGCACCAAATACTGAAGAGTACGGCGTACTACTCGAGAGTCCACTACCTTGGCGACCTCGAACTCTAAATCGCCATCCACCATGACTGGAGGTGGCATCGGCGTCGTGTCCACCAAGCCTACCACCTTTTTCAATAAAGCCCTGTGAAAAACGTTATGTATTTTGTACACCGCAGGAAGTTCCAACCGATAAGCCACTGGGTTAATGATGGCAGAAATCCTAAAAGGCCCAATAAACCTTGGACCCAGTTTTAAAGATGGAATTTTGAGTTTTATGTTCTTCGTAGCTAACCACACCCATTCACCCACACACAGGTCCGGACCTGGCACGCGTCTACTGTCAGCCACCCGTTTGTACCTGGCACTCATGCTCAACAAACGCTGTTTCACCCGCCTCCAGACTGATGACAATTGGGCTCCTAGCTGATCCTCCTCCGGGACACCCCCGGAGTCACCCTGACGTAAGGTACAAAACTGAGGATGTTGACCGTACACACAAAAGAATGGAGACTCTCCTGATGACTCTTGGCGGTGATTATTTAACGCGAATTCGGCCAGAGGAAGGAAAGTAGACCACTCCTCCTGGTTGTCGGACACAAAACATCGTAAATACTGTTCTAGATTTTGGTTCATGCGCTCAGTTTGTCCATTAGACTGCGGATGAAACGCCGATGAATGTGACAACTTGATCCCCAACCTTGAGAAAAAAGCTTTCCAAAACCTCACCACAAATTGCGTACCCCTATCAGATACTATGTCAGATGGTACTCCGTGGAGTCTGACCACCTCCTTCACAAATACCTGAGCCAACGTCTTAGCATTGGGCAAAGAAGACAACGCCACAAAATGCGCCATCTTTGAAAAACGGTCAACCACCACCAGGATGACCGTGTTCCCTGCCGAGGCTGGCAAGTCAGTGATAAAATCCATGGAGATTTCTGTCCATGGCCTATTGGGTACCCCCAGAGGCTGTAGCGTGCCAGCAGGACGGGTTCGGGGTGACTTAGCCCTAGCGCACGTGATGCAAGCTGCCACGTACGAGACCACGTCCTGCCGGATTTTGGGCCACCAGAAACGACGCGATACCAGCTCTAAGGTGCCCTTCACCCCTGGATGACCAGCCAGTACCGAATCGTGGTGTTCCTTCAACACCTTAAGCCGAAGATGCAGGGGTACAAATGATTTGTTGTCGGGAAGTCCTGGTGGTACCTCCTCTTGGGCCTCGGCAATCTCCGCCTCTACCTCCGTCGTGAGAGCCGAGACCACTACCCCTTTCTGGAGGATGGGTACCGGCTCTTCCCGAGGTCCTCCCCCCGGAAAACACCTAGACAAAGCATCCGCCTTGGTGTTTTTAGCCCCGGGACGGTACGTCACAAGAAAATTGAAACGAGTAAAAAACAATGCCCAGCGAGCCTGCCTAGGAGACAGACGCTTGGCCGACTCCAGATAGAGCAGATTCTTATGGTCGGTGATAACTGTGACCTGGTGAGCCGCCCCCTCCAAGAAGTGTCGCCATTCCTCAAAAGCCAGTTTGATGGCCAACAACTCCCTGTTGCCGATATCATAATTCCGTTCGGCTGGCGACAGCTTCTTGGAGAAGTAGGCGCATGGATGCATCTCGCTCAAGGACGAGCCTTGAGACAGTACTGCCCCCACTCCCACCTCCGACGCATCAACCTCTACCACAAAAGGTTTAGACACGTCTGGTTGCACCAGAATGGGGGCTGAAGCAAAACTATTCTTCAGACGCTCAAATGCACGTATAGCCACCTCAGGCCAGTTCGCCAGATCGGCACCCTTTTTTGTCATGTCCGTGAGCGGTTTGGCGACAGTCGAAAAGTGTTTTATAAATTTCCTATAATAATTCGCAAACCCAAGGAACCGCTGGAGTGCTTTCAGACTTTCCGGCCTCTCCCATTGCAGCACCGCTTGCACCTTAGCGGTGTCCATTTTAAAACCGGCTGCGGACACAATATATCCCAAAAAGGGCAACTCCTGGACAAAAAATAAACATTTTTCCAGCTTAGCATAGAGCTGGTTCTCCCGGAGCAACTGTAACACCTGCCTAACGTGCTCCAAATGAGTGTCCCGATCGCTAGAATAAATGAGGATATCATCCAGGTATACAATCACAAATCTCCCCAGGACATGAGCAAGTACATCATTAATAAAATGTTGGAAAACGGCAGGCGCGGTGGTCAACCCAAACGGCATAACCAGACTCTCAAAATGACCCTCAGGAGTGTTAAACGCCGTCTTCCACTCATCCCCCTGACGGACCCTTATGAGGTTATACGCCCCCCTGAGGTCCAGCTTGGAAAACCATTTCGCCCCCGCTACCTGGTTGAACAAATCCGGGATCAACGGCATTGGGTAGGGATCACGGATAGTAATCTGGTTTAACTCTCGGAAATCCAGACACGGGCGTAACCCCCCATCTTTCTTCTTAATGAAGAAAAACCCCGCGGCTACAGGCGAGGACGAAGGCCGGATGTGTCCTTTGCTCAGACTCTCCGCGATGTAGTCTTTCAGAGCTTGCCTCTCAGGACCAGAAATATTAAACATCCTGGCCTTAGGTAATTTGGCCCTGGGTTTTAACCTAATCGCACAGTCATAGGCTCTATGTGGAGGCAGTTCTGAGCAACCCTTCTCAGAGAAAACATCCGCGAAATCCTGCAAAGCCTCCGGCAGGCTGGGCGTCACGGCGGACACACATGTGGCCAAGCAATTGTCTTGGCAGAAACCACTCCATTGCACTATGTCCTGAGTTTTCCAATCAATTACCGGGTTGTGCCTGGACAGCCATGGAAAACCCAGGACCATTTGAGCTGGGAGATTACGGAGGACCCTACATGTAACCGACTCAGAATGTAGGACCCCAATGTGGAGTTTCACCTCTGCCACAAACTCAGTAATCTCCCCTTGAGGGAGGGGAACAGCATTAATGGTCACCACCTGTATGGGGTGAGGAAGTTTTTCGATCTTAAACCCGGCGGTGTGTGCAAACTCCTCATCTATGAGATTGGTAGCGGAACCGCTATCCACAAACACTGATATAGGTAGCTCTCTGCCGGCGATAATAACCTTGGCAGGGAGCATACATTGAGATACCATCATGGAGGATATGCATACGCTCAGTTGGGTCTCCTCCATACCCTCTGAGCTTAACAGTTTTCCGCCGATGTGACCCTCTTAGGTAGTACCGGGCAAACGTTAACATAATGACCTCTTTTACCACAGTAGAAACATGCTCCGGGCTTCCGGAATCCCGGAGCGCGAGGCTGAACCTGTGCCACGCCAGCAATCTGCATAGGTTCAGGGGACTCATCTACTTCAACCACACCTGCACCTCTGCTTTCCCCCAGAGGTAGCGTCTCCTGTGCCCCCTGACGAAAACGGCGATCAATACGTATCACCAAACTCATGGCAGACTCCAATGATGCCGGAGTCTCATACATCAGGAGGGCTTGTTTCACCCTCCCTGATACCCCATGAATAAACTGGCTCCGCAGTGCTGGGTCATTCCACTGTGTGTCTACAGCCCAGCGGCGAAATTCCGAACAATAGTCCTCTGCCAAGCGCTCCCCCTGGCGGAGGGCGCGGATTTTAGATTCCGCTAGAGCCAGTCGGTCAGGGTCATCGTAAATGAGCCCGAGGGCAGAAAAAACATTATCGACCGAATAAAATGTAGCAGAGTCAGCTGGTAAGGAAAATGCCCATGCTTGAGGGTCACCACTCAGTAATGACAACACCAGCCCTACTCGCTGGGCCTCATTACCTGAGGAGATTGGCCGCATGCGGAAGTATAATTTGCAGGCCTCCTGAAATACGACAAATTTGCTGCGATCGCCTGAAAATCGTTCTGGCAGCGGAAACTTCGGCTCTGCACCGATACCTGCAGATGCCGTTTGCACCTTTGCTACTACCAGGCCCTGCTGCTGAACTGCCCTTTTCAACTCGGAGACCTGTAAGGACAGCGCCGCCAACTGGCGGGTTATGGAATCCATGGGATCCATGGACTCCTGAAAAAATGTGGGCCGATTATAATGTCACGCGGGGCTTAGGACAACTAAGGCAGAAATACCCGGGGCCCCTGAGGTGTCCCTTTCACTAGGGGAAACCCTGTCTGACCCTCAACCCAGGGTTTTTGCTGAAGGTGCAAATGCCTGAGCCTCCACCCTTTCCTTATCTCCTGCTCAGCCTTGCACTTAACCCTCCACCCTCCACCCAGTGAGGAGACACACCACCAAAGCTCCCACACAAATAAGACAGACAGGGAGAACTTAAACTGCACTGCGCCACACACACACAGGAATATACAGTAATGTGAACAGGGCACAACTAAACACAAATATGGGAAGGAGAAAGGATAACGACGGATCATACGACACCAGATACGAATCTCTCTCTCTGCAACACCTCCACTCCAGACCGGAACCACTTGGTATGAAAACACAAGCTATAATCGGCGACGCCCATATGCCAGTATGACTATTTAAAGACCGTGGGCGTGACTAACCTTCCAACCTGGTCTCCAGCAGGATTAACCCCCGAGAGCCTGAAGATCAAGCCGGCGCCACTGAGGCTATAGTGGCTGGAGGTGGAACTACCTCTGCCTGCCGGACGCTGTGGTGTGAACAGCGTCCGACATGACATCTTCTTCCTATTCTTCTTCATCATAATCTTATTTGTGACAGGCATTCCTGTAGTTGTTATCTATAAAAGTTTGAAGCTTACACCTTCCGTTCTGCCTGTCACAAAAGATTTACAACAGGATTTGTCCGCGTTCAGTTTGGCCTGCAGCAGCAGGCATTTTCCAGGGGCACCACGAGGAGCAACGGACTCACCCCCATACACTGCTTAGTCTTCTGCTTATAATTTAGATAATATCTTTTGCTCTGATTTTTAGTCTTATGCTTAATGTTCTTCTGCTTCTTGGTCTTCTGTCTCTTGTTGTTCTGTATTTTGGTGGTTGTCTTCATGTTCTTTGTCCTCTTGGTCATCTTCTTCAGGGTCATCTTTTCGGTCTTCTTTGGGGTGGTCTTCAGGGTCATCGTCTTCAGGGTCGTCGTCTTCTTCGGGGTGGTCTTCAGGGTCGTCGTCTTCAGGGTCATCGTCTTCGGGGTTGTCGTCGTCTTCAGGGTAGTCATCAGGGAGATCCAGAGTGATTACCAAAAACCATTTCAAAAAGCTTGAACTTGGAAATGTAGCAGAAGTTACAAGAAGGCTGAGGAACTGCCGAGAACCAGTTGACGGTACTGGAACCCAGATGGGTAGCAGAAGGAACAAGAGCCAATGGCACTACCGAGGACCTGCTGATGGTACTGGAACCCAGTTACTAAGAAGGAGGTACCTGTGCCAGAAAGCACTACCAAGGACCAGCAGACGTTGCTGGAACTCGGATACCGAGAAGGAGGCACCTAAGCCTAAGGCACTGCCGAGAACCAGCTGACGGTACTGGAACCCGGATGGGTAGCAGAAGCTACAAGAGCCAATGGAACTACCGAGGACTAGCTGACGGTGCTGGAACCCGGATACTAAGCAGGAGGTACATGTGCCAGAAAGCACTACCAAGGACCAGCAGACGTTGCTGGAACTCGGATACCGAGAAGGAGGCACCTAAGCCAAAGGCACTGCCAAGAACCAGCTGACGGTACTGGAACCCGGATGGGTAGCAGAAGGTACCCATGAAAAACAAAGTTGCAAGGCTGCGAGTGGGCAGCAGTTACCGAAACCCACAGTCCTACAGGGGGTGCCTGTCCTATTGGCACTACAGAACTAGCCTTTAATGCCAGATCCCGCAGCCCACATAGGAAGCACCTGAACTGCAGGCACCATAGAGTCGGCTAACCCAACCGCAGCACGACAGGACAACATATTGGTGGCAAAGTGACGCTAACCCTACCTGGAAACAGCAGGCGTGCTGGAACCAGGCTGGGCAGGAGGGAGTACCCGTGCCAAAGACACTGCCAGGAACCAGCTGGCGGTGCTGGAACCCAGGGCAAATACTACAAACAGAGTGGAGACAGAGGCCTAATTGGAGCAAGTTTAAAATCTGTAGTTGTGTGAGTGTGGACAGAGCAGGAGAAATTGCCGGACACGCAGCTGGGGATCAGCTGACATTACTGAACCCCAATAACACTGGAGCATATGTTGACTGTGCAGACGGCACTTCTGAGCAGCAACTGGGGGTGTTGGAGCCCAGGGTCAATCAGGGTGTAGGCTGAGGCCTAATTGGAGCAAGTTTAATATCTGATGTAGTGTGAATGTGGAGGGAGCAGGAGACATTGCCGGACACACAGCAGGGGAACAGCTGGCGTTACTGAACCCCAATAACACAGGAGTTAGTGTTTTTCTCTGTGCAGATGGCACTTCTGAGCAGCAACAGGCGGTGTTGGAGCCCAGGGTCTATCAGTTCAGGTGGTAGAAACATGAACACAACAGGAGACCTGGATACTGTTGCCAACCAATTATTTAATCTGGAAGAGGACTGGCAAATTCCGGCGAGATCCTGGCCTTGTTCATTTTCAGAAAAGTAAGCCGGTCAAAGTTATCGGAAGATAGTCACATGCGACGGTCTGTTAGTACACCACCTGCGGCACTAAAGACACGTTCCGATAATACGCTAGCAGGGCAAGCCAGCACCTCCAATGCATACTGGCTAAGCTCTGGCCATGTATCCAGCTTAGAGACCCAAAACTTGATGGGAGAAGAGCAGTCTGGGAGTACACTGAGAGGGTAAGACATGTAGTCTGTCACCATCTGACGGAAACGATGCCTCCTGCTGACTGGAGCCGTCTGTGATGGTGTAGACATTTGTGGCGGGGACACAAAACTTTGACACATTTAGGCCATACTGGTCTTGCCTTGTGCTGAGGCGCTGCTTCTGCTCCCTCTTTGTGCAGAGCTTCCTCCACTGCCTCGACGCACAGAGCTGCTTTGTAAAGCACTAGCAGCACTGATCTCGGGTGGAATGGAGAACATGATGGAATGCACCAGTGTGTCTTGGTACTCCCGCATTTTATGCTCCCAGTTCAACGGTGTTATGAGGCTTTGTAAGTTGTCCCAGTAGTGAGGATCTAGGAGGGTGTACACCCAATAATCAGCCGTGTCGAGAATGTGGGCGATGCGGCGGTCGTGTCTCAGGCACTGCAGCATGAAATCAACCATGTGCTGCAGACTCCCAACTGGCCAGGAAACGCTGTCCCCTGCTTGAGGCGTCATCTCTGCCTGATCTGCATCACCCCACCCTCGCTCTACATACTGACTACTAGAGAATTGTGTACCTCCCTCCTCTGGAAAGATGTCTTCCTCCTCCATTGACTCCTCCTCATCCTCCTCACAAAGTGTCCCTTGCCTAGGCCTTTGTGAGGAACCACGTTGCGCAGACTGTCCAGAAGCAGATGGCATTTGTGACTCCTCATCCTCCACCTCTTCCAAAACCTCCTCCCTTAGTGCTTGCAGTATTTTTTCAAGCAGGCAGATAAGGGGGACAGTCATGCTGACTAGTGCATCATCTGCACTCCCCATCCGCGTGGAATCATTGAAGGCACGCAAAACATGGCAGATGTCCTTCATAGAGGCCCACTCAGTGGTGGTGAAGTGTGAACGGCGCGCAGTGAGACTTGTTTGCGCCTGATGCAGCTGGTACTCCATTACTGCTGCCTGCTGCTCACACAACCGCTCCAACATATGTAACGTTATATTCCACCAGGTGGGTAGGTCACATATGATGCGATGTTCCGGAAGGCGGAATCGGCGCTGCAGAGCTGCAATGCGCGATCTTGCCATGCTGGAACGCCGCAAGTGAGCACACTCTATGCGGACCTTGTGCAGCAGTGCATCAAGATCCAGATAGTCCCTCAAAAAACTCTGCACGACCAAGTTGAGCACATGTGCCAGACATGGGATGTGAGTGAGGTTGCCTAGGCCCAGAGCTGCCACCAGATTTCGGCCTTTGTCACACACTACCATGCCTGGTTGGAGATTCGCTGGCACAAGCCACACGTCCCTCTCCTGCTTGATGGCATTCCAGAGCTCCTGCGCTGTGTGGCTTCGATTCCCCAAAGAAATTAATTTCAGTACGGCCTGTTGACGTTTGGCCACGGCTGTGCTCATATCGGTCGTAACAGGTAAGCGTTCATGGGTCCATATGGAGGTAGACCGTGATGGCTCCTGCAGCGCTGATTCAGAAGAAATGGAGTATGAGGATGAGTCAATGTGTACAGACTGGATTCCTGCAGTCCTTGGAGTTGGCAGAACACGTACAGCGCCACTATCAAGATCTGTACCCGTCTCCACAACATTTACCCAATGGGCAGTGAGGGAAAGGTATCGTCCCTGTCCATGGTTACTGGTCCACTCATTGGTGGTCAGGTAGACCTTGCTACTGACGGCGTTTAGTAGCGCATGTTTAATTTTTAACTCCACATGGTTTTGCAGGGCAGGGACGGCTTGCCTGCTGAAATAAAAGCGGCTGGGCACGTTGTATTGTGGGAGTGCCAATGCCATGAAGTTACGGAAGGTGTCAGTCTCCACCAGCCTGAATGAGAGCATTTCAAGGGACAGTAGTTTTGCAATGCCAGCATTCAGAGCCTGTGCTCGGGGATGGTTTGCCGAGTATGGCCACCTTTTCTCCCATGCCTATGCTACCGATGGCTGTAGAGTGGCCTGGGAGTGTGCCAAAGGTTCTTCCATGGCAATCCTGTGAGGAAGCCAAACCAGCTGTGTATGAGCTGGAGGAAGAGGCTACAACACGAGCTGAAGAGGTAGTAGGTGGTGCTGTAGGTTCGCCTACGTCTTCAGTGTGTCTTTGTAACTCCACCACGTGCTTGGTCCGCACATGTTTCCACATATTTGTGATATTGAGGTTGCTGACACTTTTCCCTCTTTTCACTTTCTGATTACACAGCTTGCATTTGACAAAGCAAATGTCATCTGCAACTGTGTCAAAAAAGGACCACGCACTGCAAGTCCTGGGAGCGCCCGTTTTGGGTTTGGGAAGAGGAATGCTCCTAATGGGTGCCGAAGTGGAGGCTACAGGCAACCAAGTCTGCCCCCTCCCTCTCCCTCCTGTTTTGGCCATTCAGGGAATCTCTTCCTCAGAGCTTCTCCCACCACCTTCCTGTTCCTCACACCATGATGGGTCAAGGACTTCATCATCTACACTACCCTCTTCAAACACCTGCTTCTCCTGGGTAGTCTTGCCAGCACAGTACGCACCAGAAAGTAGCACTTGAGTCTCATCATCAGATGCATACTGAGGTGTGCTGACCATAGGCACTGGCCCACCCACCTCTTCAGAGAGACAAAGCAGTTGCGCATCACTGCATACTCCCTCTTCTTCACATTCTAGAATGCTGCTTTGCTGGCCCCCTCTTTCCAAGCCAAGAGATTCAGAGAACAGAAGTAGAGATGGCTCCTGTCCAGAGCTCTCTGACTGCCTGGGCAATTTGGCAGATGGTGAAGAGACAGATGGTTGCTCTTCAGTGCTCTGGACCTGAGAGGATGTGGAAGTAATTGAAGTCGATGCATCAGCTGTCATCCATCCGACAACGGCTTCAATTTGTTCTTCCCGCAGCAGTGGGGTACGGCGAGTTCCTGCAAAGCTGCACATAAAGGACTATTGCCTGGTAAAACTGTGGGATGCTGAGTCACTGGTGCCCGCAGCAGGCTCAGAATCCCAACGTCCTCTCCCAGCTGAAACTCCACGCCCACGACAAAGTGCCTTACTCCCTGCCTTCTTCATCTTGGTAGACTGATAAAGATAGGCAGAAAAGTACTAAGGGCTTAGTGTGCTTATTCCTGAACAGCTGCTAACAGGTATAAGAAACACTAATTTTATAAAGTGTGGACTACACTTTAATATGAGCTAATGTGGCCCACACAACTGTAAAGTGGAGTGTTTGGTGAACTTTATTTACGTGTTTTTTTTCACAATAAAAAGGTAGTGACCAAAGATGTAAAAGCGATAGTATCACAAACTTTTTGTAGCTATTACAATGCAGGAAGGTAACCTACAATGCAATAGATGAGGCGCCAAAAAATAGGCTAATACTAATCTGGCTGGGGCTGCAGGGCACAAGCCAGCAAAAAGGCTCCACTATCTACTCCTATATAGTGTTTGCAACCAATCTACCTGGATACAGATGGAAGCACACTAATAGGGGAAATTCAGGAAAAGTAAGCAGCACTACAGCAAAAAAGGACAATGTATGAGGCAGTGACGCACGCTGAGCGGACTACAACCAGAGGTGGCTGCAGAACACACTACAGCGTGAGCTGCACTCACACACACAGACCTTGCAGACAGCTGTAACCAGCGCTGCAAGGCAAAAGAAAGCTTCACACAGCAGTTGCTAAAGTAGCCTGGGTAAAGCACAATATAGCAAATCGCTATCTCAAACTGTCCCTCAGAGTCAAAACAGCAGCGTCCTGTCCCTAACTGAATTCACAGCAGAGTGAACCCAAAATGGCGGCGGCTTTTATAGTGCATCATGACATCATTTCAGCAGCCAATCACAATGCCATTAGTTAACATGCCTACATGCCTAACAGGATGTACCCACACTTCTTAGGATTCCTCATTGGCTGAGTCAAATCAAACTGGCACCTAGCATTATGGGAACATCCGATTCCGGTATTCGATATGCAAAAAGTATCGGAACTCAGTATCTGAATTCCGATACCGCGAATATCGGCCGATACCCGATATCAGAATGCTCAACACTACTAAAAACATGACTACTGTCAAGGAAGTCCATACAAAAATCAACAATGAAGAAATTGAAGTGGTCGACAGATTCCTATTTCTTGGGTTCCTCACTAATCACAGTGGCAGTATGACAGCAGAGATCAAGCAGCCATGGTGCACATGGACCACATATGACGGACTTCTCAATCACCAACATACGGCTGTGAAATGTGGACACTCACAAAAGCAAACAGAAGAAAACTTGACACCTTTACTTTGCAATATTGGAGAAGACTTCTACAAATTCCATGGACAGCTAGGGTCACCAATAAGATCAATAGATGACAAACTGTTTAATTTTAGATATGTGATGAGTAGTGATGGGCAAAATCCTGGATTTTTAGGGTCCTTCGGGTTTGATCGAACAGTTAAAAAAAAGTTTGGTTTGTTGTACCAGAACAGTACCCAAACCGGAACCCAGACCCCATTCAGTTGAATGGGGGTCCCGAACATCCATTGTTTCTCATGCTATCATCTGCATGACAGCACGGCAAACACTGGTTCTGATTAGCGAAAAGATTATTACCGGTAGTTAGAGAGCTGCGGTTCCTATGCTGTCAAATGAGAGCATGAGCAAGCAGCTGTGATGGGAGGTAAAAAGTTTACCTCCAGTCACAGGCATACTACTCCCATCAGCCTATGCCTGCTGTTGCTGATAACAGCGAGAGCAGGCGGCGGCTGATGGGAGAATCCATTAGCGGGTACTTGCACTAAAAAACTAGAAATATTTTTTTTAAATGGCATGAGTTCCCTCTATTTTTGATAACCAGCATGGCAAAACTAACAGCTGTGGGCTGCGACCCTCAATTGTCAGCTTTATCTGGCTGGCTATCAAGAATAGAGGGGTCCCCATGCCTTTTTTTTAATTATTTAAATAAATAATTTAAAAAATGGAGTGGTAGCCCCCATTTTTGACTGCCAGCCAAGCTAAAGCAGACTGTAGTGGGTTGGTATTCTCAACCTGGTAAGGGGCCATGGATATTGCCCCCCCAACCTAAATATAGCGGTCAGAAGCTGCAGTGCGCAGGTGTCGGGCCTCTCTGTCCTTTCCCGTCACTTGCGCACTGCAGTACTCTGCTCAGATAAAGTATGCCTGCGCAGGAGCTGCGGCAGAAGTAAGGAGGAGAACGGCATCACTAGAAGATGAGAGGCACCGGACCAGACCACAACACCATCGGACCGGACCCCCGGGTGAGTATTAACTAATTTGCTTTTCTTATCTTTCAGGTTACATCTGGGGCTTATCTACAGCATTACAGAATGCTGTAGATAAGCCCCTGATAGCGGTGGCCGCATCTCATATCGTGAAAAATGAGGTGACTGATTCCCTTTAAGGAATGGCCATGTTAGCCTTAAGATATTTAGAAAAAATGGAAAGGATATCAATGTATTCCTAATAATAAGCAATTATGTGTTATATTGACTGAATCACATTATAAAGCAAATGTATTATGACAGCATGTTTTGCAAAGGTCTCCAAAGGAAAGACAAAAACAGAATAAATTCACTGGTGTTCACTGTGTATGACAATATGCAGTGGCATAGAAAGGTGTTAAAATATGTTTGGTGCAACAACTCCATTCCTGTCTATGAATGTTCAGTTGCTAGATTTGTATGCTGTTCATAAAGTAAAAGAAACTCCGAGAGGCTCACACAGGTCTAGCATGTGACTGTATTTCCTGTGTCTATGTACAGTATGAGAGAAGCAGCCTGCTGTAGATGATGCACAGATCGAGACACAAATTATTTATTCCTGATCTATTAAACTTATCATATATGGTTCCTGTTTGTCCTGAATAAAGAAGATCTGTGGTCACATGCTTGGAGAGTATCCTGAATAATCCTCTGCCAACATGTTTTGGGCCCAGAGAATATGTCCACTAGCAGCAATCCTGTCAAGTTCTCAGTGCCAAGTCTAAATAACCAGAACTACCAGTCCTAGAAATTCAAGTTGAAGATGCTGCTCATACGGAAAGGTACATGGAAATATTCTCAGGAACAAGTGCTTTATCCATTGCCAGATGATTGGCTAGAGAAGGACCATAAAGCACAAAGCACGATCTCCCTCAGTGTAGATGATAATCAGATTGTGCATATATGCAAGTCTGCAACTGCAAAGAGATGTGGGATGAGTTACAGAAAGTGCATGAAAGATCAAATCTCAGCAATAAGCTTTATCTCATTAGAAAGCTGTATCAGTCTAAGGCTGGTTTCACATTTGCATCTGTGCATGCAGCGTTTGATCCACAAAGATCCACATGCGTCATGCATACATATATTTAACATGGTGTACAAAGGGACATGCGTTTGCATGCATGTGCTTGCGGATGCGTATGCATGCGTCATTTCACGGTCTGTGGCGGTGTCCGTCAAATGCAACATGTTGCATTTTTTGAGGTGTTAAAAATCCGTTAAATATGTGCAGGCATGCGCATGCGGATGAGTGCATCAAAAAATGCATTACTGTCTATGGGAACATATGCATATGCAAGGACATGCGTACGCATGCGTTCGATATGCCTGCGTAATTCAAAATACATATAGAAAACCCATTAAACACGCCAATTTTTGCCTGATGTCATATCAAACACATGCGCATAAATGCAAACACATGCAAAAATGCATACAAACGCATGCACACGCAGTGGTTTTTTTTTCGTAATGATAAGATTGTCACGGTCACGTGTGTCTGGATGCAGAGACTACCGCAAGACGAACCCATGTGACGCACGTGACCCTGGATACACCGCCTCCAGTGGGGCGAATTTAAATAATAAACACGTGCAGCTGGATACACCGCCTCCAACTGGCGAATTTAGACATTACACATATGTACAAGTCTGGAAACCCCGCCACCAGTAAGGCGAATTTAAACAATAAGGGAAACCTGGGAAACATGAACAATGGTGGGCCCTGCGATAGGGAATAGGGAAGTGGACACCTCCTGAGCTCCCCTGAGCCAGTGTCCCTGCACTCCTAACGTTCCCTATGCCGGTTCCGCACCAGGCGCGCAACAGGAACCTAAAAACCCTAGCTCGTCCTGACCTAAACCCTCACTAGGGAATTGGTCGGTGCGGAAACTAATCCCACCACTGCACTAAAACACACATGAGGAAAAATGACAAGACAGGGGAAACACCATTTAGCTTTGCTCTGTTGCGTACGCTCCTAGCAACAGAGCCCACCACCTGTGTGCATCTTCTCCTCCACCCAGATCCATCACCATAACTGGATCCTTCACCATAGTGCAGCCTTGGAGCATAGTCCACCACCAATTGCAGAAGTCCAGTAACAGAGTCCCAAAGATGAGTTCAGCTCCTACCCAAAAAGTCAAGCATGCTTGAGTCCAGCTCTCAGCAACCAAGTCCCGCATGCTTAGTGCAACTCTTTCCATAGTCATCACTCCACCAAGCCATGCAAGCACTTCCTGCCAACACCATAAACTGTGACTCCACCACGCCATGCCAGCCCTTCTTGCAGACCACCTAGCTGACACTCGTCCCCTCTGGCTGGGCTGCGCAGGACTCATGTTCAGCTCCTTCTTTCATCCAGGCTTCATTGTGAATGACTAACACACAATATCACCAACAGTCATCAAACCCACCTGACCCGCTTTTATAGAGCCTAACACCTGATTTGTAATTAAGTGCACATTAAACCAAAGAAACTAAAGTGCACTACTGCTCACCACCACCGGGGCAACTTAGAATGAACGACACCAAGTGTAATAATTCTAATGGCCACCGGGGGCAATCAACCCACTTTGGCACCAAGCCAAAGGAAAAAAGTTCACTTTGTCCATTTAACTTGTCAGATCCAGCCTGGATCATGACAATGAAGCACATAGAAAACGCTACATAAACATGCGTTTTACATGCGTCTTTGCATGCGTTTGCATATGTGGATACACTGCGGACTCAAACGCTAATGTGAAACTAGCCTAAGCTAAGTGATGGACAGAATATGTAGGCCTATATAAGAAACACCCTAGAGATTGTGGAACGTCTCAGGGGTATTGGAGAAGAAATTAAAGATTTTCATGTTGCTGCAGTTATATTAAGTGGTCATCCAGAAAGTAATGACACACTTGTGATTGCACTAGATGCACAGCTAGATGATGAGCAGACACTAGAGTATGTTAAAGGCAAACTTGTAGATGAATTCAAGAGAAAAACGCAGCATGTAAGCAGCAGTAATGAATCCAGAGCAGAAACAACATTAAAGACACAGGATTTTCCAAAATATAAGAGCAATCAAAGAGAAACTTGTGAATGTTTTGTATGTAAAAAGCCCGGCCATCTTAAAGCAGACTGCACAATTTGGAAAGCAAGAAAGGGTCAGCTTAAAAAGCAGTCATCAAAGAAGTCATCAAAGGGTTAAAACAGCTGTAAAGGAAGATTCTGCATGTGCTGAATCTGCATTTAATGCCAGTACAGGCCCATCTGCAAAGCATATATACTGTATAGATTCTGGCCCATGCAGCCATATGACAAATAACAAGGATTTCTTCACTGACCTTAATGAAAGCAAGTCAGAAAAGGTCATCTTAGCTAATGGTTACTATATGACTTCAGAAGGAGTAGGAGACTTCTACCTCCACTGTCCAGTTTCCTCAGCACAAAGCGGAAAGATCCCAATAAAGGATGTTCTCTATGTTCCCAGCCTTGAAAGTAATCTTCTGTTAGTAAAGAAGTTAACACAAAAGGGTAATGTAGTTACTTTTAGAGACTACAGGTGCATCATCTCAAAGAAGGGTCACACTCTTGCAGAAGGAAATATCCAAGATTAACTTTATCAGCTAAAATGCAAAGAAAGAGAGCACAGTGCTAGACAAGATCTACATAAGAATCATAGAATCGTAGAGTTGGAAGGGACCTCCTGGGCCATCTGGTCCAACCCCCGCTCAAAGCAGGATTCGCTAAATCATCCCAGTCAGATGTCTGTCCAGCCTCTGCTTGAAGACTTCCATAGAAGGTGAACTCACCACTTCTCGTGGCAGCTTGTTCCACTCATTGATCACTCTGTCAAAAAGTTTTTTCTAATATTTAATCTGTGTCTCCTCCCATTCAGTTTCATCCCATTGCTGCCAGTCTCTCCTTGTGCAAATGAGGATAAAGTTGATCCTTCTACAAAGTGACAGACATTTAGATATTTGTAGACAGCTATTAAGTCTCCTCTCAGTCTTCTCTTTTGCAAACTAAACATTCCCAAATCCTGCAACCTTTCCTCATAACACAGGGTTTGCAGACTGGTCACCATTCTGGTCGCTCTTTTCTGAACTTGCTCCAGTTTGTTGATGTCTTTTTTAAAATGTGGTGCCCAAAACTGGACACAATATTCCAGATGAGGTCTGACCAAAGAGGAGTAGAGGGAAATAATGACTTTACGTGATCTAGACTATATGCTTCTGTTAATACATCCTAGAATTGCATTTGCCTATCTTGCTGCTGCATCACACTGTTGACTCATATTCAGTCTGTGATCTATTAGTATACCCAAGTCTTTTTCACATGTGCTGTTGCTTAGCCCTATTCCTCCCATTCTGTATATGCTTTTTTCATTTTTATCGC
The DNA here is from genome assembly GCF_039654945.1 of Dendrobates tinctorius. Lineage (NCBI taxonomy): Eukaryota > Metazoa > Chordata > Amphibia > Anura > Dendrobatidae > Dendrobates > Dendrobates tinctorius. The sequence goes on from NW_027361801.1 coordinate 42,078,009, forward strand.
CCAGATGTAGTACTTTGCATTTTTCTATGTTAAAAACCATTCTGTTAGTTGCTGCCCACTTCTCCAGTTTATTTATATCTTTTTGAAACCTCTCTCTCTCTTCTCTAGTATTAGCTATCCCTCCTAGCTTTGTGTCATCAGCAAATTTAATCAGTTTACCCTCAATTCCTTCATCTAAATCGTTGATAAAGATGTTGAACAATACAGGGCCCAGGACAGAGCCCTGTGGTACCCCACTTGAGACATTCTTCCAACTGGATGTGCAGCCATTTACGACCACTCTTTGGGTCCGATCACTAAGCCAGTTATGAATCCACCTAACAGTTGCCTTGTCCATTCCATACTGAGTCCCTTTTTCAATAAGGATTGTATGAGATACTTTGTCAAATGCTTTGCTGAAGTCAAGATATACTATATCTACAGCATTTCCCTGATCCACCCAATCAGAGATTCTGTCATAAAAGGAAATTAAGTTAGTCTGACATGACTTATTAGTTACAAACCCATGCTGACTCTGTTTAATCACTTCATTCTTATCCAGGTACTGACATACATGTTGTTTAATAATTTGTTCAAAGATCTTTCCTGGTATAGAAGTCAGACTCACCGACCTATAGTTGCCTGGGTCCACCTTCTTCCCCTTTTTGAAGATAGGAACATCATTTGCTCTTCTCCAGTCTTCTGGGACTTCTCCTGTTCTCCAAGAATTTTCAAAGATTATGAAGAGGGGTTCAAAAATTTCTTCTGCTATCTCCTTCAATACTCTGGGGTGTAATTCATCTGGACCTGGAGACTTGAATTTATTTAGGTTAGCTAAGTGTTCCCTCACTATCTTTCTGTTTATAGATATCCTGGATTCTTCTATTCCCTTAATAGGACAGTGAAGAACAGTTGATGTTCCATTTCCTTTCTGAGAGAAAACAGATGCAAAATAGTAATTTAAAAGTTCGGCCTTCTCAACATCCTGTCTTATCATTTCATCATTTTCATCCTGTAAAAATCCTATAGCATCTTTGACTTTTCTTTTACTTTTGACATATCCCCCAAATCCTTTATTATTGCTTTTGACATCTCTTGCAAGCCTCAATTCATTGTCAGCTTTAGTAATCTGATTTGTGCCCTGCAGGTTCTGCAGACAGCATTATATTCTTCTTTAGATATGCCTTCCTCTTTTCATTTCATAAACATTTTTTTCTTCCTTTTTAGCATGTGCTTAAGTTCTGTGTTCATCCATCCTGGTTTCCTTAAATGCTTCCTATTCTTCCCTCTTTTCGGAATTATTAACAATTGTGCTTTGAGAATTTCATTTTTCAAGATTTCCCATCCTTCCTGGACATTTTTGTCTTTAAGGATATCCAGACATTGGATCCCTCCAATTCTCTTTCTGAATCCCTTAAAATCTGCCTTTCTGAAATCTAACCTTGATGTCTGAGTCTTCACAGGTCTTCCTCCTTTAGTTATCCAAAATTCTAAAATAGCATGGTCGCTACCTCCTAGGGTCCCAGCCACTTTTACCTCCTCAACCATTTCCTCCCTGTTTATAAGGATTAGATCCAAGGTAGCAGTTCCCCTTGTTTTCTCCCCTACCTTTTGGAAGATAAAGTTGTCAGCAAGAGAGGATAAGAATTTCCTTGACCTGTTAGCTTTGCCTGAGAGAGATTCCCAACAAATGTCTGGATAGTTGAAATCTCCCATGACAACTATGTCATATTTTTGGGAGAACTTGGCCATTTGATGCATAAAGAGTTCATCCATATCTTCAGCTTGCACAGGCAGCCTTTAGTAAATGCCTACAATGGTGTCCTTTCCATTGTTCTGTCCTTGTATTCTTACCCAAACAGTTTCCACAGAACTCCCAGTCTCTGAAGCTTCAATCTCTGTGCAGATATACGCGTTTCTAACATACAATGCGACACCTCTTCCTCGTTTATCAAGTCTGTTTCTTGCAAATGAGTTGTATCCTTCTAGTCTTGTATTCCAATCATGTGTATCGTCCCACCAAGTTTCAGTGATTCCAATGACATCGTATTTCTTTTCCTGTGTTAGTAGTTCCAAATCTCCATGTTTGTTGCCCATGCTTTGTGCATTAGTATAGAAACATTTTAGTTTGTGATTGGTTTCTCTTTCTCCAATATTTTTATTAATTAGATTCTTTTGTCTTTGTTCTTCCTTTCCACTTCTAATAGCAGAGTTCTCAATAGCATTTGTCAAGTGTATGGCTTTTTCTGGCCTTTTGCTTCCCTTCCCATGTTGTTCTAGTTTAAAGCTCTCCTTACAAGTGTAGCAAGGCGACTTCCAAATACATGTTTTCCAGTCTTCGTAAGGTGCACCCCATCTCTAGCAAGTAGTCCATCGTAAAGGTAATTCACTCCGTGATCCATAAATCCAAATCGTTGCTGACGGCATCATCGACGTAGCCAGTTGTTCACCTGCAGAATCTTATTCCACCTCCTTGTTCCATGGCCATCCACTGGGAGGATGGAAGAGAAGACCACCTGCGCTCCCAGTTCTTTCACTTTCTTGCCTAAGTCTTCAAAGTCTCTGCAGATAGTTTCCAGGTCGTTTCTTGCGGTGTCATTTGTCCCCACATGTAGTAGCAGGAATGGGTAGTCATCTATAGGTCTGAAGAGTCCTGATATCCTGTCATCTTTAGTTTTTGCACCTGGAAGACAGCACATTTCTCTTGAAGTTATATCTGGTCTGCAGATAGCGGCCTCTGTTCCTCTCAACAGGGAATTCCTCATGACCACCACTCTCCGTTTCTTCTTCACAACATTTTTCTTTCTCCATCCAGGAGGACTCTGAAGGCATACAAGGTTGCTGTTTGTGGGCAAAGTCTTATCCTGATGTATTTCTTCATCGTTTTCCTGCGTGAGAGCCTGGTACTGGTTCCTGAGAAGTATTGATGTTGACTGCCTCCTGATCCTTCTGCTTCGCTGGGTCACATGCTTCCATTCCTCTGTTTCTTCAGGTGCACTTCGAATTTCTTCTCTTTCTGTAACATGAAGAGATAATTCTGCTCTGTCTAAGAGCTCTTCACCTTCCTTAATGATCTTCAACGTAGCTAACCTCTCTTCGAGATTTTGCAACTTTTCCTCCAACAGGGACACAAGCTTGCATTTGTGGCATGTGAAGTTTGGCTTTTCCACTGGTAAGTCTGTGAACATGTAGCAAGAAATGCAGCATACCAAATGGCTCCTGGCCTCTTCCATATTGAAATTTCTTAAAAACGATGAAAGATGAGCCAAAATTCGGCGCGTGGTTTTCTGATTTCCTCTTTTCAGCTGCAACGGCCAAAACGCAGTGATCGTTGAGCTCGCGGAGACTCTTCACTTATCCCAGAAAGCACTGGGAATATGCAAATGATCTCCTCAAGACTCTTCCCCTGGTGTAAGAACTGTATCCATTTATGGCACAGACGTCTTGGGCACAGAGACCCAGAAGCAGTAAGGAAGCTAGCTCAACTTGTAAATGGTATTGAAATCAACCAGAGTAATCAAATGAGGAAGTGCACTAGCTGCCTTAAAGGGAAAATGTCCAGAAAATCTTTTCCTAAAATAAGCACCACTAGATCTGCACAGGCTCTGCATCTGATTCATAGAGATTTATGTGGTCCAATGAGTGTTCAAACTCTTAGCAAGAAGAGATTGTTAGGCGTCGGGTTTCTGCCGCTGCACAGCAGGAATCCCGAGCCTTGCACTCGGCGGTCTCACATTCTCCTTCGGCCACAGAGGAGCCTGCTCAGCAGACTCATCTTTCCCAGCACTCTGCTCAGACCAGCACTGTGGACTTGCTTGCTGCTGCCACCTCTGGTCCACCTTTAGCAACGCAGGCTGGCCAGCAGTGAGTCTCTCCAGGGACTAAGTTCTCCTTGCGGTCCACTGAGCATGCCCGTGGTGTGATCTCCCACTGGAGATCGAAGGTCACATGCTCAGGTCCTTCTCCAGCTAGGATTGGTCCATCCAAAAGGCCAGGAAGGTACCAGAAGCACGCGGCTATTAAAGGTTCGCATGGTCGCTCAACCATGCGCTAGTATAGACTGCACTAGCTGACTATCAAGAGTGTGTGTCATATGCATGTATGAATGTCTCTGGTGAATGACTCATTAAGAACCCCTACCCTTGGTACGCATGTGTTTTGCAGCCTAGCCTGTTAAGCGCCCAGGCTTAGGTGTAGGTAGGTCAGAGTCAGTGACAGGCATTGGTCTCCACCAGTGGTTCGGCACACCACAGTGCACGTGCTCTATACACTGAAGTCAGCGTCTATACCGACATCCGCATTTGTGACGCCATGCACTCACAAGGTCTAGAGGGACTCTGACCCCATGTCCTTGGGGCAGGGTTGTGTGACCGCTTTCTGTGCGCTCTTTGGCCGGGCTCTGTGAGTTAAACAGGCTTTGTTATTTATGTTCAACGGTAGTGCGGCTCTGTGAGTTAACAGAGTCGCTGCTGTTCACACTGGGTCATGTTAACCCATGTGTGACCTTCCCACACCGCTTTATACTTCCGCCTTTACTTAGCAGCAGTATAACACCTGTGCACGGTAGACCCAGGGCTGTGAATGCACCTACTATTATTTTATAATTTAGTGTGTTCCGTCAGCCCTAACATTATACTAGTGCCAGGGTCTGGCTAGTAATGGCGGATAAACAGCAATTACTGCAGCACATTCAGCAGCTGGGGGGCAGGTTGGCAGCTCTTGAGCTTTCAACCTCAGCTGCGAATGTTACTGCGGCCGTTGCCCAGTCAGCCGCGGAGGCTGTTTCTCGTGTTCCCACTTCCATCCCTGCACCAATGTTATCCCACCTCCCACTGCCTGAGAAGTTGTGTGACCATGTGTGACCTTCCCACACCGCTTTATACTTCCGCCTTTACTTAGCAGCAGTGTACCAACTCTGCACGGTGGACCCCGGGTTGCGAATGCACCTACTATTATTTTATAATTTGGTGCGTTCCACCAGCCCTAACAGAGATATTGTCTCACATTTATTGATGTCTACTCCAGATGTACAGTCACCTACCTGCTTCACAGTAAGGATGAAGTTCCACAGAAACTTTAAGAATATCTTGCTGTAGTGTTTAACAAACTTGGAAGAATGCCAAAAGCCCTGCGTGCATATAATGGAACTGAATATACAAGTGGTAAGGTGCAGACCATTTTGAAAAAGGATGGACTCGTGTTCCAGACTACCATTCCATACAACCCAGAACAAAATGGCATTGCAGAGAGAATGAACCATACTCTGTGTGAAAGTGGAAGAAGTATGTTGTTTGATGCGAATCTACCTACAACGTATTGGAGAGAAGCCATCATGACAGCTTGCTATCTTCAAAACAGAGTGCCAGGTAAAGCCACAAATAAAACTCCATATGAGCTATGGAACAGCGAGAAGTCTAACTCGAAGCACCTCAGGATATTTGGAAGCAAAACATTTATGTATGTTCCCAAGAAAAATGTTCCAAGTGGGAATCACACGCAAAGCAAGGAATCCTGGTGGGCTATAGCATAACTCAAAAGGGATGCAGAATCCTGTACCCAGAGACCAACACTGTAACAATCAGCAGAGATGTAGTGATTAATGAAAACTCTGTAATACTCAAATTCCATGAAGTTACACCAGTTATTCAACCTAAGAAGGAGAAAAAGAATCTCAATCACCAAACCCAGATGCCAAAAAGGAAAACAGTGAAGTGTGGATAAGCTCTGAAGCCACCAAGGAAGACACAGAAGAACCAAGTTAATGTTAGGCATCGGGTTCCTGCAGCTGCACAGCAGGAATCCAGAGCCTTGCATCCAGCGGTCTCCCATTCTCCACCGACCGCTCAGGAGCCTGTTCAGACCAGCTCTGTAGGACTGGTTGTTGCTGCCACCTCTGGGTCCTGCAGCAAGCCACTCCAGAGGCTAAGTCCTCTCATCGCGCTACTGGGCATGCTCACGAGACGATCTCCCATTGGAGATCGGGAGTCACGTGCTCAGGTCCTTCTCCTGATCTGATTGGTCCATCTCAGAGATATGGAAGGTCCCGGAAGTGCTCGGCTATAAAAGGCCCACATGGCCGCTCGGCCATGTGCTAGTATAGACTCTATTTGCTACATGTGTGAATGATGACGGATGCATGAACTTGCGAATGACTCATTAAGGCTCCCCTCCCTCTGATATTACGTGTGTGGATAGGGACTTAGTCATAGAGTCAGCGCCAGTCAGTGGCACGCTACAGGCCACAGTGCATATCATCACCTAACTAGCATCTGACAGTGCGCCCCTCCTGGGCACTGTCGCATAACGGCTGTGTCAGTCGCCGCGCTGCAGTCTGCAGCACCTGTGGGCATCCGCGGTAGCAACGCCGCAAGCGCGGTAGGTCTAGACGGACTCTGTCCCTCCGCCTTGGGCCCAGCTCCTGTGGCCATATACCGTGCGTGCATTTCTCTGAGACCTGTGAGTCCAAAAGGCTCAGTATTTATGCTTATGTCTAAGGCGTCTCTGTGAAGTTAACAGAGTACACCCAGTGCACACCGGGTGACGTTCAACCCATGTGCGATATACCGCCATATTGTGCTTCTGCCATTATATAGCAGCAGTTTAACACCTCTGCACGGTGGACCCTGGGCGGCGAACGCACTTTCTATTGTTTCATATTTAGTGCGTTCCGTCGTCTCTAAGGCCTCTTTTACACATCAGGTTTTCGCCGTCAGGCGCGATCCGGCGCTTTTGACAAAAACCGGATCCGGCGAAATGCAATGCCGGATCCGGTTTCCCCCCCATTGACTTGCATTAGAGCCAGATCGAGCCGGATGGCCATGCGTTTCATCCGATTTTCGCCGGATCCGGCAATGTGACGCGATCCGGCGTCTGGAAAAAACGGCTACTGTAACGTTTTTTGTCTCCGGCGAAAAAGCCGGACACGCCGAATCCGGCGTGTCCGGCTTTTTCATACAATGAAAGCCTATGAGCGCCGCAATGCGCCTGATCCGGATCCGTTTTTTTTGGTCTGAGCATGCTCAGTAGCTCTGCCCACAAGACATATATAAAAGCAAGACAGTGGGACCCTCAGCCACACCCAACATGCCACCCAAGCCAAGAACCAGGAGCAGGAGAAGGCAGCAGACATCTGCAGCAGCACCATCAGCACCACCCCAAATGGAGCAGCATGCTGAACAACGGGAGGGGAGTCCAGCAGCAGATGAGAGACGGTAATTATCAAATCCCCCATTCCTCCAAACTAGGGCTATGGAATATCAAGATATTCATTGGCCCTTTGTTTCTCTTTATTCAACAGCCGCCCAATAGATGCAGCAGCAGCAGCAACAGCAATGGCAGCAGCAGGAACACCACCCACAGCCATGGAGTCTGGCCATCAGGAAGACAGCACATCTTCTTCTGGGAGCCCTCCCTCGCATCGTCAGCGTTTGACGGTAAGTTTTTATTTCCAAAATCCATCATCTCTGTAATATATGTCTATTCATTGCTTTTTATTTCAAAACAGGAATCACAAGATGAAGAGGAGCTCCCAGAAGAAGAAGGAAGGGGTGGACAGACACTTGGAGTGGGCTCACAATTGGTAAGTTTTTTGCATCAAACGCAGAAACACAACATCACACTACACACAACACATAGAAAACATTGTTCTGCAGACCACACACAGCAAACAAATGCCTACATCCAAAGACATAACATTTTTTGTTTTCTTCTCTAGTCTTCCCAATCTGGTGCTCGGCCAAGAGGTCCTCGCAGTGCCTCCCAGGGTCGTCGGCGACAGCAACGCGGCGGTCACCAGCGTGTAAGTATAAATATTTTTGCTTTGTTTTTTTGCACTTTTTATTTCATTTCTTTTGTGGAGGCTAATTATGTTATTTTTGTCTTTTTCTTTAACAGCCTTCACAGCGTGCTCCCGACTCTGACGGTGAGGATGGAGGAATCGATGTGGACCACCTCATCGATCTCGTCAGAGAAAGGGAGCCGCTCTGGAATATGGCTGACCGCCGCCACGCTGACCTTATCGTTACCCGACGACTCTGGGAGGAAATCTGTTCGCTCCTTGTGGACCGCTGGGAGGACCTCGAAGCTCGGGCCCAGATTAAAGAGCGTAAGTATATACACTACCGGTTGCTTGATTTAAACCAGTGTTTCCCGAACTCCAGTCCTCGTGGTCCCCACGGATCATGTGTTCAGGATTTCTATTTACTTTGGAAATCCTGAAAACATGACCCCTGGGGACCATGAGGACTAGAGTTTGGGAAACACTGATGTTGTATACTAACCACTTTGTCCTTTCTCGTTTCAGGGGAGAGAATTGTGAAGCGGTGGCGGTCTGTGAGGGATCGTTTCAAGAAGGAGTTCAATAAAGAGATGCGGGCCCCGAGTGGATCTGGAGGACGCAGCAGCAAGTACAAGTACGCACGAGCCCTGTCGTTCCTCCGGGATACAATGCTCACCAGAAGGTAAATATTACACACCACATGTGACAAAAAAATGTTTAGATGTAACTTTTTTTTTTCAGCCAGGGCCATACCATGTCACTATTTTAATTGGTTTTTTTTCTCTTTATTCCACAGCACGGTGAGCAGCACTCGGGAGCCTGCACGATTGGACCCTTCTGAGGCGATCCCTGAGGAGACCGGCACCGAGGGACACTTCGACCGCCCCGGTACATCTGCACCTTCCCAGCCTTCCCACACATTCGACCCATCTGTCCCATCCACCAGCACAGGAGCATCGTGGCCGCCTACATTACATGAAGCTGCTGGTGAGGAGATCGCTTTCCCTTTACCCCACCCTTCTGCCCCTGCCACCTCTAGTACACCTGCGGGTACTGGGCGGCAGCGGCAGAGGGGTCAGGAAAAGAGTTATGCGCCAGAGTTCTTGCATCTGAATGCATCTTTCCAGAACTGTCTAAAAGTCTTGTCAGAGCAAATCTCCGCAGGCTTTCAGCAGATCAACTCCAGCATTCTGGAGGTGAAGACACTTCTGCAAACCATGCATTCAGAAGCAAGATCTTCGCCAAACCACACCTTTTTCAGGTCTGTTGTGGAGTGCATGGCAACACTATCTCCTACCCAGCAGATGCATGTAATGCATTCGTGCCACGGTGCTCTACAGCAGGTTACCTCCCAACCTCCACCTCCCACCACTGTAGTTCCTCCACCTGCACCCCCTCCAGCCACTTTCCATCCTCCCCCTCCTATTACATCTGCACCCCCTCCAGCCACTTTCCATCCTCCCCCTCCTATTACATACCAGCAACCTCCCCAGTACCTGCAACCTCCCCAGTACCAGCAACCTCCCCAGTACCAGACATCTCCCCACTTCCAGCAACCTGCCCCGTACCAAACTCCTTCCCCGTACCAAACTCCTTCCCCGTACCAAACTCCTTCCCCATACAACTTTCCATCAACATCATCTGCTCCTACAGTCCCTGCCCAACCCTCCACTCCACCGCCCACCACCTCTTCTGCCTCCCACATGTCCACCCATTCTGTAGCTTTTTCCACACCATCACCTCTAACTGTTCCTTCCCCACCACGATCCCAGTCCTCTCTCCACACTCCCATTGTCGAAGTGTCCCGCAGCCCCTCCAGCAGTATTTCCACCCCACACTACACAGATTTATGATGTGTTTTGTAATAAAAATGCCCAGTTGGTTTCAAACCTTTATTAAAAAAGTTTTTTTAACTTTAAAAACAGTTTACAAAAAAAAAATATTTTAAATAAAAGTTAAATTATTGTTTACACTGGTTGTCTGTCATTTCTTTCTGCGGCGAAATATGTTTAAAAAAAAGGTTAAATACAGGGTATTTAAAAGGTAAAAAGGTATTCAAAACCAGGTATATAACTGTGGGTAAATTTTAGCTTTTTGCCACAGTTGTGTTCCTGGTTGTGTTTGAAGCAAAGTATTTCACCTAAAAAGTTGTGTTTATTGTTGGTGATTTCCTAACAATGTACACAACTTTTGTTAAAAGGTGAAATACTTTGCATAAAACACAACCAGGTACACACCTGTGGCCTAAAGCTAAAAATAGAGACCATGACAAGATAGCCAACTTTGGTTGGCAAAGGTATATACTGTTGGTACAGAAGGTACACAAGTTTGGTTAGGGCACAAATCTTTCACACTCTGTCATCCTGCCAGTGTACTCTGCCTTGAGGTGACATAAAGTATAGTGCAAAATTGTCCCTCATTACTGAAACCGTCACAGAACTTCTAGTGGTAATGTCATGGTAATCTTGCAAGGTGGTTTCTTCAGAGGTGTCCTCAATGGAAATGGGTTCCTTGCAGATAACAAAATTGTGGAGTACCACGCAAGCTTTGATCACCTCGTCAACAGTTTCTGTCTTGAGGTTGATCGCAGTCAATAGGACCCGCCATTTGGCTGTCAGAATACCAAAGGTACATTCAACCATTCTTCTTGCTCTTGTGAGGCGGTAATTAAAAATGCGTTTTGGTCTTGTCAATCCTCTGCTAGAGTACGGTTTCAAAAGGTGTTCTGACAGCTGGAAGGCTTCATCCCCTACACAGACAAATGGCATAGGTGGACCAGATGTTTGCGGCAGCGGTCTAGGTGGTGGGAACTGGAAGGTGTTTCCATACAGTTTACGCCCCATGGCAGACAGTTTGAAAACTTGAGAGTCATTGGAGCGGCCATAGGCCCCAATATCAACAGCAATAAATTTGTATTCCGCGTCAGCGATGGCCATGAGGACAATTGAAAAATATTTCTTGTAATTGAAATATTCCGATCCCGATCCGGCTGGCTTTACAATGCGGATATGTTTCCCGTCCACAGCGCCCAAGCAGTTGGGAAACTGACATATCTGTTGAAACTTGTGAGCAATTTCAATCCACCTCTCTGTTGTGGGCTCTGGTAAAAACTCTTCAGCTAAGGAGTCCCACAGTGCACGGCATGTGTACTTCACTATTCCAGATATGGTGGAAATCCCGAGTCTGTACTGGAAATGCAGTGACGAAAGGGATTCTCCAGTTGCAAGAAATCTGTGGGGAATTAAAAAACAATAAATTAGTTTTAAATCACAGCATTACATACCAAAACTGACCTATAACACTTGGAGATACAAACTACCACCAACAAGATTGCAGTGAAAGTGTGCTCTGATGCGATCACATCCAATAAATGTGGCTTACCTTAAAGTCACCATCAGACGCTCTGCGGGTGAAACAGAGAAGCGGCAATAGGTGTCCGCTTTTCTTATGAGGTGTGCAATGCGCTCCACCAAGTAATCAAAATTCTCCATTTTCATCCGAACATATCCAAAAAATTTATCCGGGTTTCGTCGAAGGTCCATGCAGAGTGTAGAATAGACCCCACGCGTCATTCTCTTGGCTGTGATGGGGTGGATCCACAAACGTCGTCTACGATGCCTGATGCGCTGCTGTATCGCTCTCTCCTTCTCCAGAACAATCACCCTCAAACGATTCGCCTCCGCTATAAAATCCGCCAAATTCTTCAAAATATTTCCAATCACAACATCCATCTTCGCCAGTAACTTGCTCTTCTCTCCAACCTGCACTTTCTCCTCTACAACCTGTCAAAGAAGGGCTGTAGGAACACGCTATATATAGTTTTCCAGTAGCCAATCCCGTTCGGAAGGCCACAAGGGTCAATTTTAAAAACCGGATCCGGCGTAATCCGTCGAAAAACGGATAGAAAAACGGATGAACCGGATGAGACGGATCCGGTTTTGTCTGTCAAGAACAAGACGGATCCGGCAGAAAACCGGATCCGGCACATCAGGTTTTACAAAACATTTGCCGGATTCGGCGTTCCGGCACGACGCCGGATCGCGCCTGACGCCGAAAACCTGATGTGTGAAAGTAGCCTAACAGTTAACTTCCAGCCAGGACATCAGAAAGGACAAACAAAGCTATCCCAGCTAGAAGCCTTTCTTATATGGTCAGAACACTTCCTGAACCAGGGCCACATTCATGGCAAGAGATACAAAAACTGCCTGTTCACGAGAAGCAGAAGTAGATAAATGCCGCTAACGAACAGATGGAGTCCCTTCACCAACTCCAGACATGGGAGATTACTGAACTACCACAAGGAAAAAGAGCTAAAAGGAAATTGCAAAGCTAGGTGAAATTCTCAACCAGCACTTTAAGATTAAAGACCTTGGAAATGTGACATTTTTTTTAGGGAATCCAAATCCAGAGAGGAAGATGGGAGCTTTCTTCTCAACCAAAGTTCTAAAATTTCCGCAATCCTAAACCATAGAATTATAGAATCGTAGAGTTGGAAGGGACCTCCTGGGCCATCAGGTCCAACTCCCTGCTCAAAGCAGGATTCACTAAATCATCCCAGACAGATAGAATGTCAGAAGCCAAAGGTGCATCAACACCAATGGATCCATCCTATTTAAAGTTGGAAGGGGAAGAAGATCTGCTATCCAGCAATGAGAGTTACAGACAAGCAGTGGGGGCGTTTCTGTACATAGCAACCACAACTTGTCTGGATATCACAGCCACAGTTGGAATTCTCTGCCAACGTGTAAGCAAGCCATGCCAAAGAGACTAAAATGCAATTAAGAGACTTCTTCAATATCTTAAAGAAACTCAAAGGCTAAATCTTAAGATATCTGCATCAGGAGATCTCACTATCAGAGTTTATGTGGGTGAAGATTGGGCTGGAGATTCAAGTGATGAAAAATCAGCAAGTGGTTACTTGTTCAAGTTAGAAGAAAATTAAATTTATTGGTCCAGCAGAAGACAAGTGTCAGTCACATTATCTTCTACAGAAGCAGAATATATCTCTGCTGCTTATGCAAGTCAAGAAGTAATAATAATAATAATAATAATAATAATAAATTTTATTTTTATAGCGCTGACATATTCCGCAGCACTTTACATTTCAGAGGGGATTTGTACAGACAATAGACATTACAGCATAACAATAATCACATACAGTAGATTATAACGAATACCAAGAGGAATGAGGGCCCTGCTCGCAAGCTTACAGTCTATGAGGAAAGAGGTAGACACGAAAGGTGGGTGATAACAGTTGCCCTGATTGTATGGACCAGCCATAATGTTAAGTGTGTAGCAGTACAGACACAGAGGGCTAATGGATGCATAAAGCATGTGGGAACATGATGCCGGAAATCTGGTTATGGTAAAACTTTTGGCTGTGCCACACAGGGATAGATTAGGCTAATGTGTTGAGGCGATAGGCCAATCTGAATAAATGCGTTTTCAGGGCACGCTTAAAATTGTGGGAATTGGGGACTAATCGTATTGACCTGGGAAGTGCATTCCAAAGAATTGGCGCGGCACGTGTAAAGTCTTGGAGATGGGAGTGGGAGGTTCTGACTATTGAGGATGCTAACCTCAGGTCATCAGCAGAATGGAGGGCACGGGTAGGGTGGTACACTGAAACAAGGGAGGAGATGTAGGGTGGTGCTGAGCCATGGAGGGCTTTGTGGGTGAGGGTAATAAGTTTATACTGAATTCTGGAGTGGATGGGATGGGATGGAAGTAATTTGGTGGCAACAACTTTTGGAAGATTTCGGCAAATAATTAGCTCAACCAACAAGTTATCTATGAGGACAACCAAGGATGCATTAAACTTGCCAGCAGTGAGAAGATTAGTGCAAGGACTAAGCACATTGATGTAAAACATCACCACTTACGTGGAACGTGGTATACTCAAGTTTGTTTATTGCGAGTCTGACAAGATGATAGCTGATGGTATGACAAAGCCATTATCAAGAGCCAAGTTTGTGGACTTCAGAACCACAGTGGGACTAACAGGATAAGTAGTTGTTGAGTGGGTGTGTTGGAATATGTTTGGTGCAACAACTCCATTCCTGTTTATGAGTGTTCAGTTGCTAGATTTGTATGCTGTTTATAAAGTAAAAAAAATAACTCCCAGAGGCTCACACAGCGAGAGTTTGTGACTGTATTTCCTGTTTTTCCTGTCTGTGTTTGAGAGAAGCAGCTTGCTGTAGATGATGCACAGATAGAGACACACAAATGATTTATTCCTGATTTATTAAGCTTATCATATAGTGTTCCTGATTGTTCCTGAATAAAGAAGCTCTGCTGTCACATGCTTGGAGAGTATCCTGAATAACCACTGCCTACAAAAGGTGCGGTTCAGACTTTCTACTTGCTCTTGCAAAAGACATATTGGGTACCAATCTAACAGGTGGAAGCAGTGTCAGCATAATGGATTACATAATGACTATACGTTAGAAATGTATAGTCTCTTTTTAATGAAAGCAATCATCAGAAAATGATCTATTGTTTAAATCAGGCTTTTGTTAGAAATATTTTTTTTTTAAATTGTTTCCAATGTTTTTTTCAATATTTTTTCGATCTATTTTTGATTTGCATATTTGTATTAAAAATAAAAAATGGAAATCTTACAACATTCACATTATCCTCTGGTGCTTTTTAAGACTCTAATTTCCTATTGTTCCAGGACATTAGTCACAATCTTCTATATTTAAGCATTAGGCCCTATCTTTTATATTTAATTTTGTTAAATGACCCTGTGCAAAGGTCATTGTGAAAGTAGGGGAAGCAAGGTCAGGGGTGACATTGCTTATTGCGAATGGTGGATCCTGTGTAATCAGGTGGATATTGTAATCTTTCCTCTGCTGATAAAGAGCCTGCTGAAAACTCTTATATAAGTTTAAAAAATATAAAAATAAAAATGCAAAATTACTATTTTGGTTTATTTAAAAAAGGTCAAGATATGGAAGTCAAACATTAGCAATCATTCTTAAAAAATATATGTAACACAAAACTAGATTTAAACAAAATGTCATTTTCTGACTATGATATACTCTAATATGCTAATCATAAGGAAATGAACAAAAACATGACAAAATATAACATTCTTTATTAACAAGATTTTCTTTAAAACAACACAAATGACTCAGGACATGATTAAAAATAACTCCATTAAAACATAAGGAATAATAGATACATCTAAACTGTAAATGAAGTTATGAAATAATTAATTATATATGTTCTGGCACCCTCAACTTAGTGCTTAAGAAAAGCGAGTTGACAGACAGCTAAACTCTTTCTTATCAATGCATTGAGGTAGACGCAGGGGGTCCTTTACAACTTTTATTGATAGGATCACTGTAAACCTATAAGAAAAATGAAAGTACTCAGTACAAGGCACACAACATATCTAAATACATAGCATTATATGGTACAGGACATTCACAGGGTAATTGCACAACATTGCGGTAGTATAAACATCTGTAATATCAAAAGACTACTTTGATATAAAACATATGGAACAGAGTAGCTATATAATGCAATATGGTTAGCTTTAACAAGAGGGAAATAACTCACTGACTGTGCTATGTGGAGGTAAACACCCAGATGGCTGAAAATCAGGGAGAGATAATCAGCATGTCAGCATCCATGAGGCCAAAATGGCTGCTGGTGAAGGGGGCAAGGCTAATGCAGAGGCTGATGGGAACTACGGAAGCCTTGATGAGCCTTAAATATTAAATTGCATAGTAAGCAATGAAACAGAAAGTAAACTGTAATTAGAACATTGTCAATAAATGGCGCTGTTGAATAAGTTATCACAATGCACCACAGTTCTAGACAAGCAAAGCAAAACTGATTATATGCATTTGTATACAGGCATGACAATATACACAAGTAATTATAGAAAATGAGGTACAGAAGCCCAATTACACGAGAATTGTAATGGCACATGTCATAGAATCTCGAGGACTACTCCTTCAAATCTGCGCTTTTTTGGGGCAATCCTTCATGATAGTCTCAAGCTATGAATATCCAAGGCACCAGATTATTTCTTCTTCAGTGATCCTCTTTAATAGTTACAGCTCATAGAAAGAAATGCAAGGTTTCAGTCACAAACGGTGTTTGTCAAGGCATATCAAAAGACTGATTTCCTATTCTTTTGCATGTTTTTCAAACTTAAATATTTCAGATCCCCAAACAAATATAAATATTAGACAAAGATCACACAAGTAAAAGCAAAAAATGTAGTTTCTAAATGAAGGTCTTTATTATTAACCCCCTGGTGACAGAGCCAATTTGCAGCTTAATGACCAGGCCAATTTTTTACAATTCTGACCATTGTCACTTTATGAGGTTATAGCTCACTGATTCTGGGAATTTTTTTTGTGACATATTGTACTTCATGTTAGTGGTAAAATTTCTTTGATATAACTTGCATTTATTTTGTGAAAAAAAATGGAAATATGGCTAAAATTTTTAAAATTTTGCAATTTTCAAAATTTTACTTTTTATGTCCTTAAATCAGAGAGATACTGTATGTCACACAAAATAGCTAATAAAATTTCCCACATGCCTAATTTACATCAGCATAATTTTGGAAACAAATTTTATTTTTGTTAGGAACTTATAAGGGTTAAAAGTTGACCAGCGAATTCTCATTTTTACAACAAAATTTACAAAACCATTTTTTTTAGGGACCACCTCACATTTGAAGTCACTTTGAGGGGTGTACATACAGAAAATACCCAAAAGCGACACCATTCTAAAAACTGCAACCCTCAAGGTGCTCAAAACCACATATTCAAGAAGTTAACTAACCTTTTACGTGTTTCACAGGAACTGAAGCAATGTGGAAGGAAAAAATGAACATTTAACTTTTTTTCGCAAACATTTTAATTCAGAATCAGTTTTTTTCATTTTCACAAATGTAAAAAGGGTAAATGAGTCACAAAATGTCTCCTGAATATGCCGATACCCCATATGTGGGGGTAAACTACTGTTTGGGTGTACAGCAGAGTTTGGAAGGGAAGGAGCATCGTTTGAATTGTTTCAATGCAGAATTTGCTGGAATTGAGGATGCCATGTCATGTTTGGAGAGCCCCTGATGTGCCTAAACAGTGGAAACTCCCCATAAGTGACACCATTTTGAAAACTAGACCCCCCAAGGAACTTATCTAGATGTGTGGTGAGCACTTTGAACTCCCAAATGCTTCACAGAAGTTCATAACGTAGAACTGTGAAAATAAATGATCTTTTCCCACCCAAATATTTATTTTCATAAGGTTAACAGAAGAAATTAGACCCCCAAAGTTGTTGTGCAATTTGTCCTGAATACGCTGATACCCCATATGTTGAGGGAAAATGGAAATAAATACTTTTTTTTATTTTATTATTTTTCCTTAACTAAGGGGGTGATAAAGGGGGGTTTTATTTACTATTTTTTATTTGTCTATCACAGTGATCAAAATGAACCAATAGGAAAAAAACCTCTTATTGTTGTAGAGTGCCTGACCGGCTAATTTCGGCAGGCGCACTGCGCATGCAGCCTCCATTTTCTCCTGGAAGAAGCTGGAGGCCAGGGGACTTCAGGGGGGCCTGCAGGGACAACGGAGGTACCGGGGGTGATCGGGGGAGCGGGGGACCCTATTTCCATCTCTTCTGATGTGCGAGAGGAGAGAGAAATTAAATGGAAAATCTGACTTTTTTTTTTTTTGCGATCGCCGCTATACCACTAATAACAGCGATCGCAACAACGGGGTTGGTGAAAACTGACTCGAATCATGTTCTCTGGAGGGCACTATAACCTTAAACTTCAGGACCATTAAAAAGTGGCACTGTGGTTTAAGTACCCTTATCTGCTGCCGTTAAAAGGCATATCGGTGGTCGTTAAGGTGTTAATCGAAAAAGAAGTCCCAACCTTTGTCTAATATTTCAATTTGTTTGGTGATCTAAAATATTTAAGTGTGACAAACATGGAAAAGAATAGGAAATCAGGAAGGGACAAACACTTTTTCAAAAAATGGCAATGCCCAAACCCCATTAAGCTCCCTCTCCAACATCACTGAAGGGGAGCTTAATTGTCTCCTCTCCAAATCGCACCTCACAACCTGTGCACTCGACCCCATCCCATCCCACCTCCTCCACAACCTCACAATCACTATTATCACATCACTAACCCACCTCTTCAACCTATCACTAACTTCTGGTACATTCCCTTCTGCTTTCAAACATGCCACAATCACGCTTATCTTTAAAAAGCCAACCCTCGACCCAACCGCTATGTCAAGCTATCGCCCAATATCGTTGCTCCTATTCACTTCCAATCTCCTGGAGCTGCACGTCCACACTGAACTTTCCTCCCACCTCTCACCTAACTTGCTCTTTGGCAATCTACAATCTGGTTTCCCCCCCATCACTCCACTGAGGCAGCCCTGACCAAAATTACTAACGACCTACTTACAGCCAAAGCAAACGGACAATACTCTATACTCCTGCTTCTAGACCTGTCCTCTGCTTTCGACACAGTTGACCACTGCCTCCTACTACAGATCCTCTCCTCCTTTGGCATCAAAGACCTCACCCTATCCTGGATCTCCTCATACCTTTCCAACTGCACATTCAGTGTCTCCCACTCCCACACCACCTCCTCATCCCACCTTCTCTCTGTTGGAGTCCCCCAAGGCTCTGTTCTAGGACCTCTACTCTTCTCAATCTATACACTTGGCCTGGGCAACTCATAAAGTCCCACAGATTCTAGTACAACCTTTATCCTGATGACACTCAGATCTACCTCTTTAGCCAAGATGTCAAATCTCTGCTGTCCAGAATCCCAGAGTGTCTATCAGCCATATCATCTTTCTTTCCCTGTCGCTTCCTCAAACTCAATATGGACAATCTGAACTCATCATCTTTCCTCCATCTCACAAATCTTCCTTACCTGACCTATCTATCACAATTACCGACATCACACTTTCCCCCGTATCAGAAGTCTGCTGCCTCAGAGTAACCCTTGACTCTGCCCTCTCCTTCAAACCGCACATCCAAGTGCTCGCCACCTCCTGTCACCTCCAGCTCAAAAATATCTCCAGAATCCGTCCTTTCTTCAACCCTCAATTTGCTAAAATGTTTGGGCATGCCCTTATCATCTCCCGCCTCGACTACTGCAACATCCTTTTCTGTGGCTTCCCTGCTAACACCCTCACACCTCTCCAGTCCATCCTTAAGTCTACTGCCCAACTAATTCATCTCTCTCCTCGCTACTCCTCCGCTTCTCCCCTCTGCAAATTTCTTCACTGGCTCCCATTCCCTCAGCGTATCCAGTTCAAATTACTAATACTGCCCTACAAGGCCATCTTTAACCTGTCTCCCCCATACGTCTCTGAACTAATCTCCCGATACCTTCCCTCACGTAATCTCCAGTCCTCCCAAGACCTCCTTCTCTCCTCCACACTTATTCGCTCCTCACTCAACCACCTCCAAGACTTCTCTCGAATATCCCCCATCCTTTGGAATTCTTTGCCCCAACACGTCCGACTATCAACCACATTCTGATCCTTCAGACGGAACCTGAAAACCTACCTCTTCAGCAAAGCTTACAGCCTGCAATGACCCCGCTACCTCCTCACCACTACTGGAGATATCGCCTCAACCAACACCGGAATTGCTGCAATCCCCCAACCGACTGTCTCCTTCCCCACCATCCTGTAGAATGTAAGCCGAAAGGGCAGGGTCCTCTCTCCTCTGTATCAGTCTGTCATTGTTAGCTTGTTTACTGTAAGTGATATCTGTAATTTGTATGTAACCCCTTCTCATGTACAGCACCATGGAATCAATGGTGCTATATTAATAATAATAATAATAATAATAATAATAATAATAATGGCATATAGACACAGAGACATGTGGTATTCATTGTGGGACATTGAGGAGCCACAGCTCCTAACTCATATCGGTCGCAACTTCATTTTCATAAAAACATTAAACAAACCATAGTTAAAAGATAAAAATCACATAAAATCAGAGAGGTTCATATTGTCTAAAGAATAATGTAAATATAACCACCATTATAATAACTCAGCACACCACTAATGATTGCCCATCCCTTGACAGTAATCACATCAGTCTCCAATCCATCACATTTGTAAGACCACCCAAAAGGGGAGGTCGAGGGGGAGAGGGTGTTGAGGAATTAGCATTTTTAGTTACTCTAGTAGGGAAAATGGAAGGAGCATAGTCAAGTATATCCTCTGAGATGTCGGACGTAGATCAAAAAGCAGCACAAAATACAAAATAGTTGCCCCAAGGTGACACCAACCCATGTGACCCGCACCGAGCAACACGAACAGCACTCCTACAATGCATGGATATATTAAAGAAGCTCCGGCTATAGGAACAATGTGCTGGTGACCGCAATGTAATCTTGTCGATAATGTGGCCACATACCAGTCACGTGAACGGCACCACCAAAGAAGAACATATCAAATGTGCAGATTACTTTTATGATGGGCTTGGTCATGTGGTAACGTTAGTCACATGATGAATGCCCATTATATCTATTGGCACGGAAAAGCAAAAAAAGGGGTAGGAAATAAGGGTATAAAAAGAAGAAAATTAGAATCATTAGCTAAGAGAAAAGGAAAAAGTAAAGAAAGGGAAAAATGTGGTAGAGAAAGAAGATAAAGTTATAGAAAGTAAGAAATAGGTAACATAGTAACATAGTAACATAGTTATTAAGTTTGAAGGGAGACTTTAAGTCCATCTAGTTCAACCCATATCCTGTCCTAACCTGCCCTAACATGTTGATCCAGAGGAAGGCAATAAAAACCCATGTGGCAAACAGTAAGCTTCACATTGGGGAAAAAAATTCCTCCCGACTCCACATACGGCAATCAGACTAGCTCCCTGGATCAACGCAATATTAAGGAAACTAGTGTATATACCCTGTAATATTATACTTTTCAAGAAAGGCATCCAGTCCCTTCTTAAATTTTAGTAGGGAACCACTCATTACAACATCATATGGCAGAGAGTTCCATAGTCTCACTGCTCTTACAGTAAAGAATCCGCGTCTGTGAGTATGCTTAAACCTTCTTTCCTCCACACGTAGAGGATGCCCCCTTGTCCCCGTCACAGGTCTAAGAGTAAAAAGATCATTAGAAAGGTCTTTGTACTGTCCCCGCATATATTTATACATTGTAATAAGATCACCCCTAAGCCTTCGATTCTCCAAACTAAATAACCCCAAGTATAATAACCTGTCTTGGTATTGCAGACCCCCTAGTTCCCTAATAACCTTGGTCGCTCTTCTCTGCACCCGCTCCAGTTCAGCTATGTCTTTCTTATACACCAGAGACCAGAACTGTACACAGTATTCTAAGTGTGGTCGCACTAGTGACTTATATAGAGGTAAAATTATGTTCTCCTCATGAGCATCTATGCCTCTTTTAATGCATCCCATTATTTTATTTGCCTTTGCTGCAGCTGCCTGACACTGGCCACTAAATGTGAGTTTGTCATCCACCCATACACCCAGGTCCTTTTCAGTGACAGTTTTACCTAGTGTTTTACAATTAAGCACATAATTATACATCTTATTCGTTCTACCTAAGTGCATGACCTTACATTTATCCCCATTAAAGCTCATTTGCCATTTATCAGCCCAAGCTTCTAGTTTACATAAATCCTCCTGTAATATAAAATTGTCCTCCTCTGTATTGATTACCCTGCAGAGTTTAGTGTCATCTGCAAATATTGAAATTCTACTCTCTATGCCCTCTACAAGGTTATTAATAAATCTGTTAAAAAGAAGCGGGCCCAAAACTGACCCCTGTGGTACCCCACTGCTAACCGTGACCCAGTCCGAGTGTGCTCCATTAATAACCACCCTCTGTTTCCTATCCCTGAGCCAGCTCTTAACCCACCTACATATATTTTCCACTATCCCCATTGTTCTCATTTTATGTATCAACCTTTTGTGTGGCACCGTATCAAAAGCTTTTGAAAAGTCCATGTACACCACGTCCACTGCATTCCCTTAGTCCAGTCCGGAACTTACCTCTTCATAAAAGCTTATCAGATTAGTCTGACAGGAACGGTCCCTTGTAAACCCATGTTGATATTGGGTCATGAGGTTATTCTTCTCCAGATACTCCAGTATAATATCGCTAAGGCCTCTTTCACACATCAGTTTTTTGCCTTCAGGCGCGATCCAGCTTTTTTTTGTAAAACCGGATCCGGCAAAATGCAATGCCGGATCCGGTTTTTCCCCATTGACTTGCATTAGCGCCGGATCGTGCCGGATGGCATTGCGTTTCATCCGTTTTTTGCAGGATCCGGCAACTTGTCTCATTCCGGAGTCTGGAAAAAACGGCTACTGTAACGTTTTTTGTCTCCGGCGAAAAAGCCGGAAGCGCCGGATCCGGCGCTTCCAGCTTTTTGCTACAATGAAAGTCTATGGGCGCCGGAATGCGCCGGATCCAGAAAAAGACGGATCCAGCCACCGGATCCGTTTTTTTTAAGTCTGCGCATGCTCAGATCCAATTGGCCAGCCCCCAGGAACAGAGACGGATCCAGCAAAAAAACGGATCCGTTTCTACAGTTCTCCAAAATTTATGCCGGATCCGTTTTTTCTAAAAAAAGCCGGATCCTGCCTGACGGCAAAAAACTGATGTGTGAAAGTAGCCTTAGAAAAACCCTCCAGGATTTTACCCACAGTTGAGGTTAAACTTACTGGCCTATAATTTCCAAGTTCAGTTTTTGTCCCCTTTTTGAATATTGGCACCACATTTGCTATACGCCAGTCTTGTGGTATAGACCTTGTTATTATGGAATCCTTACAGATTAAAAATAATGGCCCGGGTGTTGTGAGCTCATTTTCAGGTTTGCCTCTGGCTTCTGGTGAGGGTTTTGGAGCTGGCTGTGCTGACAGAGGAGTAGTGAGTTCTCTATCTGGACTCCCTCTGTTGGTGAAGGGAGGTAATGAAGCTGATCTAAATGGCAGAGACCGGCCACCTGAGGAAGAGGACTGCGATTGGACATCAGGAGTTTCTTATTGGATTTAAGGCAGCCGACTCCCTAGTTTCTTGCTGGTGATTTTTCCTGACTGTGGCTTCTGGTTTCCAGTTTGGTTTCTGCCTTCCCAAAGCTAAGTTTTCTCTGCTATTGTTCATATGACTTTTTGTCTGGTTTACTTAGTTTTTGTGTTCAGCCAGCCCTGGCTGGGTCTGGGCTGAATTCCCATTTTTGTCTCTGATCAGTTGATCTCTTTTGCTCTGTCTTCAGAATATACCTGAGTGCTGATATAGGGATTGAAGTCTAGCGACTTCATGGCCTTTTTCTATCAGACGTGTTGGTCATTTTTTGGCAGGGTTTTTTGCGTGATTGCAGACAGCAGCTTTTCTTTGCTGTCCTTTCTAGTTAGTGAGGCCCCATAGTTTGCTCAGCCTATCTTTCTATCTGAATTTGTGTTTTCATCTTGTTTCACCGTCAATACATGTTGGGGGTGGTCTATTGCTTTGGGGTCTGCTCTGGGGCAGTTTAGATTTTCCCTTTCTTTCTTTAGGCTTATTTAGTTCTCCGGCCATGATGAGGCGTCTAGGACCACCGTAGGCACGCTCCACGGCTACTGCTAGTTGTTGTGGATAGGATCAGGGGGCTGCAATCTGCTAGTTACCAACCTCTCCGGTTTTCTGGGCTTAGCTTGCTTTTTGTTTTTTCCTCCTCGGTGACTCATTCATAACACCCGGGGATTTGTCAATTTTAGTGATTTTTAGACGGCGCCGTACTTCCTGCTGGGTTAAGCAGGTGACATTTAATGGAGAATTTTTATCCCTGATCATGTTATCCGTCATGGAATTTTCTTGTGTAAATACTGTTGAAAAAAAGTCATTTAGCATATTGGCTTTTTCCTCATCCTCATCCACCATTTCACCCAGACTATTTTTAATGAGGCCAACAATATCATTTTTTAGTTTCTTGCTATTTATGTAGTTAAAGAATATTTTGGGATTATTTTTACTTTCTCTGGCAATGAGTCTCTCTGTCTCAATCTTTGCTGTCTTGATTTGCTTTTTACAGAATTTATTTAATCTTCTGTATTTATTTAATGCCTTATCACTACCTACTTGCTTTAATTCTCTAAATGCTTTATTTTTCTTTCTTATTGCACCCCTTACAGCTCTATTTAGCCATAGTGGTTTCCTCCTATTTCTCGCATGTTTAACAGATAACAATGGGGACAAAGGAATGTGTAGGTCATAAAAGAAAATGTTGGAAAAAAGTGGGAAGAAAGGGGAAAAGGGAAAAACTAGAGGGGAAGGTAAAAAATTTGAAAATTAAGGGAAGGTGGGCCAAGACCCGCTTACTTCCCTCAGTTCTATTATAACAAAACTAAAAAAACTCACAGCGATATTCAGACCGACAAAAATTACAGTATATACAGTGGGTACAGAAAGTATTCAGACCCCTTTAAATTTTTGACTCTTTGTTTCATTGATTTGTAAAGGCACACACCTGTCTAAATAAGACCTCACAGTTCACACTGCATGTCAGATCAAATGAGAATCATGAAGTCAAAGGAACTAACTTCCCAATAAGCTCAGAGACAGAATGGTGGCAAGGCACAGCTCTGGCCAAGGTTACAAAAGAATTTCTGCAGTACTCAAGGTTCCTGAATAGTGGCCTCCATAATCCTTAAATGGAAGAAGTTTGGGACCACCAGAAGTCGTCCTAAATCTGGCCATCCAGCCAAACTGAGCAATCATGGGAGAAGAGCCTTGGTGAGAGAGGTAAAGAAGAACCCCAAGATCACTGTGATTGAGCTCCACAGATGCAGTAGGGAGATGGTAGAAAGTTCCACAAAGTCAACTATCACTGCAGCCCTCCACCAGTCAGGCCTTTATGGCAGAGTGGCCCAACGGAAAACCTCTCCTCGGTCCTAGACATATGAAAGCCAGCATAGAGTTTGCTGAAAAACATATGAAAGATGCCCAGGCTATGAGAAATAAGATTCTCTGGTCTGATGAGATGAAGATACAACATTTTGGTGATAATTATAAGTGATATATGTAGAAAAAACCAGGCACTGCTCATCATCTGCCCAATACTATTCCAACAGTGAAACATAGTGGTGGCAGCTCAAAAGGGTGCTTCTACTCAATACTGAGCAAAGGGACTGAATACTTATGACCATGAGATAATTCAGTTTTTCTTTTTTAATAAATTTGCAAAAATGTCTACATTTCTGTTTTTTTCAGTCAAGATGGGGTGCAGAGTGTACATTAACCCCTTTCCTACAATGGACGTAATATTCCGTCCATGTGACCTGGGACCTAAGTCCCATGGATGGAATATTACGTCATAGCGATCAGCGGTACCCACGTGGTGAGCGCCGCTGATCGCGGCCGAGTGTCAGCTGATTGTCACAGCTGACACCCGGCACAATGTGTCAGGGGCGGTCACGGACCGCCCCCGACACGTTAACCCCTGGCACACCGTGATCAAACTCGATCGCGGTGTACCAGGGGTTAAAGGGAAGCATCGGCAGGGAGGGGGCTCCCTTCGTGCTTCCCTTAGCCCCCCACAGCAGCGCAATGTGCAGCGCTGCTGCGGGGGGCTCCATCCCTGCAGGTCCCCGAATCCAACATGGCGACAGGGACCTTCGGGGGCCTGCAGGGAGCTGGCTTCCTCATGCCTGCAAAGCACAGGCAAGGGGGAAGCCTTTCAGCACTGCCTGTGACAGATTGCTGATCTGTCACAGTGATCTGTGAAGTGACAGATCAGCGATCTGTCACAGGACAGTGATGTCCCACCTGGGACAATGTAATAAAGTTAAAAATTAAAAAAGTGTAAAAATAATTTTAAAAAAAAATCGCTAAATAAAAAAATTCCCTAATAAATTCATTTTTTGGAAATAATAAAAAAAACAATAAAAGTACACATATTTGGTATCGCCGTGTCCATAACGACCCGCCCTATAAAACTGTCCCATTAGTTAACCTCTTTAGCAAACCCCTTAAAAAATAAAAATAAAAAACGAAGCAAAAAATAATGATTTATTATCATACCGCCGAACAAAAAGTGCAATAACGCACGATCAAAAAGATGCATATAAATATCCATGGTATCTCTGAAAACATCATCTTATCCCGCAAAAAATGAGCCACCACACAGCATCATCAGCGAAAAAATAAAAAAGTTATAGCTCGCAGAATAAATCGATGCAAAAATAATTATTTTTTATATAAAATAGTTTTCATTGCATAAAAGTGCTAAAACAAAAAAAACACAAAAATGAGGTATCGCTGTAACCGTACTGACCCGAAGAATAAAACCGCTTTATCAATTTTACTGCACGCAGAATGGTGTAAACGCACCCCCCAAAAGAAATTCATGAAACGCAGGTTTTTGTTCATTCTGCGTCCCAAAAATCGGAATAAAAAGCGGTCAAAAGATGTCATGTGCCCGAAAACTATACCAATAAAAACGTCAACTCGTCTCGCAAAAAATAAGACCCCAAATGGCTCAGTGGGTCAAAATATGGAAAAATTATAGCTCTCAATATGTGGTGATGCAAAATCTATTTTTACAATAAAAAGCGTCTTTTAGCGTATGACAGCTACCAAAAATAAAAACCTGCTATAAATAGTAAATCAAACCCCCCGTTATCATCCCCTTAGTTAGGGAAAAATAATAAAATTAAAAAAAGTATTTATTTCCATTTTCCCATTAGGGTTAGGGCTAAGGCTAGGGTTAGGGCTAGGGTTAGGGTTAGGGCTGAGATTAGGGTTAGGGGTGTGTTGGGGTTAGGGTTGGAGTTAGAATTGGGGGGTTTCCACTGTTTGGGCACATCAGGTGCTCTCCAAACGCAACATGGCATCTGATCTCAATTCCAGCCAACTCTGTGTTGAAAAAGTCAAATGGTGCTCCTACCCTTCCAAACTCTGCCATGCGCCCAAACAGTGTTTTACCCCCACATATGGGGTATCAGCCTACTCAGGACAAATTGCAAAACAACTTTTGGGGTCCAATTTCTCCTGTTACCCTTAAGAAAATAAAAAATTGGGGGCAAAATATCATTTTTGTGGAAAAAAATGTTTTTTTTATTTTCACGCCTGGGCGTTATAAACTTCTGTGAAGTACTTGGGAGTTCAAAGTGCTCACCACACATCTAGATAAGTTCTGTGGGGGGTCTAGTTTCCAAAATGGGGTCACTTGTTTGGAGTTTGAATAGTTTAGGCACATCAGAGGCTCTCCAAATGCACATGACACCCGCAGACCATTCCATCAAAGTCTGCATTCCAAAATGTCACTACTTCCCTTCCGAGCCCCAACGTGTGCCCATACAGTAGTTTTCTCCCACATATAGGGTATCAGTGTACTCAGGACAAATTGGACAACAACTTTTGGGGTCCAATTTCTCCTGGTACCCTTGGGAAAATAAAAAAATTGGGGACTAAATGATCATGTTTGTGGAAAAAATGCGATTGTTTTATTTTCACGCCCGGGCATTATAAACTTCTGTGAAGCCCTTGGGGGTTCAAAGTGCTCACCACACATCTGGATAAGTTCCTTAGGGGGTCTAGTTTAAAAAATGGTGTCATTTGTGGGGGTTTCCACTGTTTAGGTACATCAGGGGCTCTCCAAAGGCAACATGACACCCGCAGACCATTCCATCAAAGTCTGCATTCCAAAACGTCACTACTTCCCTTCCGAGCCCCGACATGTGCCCATACAGTAGTTTTCTCCCACATATGGGGTATCAGCATACTCAGGACAAATTGGATAACAACTTTTGGGGTCCAATTTCTCCTGGTACCCTTGGGAAAATAAAAAAATTGGGGACTAAATGATCATGTTTGTGGAAAAAATACGATTTTTTTTCACGCCCGGGCATTATAAACTTCTGTGAAGCACTGGGGGGTTCAAAGTGCTCACTACACATCGAGATAAGTTCCTTGGGGGGTCTAGTTTCCAAAATGTTGTCATTTGTGGGGGTTTCCACTGTTTTGGTACATCAGGGGCTTTCCAAACGCGACATGGTGTCCGATCTCAATTCCAGCCAAAAATGTCAAATGGCGCTGCTTCCCTTCCGAGCTCTGCCATGCGCCCAAATAGTCATTTACACCCACATATGGGGTATCAGCGTACTTAGAACAAATTGCACAATAACTTTTAGGGTCCGGTTACCCTTGGAAAAGTAAGAATTGAGGATGAAAAGATCATTTTTGTGGAAAAAATATGATTTTTTTAATTGTACAGTTGTACGTTATAAACTTCTGTGAAGCCCTTGTGGGTTCAAAGTTCTCACCACATATCTACATAAGTTCCTTGGGGGGTCTAGTTTCCAAAATGGGGTCACTTGTGGGGGGTTTCCACTGTTTAGGCACATCAGGGGCTCTCCAAGCGTGACATGGCGTCCGATCTGAATTCCAGCCAATTTTGCATTGAAAAAGTCAAACGGCACTCCTTCCCTTCTGAGCTCTGCCATGCACCGAAACAGTGGTTTCCCCCACATATCAGGTATCAGCATACTCAGGACAAATTGCACAATAACTTTTGCAGTCCAATTTCTCCTGTTACCTTTGGTGAAATAAAAAAATTGAACCTGAAGTATTTTTTTTGTGAAAAAAAGTTAAATGTTCATTTTTTTTAAATATTCAAAAAATTCCTGTGAAGCACCTGAAGTGTTAATAAACTTCTTGAATGTGGTTTTGAGCACCTTGAGGGGTGTAGTTTTTAGAATGGTGTCACTTTTGCATATTTTCTATCATATAGACCCCTCAAAGTGGCTTTAAATGGTCCATAAAAATAAAATGGTGTTGCAAAAATGAGAAAAAATTGATGCTAAAAGAAAATTTTTGTTGGAAAAATTAAAATGTCCATTTTTTCCTTCCACATTGCTTTAGCTTCTGTGAAGCACTTGAAGAGTTAATAATCTTCTTGAATGTAGTTTTGAGTAGCTTGAGGGGTGCAGTTTTTAGAATGGTGTCACTTTTGGGTATTTTCTGCCATATAGACCCCTCAAAGTGACTTCAAATGTGAGGTGGTCCCTAAAAAAATGGTTTTGTAAATTTTGTTGCAAAAATGAGAAATCGCTGGTCAACTTTTAACCCTTATAACTTCCTAACAAAAAAAAATTTTGGTTCCAAAATTGTGCTGATGTAAAGTAAACATGTGGGAAATGTTACTTATTAAGTTTTTTACGTGCTGTATCTCTGTGATTTAAGGGCATAAAAATTCAAATTTGGAAAATTGCAAAATTTTCAACATTTTCACCAAATTTCTGTTTTTTTCACAAATAAACACAAGTTATTTGAATGAAATTTTACCACTAACATGAAGTACAATATGTCACGAGAAAACAATGTCAGAATCACCGGGATCCATAGAAGCGTTTCAGAGTTACTACCTCATAAAGGGACAGTGGTCAGAATTGTAAAAATTGGCCCGGGAGTTAACGTGCAAACCACCCTTGGTAGTGAAGCGGTTAAAGAGAAAAATATGAACTTTTTTGAATTTACCAAATGGCTGCAATGAAACAAAGAGTGAAACATTTAAAGGGGTTTGAATACTTTCCGTACGCACTGTACATTGAAAGATCAAAGCTAGTGATATATGTAAAATTGGAGAATATTATATTATTATTATTATCTATTTATATAATTGCCTTGTAATGTTTTCATTTCCTGTTCTGTCCAGATGTCACCATATCCCAGAATTCCAAGCGGAGGGAGTTCACTGACCGCCATATTGGGACACCCAAGTGATGGGTGTCTCAAAATGGAAACTGCTGCTGGTACCAACCTATTGTGCTGTACCACCAGTGGAACACCGTTGCACCACACACACACACTCTATACGCCGTATGCACCACACACACTCACACTCTCACACTCACACACTCACGCAGCCTCTTGCGTGGTATCACCAGCGGAACACCATCGCACTGTGCCTGCGCGAATTCCGCGCAGGCACAATTAATCATTCGGCTAATCCCAGTGGCAGATATACTACGTGTATACAGGCAGAAGAAGCCAATCACATTAAAGGGCTTTTCCCACAAATGAAAGTTCATTTTAAAAATTGTCCGTGTCTGACCATGTACGGAGCATACCACATCTCCTGGGCAGGGGAGGAAGCAAAAAACAATACTGTCATTACAGCATGGGATCACAGAGGATTCATTTTGTGAGGTAAAATATTTCACTGTGTTCTCCTGCTGTTATGTCAGTATTTTCTTTTGCTTCCTCCACCGCCCAGGAGCTGTGGTATGTTCTGTACATGGTCAGACACAGGGGTGATAGAGACAGAGCACAGGGGACAGGCAGCTCAAATGGGACAGCACATGAGGGGAGAACACAGCATAGGAGGGAGGGAGACAGCAGACAAGGGGGATAGCACATGGGGTAGACAGGTCAAAGAAGAGAGCACAGATGGGAGAAGTCAGCACATGGGGAAAGAGAGAGTGGATAGGTGGGTGGGCACATGGGGAAGAGAATCTCAACACTGCAAAGCCTGCCCCCATCATGACATTACTGCCCTTCCGATGAGATACCATCGGGCCTCCAACTAGTTATTATTATATCTGGTTTGGCTTTTATCCTAAGTCATGTAACAAGGCTTGTTAAAGGGTCGACATTGACTTTTAGGATTGCTGCTTCCAATAGGTGGCACTAGAGTTCTAGTCCTCATCCTCTCTGAAGAGACAATTAGTATATTATATATATTTATCCCCAGAATGAACTCTCAACTAAATACAGTACTTACTCTACAGATCTCCAGTGACAAATTTGATCCTGTAAAATAAAGAACAGATAAAGTTATCAGATAAATGCTAGAACATTGTATCCAATATTCTAATCATTAGGGCTCATGGTGTTCAACTTCTGGATCCACATCATTTTTTTCTTTTAAGTCTCATGACCTGATATCCACTATGCTTCAGAGAAGGTGCACTATACATGACTTAATTAGTTGATTAAAATTATGCTGCTTTTCCATAAGGTGTTTTGGATTGGTGATTCAATTTCATTCATTTTGATATTAGATTTGTGTTGACCCATATGATGCTTTACCAGTTGGGCCACAAGAGCAAATGATCAGATGGCAAAATCGGTATTGAAAATGTATAGCCCTTCCTAGAGAACCACTTACTGGTCTTTGAGTGCCTAAAGGAGTCTCCTTTCACAACATTATTTTAGTTGGAATCATACATAAATACCTTATATTTGTTTTAAAGTGCTAAAGTATTTGATATCCATATCTTATATTTATGCTGCTTGATTTTAGTTATTATTTTTTGTTTATTTTACTTATTTGAATTATGTTACTTGATCTAAGGGTTTTCAGCTGATAAATTGTCTTTTCAACACTTTAAGAGACGGCATCTAGTTTATTTTCTCATCTGGAATCTATTGATGGCTACGAAAAGAACCGCTGTGGGGAATTTCACTTCCTCACTTCAACTCTCTTCTCTCATCTGATTTGCAAATAATAGGAAATTCATACTAAGGGTATTCCTTAATAATTGTATAGTAAATCAAGTTTATCACCATATATTCATGATTCTTTCCAGAAACAAATACTGCATTTTGTCTGACTTGTTCCACCGGCTGCAGCTGCTCTTGAATTGTGCTCATATTTGCATACTAAGTATGCCATGTCTACATAGAGGATACAAAGCTTCCAAACTGTTCTAATTAGCATCCAATAGTTTTCCTACCTCACATTATTTATAGCTGTGGAGACTTCTATGTATCCCATAGACAATATAGCTAAATGGAACGCGTGTTGAAAAGAAAGGTTTCATATTAATGTTTCATGGGCTTTATGTGATTAGGAAGAAAAAACACAGTGCAAGAGAGTAACTGAGAATCATGTGAGCAGGCAGTGACAATGAGTCCTATTCATGAGTGATTCTGGCACCGAGTACAGCAGAGCTATGTAGATTTATAAATTGACACTACTTCAGCATTCAGGGAGAAATTATACAGCTGACAGATGCCTAAACTACATCTATTTGGCAATCCACATGCTGTACCTTAACATACCCTTATTTATCTCAAAAAGTACACAGTGACCAAATTTGCCCAACTATGGAGATTGCCGAAACATTTTCGATACTTCCACTTACTTAAAAATAAAAAAAACTCATTTAAAAATTAGAAGATAAAGAAACTCATGTGTGTAAGAGTGCCAAGAAAACGCCAGCTCTGACTGATCGTGTTATGTCTAAGTGAATCTTCATTATTTCTGAAAGTCTTTTTGCCAAGTAATGGAGATGTCATATTATTGCTAAATTGTCTTCAGCTATGTGGCCATGTGCATAAACATGGATGGGTAGCTGTGTAAGATCAGAGCTTATAAACTGGGGCAATATGAAAATATGTCTTTGTGCTTATGTCTAGAGATGAGTGAATTTGTTCAGATTTTGGCCCCTAATCGGATTTTGATATATTCATGCCATATTCGAACACTATTCGGGCTAAATATATGTCTTATGATCGATTCTGAACATTTTCGGTAATTTCTACTCCAATTCACTCTAATGACGTTTGGCCATGTTCAACGAATATTGCAAAAACAATATTCGATTCTGATCGTATTCGGAACCAAATCCGAACAAATTCACTCATCTCTACTTATGTCATTTTTTCAACAACAGAATAATTGTGCTATACTTAATATAAAGTCATATGAAAGGCTTGTATTTAACTCAAGTTGCATAAATGGGAAAATGTGAAAGTCATAAGTATAGGAATTGATTTTACTAAATGTAATCAACTTTTCATGAACGTTTCATCAATTGTTTGTTTTGTTTTATAAAGTTGTATGTTTCTAATTCTCTCAGTGGTAGTAGGCATTTAAAAACTGCTTAGGCAAAAATTAAGAGACCACTTCCAAATGTTCAGTTTGTCTGATTTTTCTCTTCATAGGTATATTTTTGAGTAAAATGTAAATTGTTCTTTTAGTCTACAAACTTCTGACAACATGTCTCCGAATTTCCAAGCAATAAATTTTTTTTCTGAAAAGGAGAAATGGTCAAAATAAAAAATAAAAAAAACAGTGCTTTCAGACCTCAAATAATGCAAAGAAAGCAAGTTCATAATCATTTAGAAACAACAATACTAATGTTGTAACTCAGGAAGAGTTCAGAAATCAATATTTTATGGAATAACTATGATTTTTAAAAACAGCTTTCATGTGTCTTGGCATGCTTTCCACCAGTCTTTCACACTGGTACTGGCGCAAAGATTTAAGCAGTTCTTCTTTGTTTGATGACTTGGATTACATTCCAGAGATTTTCAATGGGGTTCAGGTCTGGAGAATGGTCTGCCCATGACAGGGTTTTGATGTGGTGGTCTCTTAATTTTTGCCAGAGCTGTATGTGCTCAAGTGATGAGCAGGTATACTCATTACTCTGGTTTTCACGAGCATACTCAGGTGGTCTCCGAGTATTTTGGCATGCTCGGAAATTTAGTTTTCGTTGCCGCAGCTGCATGATTTGCAGCTGCTAGACAGGCTGAATACATGTGGGGGTTGCCTGCTTGTTAGGCAATCCCAACATGTATTCAGCCTGTCTAGCAGCCGCAAATTATGCAGCAGCAGCGACGAAAACTAAATCTCCGAGCACGCCAAAATACTTGGAGACCACCCGAGCATGCTCGGAGAAACCTAAATAATGAGTATACTCGCTCATCAATAATGTGCTTGCTAGTGATGAGCGAGTGTGTTTGTCAGATTCATTACTCGTTACTCACTCTAGCATCAGTGGGCTTGGGATGCTCATTACTAGAGATAAGCGAACCTTTCAAGGTTCGGTTCGGATTCACCAAACGGACCACCATTCACCGAACAGTTAGCCTAATGGCTCAGCAAACGTACCCGACCACCATTAGATTCAATGGGAGGCAAAACCAAAATGCATAGACAACACATTAAGGGGGACAAAAAGCTTCCCAAACAGCTAAAAATTGTGGCAGACACCATGAAAAGTATCAAGTGACCCACAGTAGGAATAGGCAAATGGCACAGTAGCAGTCAGCCATTAGCCATTTATGAGACAAGGCCTGGCCCAGCATTTACAGCTTGGAATTTAAGTTTTAATGAAGACTTGGTGGTTAAGGGGGCAGTGTAAGACTTCTTAGCTGTGAGACCTCATACCTCATGCAACACTACCAATTTTTTTTTTATTCCAGACACTCAGATGGCACAAACATCAGTTTCATAGATGATTATTGATAGAAAAATGTAAGAATAGTAAGACAGGTAGTTGACTGAAAGTAAGTACAAGCCTGCCAGTCTGGGTGCCATATGTACACATGGGCAACCCATCAGATGGAGACCCAATTTTGAGTTTCAACAATTCAAAAAATAATTGTCACACAGCACTAAAGTGGCACCATTTTCCACAGAGTAGAAACACTATAATATGCCTCTGACATACACCTTCTTCTACAGGCAACCCACTAGCTGGAGACTCAAGTTTGAGTTTCCACATTTCGAAAAATAATTGTCACACAGCATTAAAGTGGCACCAATTTCCACAGAGTAGAAAAAGTATAATTGGCCTCTGACACACCTTCCACCACAGGCAAAACACCTGGAGTCTCCACAGTTCAAAAAATTATTTATAACATCAGCAGCAGTAGCTACAGCAGACACAGAAGACACCAGAAAAACACCAAGTGCAACATGTAGGAAGAGGGGAAATAGGAGAGCAGGACAGGCCAAAGAAGTGCTGGTAGTTGGGGACTCAATTATTAAGGGAATAGTTAGGGCAATCTGTCACAAAGACAGGGATCGTCAAATGGTGTGCTGCCTACCTTGTGCTCGAGCCCGTCACATTGCTGATTGGGTTGACAGATTACTGGGAGGGGCTGGTGAAGACCCAGCAGTCATAGTGCAAACTGGCACAAATTACAAAGTTAGAGGTAGGTGAAAGGTCCTTAAAGATGATTTCAGGGAATTAGGCTGCGAGCTTAATGCAAGGACCTCCAAAGTGGTATTTTCTGAAATACTGCCTGCACCACGTGCCACGCCAGAGAGGCAACGGGAGATTAGGGAGGTTAATAAGTGGCTCAAGAACTGGTGTAGGAATGAGGGGTTTGGGTTCCTTGAGAAGTGGGTCAACTTCTCAGTTGGCTACAGGTTCTATGCTAGGGACGGTCTGCACCTCAATAGGGAAAGTGCAGCTATGCTGGGGGGAAAATGGCTAGAAGGTTGGAGAAGTGTTTAAACTAGGGACTGGGGGGAGGGTATTCATTTTATAGGAGGGGAAGATAGAGCAGATAGCGACCTGGGCACAAATAATGAAATTGGGGGTGGGAGTGGCATGGGGAGTGGGGTTAGAACAGTTAATAATTTCAGAAAGAATAGAGGTACAG
This sequence comes from Dendrobates tinctorius, assembly GCF_039654945.1. NCBI lineage: Eukaryota > Metazoa > Chordata > Amphibia > Anura > Dendrobatidae > Dendrobates > Dendrobates tinctorius. The sequence continues at coordinate 42,113,139 of NW_027361801.1, forward strand.
AGAGATACATAAGGTGCATGTATACTAATGCCAGAAGCCTCAACAACAAAATGTAGGAATTAGAATTAATTTTGTTGGAACATAATTATGACATGGTGGGGATATCTGAGACATCGCTGGATGAGAATCATGACTGGGCGGTGTTAGGCGTCGGGTTTCTGCGTCTGCTCTGCAGGAATCTAGAGCCTCACATTCTGCGGTCTCCTGCTGTCTTTCTGCTGCAGAGGAGATTACTTTGCAGAAGACCGCTCCAGAGACTAAGTCCCTCTGTGCTCCTACTGGGCATGCTCACGAGATGATCTCCCATTGGAGATCGGGAGTCATGTGCACAGGTCATGCTCCAGATCTCATTGGTCCATCTCAGAGATCGGGAAGGTCCCGCAAGGCTATAAAAAGCGCGCATGGCCGTTCCGCCATGCGCTAGTATAGACTATACTGCTATGTGTGAATGGTGACGGATGTTTGCCTCTGGTGACTGACTCATTTGAAATCCCTTCCCTCTGATATTACGCATGGTGATAGGGAATTAGTTTAGTAGTCATTGTCGTTGTGCGGCAGTGTCCTACGCCGTGGTGGTTGCAGCCCCCTTGGCGCTCGCAGTATGTATACGGTTAACTGTGCATGTCTGTTTTTGAACACCTGTTTTATTCATCCGATATAAGAACCATATGCACCACGCTTATTACGTGACCTACTTCCACATGCTTTTACAATATGTACCTTATTACCTAGCATTTATTTATTTTGGGCAAACATTGTATAACGGGTTGAAAAGACTGTGAAAAGCTATTAGTTAAGTTAAATTAAATTGTTGTATAAAATATATGATATAATAAAAAATGGTGATTGCAAAACGCTTAGTATAAAAGAAAAAACATACCATGGTTAAGAATGTGGGAGCCACTACCAGCAGCCAAAGCATCATCACCACAACTGGCACTATTCATTCAGACAGGTTACAATTGGCCTCTTTTGCCACTTGAAAGTATATTAGAATATATGGCACATGACTTATCTCATTTAAAGCAGTTTGATGCTACTTCTCACATTGACACTGTCAGTATGAGTCAGTGTTTTGCCCAGAACGGTGTTTCAAATCACAAATGACTAAAATAGGGATAATTTTTGGACTGTTTCTTAAAGGTAATCTGTCACCCCTTTTTTCGAAAATGAGCTGCTGGCACTGACATCAGGGGCTTATCTACAGCATTCAGTAATGGTGTAGATAAGCCCCTGATGTAACCTGAAAGAGAAGAAAAAGGAGTTATACTATTCTCACCAGGAAGGTGGTCCGGTCTTGGTCCTATGGGTGTTGCGGGCTGGCGCCTCCTATCTTCTAATGGTTGCATCCTCTTCATTCCTTCCTGTCGTGGCTCCGGCACAGGCGCACTGCTCTGCAGAATACTGCAGTACGTAGGCATCGGACCTCTCCCATAACCTGCACACTGCAGCACTCTGCTCTGCCCTCAACAGGGCAGAGCAGTCTGCCTGTGCAGGAGCCAAGACAGGAATGAAAGAAGAGGACGGCATTGTATGAAGATAGGAGGCGCCGGACGGGACAGCGACACCCATTGGACCGGGCTAGACGCCGGGGAGAGTATAATCTAACTCATTTTTCTTATCTTTCAGGTTACATCAGGGGCTTATCTACAGCATTACAGAATGCTGTAGATAAGCCCCTGATGTCGGTGCAGGCAGCTCATATTTCAAAAAAGGGGTGACAGATTCACATTAATTGTAAAATATCTAAAATGTCTGTCAGGATGCTGTGTTATTAAACGGCTATTGGTTACTGCCAGGTTGCCATTTGATTTTATGGTGAGGTGACTTTAACTTTACTAAGGCTGTGTTTGTCATCAGGACCTTAAAAGGGCTTGGATATAGTCTTAGAAGTCCTTAGAGTGTTACACACATCTTTTCAGGTCATTTGTAAGCTTTACAGTATTGTGATTCTCAGGGAATCAATTTCCTGCAAATAATTTAAAAAAATTGTGGAACCTGTAGAATTTGACTTTTTAAAGATTTGATAATTTCTAGAGGCTATCCATTTAACGTTTGGAGCATACATTATGAATGTATTTGGCCATTTGTGGACATAGTTATTGAGCATATAAATAGCGGTATGGACACACTCCGGACACGGCCCCACGAGGAAGCCAACGCGAAATGCATGCTGGGGCTGCGTGTTGCGGGAATCCTTAGTGAGGGATAATGGGTAAGAGTGGTTAGTTTCCAAATTATCGATTTTGATATATGGGTTGTGGTCAGGGATCTGATGGGAGGCTCTGTTATATGTTGCGGCTTATTTATGAACTGCTTTTTCATGGTTTACATTTGGGCACTTGCACTTTAAGCTGTGCATTATGATATAATAAATTAATAGTTTTATTACCACTGTTCCCACCTCTTGATGTGTATCTAAGGCCCGGTATCATTTATTTGCTTGTCCCTTCTCCCCTCTTTTCAAGAATTTGTCTCTAATTACATTTGTTTAATGTTTGTATGATCTATTTATTATCTAAATAAAATTTAGATTTTTATATCTGGATTTACACTCAGTTCGTTTGATAATCATACATTATGTATTTGTAGTAAAAATCCCTTTAAATATAGCATTTACTAACATGAAGGTCCTATATTAGTAATATATGATTCTGTCATATTATATTGTGCTGTGTTTTTATTTAGAAGTTTGGTAATATATTTGAAGATGATTTGCAAACCTGTATGCCTTTTTTGTTGAAAAATGTAATATGCAAATAAAACTGAATATGTAACAAAATAGCACAAATACATATATGTACATGAATACTTAATTATGTTTTACTGTAAGTATTGATTAGAAAGTGCACAAGTGCGGGGAAAAGCAAGTAGCACACAAAGAACCATTAAATAATATAAAGGCACTACAAGGGAGAAAATGGACGAGTGGTTGCAAATCAATTCTTGTTTAAATATTATTCCTCTCTAAGATTCTCGATTCCGCATGAGGTTATTTCTGAGGTCACTTTTATTTGGTCATGGATGCTCCTTGGTGTTGAATAGGCACATGTGATGTGCCTTAAGTCTTAAAATGCTCAGTGTGCTGGGGTTGTTTGTGCAAAGAAGGTAAATGTTCAGTGTGGTTGTAATTGATGTGTCTGACAGCTAGCTTTACCCCTGAAACCATTGCATATAGGGGCTGACACAGAGGAAAAACACATCTACAGATTGTCGCAAACATAAGGGCTCTTGAACCTCATAAAATGGAACAAAAGATGGATGTGTATTGTCTCAATGTGATGTCAGGTATAAAGCTGATATATACTACTGTGCTCACTCTCGGAGCTCAATCACCGAGGTCCATTGCTTCAGGCAGATTGAGCGAAAGTGACGATTATATGACCTGACTGTGAGACACAGCACTGTCACTCACCAGGCACGATAAGAGACAGGGGGAGAAAAAGGTTGTCATTACAGCTCACCAAGCTGCATAGTTAGGATTATCCACTAAGGCTTTAGTGCCATGTTTCAAAAGGCGTAGTTGACAGACATTTCCATTGTATGATCTTCGCGAAAGATTTTCTACTGTAAGTCCCCATTATTTTATCATATATTAGGGAATAGCTAAATTCTTCTAATGGTGAGCCCAAAATGTATATATCATGGCTATTAATAATTTCCAGGTACATTGCACAGTCACTTACTCTTTTCAAAATATTAGTAATACGGGCATGCTGAAACATCAATCTACTATCCTACACAAATACTTTGCCAGCAGGTTTTGCAATAATTTATATAACAAAAATATAATTTGGCATATTGCTTCTTTCTGTGCATGCATGCTATAGTGCCCCTAGTGGCCAGATTATGATTAAATGGATTTGGTACTCTTTAACTCCTTCCTGATGAGGATTTATCTACAATGTTCACTATATAGTAAAACTAACCTGGAGCAAACCAATATCATAATAAGATAAGATAAGAAGCAAAAAAACATACAAAACAAGGATCCCTGAAAAGTAACTTTTAATTAAACAAAGCTAAAATCATGTTCCAAATTGAAAACAAGTAAAAAGAATCATATACAGTATATAGGGAGTGGGTCTTGATCAGGAAAAAATAAAAAATACAATAATATGTATCCTAGTACACCCTACTAGGTTACTATTCTGAGTCCTGCACGGTAGTGGAGGTTGGCACCCTTAGATTCTACGGTATGGTGCCTCCACTCGTCGGCGGGTTTCCTGATGTCCCTACCAGTCCCTACCAAGGAAATATACCCTGTTACCAATGAAAAACAAGAATAATAATGAGCCAATCTTATTTTTTATGTGGCCTTCTGATCCCCTGATGAACACCTAGGAATTTTCTCTGACAGTGACATTTAACATGTGCTTCCTGCATATTCGCCGGAACTCCCAACCATCGATGACCCCGTCACGTGATCGCGGGTCACCGATGGGTTGGCATGACAGCCAGAGGTCTTCAGGAGTTGTCACTTCCGGATTGCTATGAGCGCCACCCGGTGGTTGGCGCTCATAGCAAGTGAGCAATTCTGCTACATACAGGTGATCTAATCATCAACTATATGTAGCAGGGCCGATTGAGTTATGGCAGCTTCTAACCTCCTATGGAGACTATAGAAGCATGCCAAAAGTAAAAAAAAGCTTTTAAAAATATAAAAAATATAAAAGTTCAAATCATCCCCCTTTTTCCCCATTCAAGATAAAACAATAAAAAAATCAAACATACACATATTTGGTATCAGAATCAGAATTCAGAATCACCTGATCTATCAATATAGAAAAAGGATTAACCTGATCACTAAATGGCGTAATGAGAAAAAAGTAAAAACACCAGAATTATGTTTTTTTGGTCAAAGCATCATTGCATTAAAATGTAATAATGGTCCATCAAAAGATCATATCCTCACTAAAATGGTATCTTTAAAAATATCAGCTCAGCATGCAATAAATAAGCCCACACCCAACCTGAGATCATGAAAAATGGAGATGCTACAGATATTAGAAAATGGTGCAATTTTTTATTTTTTTAACAAACTTTGGATTTTTTTTCACCACTTAGATAAGAAAGAACCTAGACATGTTTGGTGTCTATGAACTCGTAACAACCTGGAGAATCATAATGGTGAGTCAGTGTAGCATTTAGTGTAGATAGTAAAAAAACAAAACAACTGATGAACAAGGATAATGGTTGGCCAAGGCTAATTTCTGGACACTTTCAAAGTCCATGTCTTGGTGAGTCAGATCTGTTTGTGCAGCGTAAGGGAGAATAGAGAAAGTCCAAATGTGAGACAATCAAAAATTAGAAACAGATTTTCTCTGATGTTTTAACAACAAAAGACTGCAATATTTTGCATTGCATCTTTTCACCATCCCCATTGTATAACTCTATAGTAAAATATTTCACTATCTCTTTTTTTGTTGAACTTGGTTTGCCCTATCGACTTTAATAAAATAACTTATATAAGCAGCCGGTTACTTGTTTCCAGAGGGAACAGCTTTGAAATATGGGTCATCAGTAGGGACTAAATTCATTAGTATGCTATCAGCTCACAAAAATTATTATGCACACTTATTTTCTGCAGACAGGAAGGTTTTGATAAATCTTAACCCCCCCCTCAAGTTTCTAGAATGGACCAGTGAAGTCATAAGCATTGATCATTGATCTTGCGAACTAGAACAAATGAGATATTTCTTCCTACTTGATATATAAGTACACATAATTAAGGAGAGGAGCATTCCTTGCACATTGATTAATTAGATCTAATATGAAAGAGGAACAGGAAAGCGAGTTGCAGTGCATGATATGAGACACAGCAGGCTATAACTTAGTGCCTTGGAGCCGTTTCCAGCAAATAATGATTAAAAAGGAAATTAGCATTATTTGCGATTTTATGCATAGGTCATATTTATTAAAGTTACAGATTTCATTTTTCTATCATGCTTTAGGATATATCTGTGCGTACACATGAGGTAACAACAATTTTTTGAGAGAACACTATACTGTGCTGATTTGTCCGGCACTTAATATTTAAAAAAAAATAATATATCTTTCATTTCAATTTCTATATTGAAGTCAATAGACTATGGAAAAATTGCAAGGGCACGTAACCACTTTACCCCCAAGGAGGTTTGCATGTTTGCAACTAGGCCAATTTTTACAATTCTGACCAGTGTCACTTTATGAGGTAATAACTTTCGAATGCTTCAACGGATTCCCTTGATTCTGATACTGTTTCATCGTACTTCATGACAGTGGTAAAATTTATTTGATATGACTTGCATTTATTTGTGCAAAAAATGGAAATTTGGCTACAATTTGCCAAATTTTGCAATTTTCAAACTTTAAATATTTATACCCTCAAATCAGATATGTCACACAAAATAGTTAATGAATACCATTTCTCACATGTCTACTTAACATCAGTACAATTTCTGAAAATTTTTTTCTTAGAAAGTTCTAAGGCTGGTTTCACATTTGCGTTTTTTAGCGCTGGAAAAAAACGCTAACCTGCGCATGCGTTTTTTCCCCTATATTTAACATGGGTGCGCATACCTGCGCGCGGCCATGCGCATGTATGCGATTTTTATGCGCTGCGTTTTTTTGGGGTATGCGTTGGTATTTTCCAGACGCAGCATGTTGCATTTTTTGGCCCTGCAAAAAAGCGCATGCGCACATATGCGCACGTTTTGCGCTAAAAATGGCCATTATAGCCTATGGGTGCGCATATGTGCGCATTGGCATGCTTATGTATGCGTTTTTTTGCACCAGCGTTTTTTTTTTTAACCATGGAATTTAGGGGTTTGGGTTAGAGTTAGGGTTAGTTAAGGGGGTTTAGGGTTAGGGTTAGGGTCAGGGTCAGGGTTAGGGTTGGGGTTTGGGTCAGGGTTAGGGTTAAGTATGGTTTGGTTAAGGGTTAGGGTCAGGGTTAGGGTCAGGATTAGGGTTAAGTATGGTTTGGTTAAGGGTTAGGGTCAGGGTTAGGGTTAGGGTTAGGGTTAGGGTCAGGGTTAGGGTTAGGGTTAGGGTTAGGGTTAGGGTTAGGGTCAGGGTTAGGGTTAAGTATGGTTTTGTTAAGGGTTAGGGTCAGGGTTAGGGTCAGGATTAGGGTTAAGTATGGTTTGGTTAAGGGTTAGGGTCAGGGTTAGGGTTAGGGTTAGGGTTAGGGTCAGGGTTAGGGTTAGGGTTAGGGTCAGGGTTAGGGTTAGGGTTAGGGTCAGGGTTAGGGTTAGTAAAGTCATGGTTTGGGTTAGTGTGAGGGGCCACCCTTATGTTGGAAAAAAACGCAAACGCGGTAAAAACGCACTAAAAACGCATACAAACGCATAAAAACGCTGCGTTTTTTTCATGCATGCTCATAAAAATGCTTGAAAAAAACGCAGCAGTTGTATGCTTTTGTATGCGTTTTTTCAATGCGTTTTTTTGCGGGAAAAACGCGCTGCAAAAAAAAGCAAGTGTGAAACTAGCCTTAGAGTTAAAAGTTGACCAGTGATTTCTCATTTTTCCAACAAAATTTACAAAACCATTTTTTTTGAGACCACATCACACTTGAAGTGACTTTGAGGGGTCTATATGACAAAAATACCCAAAAGGGACAACATTCTAAATACTGCACCCCTCAAGGTATTCAAAACCACATGCAAGAAGTTCATTAACCCTACAGGTGCTTCACAGGAATTAATGGAATGCGAAAGGAAAAAATGAACATTCATTTTTTACTAAAATTTAAATTTAGACGCAATTTTTTATTTTTTTGTCACAAGGGTAACAGGAAACAATGAACCACAAAATCTGTAGTGCAATTTCTCCTGAACATGTCGATACCCCATATTAAAGGGGAAAACTACTGTTTGGGTGCATGACAGGGCTCAGAAGGGAAGGAGCGCCATTTGACTTTTTGAATGTAAAATTTGCTGGAATAATTAGCTAATACTGTGTCGCGTTTGGAATGTCCCTGATGTGCTTAAATAGTGGAAACTGCCCACATGTGACCCCATTTTGGAAACTAGACTCCTCTAGGAACTTATCTAGACTTGTGTGGTGAGCACTTTGGACCCGCAAGTGCTTCACAGAAATTTATAACATAGAACTGGAAAAATGAAAAATCTAATTTTTTCCTCAAAAATGATCTTTTAGCCCCAATTTTTTTACTTTCACAAGAGTAACAGGATAAATTAAACCCCAAAAGTTGTTGTGAAATTTCTCCTGAGTACTCTTATACTCCATATGTCAAAAAAACTACAGTTTGGGCACACGACGGGGCTCGAAAGGGTAGGAGTGACATTTTGGAATGCAGACTTTGAAGGAATAGTCTACAGGCATCATGTCGTATTTGCAGAGCCCCTAATGTGCCTAAACAGTGGAAATCCCCCACAAGGGACTCTATTTTGGAAACTAGACCCCCCAAGGAATTTATCTAGATGTGTGGTGAGCACCTTGAATCCTCAGGTGCTCCACAGAAAATTATAACATTGAGTTGTGAAAATGCAAAACATAACATTTTTTCCACAAAAACGTTATTCTAGCAAAAAAGATGTATCTTCATGAGATTAACAGGAGAAAATAGACCTCAAAGTTTGCTGTTCAATTTCTCCTGAGTACGCCCATATGTGGGCGAAAACTTCTGTTTGGGCGCACGTCAGGGCTCGGAAGGGAAGGAGTGATGTTTTTGAATGCAAACTTTGATGGAATGCTCCGCAGACATCATGTTACGTTTGCAGAGCCCCTGGTGTGCTAAACAGTGGAAATGCCACACATGTTATCCCATTTTTGAACTGAGCTACTGTTTCCTGGTAGGTAAATTTTATAATATATTGGCTTACGTAAGTTGTGTACAATGCATAGGGTTGATATACGTGAGTAGTGTAGAGTTCGTCAGGTTGTCAAACTTGAGTTATGTAGTGTTCCTCAGGTTGGTACACATGAGCTGTGTAGTGTTCGTCAGTTAGGCATTCATGAGTTATGTAGTGCTCATCAGGTTGGCATACGTGAGTTGTGTAATGTTCATCAGGTTGGCATACGTCAATTGTGTAGTGTACATCAGGTTGGTACACATGAATTGTGCAAGTTAGTAATGAATTTAGTAGTCCATGGATGTGTGGTGCAGTCTGAAGCATTCTCTCATACCCAGACCAGGTTTGTGGGGGCAGGTGTCACATTGATAAGTGGTGTCCTTGCGCATCACCCTTTTGTAACACACTCCGCACCTCTTTTGCGACCTTCCTTTTTTGCGGATTGGGGGACCTCCCCCGAGAAATGTTGGCCTGGTACAATATGAGCAACTTCAGTCCCAGAAATACTGGGGCCTGCTCCTTCCCGAACCTGAGTGCCAGAATTCTTGTTGATTGGTAGGTGACTAAATACTTATTTCATGCAATAATACACAATTTAATTATTTTAAAATCATACAATGTGATTTTCTTGGGTTTATTTTTAGATCCTGTCTCTCATAGCTGAAGTGCCCCTGTGATAAAAATTACAGTTAGTAGGTGGCAAAACTTGAAAATCGTCTGTGTATAAAATACTTATTTTCCCCAGTGTACATCTGACTTGTGAGGTAGGGTGACAAAATGGGAACATTTTGTTATAAAGAAAAACATCCAAGTCCGGCTATGTTTTTTGAAAATTCACATCAAGTCTGCCAAAAGCATATAGAAAAATCTGTTATGATCTGATGATACCAAGGTTGAAGTTTTTCAAATTTCATAATTTCCAAAGGTTTGTTTGGTGCATAGCCAACTCTGTGCATAACCAAAACAACACTATACCTACAGTGATGCATGGTGGGGGCAGCTTTTAGCTTTCAGGCTGTTTTTCAGCAGATAGAAAATTAATTTTAGTCCACATGGAGGAAAATATGAATTGTTCCAAATATCAGTCATTTTTGCCTCAAAACTTTAAGGTCACTGCGTAACCCTGAATCAACAAAAGAGTGTATTTGAAATGTCCCAGAATTAGCCCAGATCTGGATCCAATTGAAAATCTATATGTGATAAAAAGAGAGCTGAAGAAAGATGTCCTCACAATCTGACAAATTTGGAGTGCTACATCAATATGAGTGGGCAAAGACTATCAATTCTAGATGAGTCATGCTGATACACTCCTACACAAAAGACAGAATGTTGTCAAACTTCAAAGGGAACTTCAACAAATTATAAATGTAAGACTGTTCATATTTATGCAACCACATTATTTTAGTACTTTAATTTTCTTTTTCAACAATAAAATATTTCTGTTGTTTTTTTGTGTGGAATTATACAGATTATGGGTCACATTAAACATATACACAATTCTGAAATCTATCTTCTTGGTATGTTTTTTATATGACAAAAACCTGGATTTATAACAGGTATGTGTAGATTTTTTTTCAAAGTATATGAAGAGAAGGGATCCATACCATTATAAAATTAGGTCTTTCCTCATAGCACCATACTGTACAAAGCTAGTTTTCCCTGTACCTTTCCAATACACTTTGGTGATATTCTGACTCCATAACTAGGCTGCGAGTGTAGTGCACTTGAGACTCCATTTTTATAGATGCGTCTGTGTACCATTACTCACACAAAGAGATTTTATCAGATAGCTTGACTTTACTGAGGCACATATAAAGATTCCAGAAGAAATATATTTTCCAGCTGAATTCTTGTAGTTATTCACAATTACAGTAGCATTAGCCGTAACAGCTGCAGTAGGTAAAAAAAGACAAGTCCCTGCACTTATTTTATAAGGAATAATGTATGGTTAACTTAAAAGGTTGTCTGGGCCTTGATCTGTCTGTAAAATAGGTCATCAGTATGAGATTGATGTGGGATAAACACCTGACATGCTCTCTAGGCAGCTTAAATTTATCAAATACTGCAATTCATCTCTTGGTGGTGGACACTAGACAATGTACAGGGTTGCTGTCTTTAACCTTACACATTGCTTCAATCCAGTCACTGCGGGAGCAGATCAGTGATGGTGCCAGGTGACAGACTTCCATCAATCGCACATTGATGACTAAAGATAGGGAACCCAAACGGTAAAATTCAGGGTCTGTACTGGACACATAGTGTCTGTGCATGGACCACGAACATAGAATTCTCGGCCATGTTATTGCTCAGGTTCGGCAGCCCAAACCAAGCTTGTTGAAAGGCTGCAGGGCAGTCAATCAATAAGCCTTTCATGTATAGTCACTTCCTGTCCCATCACTGCTATGCCAAGGATTAGCACAGTTATGATTGGCCATGTAAAAAAGATAAATAAATAAATAAATAAAAAGACGCGGGGTCACCTTTACTTTTAATAACCAGAGGAGGTAAAGCTGACAGCTGTGGGCTGCAGCCCTCAGCTGTCAGTTTTATCTTTGTTGGTGATCAAAAATAGAGGGGTCCCAACACCATATTTTAAATTATTTAAGTAAATTTAATGGATGTGCCATTTCTGGGGAGTCTGATGGCTAATGTTATTAATCTTGGAGGGGGCCAATGTCTATGAACCTTTATCATCCTATTAATATCAGCCCATAGTTGTTTGCATAACTTTTGCTGGTTATTAAAACTCATTTTTGATAACTAAACAAGCTAAAGGAGACAGCTGGAGGCTGATATTCTCAAGCTGGGAAAGGGCCATGGATATTGGCCCTCCCCAGCCCAAAAATAGTAGCCCACAGCTGCCACACAAATGGCGAATCCATTAGATTCATGGCCCCTTCCCAGCCTATTAATATCAGCATGCAGCTGACTGTTTAGCCTTTTATGGTTATTAAATTTAGGGGGGACCCCATATCATATTTTTTGGGGGGGTATCTCCCCCATTTTAATAACCAGTAAAGGCTACGAATACAGCTGTGAGCCGATCTTAATAGGCCGGAAACCTTTATGGATATTGGCCCTTTTCCAGAATAATAACACCAGTCCCCAGTTATCCGCTTTCCCTTAGCTGGTTAGTAAAAATAAGGGGGGCACCACGCCATTTTTTCTTTTATTTTTTTATTTATCTATTAGCTAAATATATACACAGTAAAATACACACGTACTGCACTAATTATCGCACTGACTTATTTATTACTATGGACAGGTGACAGCAGGTTATTACTCTCATCAGCGTATGCTTGCTCTCACTACTGTCAGCAAGACCGTAGAGTAGTATTCATCAGCCAATGCCTGATCTTTTCACTATAGGTCAGTGGTCACAGCTGCTAGCTCACATGTTGTCGTCTGGGTGATTAATAACAAAAGGAAGTGACAGTCATTCTTTTGTTATTTGTATATCAGCTCTTTACTCACCTGGCTTTGGAGCCAGCATGGACCTACATATCCATACATGTAGGCTTCAGCCTAAGAGAGGGTTCATAATAGAGAGATTCCCAGCAACGAGAGATAGCCTTGTTGTTGGCTTAAAGGCACACACAATTTGGCCAAATTATGTGCTAAGCATTTTAATTTTTTCTTATTACCTAGAGCAGTAATGCAATTCAAATTTCATATATTTCATGTGTTAGGCGTCGGGTTCCTGTCTCTGCACAGGAGGAATCCCGAGCCTTGCCTTCTGTGGTCTCTCATTCTGATCCAGCAGCAGAGGAGGCTGCTCCACAAAGGCGTCGATCCTGGCGTCTTGCTCAGGCAAGTGCTGTCAGGTTGGTTGCTGCTGCCACCTCTGGTTCAGCTTTGGCAATCCGCACTAACCATCAGCAAGCAGCTCCAGAGTCAAAGTCCCTTTTGCAGCCTACTGAGCATGCCCGTGGGGCGACCTCTCATTGGAGGTCGGAGGTCACATGCTCAGGTCCACAAGCAGCTCGGATTGGACCATCAGGAAGGTCCCGGAAGGACGCTACTATAAAAGATTTGCATGGCCGCTCGGCTTATGGCTAAGTGTGTGTTATGATGGATGCTTGTGACAGGTGACTGACTCATTATGACTCCCTCCCTTGGTTTTGCATGAGATAGGGTTTGTAGAGTCAGAGTAAGTGCCGAGTTGTGGCACTGCCTAGCGCTGCAGTGCTTCCAGCTCTTCACACATGCCAGCGCCAGAGTGTGCCATTCAGCACACGGCACCACTGTACCGCATATACTGCGGCATCTGTCAGTGTGGCACCATGTGCAGATAGTGCACTTACCAGCTCCTGTGACTCTACACTAGTGTTCGCCTTGCTGGGCTCTGTGAGTGATAACAGGCTTCGGTGTTTGTGTTCTGCGGTTCTGTGCAGCAACAGAATTTGCCGCTGTACACACCGGGTGATGTTAACCCTTCTGAGTTCAGCTATCATATTACCTTACTGCGTCTGCCATTACCGAGCAGCAGGTAACAACTCTGAACAGTGGACCCCGGGCTGCGAGCGCACCTTGATACCATCTTATTATTACTTGGTGCGTTCCACTATCCCTAACATCATGTTTGCATGCTATAGCACTACAGAGTGCAACTTTATTTGTTTGTAATCTGTGTGACAGCATTGGAACCGCAGCGCTGTGACCAGCGGTAAAGTGTAAGATTCACGCCGATCAGATCCGGTGTTTCCCATGCTGTCACACAGATGACAGCATGGGAACCACTGGATGTTCCGGTTCCCCATTCATTTGAATATGGTCCAGGTTCGGGTTCAAGTTTGGGTACCATTCTGGTACTCAAACCAAACTTTGTTAGAAATTTTGGCCGAACCTGACGACCAGAACATCCACCTGTCCACCCATCGCTATTGATGACCTATCTTATTGATAGGTCATCATTTTAAGTCCCAGATACCTCCTTTATGGAAAAGCTCCAATTCATCATAGGCCCTGATGCAGTGACTCCCCTTACAGAACAGAAAACAAAACTCTTATGAAAATTTTACATTTAGGCTTGTTTTCCTAGTCTCAGAATAAGGAAAATGAACGGAGTAGAAAAATTATATTTTTAATCAGAAACATGATATACAGTGTAAGCATAATATGTTTTTTTTCTACAGAAAATATTTTTTTCTTCTTGCTATAATAGAACATCTTTCCCCTAATTGATCCACAAGAAAATATACTGATGCCCTTTAAGTGCATCATCCTTGTCAAAATGTATTGTATATTACAAAATCATCACTACTCAGAGGCACTGGCGTGTAAAAAGTCTGAAGACACAATAGTGAATCATACCATGTCTTCAATTTAAAAGGCTAAATCAATTGTAAGGCCAGTTAACAGATTAGAGAGTGTCAGACAAGAGGGAAATTAACACTGTGCCTGCTTACTGTGCCTGTAATTGATATTATATTGTATATTTTGTATATATGTTATATTTATTCATCATATTGCTCATTGTTTACATGGATCCAATATATTTCATGCTGTAGTATACCAAATGTATATATAACCCTAAGACTCAGGGCGGCACAGTGGCTCAGTGGTTAGCATTGGAGCGTTGGGGTCCAGGGTTCAAATCCCACCAAGAATAACATCTGAAAAGAGTTTGTATGTTCTCCCTGTGTTTGCGTGAGGGTACTCCGGATTCCTCCATCATTCTAAAGATGTACTGATAGGGAATTTAGATTGTGAGCATCATCGGGGAAAGTGCAAATAAAGTCTGTAAAGCGCTGTGGAATTAATGGTGCTACATAAATGAGTAAAATAAAAATAATTCACATTTCCTAATTTCATTACTTGTCATCAACAAGACTCTGTCCTTCTTTTCCTCTTTCAATGCCTATATTTTTCTATAAAGCATCATGTTTTCATATAATTTATTATTTCATAATTCATATCATTTTATAATTTGATACAATTTGGGCCTGAACATTTCTATAGTCAGATTTTTTTTTGGAGTAAAAGCATATTGTTTAGTTATCCATAAACAAAAAATAGATCTCTACGGAAGAAATAGTACAAAAATGTGCTTATTAGGAATGTGTCTAATTTTGTATTTGGACATGCCAATACCAGCAAGTGAGCGCACGCTGATTGACTATATACAAGTCGTTTGGCTGTCATTTACAGGCTTGTTTAAATGGGTTGAGGAGAAATTATGATGATAGAACGATCACTAATATGATCGTTCTGTCTCCAATTCAATATAATGTTATCAGCAACTTATCACTTGCTTTCATGGGATGACGTTCTACCAATAACAATGATTTATCAAGTAGTAAAAAATCCAGCACCAATAGGTTGCACTCCAACGAACTTTATTCCAACATCTTCATATAAAAGCATAGACAACAGACAATAGAAAAAATGGCAGAAATAGCAGAGGTCCCAGACATCGATTTACACGTTTCAGGGCCAAATATGCCCCTTAGGCTACTTTTGCACTTACCGCATTTTTTGCGGCCCGTTATTGTGGCCCGTTTTTGCCACAATTTTTACGGTCTGGAGCAAAAACGGACTGCAAAAAAATTTGCAGATCGCCGTTTTTCATTTTTCCAATACTATGGAAACAGTACTGGAAAAAAACAGCGTTCCGCAAAACCGGAAGTCACAGTGCACCACAAAAACAAACTTCTGTGACTGTACGCCGTGAAAAGATCAAGCAAACTCGATCTTTTATCACGGGCGCAAATACGGCCCTCACATCCACACGTCACACAGCACACCGTGGAATTTTTGAGGGCTGATTTTGCGGCCCCATAGAAATTTCTATGGGGCCGCAAAATCGGCCCGCAAAAACACGGTAAGTGTAAAAGCAGCCTTAGTTATAACAATGATTTATGCTGGTGCCATACACAATCTGATCACCTGACCAAAAGAGCGGTTTGCTTTTTTGCATGGTGGTCACCGATATGTCTACATTGACAAATAATAAGAAATTAATGTTTCCTCAAACACTTGTTTACTGTTTATTTACTTGCCTTTTGTCACAATTTCAACAGTAGCTGCAAGCTCATGATGCAGATACAATTGAATAAAAAGGTGCAGAAGGGTCCATCAGTTCCCTATTACATCATTCATCCTGTGAGTCTGAAACTAAGTGCAGCAAGTGATATTATGTTACTGGATCACGCATGTTGCACAAAGATTCAATCCCTACACAGTGCAAAAATGGAGAAACACACAAGGGGAGCATAATTGGTGAGTAGTGTTTTTTAGTTTATTTAAAGGTCAGTACTTGTGGGGGACATGCTGATGCATGAGGGACTATAGGGGCATCAAACTGCGAGTGGGTAATCTATTGAGTGGGGAACTGTAGAAGCCATCACACTGTGTTGTTGGATGAGGAGACATCATACTATGTAGATGGTTGTCAGGGCCATCATAATGAGTCAGGCTTTATGGGGGTTGGATGTTATGCAGGCCATCATGCTGTGTGTGAAGGGCTGTGGGGACCAACATACTGAATGGGAAGTGTGGTAGCCATCATACTGGGGGATGCTGAGGGACCTACTTACTATTAGTGGGTCAGTGGGAGCCATGATATTGTATGTGGGAGACCTTCGGGACCATTATGCTGTGTGTATAAGAACTATGGAAAAAACAAACTGTGTGGGCAGCACTTTAAAGGCATATTGCTTTTGGGGTGTATTATACTGTGTTAACAATCACAGTGGTGCCTTCATACTGTGTAGGAGTCTGTAGGGGCATCATACTGTGTGGAGGGAAACAAACTGGGTGAGGGCTGTAGAAGCCATAATACTATTTACAGTATGTGTGAACTATGGAGACAACATACCTTATGGGAGGCAGTTTAGAGTGTTGTGTTGGGGGCTTTGGCAGGTATTATACTGTTTTCGTCTCACTGTGATAGCATCATACTATGTTGGGAGCACTGTGGCAGGATCATAATGTGTTGGGGGCACTTTGAAACTGTGTGGAAGAAATCACTGTGAAAATATCATACTGTGTGAGGAGCCTTTTTAGGGGCATCTAACGCTCTGCTTGCCATAAAATGGGTATCATAATGAGCGAAAAAAAACTAAGGGACTTAAGGAGGGGCATAATGTGCATGTGTCGCAATACATGTCCCAACTCCCGTTTTTAAAGTTCCTTCTTTGCTAAAGATGTTTGTTATGTGGCCTCATGATTCTTCTGTAAGCTGGAGCAAGTTACTATTAGAACAGGAACCCCAGGGGAGGTGAGCATACAATTTTTTTTTTTATGTATCAATTGATCTGTTTAGACAAATCTGCTGTCACGACTCCTGGGTATTACTGCTGCGGGGAGAGCTGCGCGCCGCAGCCAGGTAGCTGAGAGTAGAGCGCCGGGTAACTAACCAGGTAACAACCAGGACCTGAACCATGTGACAGAGTAGGAGGTGGACAGGGGCAGAGCCAGACGCCGGGGTGCAGAGGAGACGATAAACACAGGAGAGTAATCAAACAAGTTAAGATTAGAACCAGGAGATTACGAGGTACCAAAGGGGTGAGGCAGAAGATTGTCAGAAGGGAAGCCAGAGGTCAGATATCCAAAAGAACAAGCAAAGAGAGTACCGCACAGAGTGCAAGCAAAACAATTTCAAACCGAGCACACACTCCAGGGGTCAGACACACAGACTAGACGAAAGTATACCTGACAGGGAATCCTAGTCAGGAGTGAGTATAAATACCCCTCCTAGATCCAAAGGGAGGCCAGCAAAATTAATCCTGAGAGAACAGGACATTAACCATGTCCTAACAATGACATCTGCAAGTCCAATTTCCTTAGATCTTTCTTTTTTTCATTTTGCAAAAGTGTCACTTTTGTTTTTCTTGTCTGTAAATTTCTTTCAACCAAAAATACTGTAGAAAAAAAATAGTTGCAAGTCAATGTGAAGATATTAAACCCAACAAACAGTGCTGATGTTTTATGAATTTTTTTTTGGATTCCAGTAATTTTTTTTAAATACAAGCCAGAATTATACGTTGTAAAAATGTGTGAAAGCTCAATACACTTATCTACTGTTACCTGTAACTCTGTAATTCAGGATCAGCAATGAGTAATACAATCCTGCTCATTGTTATTGGCATCCATGAAGTCTAAGTACATAATGTGGAATATCGCCTGAAAAAAAATGAAACAAGGGAAATGTTTTTTTGTATAGAGCACGCATGTTAAATACAAAAGAGCAAATGATAAAAAATAATTTAAAACAAAAAACAATGGGAGGAAATATTGGAAAACCTAAAGCCTGCTGTGACACTGATATTGGCCCCTTTACATTAAATTAGTATGGAAACACATTTTGACTTGCCTGTGGTAAATCACAAATGAGAAACACCTGTAATTGTCGGTGCCCATGTGACATGAATTAGCCAATGAATGAACTTCACGGTTTTAAAAGCCACATGGTAGGCTCTGTTTGTTTGTCACAATGGTGAAGAAAAAGGAGCTGTATGAGGACATCAGAACTGCTATTATTAGTTACCGCAAGACTTTCAAAGGGTATAAGGTAATCTCCAAAGACCTTGGTATGCCAGTTTCCATAGTGCACAATGTTATTAAGAAGCTTGCCCAGCACAGAACTGTCAAGAACCTCCGTGGACATGTGGAAAAAGCAAAATTGACAAGCTATGTCTTCAAGGATTGGTGGAAAAAGCACTTTATCAAACAACCAAAGACCTGAAGTCCAACCTGGAACAGTCTGGGGTCATGGTTTCAACATGTACCATACGCTGCACATTAAACCAAGCAGAGCTTTGTAGGCAAAGGACAAGGAAGAAACCATTGCTGAAAAAAAAGACATAAAAAGGAACGACGGATCTTTGCCAAAAAGTACCTTAAACAACGACAATCCTTCTGGGAAAATGTTCTGTGGACAGATGAAAGAAAAATAGAACATTTTGACAATGCAAAGGAACAGTTTGAATACAGAGGATGCAATGAAGCTTATAAAGAAAAGAACACCCTACCAATAGTTAAGCATGGTGGAGGATCCATAATGCTATCGGTTGGCTTTGCTGTGTCTGGTACTGGAGGCATTGACCATATCACAGGAATCCTGAAATTAGAGAATTAGTAAGAGATTTTACAGGGAAATGTCCTACCCAGTGTAAGAAAACTAGATTTGAGTCGAAGATCATGGGTCCTCCAGCTAGACATTGACCCAAAGCACACATCCAAAAGTACATAGGAATGGTTGGAAAGAAAAAAATGGACTGTTTTAAAATGACCAGCAATGAGTCCTAACATCAATCCCATTTAAAATCTTTGGGGTGAGCTGAAATCTGCCATTGGGAAAAAGGCCCCTGCAAACATTCAAGAGATTGTACAAACTGCAAAGGAAGATTGGGAGAAAATACCAGCTGAGAAGTGCATGAAGCTTACAGATGGCTACAAGAAACATTTTGAAGCTGTCATAAAGGGTTTGCAAACAAGTATTAATTAGGGGTACCTTTACTGCTGTACATGCTGTTTATTCTGTTTCTTCTTTGAATTTACAACATGTAAGTTGAAAAACAATGTTTTATTGTTGTACTACTTTGGAACACTATTGAAAAAATCCTGAGGATATAAGTTTGGTACATTTCCATTTATTTCTGCAGGTATTGTACAGTCTATGAAAAAATGAAGGGATACCAATAATGGTGACAGGACTGTAAGTAATACAACGCATTTACAAAGTTACTCAACTTTTTACACTTTTATGTAAGATGGACATCATATTTAGAGTTGAGCGAAACGGGTCGGTCAAATTAAAAAATCGCGGACTTTAACTAAAGTCGGGTTTCGCTGATCGAAACCCGACCATAGCGTGAGGTCGGCCATGAGGTCAATGATGGAGAACGCACACTGTGGGCAATGCAATGAAATGGGCAGCGGCCACCACCATCTTAGAGAAGGGCATTGAAGTGATTGGCTGGCTTTGAGTGGCGTCACAGTCGGTATAAAAGGCTGTGACCCCAAACCGCCATCTTCTGCCGATCTTACTATAGGGAGAGGTGCTGCTGCTGCTTCTGCTGCTGATTCTGAATAGGGAGAGCATTAGGCAGGGAAGAAGAAAAAAAAATTGCTTCTGCTGATGGCGCTTTTCACTGTACAGTGAGTGTGCAGTGAAAGGGGAGGATTTTTGTTGTGTGTAGCAGCGCTGGTGGTGATGGCTGCCTTTTAAGGCTACTTGCTAGCTGCATTGCTGTGTGCACACTGCTGTTCAAACTGCTTTTTTCAAAGCACTTCAACTTTTATTATTTTGTTCTGGTGAGTTACCAAGCGTTCATTTTTCCACACACCGTATAGCGGTGAAAGCTCCTCACACACTACCGTGTACCGGCTGGTATCATGGACAAATAGAAGCTATCTGGGTGTAACTCTGGAAAAACAAGCTGAGAAGATTTTTCATTTTTCCAGACCTACACCTTATAGAGCTGTCCGCTTTTCAAACAGTTTCGTATATCTGTTGTTTGATAATGGTCAAAACTAGACAGAGACAGCGTGTGTCAGTCCGCATACAAATAGACAGAGCTTGACAATTTTCCATAGACACCAAATAGCAGTGTACGCTCCTCACACACTACCGTGTACCGCCTTGTATCATGGACAAATAGAAGCTATCTGTGTGTGACTCTGGAAAAACAAGCCAAGGAGATTTTCCATTTTTCCTGACCTACACCTTAGAGAGCTGTCCGCTTTTCAAACAGTTTCGTATATCTGCTGTTTGATTATGGTCAAAACTAGACAGAGACAGCGTGTGACAGTCCATAAAAAAATAGACGGAGATTGTCAATTTTCCATACAGACACCGTATGGCGGTGTACGCTCCTCACACACTATCATGTACCGGCTAGTATCACGGACAAATAGAAGCTATCTGTGTGTGACTCTAGAAAAACAAGCCGAGGAGACTTTCCATTTTTCCAGACCTACACCTTAGAGAGCTGTCCACTTTTCAAGCAGTTTCGTAAATCTGCTGTTTGATGATGGTCAAAAATAGACAGAGACAGCGTGTGTCAGTCCGTATAAAAATAGACGGAGATTGACAATTTTCCATACAGACACCGTATAGAGCTGTATTGTATATCTGCCATTCACATTACAGTCACATCTATACAGAGTCATCGTGTCTGTGTGACACTCCGTAAATACATATACGGAGATTGTTAGTTACTCAAAAAACAAATACAGCTGTACACTTCTGATACAGATATCTATATATCTACTTGTTGGATGACGGTCAAATACATACTGTGAGAGCGTCTGTGACTAACAAAATATATACAGTACGTAGATTTAATTTTTTTTTAATACACCTTACACAGCTGGACGCACCTCATACAGTACCATCTCTCTGCTGGTATTTTTGGTACATTTTCCCAAACTTGAGGAAGTATGGTGGAAGAGGCCACGGACGTGGGCAGGGGGCGCAGCTGGTACTGATGGTGGTGGTGCATCGGCTGGTTCTGGCAAAATCACAATAGCAGCTAAGGCAGGTGGTGTTGAGCCTGCGCCATCGTCTGGCCCAAGAAGTCCTGTAAGGTTCCCTTTTTGTGGAGTAGGAAAACCGCTTTTAAAGCCGGAGCCTCAGGAACAGGTTTTGGCGTACATTGCCGAAACAGTCACCAGCTCTATTGCCTCCTCTTCTGAACGTTCAAAACCTGCAAGCACAGAGTCGTCAGTGCAGGGTTCTGGTCAGGAAAAACACCTTTCTTTGTGTCCTTCACCCCCACCAAAAGTTAAGGATGCGGCAGCCCACACTTCAGATTACTCTATGGAGCTCTTTTCACAAACTATGCCTGGGTTATCCAGTCAAATCCTGAATTCACCAGTCCAAGATGAATCTGACATGGAGTGCACTGATGCACTGCCACTGCTAGATGATTCTTCTGGTACATTGACCCAGAGCATTACATTGCCCCCGCAGTCTTCTGAGCCAGAATCTGACCCTGATGAAACTCAGGTGCTCCTTCCCGCATACTATACCACCTTACACGGTGACACAGAGGAAGGTAAAGAGGAAGATGCAGATGACTTTGAAGAGGAGGTGATGGATGATCCAGTTCTTGACCCGGATTGGCATCCATTGGGGGAGTAGGGTGGTGCTGGCAATAGTTCAGATAAGGAGAAGGATCCGCAGCAGGCATTGACATCGCAGCAGCGGTTATCTGGCAGGCCCGTAGCTGTCCAAAACCGTGGACCAAAAACTAAAAGAGTTGCAGGACAGCTTGGCCAGATGGTCAACTTATCACAGCGTGCAAGCCCAGAAAATGTATACCATAGTAGGAAGAGTGCAGTGTGGCACTTCTTTGTCCAAAATCCTTCTGATGAGGCAAAGGTTACCTGTAAAAAGTGCGGAAGGACCTTTAGCCGAGGTAAGCAGCTCAGAAATTTGAATAACAGTTGCATGCTTAGACATTTAATCAACATGCACTTGCCAGCGTGGATGGACTACAAAACCTCAGGTAGCACATGTGCACCTGCTCCGACTGAAGGTAGCCAGCAACACTCCATCGCTTCCCCCACTGTAAGACCACCGCCACCGTTAAAGCACACCACCAGCAATAAATGTGGAGGTGTCGTCGCAAGGCCAAAGCACTCAGGGAATCACAATGGTTTTGCAACACAACACTTAATCTAGGCAATCACCACCAATACCATCACCAACCCCCTCTCACTCCGTCCGGTCCACCGCTACTTCCCCCATATGCAGCTCTCCAGTCCAGCTGACCCTACCAGACACTCTGAGAAGGACAAGAAAGTACTCATCCTCTCACCCGCGTACACTGTGTTTGAACGCCTACATTGCCAAACTAATATCATTAGAGATGATGCCCTACCGTTTGGTTGAAAGCGAAGCTTTCCGTGAGCTCATGGCCTATGCTGTCCCATGCTATGACCTACGCAGTCAGCACTTCATTTCTCGAAAAGCCATCCCTGCCCTCCACCGGCATGTGAAAGACTGCATTGTCCATGCACTAAAACAGTCAGTGAGTGGAAAGGTGCACCTCACAACAGATGCATGGACTAGTAGGCATGGCCAGGGCCGTTACGTGTCCATCACTGCGCAGTGGGTTAATGTGGTGGATACAGGCTCCACAGGGGACAGTGGTAGGGGAACAGTGCTGCCTAGCCCACGGTATAGGAAACAGTTGGCTGTAGGCTTTCGACGCTCCTCCTCCTCCTCCTCCATCAGCGAAAACTCGCCCACAGAGTGCATTCGCACGAGCACTCCATCCGCAGCTGGCAGTGTGGCACACGAGGTGTCCCACTATCAAACAGCTAGTGGTAAGCGTCAGCTGGCTGTGTTAAAGATGATGTCTTTGGGCGACAACAGACACACCGCGGAGGTACTGGATGACTACTTGCAGCGACAAACTAAGTCATGGCTGGGCAGTCTACATCTTGAGACAGGCAAGGTAGTCAGTGATAATGGCTGTAATTTTGTGGCAGCCATAGCCCGTGCAAAACTCACACACATACCTTGCCTGGCTCACACTTTGAACCTGGTGGTGCAGTGCTTCCTAAATAATTATCCAGAGTTAACATCCCTGCAACATAAGGTGCGAAGACTGTGCTCGCACATCCGTCGCTCAAACGTCCACTCCACTCGTATGCAGAAGCTGCAGCAATTGCTCCACCTCCCCAAGCACCGCCTAATCATAGACGTTGCAACAAGGTGGAACTTCACCCTGCACATGGTTGAGAGGCTGTGCGAACAGAGGCAGGCTGTAATGCATTTGTGGGAGGATACACAGCAGGCAGTTTTAGGGAAGACATGGAATTGTCTGGTGTGCAGTAGTCAAAGCTGATAGACCTCTGTAAAGTCCTTCAGTGTTTTGAGGAATGCACACGGCTGGTAAGCACAGACGACGCCATCACAAGCATGAGCATCCCACTTATGTGTCTTCTCATGCAAAGTTTTACGCACATTAAGGATCAGGCATCTGCAGCGGAGGAGGAGGAGGGAAGCCTTGATGACAGTCAGCCATTGCCTGGTCATGGAACTGTCCTGGACAAGGTGGAGGAAGAAGAGGAAGAGGAGGAGGAGGAGGATGAGGGGGATGATTATTTTGAGCAGGAGGATGCTTCTCAGGGAGCAAGAGAAAATGTTGGCTTTCCAAGGTCAGGTACAGTGTTTGTGCGTGACTGTAGGGATGTGGATTTGCCAGAAAGTAATCCTCCACCCAGCAGGGCAGTGCATCATTGACACCTGGAACATTAGTCCACATGTGCAATTATGCCTTGCGGATCCTAAAAAGGGACCCCCGCATTGCCAAAATGATGAGGGATGACGACTACTGGCTGGCCAGCATCCTCAATCTACGCTACAAAGGCAAATTACACAACATCATGCCACAGGAGAACCTAGAGATAATATTGGCTAACAAACAAGCAACTCTGGTAAACCATTTGTTTGAGGGTTTCCCAGCACACAGCAGCGGTGCTAGTTCTCCCAGGAGCCGTAGTGGGCACAATGGAAGAGGTGTTCGTGTTGTACACAGCCGAAGTGGCGTTGAAGACAGGGGTTTAATGACCATGTTGTGGAATGATTTCTCAAGTACCACTCACACGACTGCTAATACTGCATCGATTAAAAGTGACAGGAGACAGCAGTTGTCAACTATGGTTACAAACTACTTCTCCTTCCATATCGATGTTCTCCCTCACAGGTCATTCCCCTTTGACTATTGGGCCTCTAAACTGGACACCTAGCCTGAATTGGCACAATATGCCTTACAGGAGCTCGCTTGCCCTGCTGCTAGTGTGTTATCTGAAAGAGTCTTCAGTGCTGCTGGATCAATCCTGACAGAAAAAAGGACCCATCTGTCGACCCAAAATGTTGATGATCTAACCTTCATTAAAATGAACCATGCATGGGTTTCAAATGATTTTGTCCCACCTTCCCCTGATGACACATAGGTTGCCAGAAAACTGCCTCGCTTTTGTCCTCCTCTTCCTCGGACTTGCCCAATTCCACCCTTTTCAGCAGCTGAATGTCTAGCCAACGCATCAACATATGCTTTTTTTTAAACCTCCCTAACAGGGCTGTCCACCCCCCAAGGGCTGGGGTCAACACCTGGGGCACCCAAGCAAGTGCCGTTGCTCTGAACAGGTGAATGGGCCCACTGATGGCCGACGGCACTGGACAGGGCCCCACATAGTACAATACAGTGTCTCTGACGGTAGGGGGACCCACTCGCCGTCAGACGCACCAGCGTACTATGAGGGGCCCTGTGCCTGTACCGTTGACCACGAATGTGCCCCCCCTGCTTGGTCATGGCCACAGCACTTGCAAGTTGCAATACTTACCTCTCCCTTCTCCACTGCTGTGTAGTCTGGGCAGTTAAATCCTTCACAGGGATGGCCACTAGAAATTTGGTGTATTGATCAATAGTGGTTAAGAAGTAGCTATGGCCTGTCCTGCTGGCCTCTACCTTCAGATGATCAATGGCTACCATTTGTAATGGACGTCAACTTACAAGCGGATGCAGTGGTGCTTTATGATCACCTTTCACAGTTGTGATAGTCACAGACATGTGACATTCCTGTCATCATTTTTCAATGTCTCCTCTCATGACAATCCAATAGAATCGCCTGCGGCCTGTGGCTTCTGTCTTTTGCACTCCAAAATGACCAGACACATCATGATAGGCAGTGAGGACCATGTCTACATCTCTCCCTGTGATCACAATTTGATGGAGACGAGTAACAGTGATGTGATCCACGCTAGTGCGATAAAGCAATCCTTTCTTCACAAAGAACCATTTTTGCTGTCTCCACAGACACAGTAATCGAGGGTCTGCATTGCCTCTGCAACATCTACCAGGAGGTTTTCCCATGATGAGTAATTCCCAAATTTCTGCTAACACTCGACTTTCCGTCTGTACTTGTATCCATGTAGTTTCCAGTAGCAGACAATCTGGACTGGCTTACTGAGATTGAAATATTTACGAAGATTTAAAAGTACCACAACCCTGTATACTGTTGTACGCTTCGACTACCTTTCCCTTTTTCTACTTTTTAAATTCTGGTGTAATACATGGTGAGCCTGTGAGTGTCTGTGTCTGACTCCGGAAGTATAGACGGAAATTAATAATTACCCCTAGACTGGATACTTTTGTTCAAATTTTTGTATCACGGTATCATTCACAGTGAGTGATTGTGTGTGGTTTACGCCTTCTATATATACGGTAAATCGGAGATACCAATTTTTACCCTAAACTCGATACAGCTTGTATCTTGTTATAATAATAATAATAATAATAATAATAATAACAAATTTTATTTCTATAGTGCCAACATATTCCGCAGCACTTTACATTTCAGAGGGGATTTGTACAGACAATAGACATTACAGCATAACAATAATCACATAGATTATAACAAATACCAAGAGGAATGAGGGCCCTGCTCACAAGCTTACAGTCTATGAGGAAAGAGGTAGACATGAAAGGTGGGTGGTAACAATTTCCCTGATTGTTTGGACCAGCCATAATGTTAAGTGTGTAACAGTACAGACATTGAGGGCTAATGGATGCATAAAGAGCAGACCCCAAAGCAATTGGCAGCCCGCAACATATAATGACGGTGAAGCAAGATGAAAACACTAACACAGATAGAAAGATAGGATGAGCAAACGATGGGGCCCAAGCTAACTAAAAAGGACAGGACAGAAAAGCTGCTGTCTGCAATCCGAGAAAACCCTGCTAAAAATATTACCAACACAACTGATAAGCAAAAAGGACCCTGAAGTCGCTAGACTTCAAACCCTATATCAGCACTCAGAATATTCTGAAAGCAGAGCAAAAGAGAACACTGATCAAGGAATAAGAATCCAGCACACCCCCAGCCGGGGATGGCTGAACTCCAAAACAAGGTAAACAAAAGCAAAACTAATAAGTTCAATAGTAGAGTAAAAACTTATCTTTGGGAAGCAGGAATCAGACTGGTCTCAAAGAATCCAGCAGAGAAATCACCAGCCACTCAGAAGGGAGTCGGCTGCCTTATATCCAGTCGGAAGTTCCTGTTACCCAGTCACAATCCACCTGATCAGGTGTTTGGTTTCTTTCATTCAAATCAGCCTCACTACATTCCTTCACCAGAAGAGGGAGATCCTCGGACACAAAAGGTGAATGAACAGATGAGCTCACAACACAGTACCATATATCTGCTGGTATTTTGGGTCCATTTTCCAAAACATGAGGAAGTATGGTGGAAGACGACGCGGACGTGGGTGTGGGCGGCCACCTGGTACTGATGGTGGTGGTGGTGCATCTACTGGTAGTGCCAAAAACACAATAGCAGCTAAGGCAGGAGGTGTTGAGCCTGCGTCATGGTGTAGCTCTGGAAGGAATGTAAGGCTCCGTTTTCTGGGAGTAGGTACACTGCTTTTAAAGCCGAAGCATCAGGAACTGTTTTTGGCTTACATTGCTGAAACAGCCTCCAGCTCTATCGCCTCCTCTTCTGAAGTTTAAAAAAATGCAAGCACTGAGTCGTAAGTGCAGGCTTCTGGTCAGGAGCAACCCCTTTCCTTGTGTCCTTCACCCACACCAAAAGTGAAGGATGCGGCAGCACACACTTCAGATTATTCCATGGAGATCTTTTCACATACCATGCCTGGGTTAATTAAAAATGGGGCCCATCATATACTGGACCATTGTAAATGAGGGACATCAGACACTGGAGCAGCATCTTTGGGGCACATTATACACTGGAGCATTAGACATGGGGCCCATTATATATGGAGCATTATTAGGGCCCATCATGCGCTGTAACATCATCCATGAGGCCCATCATATACTGGAGCATTGTAAATGGGGCAGATCAGACACTGGAGCAGCATCTATGGGGCACATTATACACTGGAGCATTAGAAATGGGGCCCATTATATATGGAGCATTATTTGGGCCCATCATACACTGGAGCATCATCCATGAGGCCCATCTTATACTGGAGCATTGTAAATGGGGCAGATCAGACACTGGAGCAGCATCTATGGGGCACATTATACACTAGAGCATTAGAAATGGGGCCCATTATATATGGAGCATTATTTGGGCCCATAACACACTGGAGCATCGTCCATAGGGACCATCATATACTGTAGCATTATGTGGAGCTCATCCTATACTGTATGGAACATTATATGTGACCAATTATTCTGTATGGAGAAATATATGGGGCTCATTATTCTGTATGGTGCACAATGTGGTAGCCATAACACTGTATGAAGTAATATACTGTCCTGTTTTTGAGCTATTGTACAATTTAAAATAGATCAGTCATGTCATGTAAGCAGTGAAGTATTTGTCATTGTACTATACCTATATTTCTGTGCTGTATCGGAGCATAATGAGTTGCGGTATGTGTTAAAGGGGCGCGCTGACACTCTTTGGCCCAGGGCACACGAAAACCTGGAGCCAGCCCTACCCCCCCACAACTTTAGCCAAATAACCCCCAGTTTTCAATGCGTAACTATTATTAGGAAGTAAATTAAGGTTGACAAGCTTCAGTAATAAGAATTGATGTTTTTGGCATTGAAATGGGCACTGTAGGTGTGTTTACTGTCCTCCACTCCCTGCCGACTTTGCTTCCCCATTGACTTGCATTGGGTTTCGTGTTTCAGTCGGCCACCGACTTTTCCCTATAGTCGGCCGACTTCGTTCGACCAGACTTTTGCAAAAGTCGGGTTTCATGAAACCCGACTCGACCCTAAAAAAGGCAAAGTCGCTCATCTCTAATCATATTAAAAGTTACATACTGTTAAACCAGGCTGAATTATCAACTCAGGAGATACCTAAGAGGTCAATGAAATCTCACATTTTAATTATGGATAATTTATGAGAAAATTAGGCTTTATCATTTATTACAAAGTTTGAATTATTCAGTAATGGAGATTTTGGTTGCTTATTAAAAAAGATGCAGAAATGCCATAGTGTTAAGAAACATCTACTGTACATTAAATCTAACAGTTGGAGAAGCAGAAGCTGCATGCTGCCGGAGACAATACACTGGATATCACATGTACAGCATTGCCTGAAATTTGAGAATGGTTTGTGATAATATTCCTGCATGCTGAGAAACTGAGAGGAGAAAAGGGACTCTAGTTTCATGACTGACGACTTGATGGCATTCAGCCTGGTAGATTTCAATTACTTACTCCTGGCTGAGGTTCAATATAGACCAGCTTGGGTATGAAAAGCAAAGCTTGACCAAGCTAAAGCAGAAAAAGAAAAACTAGACTTAAATGTCTTTTTAAAGCAAAGGGACTTGCCATTTCTAACAACGTCCTTCTTGACATGCATCATTAACTATTAATAGAGAATCATTATATTGTGCACCCATGACAATGGGTTTTCTTGAATGTGTGTCTACATTCCTTTCTAATTATCTACAAGCTGCTACCAGGCACATTTGAGAGTGCCAATCATGTATTGCCAATTTACATAATCAAGGAGTGCTGTTGATAATAAGGAAACACTTTAGACTGACACATTAGCATTTCCTCCAAAATCATATTCAGCTCTCGAGAAGGTCAGGGCCCCCAACTTAAATAAATGGAACCTTTCTAATCCTTGTTAAGTAAAATAGAAAGATGAATGCGTTCCTTGAGTATTCCAAGCTTTCTTTTCCTCCTTGTTAAATTTTCTCCTCTGTTCTGAATTAATCGAAGAAAAAGAAGAGAAATGGATTGTTTGCGTACTTACAGCTTTATATTGTAGTTTATATTCTACATTTTATATTCTTCACTCACTTAACTCATTTTATTTTATAACTCTGCCCAAGATGTACAATTCACAGGGGGATATAAATCCTAGCACTAGAATATGAAGGAGTATACTACACCACTTTCTGTAAGTTTTCCAAAGATTCTAACACAACTTAAAGCATAGCTGTACGTGTAATGTCATTCTTTTTTTATGAACGTAGCAGGCTATTTGGTCTCTAGAAGTATATGGTGACTTAGCAGTGTTGTGCTGCCAGCTGAGAAATTAGGGATGAAGTGATAAACATCATCAGAGTCTACAGAATTGTCAATGGGTATCACAATGCTGCAATGCTGCACTCTTTCCAACTTTTTACTACCTGGATCAGGGACATCTGGAAAAAAAACAGTGTAGTGTGCATGCTGCACAGAAATTGTCACACTAAAGCCCCCGTCACACACAGCGAGATCGCTACTGAGTCACAAGTTTTGTGAAGCAAAAATCTTGGTATATTTGAATATTAGATTTACCAAGCCCCCTGGATGCAGAATTAGCCACACCATTCTCCCCTCAATAGAAGATTAGCAACACATTGCCACCAACTATATAATTAGTCACACTGTGTCTCGCAAAATATACTCAGCCACACTATGCCCCCTCAATACCTCAATAGATCAGCTCTATTGTGCCACTAAATATATAATTAGCACCAAACAAATGAACTGCCCAATATGTTCAGGTCTTTAACCTGCATTGAAAGCAACAAAAAATGTCTAAAAGTAAGGGGATAAATGCAGACTTGGATGGGATCACAGGAGAATAGGTGAACAGGTTGGATCCAAAAGGGAATGGGTTGGGTCCCTGTGCACTTATCACTTTTCTATTATTTATTTACTTATTTATTTTAGCCATATTGTGAAATATAATCAACCTTTCTTGCGTCTGAATACATAATTAGGGAAACTGTGACCCCTGACTACGTAAAATGCAACACTGTGCCCCTTCAACAGAAGACATTCTGACACTGAATATATAATAACTAGCTACACTGCTTCCCCCAAAATATATTTGGCCTTACTGTACCCCCTGAGAACATAATAATAATTAGGTACACTGCACCCCCCTGAATAAAAGATTTGACACATTGTGCCACAAAATAATTAGTTAGCCAAACCGCGCCCCTTAAATACAAGTTTAACCACACTGCACCCCTTCATTAAAAGATTAGTCACACTGTGACCTTCTCAGTACCAGGATGAAGTTGCAATTGGTATTAGTAAAGGATAACCAAATGGATTTGTGTTGGGAGGCTTTTTGTCAACTCTTTCAGGGGCCTTGGATGTCTACCCCTTTTTCCAGTAATCTCTTAGATGAGATGTTCCAGTAGAGTTGGCAAGCATGCAATAACATTATTGTATCTAAAACCTTAATTTCAAAAAAGTTGAGATGATGTATTAAATGTAATGAATACAAGAATGCAATGATTCGGAAATCTGCTAGAGCCATATTTGAACCATAACAAAACATGGAACACAGACCAAAAAAGTGAAAGTTATATACAGTATTTATGATTTTATTTTAAAAAAATCTGATAAAGAAGTTCACGGCAGCAACACATCTCAAAAAGTTGGGACAAGGATAATAAAAGGCTGGAAAAATAATTGATGGTAATGAAATACATCTGGATTCAATATTCGGCTAAGTCACATAAATATGTATAAAAATAGCATGTTAGAGAGGCATAGTCTCTCAAAAGCAAGTGGAGCGCCCGCCAGAGCCATGGCGTACTCAGTACCGGGTCGCTTCTTAAAGGGGCAGTGTCACAGCGTCAGTGACCCGGTCCATGGCCCTGGGCATCCAATAAAAGGGGTATATTTACAAGGGATGAAAAACAAAGAGTTTTTATAATAAGTGTTCATGATGCCACCTGTGGTATCTGATCAGAAGTGGCCAGCACTGCAGTGCAGATCCACTGGGACTGATGGTGATGCAGCAGAGTTGGTATAGCTCTCCACAGGCAGAGCTGTTGTCCCAGGGCAAATGAAAGATGTTGAGGAAGATGGTGCTGTAGTATTTAGCAAGAGATGCAGCAGTGCTCAGAAGGTGACACCGGAAGAATGCAGGAGACACAGCTGGGTGCAGTTCCAAAGCTTTACTCACAGTTTCTGGTGCACACAGATGCCCGCTTAGTGCTGCGTCCTCTAGGTGAGGGATCCAGCCAACTCACAGGCAGATGGAGAACACCTTTCCTGAACTCCCCGTCAGTATATGTCTTCTCTGGCTGTCTCACTGTGTTGATTTCTAAACTTCTTCCTTCCCTGCACCTCACAGTCAGTGTCCCAGGCCAGCAGTTGCGTACTCTGTTGGGTAACGTCTTCACTAGGTTCCCTTGCTCCTTTCTGGCTGCCTTTCTGGAGAAAATAATTGTGGTTGTTGGCTGTGGCCCCTAAATTTGCAACAGCTGTCAGCTTGCTAGCTGAGTCCTGTTGTCCACTCCACTAGGCTAGGGGCCGAGACCCTTCTGCGACCTGGATTCCCCCACCTGACTTCCGTCAGCGTGGAACGAGCCCCATGTTTGTCACTTGCTCAGCCTGTGCCTCTGGGAATCCCTTCCCTCTTCAGGGAGATTCCTTCAGTCCTTCAGTCCATACCAGCAGCCTCTCCAGACCAGGAGTCTGCTGTACAATTCTATCTCTTCCCTCCTTCCCCTATGAAAAGGTTGCCTATGCACGTCTTTCCCCTTCTTCCCCTACGGGAAGACTATCCTAACTTCCCTTCTATTCTCCCACTCTAACCCTCAAACTCCATCCACCGTCTAACACTCTTTCCTAGACAGCAGGGATATAGGATCACCTGCTGCTATAGTGTGTGGTGGATGCAGGTGTTGTGTCTGTCAGAGCCAGGTTAGGTGTCCCCATCTTTCCTGCAAGGTGGGATACCAAGCTCTGGTTGAGGTGCAGTGCCTCTGTGGCAACTGGACCCTCAGAGGCGCCACACAAAGATGGTTATAGGTTCACTAATTTGTGAACAACTGTTTAAAATTGGGGAATAATTAAAAAAAGTTCCTCAATCTAAAATTGCAAAGACTTTGAATATTCCACCATTTACAGTATACTGTATTTCATCAAAAGATTCATAGATTCAGGAGAAATTCATGATCTATTGACCTTTATATGTCACTGCAGTAAAGGCAAACATAAATCAGTTATGCAAATCACTCCATTGGCTTATGAATACTTTTAGAAATTATTATTATTATTAATATTTATTTATATAGCGCCATTGATTCCATGGTGCTGTACAAAAGAAGGGGTTACATACAAATTACAGATATCACTTACAGTAATCAAACTAACAATCACAGACTGATATAGAGGGGTTACATTCTACAGGAGGGTGGGGAAATCATTGTCTGTGAACAAAGTTTACCGTGTAATTCACAATGAAGCCAAATAACAATAGAGTTTAGAAATGCTGCTGAATTCTCTGGTCAAAGTTCATTTTAAATAGATTAAGGCAAAATGGAAAACTTTTCTGTGGTCACATGAAACAAAATTTTAAATTCTTTATGGAGACCATGTGTGATCAGGTTAATGGATGCAGTAACGTAAGGAATGCAGAACAAGGTCTAACACAGTGTGATTTAATTTATAACAATAGTGAACTCCTCACAGGGAGATAACAAGTAATTAACAGTAGCATTATGATATAACACAACAATCTTATTATTAAACTTCACTTATCGTGACTTCTCTGTCCTTAACCGCATGCAGTCCATTGAGAGTTGTTATACCGGCGGGGGCTGGAACGGTGTCCTCAGTCGCAGCCTGCCAACAAATTGTCCAGCTTCTGCTGGCAACGATGGTCACCAGTTTGGCCCATTGAGCCCCTAGTCAATTAATCTGTAACGCCGAAGTGGAAAATGCCGTAGAAGTCTCTGGCTTCTCTGCACATGTGCCAAAGAGGGGGAACACACCTCACGAACCTGCACCTGGCACTCGCTTCTCAATGTGAGCACCGCACACTGGCTGAGTGCCTGACAATGCCTGACTCTCAGGGGGACCCCACATAACCTGTGCTGGGGAGCGGCTCCGCAGTCTCTCTCTCCTCACAGAGCGCGGCATAACCTGCTTCCATTCCCTGCCGGCGGGAAACTCTGCTCTTTTCCCATGCTCCCCGCTCTCTCTTGTCTCGCCATGCCCCCTCTCACCAGGTCATGGGTCCTGTGCCTCCTCCCCACTCTCAAGAGAATATCAGTGTGTGTATTCTCAGCCCCAGCCAGATAAGCGATTTTGTACTGATACTTCGCCAAGCAGGCCACCCACTGTTATTCCAAAGCTCCCAATTTTGTATTTTCCTGGTAGGCCAGGGGGTTATTATTGGTGCACACCAGGAACTCGGATCCTGACAATACTTTCTAAAATTTTCTGTCGTAGCAAACACCAATGCCAGCAGATCCAGCTTGAAAGAGCTGTAATTGTCTGGGTTCCATTCCGAGTCGTGACGAGACTGGCTCGCATAGGCTATCACTCATTCTATTCCTTCCTGCATTTGTGATATAACAGCCCCCAGGCCATTTAGACTTCTATCAGTATGAAGGATGAAGGGATGTGAGAAATCTGCATAGGTGAGTATTGTGGCCTTGGTCAAGGTTATTTTCAAGGCTCTGAAGGCTTCCTCCTGATTGTCTCCCCATTGGATAGCTTGATTCTTCTAACCAGATGGCACTCCTTTTAGTAGTAATTCCAGCAGCAGGATGGGTGAAATTGTTTACAAACCTTCGGTAGTACCCAGTAAGCCCCAGAAAGGCCCGAATGTCTTTTACTGTTTTCGAGGTGGGTCATTCTTGCACCGCTCCTATCTTTTCTTGCACCAGTCCCACTCCTTCAGTGGATGCGATGTGTCCCAGGTACTCAATTTGTTTGCGAAAAAGGTGACATTTTGGGGGTTTCACTTTCAGGCTGTGCTTCTGCAGCTGACTCAACACTTGTTCCAGCTGACGGAGGTGTTCTTCGAAAGTGGCCACATAGACAATGATATCGTCAAGATAGATGAGTGCTGCCTCGAAATTCAAGTCCCCCAAGTATATTTCCATTAACTCCTGAAATGCCCTGGGAGCATTAGTCAGGTCAAAGGGCATCCTATTAAACTCAAACAATCCCATGGGCAGTATAAACGCCGTCCTCGGACGGTCGTGTTCAGCCATGGGCACCTGCCAGTACCCGCTGGCCAGATCCAGGGATGAAAAATACTTTGCCTTTTCCAAGGCAAACAATGATTCCTTAATTCTGGGCAATGGGTAGGAGTCCCGCACCATACAAGCAGTCAATCAACTATAGGCAACAAAGAAGCACAGGGTTCTGTCTTTCTTCTGAACTAGAACAATGGGAGCTGCCCAAGGGCTCTGACTCTCCCTTATGTCTCTGCTTTGCAACATGTGAGTCAGCATTTCCTTCACTTCCTTGTACATCTGAGTGCACTGAAGTCCTCTACATGGCGAGCGAAGACCCCTTGGTAGCGCTCTAGTACAGCTTCCTCCTGTTGCGGTGAGAGTCCCGTCAATTCGGCCTACATCTGCTCCAAGATTCGATGACCCTAACTTCTTGCTTCCAAGCGGATACTCCAGTGTCCTTTTAACAGCTAAGGTCCACAGATCTCCTTGCATAACTGCCAGCTGTACGGCCTCCGGTTGCACCAACTCTTCTGTTGTTCCTAGCACCTGGGCTACTTCACTTTTAGGCGGGAGGGTAAGATTATCTTCTCCCAGGTAGACGCACCACACCAAAATGTTACTATCATGGACTGTGACTAATGTCCGAGTGAGGAGGAGTCCTGGTGGTACATGATCTACCAATGATCTACCAATGTTGGCTCTATCTGCTCTTCCACCCCCTCGAGAGGCATAGGTTTAGTAGCTGCAGAAACCATCACCTTTCCCAGAACTTTCCCTTCGCTTGATGTATCCTGGACCTAGGCAGTCCATTTCATTTGCTGAAATACCTTTCTCTGGAGGGTTTGCAGACTCCAATGGTCCAGAAAGGCCTCACTGATCAGAAGGGTTCCGATTTCTTTCAGTATATTCATCCCAAGAGTCACTGCAGGTCCGCTGCTGACATCACCGGCAACCAACATGACTCCTTTTTGGCCCACATCCTTTCCGCACACTTTAATCTCCACCCAGACCACCCCTGCAGCCAGGATGGGTAATTGGTGGGCTGCCGTCAGTCTGATCACTGGGCCCCACTCTGGCCGTGACACTTCTGGAGAATGACATCTAAAGTACACTTCCGGCGTGGTGGTCACTTGTGAACCAGTATCAATCAAGCAATGGACGGCTCACCCATTCACTTCAGCCCAGATGGCAGGGCTCATAAAAATCAAACTTTCGTGACTGTTCTCTCTCCTCCTTGCTCTCTCAGGTTCCGGGCAGCGTCCCACAGACACGGAGACCACTAGTTTAACAACTGCCAATGTAGAGACCGCCCCCATCTCGCACACCCACGGGCATAGTGTCAGGCATTCCCACACTAGAAACAAGTTGGATTCCATTCTGAAAGATATTGTCCCTTTCCCTGGCGATGATTGACAAGTAAGTGGGATTCAGAATCACTCCTGTCTCTCGACGTGTTTTGAGCTACAATGGGGGCTCTTCTGAGGCCGGACCACGCTCTCCGCATCTCCTGTATTTTCTTCTGGATCTCCATGACAAATTCTGGTTCAGTCACAGGCGAGACGAGTACCTCATTGCTCTGGATCATCCCTGCCAAGGCTGCTGTCCCCTGCTCCTGCTCTCACGCGTGCTTACGTCCCAATTTCTAGAAAGGTCATGCGCGGTTTGGCATGCAGGTGCTCAAGCACGGCTTGTTTAAGCAAAGCTCCCCTGAGGCCCACCAAAAACTGATCCCTCAATATTACATCATGGGGCCCACTCCTATTAACCCCAAATCATTCCATTTGGCAATATGCTCATTCACCTCTTGCAATGCATTAATGTATTGAGTCACTGACTCCCCCTCTCTTTGAACATGGTGGAACAATTGCATCCACAATTCCCCAATATTTGTGGGATCCCCATGCATCTCTTACAAAATCTGCAACTCCTTGTTCAGAGTGTCCCGTTCATGGGGGGGGACATTACAGAACATCTAGCCTCACCATCCAGGGCCATCACAGCAATCTCTGCTTTCATAGCAGGAGCCATAGGGTGCATCCTAAGCATGCTTTTAACCCATTCAGTCCAGTCCCACAGCATTAAATTACTCCCTGTGAATTTTAGGAGATTGCTGAGCATGCCCCCCAGCGGCAAGCTAAATCTCGGGGCACTCATGACAGATTCGTCTGCTGCCTCATCCTGCAGAATACACCAAATGCAGTAATGCAGGGAATGCAGAACAAGGTCTAACACAGTGCAATTTAATTTATAACAATAGTGAACTCCTCGCCGGAAGATAACAAGTAATTAACAGTAGAATTATGATATAACACAACAATCTTATTATTAAACTTCACTTATTGTTACTTCTCTGTCCTTAACCGCATGCAGTCTGATGAGAGTTGTTATACTGTACTGGCTGCTTCCGGCATGGCATCCTCAGGCCCAGCCTGCCAACAAACGGTTCAGCTTCTGGCGGCAACGGTCAGTCACCGGTTTGCCTGTTAAGCCCCTAGTCCATCAATCTGTAACGTCGAGGTGGAAAGTGCCGTAGAAGTCTCTGGCCGGTGCTTGCTCCGCTGCATGTCTGCCAAAGAGGGGGAACACACCTCATGATCCTGCACCTGGTACTCTCTTCTCAATGTGAGCATCGCATACTGGCTGCGTGCCTGACACTCTGCACACGCACTGATTCGGGAGACCCCACGTAACCTGTACCGGGAAGTGGCTCTATAGTTTCTCTCTCCTCACAGAGCACGGTGCACACCTGCTTCCTCTCCCTGCTTGCGGGAAACTCTGGTCTTTTCCCATGCTTCCCGCTCTCTCTCCTGTTTCGCCATGCCCCGTCTCACCAGGTCATGAGTCCCGTCCGGCTCTCCATTCTTTCCGCTTGGCAACACTGGATGCAGCCTCGACAGTTCCTGACTCGGCATTGCATAGGTACCCACAGCCCGGTCTTCCTCCTTACACGTGAACGCCGTGTACTGTTAGATCAGTGGGAGTGGGACCATCCAGCTTGTTATCAGATTTTTCTCCCGTGAGATTGGTTCTCTAGCTGTAAAATCTTTATGACTCAAGGATACTGTAGTCTTCACTTACATTCACGTATCAGTACAGCTTCTACCCTGCATTTATTTTGTCTTCATGGGCTTTCCTACTTGTCTGTAGTTTCTCTGCACTCCTTAAAAATGTAGATGCTTTCCCCTCTCTCCACTACAAATCTATGTACAAAGCCCTTTGATTTTTTTAATTTTAACGCTGTTTTGGGAGGTGGAATGAACAAGACAACCTGTAATTACTGGACTGTTTTGTTTTTTTAAAACACCATCGCTTATTATTCCATATAGTTGAGATTCTAATTTTTTTTTATGCAGATTGTTATAATATTGAATAAAAAACAAATCTGAACTGAGAAAAGTAAGTTAATGTGTATGCACAATGTAAGTGCATATTAACACATGACCATTAACCAGAGAAAACAAAAAGCAAAAAACACAAATATCCTGAACTAAAAAGTAAAAAATGTACTGCAAATAATGCATAAAGGTAGTAATAATAATAATAAGGGTATTTAGTAAACATAATTTTGATCAAAATAATGTACAAGCCATCCCGCCACGTCACGGCAACCCTTGTGGGACAGTCCCTACTCTAGTATTTAAAACCTTTTCACTTGCCAAGTGGCGTAAATGTGAATAAGGATCGAGCGGCTGAACCACTAGTAACAGCTTAGGCCAGACTGGATGGCTTTCCCAGCTCAGAAAAAGGGCGGTCACACCCATATATGCACTGAATGCACAATGAAATGAATAAAAAACAAATCTGAACTGAGAAAAGTAAGTTAATGTGTATGCACAATGTAAGTGCATATTAACACATGACCATTAACCAGAGAAAACAAAAAGCAAAAAACACAAATATCCTGAACTAAAAAGTAAAAAATGTACTGCAAATAATGCATAAAGGTAATAATAATAATAATAAGGGTATTTAGTAAACATAATTTTGATCAAAATAATGTACAAGCCATCCCGCCACGTCACGGCGGCAACCCTTGTGGGACAGTCCCTACTCTAGTATTTAAAACCTTTTCACTTGCCAAGTGGCGTAAATGTGAATAAGGGTCGAGCGGCTGAACCACTAGTAACAGCTTAGGCCAGACTGGATGGCTTTCCCAGCTCAGAAAAAGGGCGGTCACACCCATATATGCACTGAATGCACAATGAAATGAATAAAAAACAAATCTGAACTGAGAAAAGTAAGTTAATGTGTATGCACAATGTAAGTGCATATTAACACATGACCATTAACCAGAGAAAACAAAAAGCAAAAAACACAAATATCCTGAACTAAAAAGTAAAAAATGTACTGCAAATAATGCATAAAGGTAATAATAATAATAATAATAATAATAATAAGGGTATTTAGTAAACATAATTTTGATCAAAATAATGTACAAGCCATCCCGCCACGTCACGGCAACCCTTGTGGGACAGTCCCTACTCTAGTATTTAAAACCTTTTCACTTGCCAAGTGGCATAAATGTGAATAAGGGTCGAGCGGCTGAACCACTAGTAACAGCTTAGGCCAGACTGGATGGTTTTCCCAGCTCAGAAAAAGGGCGGTCACACCCATATATGCACTGAATGCACAATGAAATGAATAAAAAACAAATCTGAACTGAGAAAAGTAAGTTAATGTGTATGCACAATGTAGGTGCATATTAACACATGACCATTAACCAGAGAAAACAAAAAGCAAAAAACACAAATATCCTGAACTAAAAAGTAAAAAATGTACTGCAAATAATGCATAAAGGTAATAATAATAATAAGGGTATTTAGTAAACATAATTTTGATCAAAATGATGTACAAGCCATCCCGCCACATCACGGCAACCCTTGTGGGACAGTCCCTACTCTAGTATTTAAAACCTTTTCACTTGCCAAGTGGCGTAAATGTGAATAAGGGTCGAGCGGCTGAACCACTACTACTTTTTAGTTCAGGATATTTGTGTTTTTTGCTTTTTGTTTTCTCTGGTTAATGGTCATGTGTTAATATGCACTTACATTGTGCATACACATTAACTTACTTTTCTCAGTTCAGATTTGTTTTTTATTCATTTCATTGTGCAATCAGTGCATATAGGGGTGTGACCGCCCTTTTTCTGAGCTGGGAAAGCCATCCAGTCTGGCCTAAGCTGTTACTAGTGGTTCAGCCGCTCGACCCTTATTCACATTTACGCCACTTGGCAAGTGAAAAGGTTTTAAATACTAGAGTAGGGACTGTCCCACAAGGGTTGCCGTGATGTGGCGGGATGGCTTGTACATTATTTTGATCAAAATTATGTTTACTAAATACCCTTATTATTATTATTACCTTTATGCATTATTTGCAATACATTTTTTACTTTTTAGTTCAGGATATTTGTGTTTTTTGCTTTTTGTTTTCTCTGGTTAATGGTCATGTGTTAATATGCACTTACATTGTGCATACACATTAACTTACTTTTCTCAGTTCAGATTTGTTTTTTATTCATTTCATTGTGCATTCAGTGCATATATGGGTGTGACTGCCCTTTTTCTGAGCTGGGAAAGCCATCCAGTCTGGCCTAAGCTGTTACTAGTGGTTCAGCCGCTCGACCCTTTTTCACATTTACGCCACTTGGCAAGTGAAAAGGTTTTAAATACTAGAGTAGGGACTGTCCCACAAGGGTTGCCGTGACGTGGCGGGATGGCTTGTACATTATTTTGATCAAAATTATGTTTACTAAATACCCTTATTATTATTATTACCTTTATGCATTATTTGCAGTACATTTTTTACTTTTTAGTTCAGGATATTTGTGTTTTTTGCTTTTTGTTTTCTCTTGTTATAATATTGGCATCATGATGGCTCATTGGTTAGCACTGTTGCTTTGCAGCTCTTGAGACCTGAGTTCAAATCCCACCAAAGACAACATCTACAATGAGTTTGTATGTTCTCCCTGTGTTGGTGTGGGTTTCCTCCGGGTTCTTCAGGTTCCTCTTACACTTCAAAGAAATACTGATAGGGAATTTAGATTGCGAGCCTTAAATGGGTCAGGGATTATGATGTCTGTTAAAGGCACTCTGTCAGCACAGAATTACTGTTGAAAGTAAGTACAGGCGCTTGGTGCATTTGGCGGACCAAACATTTAAATGCACCTTCAGACCCGCCTATTTTACCTCTATCTCCTCCTCACTGTTAAGATGTAAACCAAGCAGGTGTGAAAGGTGAATTTTAATGATTGACTCTATGATTGACACTATGATGCACCAAGCACCTGTATTTTCTTTCAACATTCTGTGCTGACAGAATCTGTTTAAGCCACTGTCAAATTAATAGTTCTATATAAGCATGTAAACTACACTGCTCAAAAAAATAAAGGGAACACTAGACCCTCTTACTGAGCAGACAGATTGATGTTAGTGACCTTCCTATCATTTCTACCTGTTGTTTGTTCTATTGGCACAACAGCAGGAGAAATTGAATCACAATCAGTTGTTTTCACAGAAGTGTGACTGACTTGAGTAACATTTTGTTGTTTAAGTGTCCCCTTTATTTTTTTGAGCAGTATAAATAAAAAAATGACAATACCAAATGTATTTAGTTATTTTCCTGTTTTGCTACTGTTTCTAAACAAGAGCACTAATTTTGATGGATGTTTTTAAGACCAATAACATTTTTTGATTCTAGAGCGATTTGATGCTTTTTTTTATTATTATTTATTTTGTCAGGCGAGCTGTAGTTTTTACTGGTACAACTATTGAGTATATTCCAAGAGCTTTAACTTAATTTCATTTTTTGTTTTCAAACCTAAGCTTTTTTTAGGACATTTTTTTTAATTAGATTGAATTACTTTTTATTCTGAACAATTGGATTTTTTTCTTTTTCTTTTGTTTTAAACACTTAAGAAACATTTTCAATTTTTTTTTAACAATAATTATTAGTCTCTCAAACTTGAGCTTACAAAATTTTGGTCATGTAGATAATGCACTGTACTACTTGTGTAGCTCAGTGCATTATCAAGACAGCGTTATAATAATAAGAAGCCTAAAAGATTGTGGACTCAGCTTTGATCTACGACAGATCCAGAGGCCAGTGTTGGACCTCCGATTGTTAGAACTTTAGACCCTTTTGTGGAGAGCTAATTGAGTGACAGAGGGAGACATCTCCCTCGGACAAATTCCTTACTTGGCATGGTCGCTATTCACTGTTGCATTAAAAAGGTGAATTTAGCTAACGTCCTTACTCCCCATGGCTGTGTGTTTTCTGTGAAAGCAGTGAAATTCACACATTATAAGAAATAAGGATCCCTGGTATCACAATCCAAGGGTCACTGGTGGACACAGGCAGAAGGGGGCCCCAGTGTAATGACAATATATGGGTCCATTTGCAGTCCACTAGCTCATCACCTGCTTTGGAAGTGGTAGATGCACTGGTTGCACCAATGGTATGTCCACCCCTGCCCATAGTGAGGATACACTGTCCTATCAAGTCTTTATGGAAATTGTTATATTCCATTAGCCGTGAATAGGCAGTGCTGTGATGGCAACTGGTTAAAAAGCTGCGTTGCATATAATCAAGCACAGGACATAGTAGGGGTTAAACTGCTCAACTTATGTGTACTTATAATGCATCATAAAAAAAAAATAAAACAAATGTCAGACCTAATGGCATACACATAGTATCTTTCTTGTTCTAATCACTTGAAATGTGCAGTTTGTTACAATAATTTCTTTATAATTTAAAATGAAAAATGTAATATAATTTCAGCTAACGAAAATGTGGTTTCAGTTGCAATATAATAACACGAGATTTCTCTGCTCACTCCTTTTAAAATTGTAATGAAAGTAATAGAAATAGAAATGTCTATATATGCTGAACTTGGCACGCTTCATGTTTTGCAGTTACCAAAATGGGCAGACAGTATGTTGTAAGAGTTCTTTACGTCTGCAAAACCAAGGTGAGACATCAATTATATTTTCCAGTGACTGCAGGATATACATGGCTTCATATTTAGTTTTCCCAGGTGGTTGCTGTTGCTAAGTTCCAGGTTTTGATGCTTATTAAATAAAGCCACAAATACTGGAAATATATGTAGAGAAAAAGCTCAATAAATAAGGTGGTACAAACCTGTTTGGTAACCAGACATTAATATAGCAGGCGTTGTGCGTACAGTGAAGATATGTGTGAATGCTACTGTTGTGCTTGCTCATATTCATTTTTGTAGACAGGCCAGGCATTTTCCAAGTCTAGCATCACGCACTGCATGTTGTCCTATGGTCAGATTTTAATAACCACAGGGTACTTCAAGTTATGTCACCTGTTGGGTAGACTCGAAATTCACAAACAGATCACGACTTATTCCTCTATCCCTAAAGGGGTTTTCCCACCAACAAAAAATCATTTTAATCAATCTTGAAATGATAATAATTTCCACAATTGTATGTGTTTAAAATGAATGTTCCTGTGCCAATATAATCTTATAAATATGCCCCTGTGTAATGGCTGTGTCTGACCATGCAGGGACATGGTCTGATCATACCACAGCTCCTGGCCAGTGGAGGAAGCAAAAGAATATACAGACAGGACAGTAAGGGGTCATAAATGATTCTTTCTTTGAAGTAAAACATTGTTTAAAAACAAGCAGGGAAATGCTTTGCCTCACAGAAAGAACCAGCTGTGATGCCATGCTGTCCTGTCTGTATACTCTTTTGCTTCCTCCCTTGCCCAGGAGCTGTGGTATGATCAAACCATGTTCCTGCACGGTCAGACACAACCATTACACATTACATAGCAGGGGCACATTTCTAAGGTTATCTTAGCGCAGGAACATTACTTTTAAACACATCAATTTATGAAATGTATTATTATTTTAAGATCTATTGATTAAAATGAACTTTTGTTTGCAGGAAACCCCCTTTAACTAGTTCAAGATCTGACTCTTTACCCTGTTCCTGAACAGGCACATTTTCGTTTTATTTCATACTTGCGATTTAAAGAGCTATAAAAAAAATTCATTCGGATATTGAAATAATTTTTGCATCTTTTACATCTCTCTTTTTTGCCAATATTGGTGGAAAAATAAAGGAAATAAGTGTTTGTCTTTCACAAGCAAAACACCCCAAAGAAATTCTAAATTCTTTCCATAACAATCACTTTTAGATATTAGAGATGTTTTTGTTTTTACCATCAGGGGCGGCAGTAGTTAATAGGGATTTGGATTCAGAGTTGCTTTCTTTTTTATCTATGCAATTTTTCCTTTTATTTACCTAACTTTATCTAAACAAACTATTTTTTTCAAAAAATTCAATTTTACGAATTTCATCAAACCATTCATTAATCTGTCTTACTTGACGTTACCTCCAGTATCTCAGAACTAACATCTTAGTAATATAAAGGATATGAAGGGTGACTTTATTCTTACTTGAATATTATTTCACATCTTTGCACGCGTTTATAAAATAAATTACATTTTCTAATAGTTGACACATTTTCCATCATCCATCCTTTGTACTGATATGCTCAATCATCTGTAGTCCACCAAATTTATTCTGAAACCTACTGCTGGATTTATCAACTACTTTTCTTGTTCCAACACCTATCAGTCTTTTCAATGCCTGCATATTGAACATAATCCAAAAGCTTGATCCTTTTCTCCTGCTTGCTACATTTTTCTCTAACTCATGATTAGAGTTGAGCAAATATGTTCAAAATTGGTCACCGAATCTGAATTTGCCATATTCGTACCATATTGTTACCCTATTTATGCTGAATTTATGTTTGATGATCGGTTTTGAACATATTTGGACATTTCTAGTCCCATTGACTCCAATGACATTCGGCTGTGTTCGGTAAATATTATAAAAACAATATACGCCACC
Organism: Dendrobates tinctorius; assembly: GCF_039654945.1. Taxonomy (NCBI): domain Eukaryota; kingdom Metazoa; phylum Chordata; class Amphibia; order Anura; family Dendrobatidae; genus Dendrobates; species Dendrobates tinctorius. The sequence goes on from NW_027361801.1 coordinate 42,157,700, forward strand.
GATCATAATCAGAACCGAATTTTGAAAAATTCGCTCAACTCTACTCACTATCACTTTACACATGCCAGCTCATTTCTGCCACAACTACACTCCTAGAAGAACAATCACCTTCTGAGATGCAAGAGCTTCCTCACACCTCTTCTATCTTCATCCTGCCATTTGCTGCAACACACTCTTCTCAACCTACTTTAAATAGTACTTAAAGTTCATTTTAACCTATGAGATGAGCACTGAAATACCATGCAGATTGGTAGAATACTAAAACCCCCACCGATCATTGACAACACTTGTCTGATGTGCACTGCTCAGGAAGAAGGACTGCTCTACTCCTGCTTGAAGGTGTGCACAGAGTGGTGCATGAGCTAAAGAGAAAGTGTAGGTGCACATCAGATAAACATTTTGAGTGATCAGTTGATGTTCTCAGGACCCTCTGATCTTCTAGACAATTTTGTGCCATTCACACAGTTTAAAAATGTAGAAAAGAAAGTAAGTCTTAAACACGCATATGAGCAGGACTCTTCCAAATCCACAATATTGTAAGCACTGCCTCATAGAATTATAGAATGTTAGAGTTGAAAGGGACATCTAGGGTCATCATGACCAACCCCTTGCTCAATACAGGGTTCACTAAACAATCTCAGACAGATGTCTGTCCAGCCTCTGTTTTAAGACTTCCATTGAATGAGAAATCACCACCTCGTGTGGCAGCCTGTTCCACCTATTGAACTCTCTCTCTGTCAAAAAGTTTTTTATAATATCTAATCTGTATCTTCCCCCAGTTTCATTCCATTGAATCTTTGACTTTTCTTTTGCTTTTGGCATACCCCCAAAATCCTTTTTTATTGTTTTGGTCTCCCTTGCAAGCCTCACTTCATTACTGGTTTTAGCCCTTATAAGGCTTACTCTGCATTCCGTACAGACAGCATTATATTCTTCTTTAGATATTCCCCCTTTTTCCATTTAATATACCTTTCTATTTTCCTTGTTAACATGTTTTTAAACTCTGTGTTCAGCCTTCCTTATCTTTTTAAATGCTTTCAATTCTTATTTCGGTTCGGGATTGTTACTGATTGTGCAGTGAGAATTCATTCATTTCATTTATTCAATTCATTTAGCAAAATCTCCCATCCTTCTTGGACATTTCTGTCCTCTGGAATATCCAGCCATTGGACCTTCCCTACCCTCTTTCTGAGTCCATTAAAATCTACATTTCTGAAGTCCAACATTAACGTCTGAGTCCTCGTTGGTCTCCCACCTCTTGTAACCCAAAATTGGAGGATAGCACGATTGCTGCCTTCTAATTTCCCAGGAAACTTTACTTCCTAAACCATTTCCTCCCTGTTGGCAAGAACTAGGTCCAAGATTGCAGATCCTCATGTTCTCTCTTCTACCTTTTGAAAGACAAAGTTGTCAGCAAGAGCTGATAAGAATTTTGTGGACCCACTACTTTGCCTGAGAGAGATTTCCAACAAATATCTGGATAGTTAATATTTCCCATGATCGCTATGTCGTACTTTTTGAGAACAGAGACCTGTGATGTAAAAAGAGTCATCCATATCTTCAGTCTGTCCAGGTGGCCTACAGTAAACATCTACAATATTGTTCTTTTTGTTCTTTTCTCCTTGTATTCTTACCCAAACTGTTTCTGCAGAGTTATTTTGCGAAGCTTGGATCTATGTGGAGATAAACGCTTTCCTAACATACAATGCAATACATCCTCCCCTTTTGTTAATCCTGTTTCTAATAAATATGTTGTAGCCTTCAAGGTTTGTATTTCAATCATGTGTATCATCCCATCAAGCTTCAGTTATGCCGATGACATAATATCTGTTTTCCTGTGTAGCAGTTCCAATTCTCCTTTGTTGTTTCCCATGCTCTGTGCATTTGTATAGATAGAGACATTTTAGTTAGTAGAAGATATCTCTTGCTCCTCTATTTTCATTGAGAATTTGCTGTTTTTGTTCTTTAATTCGACTTATTGTAAGGAGGTGTCGGGAACCCTTGTATGCCCCCTCTCCCCCCTGTGCTGGGCTTGTGCACTTATTTATGCGTCACCCAAATGGTGTATCTGTATGTTAACATATTAATGCACTGTGTTTACAATGTTTCACATATGTGTTGATGCAATGTGTGATGTCCCTTTTATTCTGTACTATCTTAACTTGTATTAATGTGTTGCTGTGTTTGTTATGCACATGCCTAATCATGTATATACAATAGAGTAAAAAAATAAAGAAAATGAATGCATTTGAGCAAATGCTGTATGGTTTAATGAGTTATACATTATGTAGACGACACTTTCCTTTTAAGCACTGTAGAATTATTTTTAGATACCATTAAAATTCCTTCTTTACTAACGTTGTTATGTTTCTTGTCCTCTACCTTTCAGATTGGCTCAGTTTTTGTTTCCTTGGTTATTTGCCTATGCCATTTTTTGTGTATACACAGAAAATTCGTTTTGCTCACACAAATATTCTTGAGAAGAGCCCTTATTTTCTGTGTTGGCTTCTCTCTTCAGTCTCTTCAGTATGTATACAAGTGTAGCTGTAGTTTCGGTCCTTGACCTTTCCAGACAACTCAGGATTTTGTAGTTCAAAGAAAAGATCATTCAACATACACTGCTATGATAATAGACTTGTCATTTATCATACTGTATTTTCCTTAAATTGCTACATGAAAAATATATATTCTAGGGCACTTGATGAGTGAAATAATAATAGACTAACATATTTATAATGATGCATTGTAGAGAGAATGGTATATGTACTGTGTGTTGGGGGGAGCTGCTCTGTTCTGTGTGTTGGGGGAGCTGCAAGTTATTTAAATGTTTGAATAAATATAGTTGGCTAATGTTTAAGTTAATAATTTGATATGGCCCCCGAAAGGTGTTATAAAATTCCAAATGGCCGTTGGCAGAAAAAAGGTTCCTCACCCCTGTTTTACACCAATCGTCCTATGAAAACCAATATATTTGAATTGTAACAAGCAAACTAATTAGTCTAATACTACAAACACACTCTCTTCAATTTTCCCCTTGTGTATATTAATTTACATTTGGTAGGTTAGCTAGAATAAGTAACATATGGATTACATTTTTAAAGACATTCAATAGTTTATTGATTAAAATAAACTTGTTCAGAATACAACCATTTTAAGGAGATTATTGTTAGTGAGCACAAAATGATTGGAGATGGTCTTCTGGATACATTGGATATATTAAAAATATACTTGTGAATTAAAACTTTTCCTTTAATTTAACAGCATTGTAAATGGAGATGAGCGAATCCTTTGGAATTTGAATTCGCTGACTTTGACAAATTTTGATCAAAAAATTTGATTTGCGAATAAATTGCCATGAGTTCAAATACTGGAAAGATTGTAATTGCTTGTAAAAGCCAAGTTAGGGAGAGGAAAGAGAGAATCTTGCTAACCCTAAGAGCTCACACTTCACAGGAAGAGAGGACTCCGCTGACCATAATAGCTTAGACTGTATGGAAAAGAGAGAGGACCTTGCTTACCAGAACAGCTTACACTCTACATGAGATGGCAAGAGAGAGCCCCGCTGACAATAAGAGCTTACATTTTGCAGGGGATAGATAGAGAGAGAGCACTCCACCGACCATAAGAGTTTATACTCTACAGGAGAGAGAGGGGGGGAACATTTTTGACAAAAAGAGCTTGAACTCTACAGGAAAGAGAGAAAAGACCCAGCTGACCATAAATGCCTACACTTTAAAGGAAAGAAAGGACTCCACTGATCATAAGAGCTTACACTCTACAAGAGAGAGAGAGGGCCCCACAGACAATAAGAGCTTACATTTTACAGGGGAGAGACATACAGAGAGCACTCCACTTACCATAAGAGTTTATACTCTGCAGGAGAGAGAGGGGACCCCTCTGATCAAAAGAGCTTGGACTCTACAGGAAAGGGAGAGAAGACCCTGCTGACCATAAATGCCTACACTTTACAGGAAAGAAACAACTCCACTGATAATAAGAGCGTACACTATGCAGGTGAGAGAGAAAGTGAGGACCCCGCTGGCAACAAGAGCTTAAACTCAATGGGAGAAAGAGAAATAGAGCGACAAACTCAGTGACTTTGGAGATGGAAAAGTTTGGACTCTGTTGTACAAACTGTGTTCCACTTGACCAAGGTACTGATCACCACTGTAAAGGGTATGATGATTCGTAAGATGTTATAGCTGCAAGACATTATCGGGAAGCCCGCACAGCAAAATAAAATGACTCTGATGCTTCAGCTGTGTGGAAATGGTGCCACACAAGTTATTTGAAACTCATAATGTTCACATTTGCGTGAAACCTTTAATTTCCTGAAATTTGAATTGAGCTCAAACCCCAGAGAATTGATACACTCAGCTCTATTTACAATTTTCATAACATTTTTAATTTTAAGTTCATTCACTATATAAATACAAATTAGGGTGCCAATACATACTTCTAGCACCAACATATTCTGTAGCACTTTACTAATATTATCATCACTCACTGTTTCAAATAAGCTGACAGGGCAAGTTTCTTCTTTGGACACTACAAGTGTGCAGCTCCATTTTAACATGCTCAGGACCTTCATGAAAAAGTGATTTGTAGTTCCTAGCAGTTCTTTCTGGCTGCTAAATGTAACAATTTGCTTTAATTCTATTATTTAAGTCACAATTTTTCTCTCTTTTTATTTCTACTCATTTTTCATTTTTTGTTACAATATTTTCAATTTACAAAGGTCATCCTGGAACCATTGACAATAAATTAGTAAACATATCCAAACATAGTGCATGTGAAATTATCCCTGCTAGAGATGAACAAATCATTTAACTGGAAGTTGAGAATAATTGTATAAAATATGCAGTTCGCAGCGAATTTGAACAGTTTTTTATTTGAGTCACAAAAAAAAGCCCAAAGCCTTGTTACACATTGCCAAAGACTGCATTATCTTGCTATGATTAAGAAATTGTGGGGTTTTTTTTTCAAAATGTGTTAGATGAATCTCTTTCTGATGTCAATTGGACTTTTATTTGTGGACAATAAAGCCATAAATCTTTTCTCCTCAGAAGAATGCTGAATCTCCCTTTCTTTAGCTACAGTTTTTATGGAATGCTGCATTTTGTCCGTGCATTTACTCCAATGGTGAGCTGTTTTTTCTCCCTGATTAAGAAGATTGCATCAGTTACAGAAAGCTGACATGACTCCAGGTGTGACCACATGGGCCACCCCTTAATGCTTTGCGGCTATCATATCACATGATATAACACAGCCAACCAGAAGCGACTGTATAAAAGCCAGGGCAGAGAATGCAGCAGTCATCGTAGGGTAATTTAACATAATGAAAGGACATCAGACGTTCTGCAATAGAAATATTGATAGAAAGCCTTAAAAAATTGGACAAATACTTCAGACATAAATGTGTTGAACAACTGTGGCAGTGAAGAAGTCGAGAGTAGTAGTCTGTCAATGCTAGAGAGAGTTCATTGACACAGACAGATAGAGATAGGGGACTTGCCAGCAACAGTGCTGGACTGTGTGATTAATCAGTAATTTGGTGTAGCTGGCTTCTGTCCTATTGCATTTGTCATATTGCATTTGAATTACAATTACAGTATATGTTTTTTTCATTCCTAATGCACTGGAAATAAACCACCAAATATAAGTATACTAGATGGTGGCCCGATTCTATCGCATCGGGTATTTTAGAATATGTATGTAGTCTATGAAGATTTAATAATAATGCAATAATGCACCCCCAAATCCTGATATGCATGGTACCCCTCACCCCCCCTATCCTGGTATGCATGGTCCCCTCACCCCCCTATCCGGGTATGCATGGTCCCCTCACCCCCCAATCCTTATATGTATGGTCCCCCTCACCCTCCAATGCTGGAATGCATGGTCCTCTCACCCCTCTTTCCTGGTAAGCATGGTACCCTCACCCCCCTTTCCTGGTATGCATGGTCGACCTCACCCCCTTTCCTGGCATGCATGGTCCCCCTCACCCCACTTTCCTGGTATGCATAGACCCCTCACCCCCCCTATCCTGGTATGCATGGTCACCTCATCCCCCATTCCTGATATGTACGGTCCCGTCACCCCATTTTCCTGGTATGCATGGTCCGTCACCCCCCCTTTTCTGGTATGTATGGTCACCCTCACTCCCCTTTCCTGGTATGCGTGGTCCCCCTCACTCCCCTTTCCTGGTATGCATGGTCCCCATCACCCCCCTTTCCTGGTATGCGTGGTCACCCTCACCTCCCTTTCCTAGTATGCATGGTCCCCCTCACCCCACTTTCCTGGTATGCATGGTCCCCTCACCCCCAATCCTGATATGTATGGTCCCCCTCACCCTCCAATCCTGGAATGCATGGTGCGCTCACCCCTCTTTCCTGGTAAGCATGGTCCCCTCACCCCCCTTTCCTGGTATGCATGGTCCCCCTCACCCCCCTTTCCTGGTATGCATGGTCCCCCTCACCCCCTTTCCTGGTATACATGGTCCCCTCACCCCCCTATCCGGGTATGCATGGTCCCCTCACCCCCCAATCCTTATATGTATGGTCCCCCTCACCCTCCAATGCTGGAATGCATGGTCCTCTCACCCCTCTTTCCTGGTAAGCATGGTACCCTCACCCCCCTTTCCTGGTATGCATGGTCGACCTCACCCCCTTTCCTGGCATGCATGGTCCCCCTCACCCCACTTTCCTGGTATGCATAGACCCCTCACCCCCCCATCCTGGTATGCATGGTCACCTCATCCCCCATTCCTGATATGTACGGTCCCGTCACCCCATTTTCCTGGTATGCATGGTCCGTCACCCCCCCTTTTCTGGTATGTATGGTCACCCTCACTCCCCTTTCCTGGTATGCGTGGTCCCCCTCACTCCCCTTTCCTGGTATGCATGGTCCCCATCACCCCCCTTTCCTGGTATGCGTGGTCACCCTCACCTCCCTTTCCTAGTATGCATGGTCCCCCTCACCCCACTTTCCTGGTATGCATGGTCCCCTCACCCCCAATCCTGATATGTATGGTCCCCCTCACCCTCCAATCCTGGAATGCATGGTGCGCTCACCCCTCTTTCCTGGTAAGCATGGTCCCCTCACCCCCCTTTCCTGGTATGCATGGTCCCCCTCACCCCCCTTTCCTGGTATGCATGGTCCCCCTCACCCCCTTTCCTGGTATACATGGTCCCCTCACCCCCCTTATCCTGCTATGCATGGTCTCCCTCACCCCCCTTTCCTGGTATGCATGGTCCCGTCACCCCCCTTTCCTGGTATGCATGGTCCCCTCACCCGCCTTTGCTGGTATGTATGGTCACCCTCACCCCCCTTTGCTGGTATGTATGGTCACCCTCACTTCCTTTTCCTGGTATGCATGGTCCCTCTCACTCCCCTTTCCTGGTATGCATGGTCCCCCTCACCCCCCTTTCCTGGTAAGCATGGTTACCCTCACCCCCTTTCCTGTTATGCATGGTCCCCCTCACCCCCCCTATCCTGGTATGCATGGTCCCCCTCACCCCCCTTTCCTGGTATGCATGGTCCTGTCACCCCCCTTTCCTGGTGTGCATGGTCCCATCACTCACCTTTGCTGGTATGCATGGTCCCCCTCACCCCCCTTTCCTGGTATGCATGGTCCCCCTCACCCCCTTTCCTGGTATGCGTGGTCACCCTCACCTCCCTTTCCTAGTATGCATGGTCCCCTCACCCCCAATCCTGATATGTATGGTCCCCCTCACCCTCCAATCCTGGAATGCATGGTGCTCTCACCCCTCTTTCCTGGTAAGCATGGTCCCCTCACCCCCCTTTCCTGGTATGCATGGTCCCCCTCACCCCCCTTCCCTGGTATGCATGGTCCCCCTCACCCCCTTTCCTGGTATGCATGGTCCCCTCACCCCCCTTATCCTGGTATGCATGGTCCCCCTCACCCCCCTTTCCTGGTATGCATGGTCCCGTCACCCCCCTTTCCTGGTATGCATGGTCCTGTCACCCCCCTTTCCTGGTGTGCATGGTCCCCTCACCCGCCTTTGCTGGTATGTATGGTCACCCTCACCCCCCTTTGCTGGTATGTATGGTCACTCTCACTTCCCTTTCCTGGTATGCGTGGTCCCTCTCTCCCCCCTTTCCTGGTAAGCATGGTTACCCTCACCCCCTTTCTTGGTATGCATGGTCCCCCTCACCCCCCTATCCTGGTATGCATGGTCCCCCTCACCCCCCTTTCCTGGTATGCATGGTCCTGTCACCCCCCTTTCCTGGTGTGCATGGTCCCATCACTCACCTTTGCTGGTATGTATGGTCACCCTCACTCCCCTTTCCTGGTATGTGTGGTCACCCTCACCCCCCTTTCCTGGTATGCATGGTCCTGTCACCCCCCTTTCCTGGTGTGCATGGTCCCATCACTCACCTTTGCTGGTATGTATGGTCACCCTCACTCCCCTTTCCTGGTATGCGTGGTCCCTCTCACTCCCCTTTCCTGGTATGCATGGTCCCCCTCACCCCCCTTTCCTGGTATGCATGGTTACCCTCACCCCCCTCACCCCCCTTTCCTGGTATGCATGGTCCCCCTCACTCCCCTTTCCTGTTATGTGTGGTCCCCCTCACCCCCCATTCCTGGTATGTGTGGTCACCCTCACCTCCCTTTCCTGGTATGCATGGTCCCCCTCAACCCACTTTCCTGGTATGCATGGTCCCCCTCACCCCCCTTTCCTGGTATGCATGGTCCCCTCACCCCCAATCCTGATATGTATGGTCCCCCTCACCCTCCAATCCTGGAATGCATGGTCCTCTCACCCCTCTTTCCTGGTTAGCATGGTCCCCTCACACCCCTTTCCTGGTATGCATGGTCCCCCTCACCCCCCCTTTCCTGGTATGCATGGTCCCCCTCACCCCCTTTCCTGGTATGCATGGTCCCATCACCCCCCCTTTCCTGGTATGCATGGTCCTGTCACCCCCCTTTGCTGGTATGTATGGTCACCCTCACTCCCCTTTCCTGGTATGCGTGGTCCCCCTCACTCCCGTTTCCTGGTATGCATGGTCCCCCTCACCCCCCTTTCCTGGTATGCATGGTTACCTGTTATGAATGGGTCACCGAGGAGAAAAAAAGCAAAACAAGCTAAGTCACAGAAAACAAGAGAGGTTGGTAACCATGCAGATTGCAGATCCCCGATCCTACCATACAACTAGCAGCATCCGTGGAAAGTACCTACGGTGTTCCTAGACGCTTCATCACAGCTGGAGGACTAAATAAGCCTGAAGCATGAAAAGGGTAAAACTAACTGCCCCAGAGCAGACCCCAAAGGAATAGATAGCCCCCACACATGTATTGACGGTGAAACAAGATGAAAGCACAAACACAGGCAGGAAAATAGGCTGAGCAAACGATGGGGCCCAAACTAACTAGAAAGGAAAGACACTGTCTGCAACCTGCAAAAAACCCTACAAAAATAATGTCCAACACTTCTGATAGCAAAATTAACCCTGAAGTCACTAGACTTCTCCCACTCTATCAGCACTCTGAAATATTCTGAGACAGAGCAAAAAGAGCCCAAACTAGTAAGGGACAAAAAGCAAATTGGCAAAATACTGATAAATAAGAGTGGAAATTCAGCACAGCCCCCAGCCGGGGTTGGCTGACCACACAAAAAACTGAATAGACCAACAAAATCAAGTGTGAACATTAGCATAAAAACTTAGCTTTAGATGACTGAAGCAGAGCTGAAAACCAAGAGCTGACAAGCCAGAAGGAATCACCAGCAGCTGAATAGGACGTCGGCTGTCTTAAATCCAATCTGAGACTCCTGAGGTCCAATCGTCATCCTCATTCTCAGGTGGCAGATCTCCACCGATCAAATCAGCCTCACTACCTCCTGTTACCACCAGAGGGAGTCTGGAAGGAGAACTCACAACTGGTGAACCAGAGAATGAACTCACAACAGTTACCCTCATCCCCTTTCCTGTTAAGCATGGTACCTCTCACCCCCCTTTCCTGGTATGCGTGGTCACCCTCACCTCGCTTTCCTGGTATGCATGGTCCCCCTCACCCCCCTTTCCTGGTATGCATGGTCCCCCTCACCCCCCTTTCCTGGTATGCATGGTCCCCCTCACCCCCCTTTCCTGGTATGCATAGTCCCCCTCACCCTCCACTCCTGGAATGCATGGTCCTCTCACCCCTCTTTCCTGGTAAGCATGGTCCCCTTACCCCCCTTTCCTGATATTCATGGTCCACCTCACCCCGCTTTCCTGGTATGCATGGTCCCCCTCACCCCCCTTTCCTGGTATGCATGGTCCCCTCACCCCCCTACCCTGGTATGCATGGTCCCCTCACCCCCTATTCCTTATATGTATGGTCCCCCTCACCCTCCACTCCTGGAATGCATGGTCCTCTCACCCCTCTTTCCTGGTAAGCATGGTCCCCTTACCCCCCTTTCCTGATATTCATGGTCCCCCTCACCCCCCTTTCCTGGTATGCATGGTCCTATTACCCCCCTTTCCTGGTATGCGTCGTCCCCCTCACTCCCCTTTCCTGGTATGCATGGCTACCCTCACCCCCCTTCTCTGGTATGCCTGGTCACCCTTTGTTAGGGCTGGCGGAATGCACCAGATTATTAAATAGTAGTGGGTGCGTTCGCAGCCCGGGGTCCACCGTGCAGAGGTGGTACACTGCTGCTAGGAAATGGTAGAAGAATAGAGCGGCGTGAAAACAGTCACACGTGGGTTACGTCACCCAATGTGAACAGGAGCGGACTCTGTTAATTCACAGAACCGCACAGCCGCTGAAAGTGGATGCCGGAGCCTGTTTAGCTCACAGAGCCCAGCCAAAGTGCGCACAGCAAATGGCCACAGAACTCTACCCCAAGGACACGGGGTTAGAGTCCCTCTAGGCCACTGAGCACGTGGCGTCGCTGCCACAAACGCCGCTATAGACGCTGGCTAAGGATCGTGGAGCACTTGCACTGAGGCATGCCGAGTCCCTGATGATGACTAATGCCTGACTCAGACTCTGACCTACCTACGCCTAAGCCTGGGCGCTAGCAGGCTAGGCTGCACAACACATGTGTACCAAGGGTAGGGGTTTCATAATGAGTCAGTCACCAGAGACATTCATACGTGCATACATCACTCACTCCTTATAGTCTGAAAATACAGTCTATCCTAGCACATGGCCGAGTGGCCATGCAAGGCTTTTATAGCCGCGAGCGTCCGGGACCTTCCTGGCATCTCGGATGGGCCAATCCGAACAGGAGCAGGACCTGAGCATGTGACCTTCGATCTCCAATGGGAGATCACTCCACGGGCATGCTCAGTGACCCGACAGGGGGACTTAGTCCCTGGAGAATCTCGCTGCTGAACACCATGTATTGCCGTAGCTGTGCAGAGGTGGCAGCAGCAAGCAAACCCATGGAGCTGGTTTGGGCTGAGCGCCGAGACCGACGAGTTTGCTGAGCAACCTCCTCTGCGGCTGGAGAGGAATGGGAGATGGCCGGAAGCAAGGCTCAGGATTCCCGCTGTGCAGCAACAGGAACCCGATGCCTAACACCCTCACATCCCTTTCCTGGTATGCATGGTCCTCCTCACCCCCCTTTCCTGGTATGCATGGTCCCCCTCACCCAACTTTCTTGGTATGCATGGTCCCCCTCACCCCCCTTTCCTGGTATGCATGGTCCCCTCACCCCTCTTTCCTTGTGTGCATGGTCCCACTCCCCCCTTTCCTGGTATGTATGGTCACCCTCACCCCCCCTTTCCAGGTATGCATGGTCCCCCTCACCCCCCTTTGCTGGTATGTATGGTCACCCTCACCCCCCTTTCCTGTTATGCGTGGTCCCTCTCACCCCCTTTTCCTGGTATGCGTGGTCACCCTCACCTCCCTTTCCTGGTATGTATGATCCCCCTCACCCCCCTTTCCTGGTATGCATGGTTACCCTTACCCCCTTTCCTGTTATGCATGGTCCCTCTCACCCCCCTTTCCTGGTATACATGGTCCCCTCACCCCCCCATCCTGGTATGCATGATCCCTCATCCCCCATTCCTGATATGTATGGTCCCCCTCACCCTCCAATCCTGGAATGCATGGTCCTCTCACCCGTCTTTCCTGGTTAGCATGGTCCCGTCACCCCCTTTGCTGGTATGTATGGTCACCCTCACCCCCCTTTCCTGGTATGTATGGTCACCCTCACCCCCCTTTCCTGGTATTCATGATCCCGTCACCCCCCTTTGCAGGTATGTATGGTCCCCCTCACCCCCCTTTGCTGGTATGTATGTTCCCCCTCACCCCCCTTTCCTGCTATGCGTGGTCCCCCTCACCCCCCTTTCCTGGTATGCATGGTCCCGTCATCCCCCTTTCCTGGTATTCATGGTCCCGTCACCCCCCATTCCTGGTTTGCATGGTCCCCTCACCCCCCTTTCTTGTTATGCATAGTCCCCCTCACCCCCCTTTCCTGGTATGCATGGTCCCGTCACCCCCTTTTCCTGGTTTGGATGGTCCCCTCACCCCCCTTTCCTGGTATGCATGGTCCCCCTCACCCCCCTTTCCTGGAATGCATGGTCCTCTCACCCGTCTTTCCTGGTTAGCATGGTCCCCTCACCCCCCTTTCCTGATATTCACGGTCCCCCTCACCCCCCTTTCCTGGTATGCATGGTCCATCACCCTCCTTTCCTGGTATGCTTTGTCCTATCACCCCCTTTGCTGGTATGTATGGTCACCCTCCTTTCCTGGTATGCGTGGTCCCCCTCACTCCCCTTTCCTGGTATGCATGGTCCCCCTCACCCCCCTTTCCTGGTGTGCATGGTTACCATAACCCCCCTTTCCTGGTATGTATGGTCACCCTCACCCCCTTTCCTGGTATTCATGGTCCCGTCACCCCCCATTCCTGGTTTGCATGGTCCCCTCACCCCCCTTTCCTGGTATGCATGGTCCCGTCACCCCCTTTGCTGGTATGTATGGTCCCCCTCACCCCTCTTTCCTGGTATGCGTGGTCCCCCTCACTCCCCTTTCCTGGTATGCATGGTCCCTCTCACCCCCCTTTCCTGGTGTGCATGGTTACCATAACCCCCCTTTCCTGTTATGCATGGTCCCCCTCACCCCCCTTTCCTGGTATGTATGGTCACCCTCACCCCCCTTTCCTGGTATGCATCGTCCCGTCACCCCCCTTTGCTGGTATGTATTGTTACCATAACCCCCCTTAACTGTAATGCATGGTCCCCCTCACCCCCTTTCCTGGTATGCATGGTCCCCCTCACCCCCCTTTCCTGGTATGTATGGTCACCCTCACCCCCCTTTCCTGGTATGCATGATCCCGTCACCCCCCTTTGCTGGTATGTATGGTTCCCCTCACCCCCCTTTCCTGGTATGCGTTGTCCCCCTCACCCCCCTTTCCTGGTATGCATGGTCCCGTCATCCCCCTTTCCTGGTATTCATGGTCCCGTCACCCCCCATTCCTGGTTTGCATGGTCCCCTCACCCCCCTTTCTTGGTATGCATGGTTACCCTCATCCCCCTTTCTTGTTATGCATGGTCCCCCTCACCCCCCTTTCCTGGTATGCATGGTCCCGTCACCCCCTTTTCCTGGTTTGGATGGTCCTCTCACCCCCCTTTCCTGGTATGCATGGTCCCCCTCACCCCCCTTTCCTGGTATGCATGGTTACCCTCACCCCCCTTTCCTGGTATGCATGGTCCCCCTCACCCCTAGGAAACTGCACACATAGCAAAAAAAAAGCATTTATACTCACACATCTTTCCTGTGGTCCAGCGCTGTCCCGTCCTGCCGGAGGCTGGGGGAGCCGGGAGGAGTGTGGCATTGGCGCCCGTGTAAGCGCATGCCCATACCGCGCTGTCCGGCGCCATTTTCCTGAAGACACACTGCAAATGTGTCTTCAGTAAAATGGCGCTGGATAGCGCTATGCGCATGCACGATTCTCACGCGCACTCCTGTCCCGGCATCTTCCGGTCCATGTAAGATAGCGTGACCGAAGATGACATCACTCTCGCAAGAGCGTGACGTCATCAGCGGTCTTTGGCGCAAGCATTACTGAGACAGCGATGCCGGGCGCGTGTTTAGAGAAGGGAACTCCAGTGGCCGTTGGAAGGTATAGTATCTCACTATTTTTTATTTTAATTCTATTTTTTACAGATTAATGGTACCCATGGCCCTGGCTACCATCCGCACATTGAGCGCTGAGCCTGATTTCACCTGTCGCTGATTGGTCAAGGCCTGGTGGCGTGGGATTTTGGTTACTGACAGACAGACAAAATAAGATGATTATATGGTAGCTTATTATTATTATTATTATTATTATTATTATTATCATTATATTAATTTTATATTAAATCACCAAATATAAATATTATAGTGTATACACTTACCATTAGGCTCATAGGCTACACATATAAAATCACTGTTTATTACAGTAGTATTGATTAAAATAGAACCCCCTTCAAAATAAACAATGATCATATCCAGAGTGATACAAGGTAGGTAGTACCAGAGGACAGGGTTGTCAACCTATAATGTCCCCTAGCCTCGTCCCTACCTGTCAGCGGAGGTTGGCACCCTCTTGATATGCAAATTGCACCACCACTCCTCGACGGCCCTGCCTAAAGGTCCTTATAAGACCTTATTGTGATGACATATTCAGGGAAAGACCAAGAAAAATTATATAATGCAAAGTATCTAAACCCTAATCTTTGGACAGTGATCTAAACAGGCAATACTTTGGCACAGGGATGATCCAATTACATGTATATTCTGTCTAGAGATAGTGTCAAAAAGATTGCAATACGTACATCACATGCAATTAATATATATTTCTCAAACAAAGGACATCTATATAGATTTTCCCATTTACCGATGTACACTGTTTGTAATCAAGAAGTACTGAGTTGAAAGCAAAACTAAGTAATGCAAGAGGCATCAACAAGTGACGTCTCAAAAATGGAAAGTACACACTGGATTGAATTCCAGGAATCTGATGCCTACCGTCTTCCATCAGACTGATGTGACCCACCCTTTTCCCCGATGTGTCTCTTCTCTGTCTGGATTGTGCGCCATGTTGGTTCATGCCTGGCTGCACTATGTATGGTACTCCAATTGCATGTACATTTGCCAATCTGTCTCTTGCAATATTTGAGGAGATCTAATATATAAAGCGCAATGTGGGTGTGTATGTATGTATGTATGTATGTATGTATGTGTGTGTGTGTGTATGTCCGGGATTGGCATCCGCACCGTCGCAGCTACAGCCACAAAATTTGGCACAGTCACACATCTGGACCCCGAGAGTGTCCTAGGCTATGTTGTGAGGCGAAATTTTAACCCCGCGCGTTCCAATTCACCAAACAATTTTGCCCCTATCTACATAATGAGGAAAAAGTGTGTGTGTGTCAAGCCCCGCCCCTCATTATGATGTCATAATAGTTGCAATGGCGACACTGATGTCATCATAGGTTGCAAGCCCCGCCTCTCAGTATGATGTCATAATGGTTGACTATGGGATGGAGGATGTGTGATGGGTATATGGGCACTGGACTATGGGATGGAGGATATGTATGACGGGTATATGGGCACGGGACTATGGGATGGCAGATATATATGATGGGTATATGGGCACGGGACTATGGGATGGAGGATATGTATGATGGGTATATGGGCATGGGACTATGAGATGAAGAATGTGCGATGGGTATATGGGCACTCGACTATGGGATGGCGAATATGTATGATGGGTATATGGGCATGGGACTATGGGATGGAGGATGTGTGATGGGTACATGGGCATGGGACTATGGGATGGAGGATGTGTGATGGGTATATGGGCACACGACTATGGGATGGAGGATATGTATGAAGGTTATATGGGCATGGGCCTATCGGAGCGTGGATATGTATGATGGGTATATGGGCACGGGACTATGGGATGGAGAATAATTATAATTTGCTATAACTAACCACAGTTAGTTACAATGCCCGGGCATCGCCGGGCTCTTCAGCTCTCCTCTCCCCCCCGCTCTCCTCTCCC
Source organism: Dendrobates tinctorius (assembly GCF_039654945.1). NCBI lineage: Eukaryota > Metazoa > Chordata > Amphibia > Anura > Dendrobatidae > Dendrobates > Dendrobates tinctorius. Next base: position 42,173,707 of record NW_027361801.1, read on the forward strand.
CCTGCTCGCCTCTCCACGTGGCTAGCATCGCGGTGTCAGTAATGTTTAGCGCTAAAGACCATAGATGACGTAACTCTCGCGAGAGGGGATGTCATCAGCGGTATAAGCCGCAAAGCATTACTGGGACCGCGATGCCGGGCTCGTTGGAGAGAGAAGGAAAATAGTCTGAGGGCCGCCGGAAGGTGAGTACGTTTGTTTTTTTGTTTTTGGTACCCATGGCCACCTTCCGATGTCCTTTCCACGCCCCCGGCCTCGCGTTCCCAGTAATGCTTTGCGGCTTATGTCGCTGATAACGTCGCACTCTTGCGAGAGTGACGTTATCGCGGGTCTAAGTCGCAAAGCCTTACTGGGACCACGAGGCCGGGCGGGTGGAAAGGACATTGGAGGCCGTCGGTGATACTAATTTTTTTTTAATCTTTGCCGTTGCCGTTATAAACAGCTGTGCCTGTCGCTGATAGGTTGCGGCCTGGTGGGGGCCTGGCAGCCGCGACCAATCAGCGGCCCGCGATTTCGGTTACAGACAGACACGATAAGGCGTTTATATATATATATATATATATATATATATATATATATAGATATAAATATATATACACACTCAGCAGAAAATCCCTTTCTGAAGCACATCAGGCTTTATCCCGGATTTGTGGATGACATATTCATGGTGTGGGATGGATCTCGGGATTTATTCCATAATTTTGTGGAGTACCTGAATGCATCTAACACAATGAATATAGTACTCACTTCCAAATTTGGAGGTTTGGGGTTGGAGTACAGGTAACGGTGGATCAGGGTATTTTGATAAATACGTTTTTCGGAAGCCTTCCTGCACAAATTCTTTATTGCATTTTAATAGCTCCCACCCCTTGCATATGAAAAAATCTCTACCATACAGCCAGTTCATAAGATTAAAGAGGATTACTAAAACCCCGAACGTTGCAAGGAACAGTCAATGGAATTGTATGATATTGTGTTAGACACAGCTCTTGATAGAGCCAATTCCCTTTGTCCCCATCCTGTCTCTTCTTTTTCTCCACCGTATGGTAGTCAGGTACTGTAAATGTCATCGAAAAAAATATGGCTGCAATAGAAAAAGGCAGGAGATTTATATTCAGCTTTGAGTATAGCCCTATGGACCAGAAAATTAGAATGGCAATTAACAAAAACTGTCATCTCTAGGAAAAAGAAGAAGGAATTTCCGAAATAGTAGCAAGGGGTCCTCTGGTCACAATCAGACACACAACCAATTTGAAGGGTCTACTGGTACATAATCGGATTAAAGTGGAAAAAAAAATTGGTTGAAAAAGAACATACTGGAGGGCAACCCTAAATGTGGCCATTGCTCCTTCTGTCCCTTTATTCCTTACCTCCAAACAATTAGAAATAGTAGGGGTTACAAATGAGGTACGGGAATTTAATTTGTGCCGCAAGTGTTACAGTGTATGTCATATTTTGCCCTTGCAGATTCTACCACATTAGCAAAACTTTCCACCACCTCTTTGTTCGATTTCGGGAACATTTCAATTCCATAGAGTCAGGAAAAGGGTCTCTCAGGTTGATTAACCATGTAAGAGAAATCCATGCCGGCAACTTTGAGGTTTTGCGCTTTTCAGGAAATGAGAGACTTAAACTACCTCTCCAGGGAGGGGATATCCGTAAACTGTTACTTAGTAGGTAAGCCAGGTGGATCCTGCGCACCCGAGCACAGGGTGTGTCACGATTTAATGATAAAGTTGATATGTCTGTTTTCCTGTAGCTACTATTATGGTTTTTTAACATGTCACAAGTGTTTTGTTATAGTCACTTGTGTTGTTCGTCTAGATCAAACCTGGGCAAAGTGTGGCCCGAGACAACCAATCGGCTGAAACCTGACGTCCGCGGGCTGCACCGTGCCCACCCACTCACTCTCTGTCTCCTGCAGTCAGCATTGGTGAAGGAAGGTCTTCCAGCCACTTCCTCCACCCATCAGCGTCAGCTGTGTACCACCGGAGAGTCAGCGCACCAGAGCCAGAAGAAGAAGCAGGGCGCCTGGGTGCAGGACCAAGGTGAGTATGTGGTGTTTTTTAAAAATTTTTATTTGTTTGAATATGTGGGTGAACATGGGGATTCTATGGGGTGAACATGGGGATTCTATGGGAGTGAACATGGGGATTCTGTGGGGGTGAACATGGGGATTCTATGGAAGTGACATGGGGATTCTATGGAAGTGAACATGGAGATTCTATGGAAGTGAACATGGGGATTCTATGGAAGTGACCATGGGAATTCTATGGAAGTGATCATGGGAATTCTATGGAAGTGACCATGGGGATTCTATGGAAGTGACCACGGGGATTCTATGGGGGTTAACATGGGAATTCTATGGAAGTGAACATGGGGATTCTATGGAAGTGAAAATGGGGATTCTATGGAAATGAACATGGGGATTCTATGCTAGTGAACATGGGGGTTCTATGGGGTGAAAATGGGGATTCTATTTGGGTGACATGCAGCACATGGAGAGGTTATGAGGGTGGCATGCTGCACATCGGGAGGATATGGGAAGGCTGTATACTGTCATGCAGTATATGAGAAGGCTGTGTGGGGCTCATGCAGTATATAGGGAGGCCGTGTGGGCTCATGCAATGTATGGGGAGGCTGTGTGGAGCTCAATCAGTATATGGGGAGGCTGTGTGGGGCCTCATGCAGTATATGGGGAAACTTGGGCCCATGCAGTACATGGGGAGGCTGTGTGGGGCTCATGCAGTACATGGGGAGGTTGTGTGGAGCTCATGCTGTACATGGGGAGGCTGTGTGGGGCTCATGCTATACATGGGGAGGCTGTGTAGGGCTCATGCAGTATATAGGGAGGCTGTGTGGGGCTCATGGCATATATAGGGAGGCTGTGTGGGGATCATGCCGTATGTAGGGAGGCTGTGTGGGGCTCATGCCGCATATGTAGTAGGCTGTGTGAGGCTCATGCTGTATATAAGGGTCTGTGGGGGGGTTAATGATATATAGGGGGGTGTCAGCATATTTAATTCTGCTCAATATTAAGTGATAAATTAATATTAATAAATTAATATTGAGTAGAATTAATTTCAAGCTATTGGTTCGACCCTCCACAACAGTCATGGTCTCTCATGTGGTCCCTCGTGAAAATTAATTGCCCACCCCTGGTCTAGCTGTATTGGGTGGAATGAGGTCTCCACTTAGCAGCGTGACATCAGAGGAGGGGAGGCTCTACACCTGTATAAGAACCCCATCACTTCCTTTCCACCTAGGATCCGTAGAAGCACATACCAGCGTGAAACGGCCATCGTCCGATGCGTCTCCACCAAGAACTCTCCTTCCTCTGTCTTTTAGTGTAAATCTGAATAAAAGACACTTTATTGGGGACGGTGCCACCCTTTTCTTTTTCTTTTGGACGTGGAGAAAATATTTAGTTTGCTGCCTTTTCAATTAGAAGGCGCTCAAATAATATGACAATGCCATACCTGACAGCTGAATGTCTTTACACCATCAGAATAAAGTCATCATGTTCTAATAGATGTGGCCACAAGCCTTCTATTTGTTCTATTCACCCAGTACAGGTAGAATCAATGCCACATCAGACAGTTTATACCAATGTAAGGTAAATGACACATGTGTACAACAATGTCAAAAAACAATATCTATATTTCTCACTCATACAATTCTTTTGTTTTGACAAATGCTGGCAAACTTGTGTCATTTTCTCAAACATGTATCATTTGCCTATACTACAGATTCATTTTCTTTATGCCTTCCTTATCTTCCCTCTCCTTCTTTTGTTCTGCTGTCTCCACAGTATGTCATGAATAAGAATATGACAATTAACAAAACACTAGCATTCTACTGAATAAAAACTATTAATAAAGAAGACATATTCATGCCTGATTTCTAAAAATCGCTGCAGGGATCTATTCACAATAAAGACTCGGCTTCCACTTTGCATTCAGAGGAATATTCTTCTAATGCATAACAAGCAGTGTGTCAGCCACAATTCACAAGCAGCAAACGTGCAAGTGACAACCTGTGAAGCAGCGCTCTATTAGTCATTTAAATAAGCATGTTATATTTTACTGCTTCCATTGTTAGGGAACACATGTAATGTAATGTATTAAAAAGTACTGAATTGTGTGTTAAACCCATGCCACTCTGTCTTCATAATGTTAAAAATTTAAATGATTGTTCCAAAACAAGTAAACTGACCATCATGTTAACCAAATTAAATAAAGGTGCAAGCTAGTATATGCACATTTAGATTGCTATGGTACACATGAATGTATAATTTTTTTTATCTGCTTTACAGAATATACTTATATTGTGGTAAATCCAAGTTGGTCAATCCATGTGTGCCCATCTGCCAGTGCCAATGTAACCACATTGTAGATGAGAACAGACATTACCAAACTTATCTCTTCTGGGCTTCCAAAGCCTTCAAGATTAACCCTTTCATGCCAGAGCCTGTTTTTGCCTTCATGACCAGGCCAAGTTTTTCAATTCTGACCAGTGTCACTTTGTGAGGTCATAATTGTTAGGCGTCGGGTTCCTGTCACTGCACAGCAGGGATCCCGAGCCTGGCACTTGGCAGTCTCCCATTCCTCTCCAGCCGCAGAGGATGCTGCTCAGCAGACTCGTCGATCCTGGTGCTCTGCTCAGACCAGCTCTGTGGGTTTGGTTGCTGCTGCCACCTCTGGTCCAGCTATAGCAACGCATGCTGGTCAGCAACGAGCTACTCCAGAGACTAAGTCCTCCTTTCAGTCCACTGAGCATGCCCGTGGGACAAACTCTCATTGGAGATCGGAGGTCACATGCTCAGGTCCTTCTCCAAGTCGGATTGGACCATCAGGAAGGTCCCAGAAGGATGCTGCTATAAAAGGTTGGCATGGCCGCTCAGCCATGCCCTAGTATATCGGATAATAGAAATGGTTAGCACTCGACTAAAAAGATGTGAATATACGGTGCTAGTGAAAAGGGAACCGGTGGTCCCGCTAGTATAAGTCTAATATAGAGTCACTGCACATGTGGAATTTCTGCAAAAGTGGGATATTTTTATTTTTATTTGACGGTGAAGAAGCGACAACTTTTTTGACGTTTCGGCCTCCCAACGGCCTTAATCATATAGTCGCTGCAAAAATAAGATATATACAGTCAAAATCAAAGACATATATACAATAAAAACAAAACATAAAAAACAGATTGTGAAATAAGTATCTCATAGAAGTACATAATTAGAGTCACATGCCGAATGATCATTTAGAAAGTATGGAGACATTTTTAAGACAAGAATTTAGGAAAAAGAAGGCATGGTGGTAGACAAAAAAATGAAGAAATATTGTAATCATACCCCTTTTAGAGAATAGAGGTTGTAGTCACCAGTTGAATAATTTCACTGCTAGGAAATGTTTTAAGAGTCAATGGATTATCCTGTAGGTGGAAGTTGAATGGAGGTATAGTTAGATGGGCACAAAAAGTATGGTATACTGGTTATGATATCAAAAGAAATAAAATATGCATGCAATCTCAATATCAGAATGATTATTTGAGTAGGATATTATCTAAACCATACGGTATAAACAGTGTGGTGTGATTAATATGGTATATCTTAGATAGGGGAGTGCAGTCTGTGATAAGAGTTGAAACAACTCTAGGATCAGAGACATTGGTTCTTGAGGAGAATATTCTCATTATAGTATGATCAAATTGTAAAAAAAGGGGAGCTATGTATGTCCGTATAAATCATATATAGATATATAATACGTAGAGCAATGAGATATAGAAGTGGCTTATTGTATATGGGGAAATAAGATACCTTTGTGGCAGGTAGTCCTGATTCCTGAGGATCCACAATAATGCAAATATGCCCAAAACAAGTTGCCTTGAAAGAAAACATTTTATATATAAATATGTATACAAAAGAACGATTACATTGGAGATGCATGGCTAAATGTGAACAGAAATATGAAAAATCAGAAAAAAATTTTTGGATACCTTAATGACAAGAGATTCCAGAGGATCCACAGTTAAGTAAGTGAGCCCAAAATAAATTGCCTTTAAAGAAAAATTTTTTCTAAGCACTATCCAAAAAGGAGCTATGCAAAAAGAAGCTATATTGGTGGTGCAGCGGTAATTACATAAAGGTTCATGCTATGTTACTTACAATCATTGGTGGCAGTGGTGGATGTAGGCACCGCCGTGCCTGTGCAGTAAATGAGCGCTATGTCTATGTCAGCGCTGTTATTAATGCCTGGGCCGGTCACATGACCGGAAATTACGTCAGACGCCTGCGCTATGGGATGAAGTTTTTGTCGCCCCATGTGGGGAAACCACCAAAGAAATGGCGTTGGAAGACCACACATGCGCAGGAGCGCTTGTGGGAGGATTTTTCAACAGAGGAGAAATGCTGATAGGCAGGAATGATGTGGTGTTTGTATCGCTATGTGCAGATATAGCAAAAAAAAAAAAAAAAAAAAAAAGATGTAGGCTCTACATCTAAATACCTCTTGAGAGACACATCATGACAAAGCATGGAAAATTAAACATGTAACACAATAACAGCGATCAATTATATATTGTACACAAATAATAAAGGTGACAATTCTCTATTGTAGGAGTCCAAATTGAAAAGGAATAAAAGAAAAGAAAAGGGAAAGAAGGGAACAGATGGTATTTTATTTTGAGAGGAAAAAAAAGGGGGAAAAGGGAGAAACGAAGAAAAAAGAGGGGGGAAAAAGGGAGGGGAATGTGGTTTGACCTGTTTGAAATAAAGGTTTTAGTAAACTCAAAAGAAATATTGGAAAACGGGGAAAAAAAATAATAATGTAAATAAAAGTATGTTCACAAGGAGGAGAAAAAATGTAGAGAATAGAAAATAATGAAAATAAATAAATAAAACAATTGAAAAAATAATAAATAAATAATAAATAAAAAAATGTTGAAAAGATGTTGAAAAAATAAAAAAATAAAAAATAAAAAAATAAATGAAACTTTGAGGAAAAAAGGGGGAAAGGAAAAAGAAAAATTGCCTAAAATATGAAAAAAATGAAAAAAAGGGGAAAATAAAAAATAAAAGATAAAAATATATTTTTTTATATGTCTTACCGCCATGAAAGATGTCAAAAGAGACTCATGAAGGCGAACGATCAATGGGTCTAAAAGAAAAAAAGTTATTAGATTAACCAATCAATTTTGCGATTGAGACCTTTGGGATGTAAAGTATCAAGAGTATAAATCCAGTAGGTTTTGCGTTGTTTTAATATGCGAACATGGTTGCCGCCCCTCTTGGGTCTAGGTACTCTTTCTAAGATTTGGTATCTCAGCTGGGATACATTATGTCATGCTTCCTTGAAGTGGGCAGGGAGTGGAAGCCATGTTTTTTCACACCTGATGGTCGACTTATGGCTAGATATTCGATCTCTGATAGCTTGAGTGGTTTCACCCACATACAGTACAAGGACATTTGATGATATACACAACAAAATTGGATTTGCAGGTGAAATATTCCCTAATAGGGTAGGATTTCCCTGTGCGTGGGTGAATAACCTCATTGCCCTTAATAATGTTAGAACAGCTCATGCAATTAAGGCACGGAAACTTCCCTGTTCTCTTGTGCCCTGTTAGTGTACGTTGGGTCGTCCGATTCAAAAGTCCTATGTCTGCCCTGACCAATTTGTCCCTAATGTTTTGAGGCCTTCTTAGACACATTAAAGGTGGGGATTTGAAAGTCTCAATTCTTGGATAAGCTTTAGTGAGTAAAGGCCAATGTTTATGGATTAAATTGTGGACTCTCTGCATAGAAGGGTGATGGCTATGGACAAAAGGGAGTCTCGGTGGTTTTGGTATGGTATGCGTAGTACTGTTAGGATCCGTGAGTGCTTTAGTCAACTCTGAAGTTAGAAGTGTGGAGGGATAGTGTCTTGTTTCAAATTTCTTAGACATCTCCCGCAGTCTTAGATCTCTAGTGGCGGGATCTGACACAATTCTTGTGACTCTCTTAAACTGTGACCGGGGGAGACTGTTCCGGGTAGATTTAGGGTGACAACTGTCATCATAGAATCATAGAATCGTAGAGTTGGAAGGGACCTCCTGGGCCATCTGGTCCAACCCCCTGCTCAAAGCAGGATTCGCTAAATCATCCCAGTCAGATGTCTGTCCAGCCTCTGTTTGAAGACTTCCATTGAAGGAGAACTCACCACTTCTCGTGGCAGCTTGTTCCACTCATTGATCACTCTAACTGTCAAAAAGTTTTTTCTAATATCTAATCTGTGTCTCCTCCCATTCAGTTTCATCCCATTGCTCTAGTCTTTCCTTGTGCAAATGAGAATAAAGAAGATCCTTCTACAATGTGACAGCCCTTTAGATATTTGTAGACAGCTATTAAGTCTCCTCTCAGTCTTCTCTTTTGCAAACTAAACATTCCCAAATCCTGCAACCTTTCCTCATAAGACAGGGTTTGCAGACCGGTCACCATTCTGGTCGCTCTTTTCTGAACTTGCTCCAGTTTGTTGATGTCTTTTTTAAAATGTGGTGCCCAAAACTGGACACAGTATTCCAGATGAGGTCTGACCAAAGAGGGGTAGAGGGCAATAATGACTTCACGTGATCTACACTGTATGCTTCTGTTAATACATCCTAGAATTGCATTTGCCTTTTTTGCTGCTGCATCACACTGTTGACTCATATTCAGTCTGTGATCTATTAGTATACCCAAGTCTTTTTCACATGTGCTGTTGCTTAGCCCTATCCCTCCCATTCTGTATACGCTTTTTTCATTTTTATTGCCCAGATGTAGTATTTTGCATTTTTCCCTGCTAAAAACCATTCTGTTAGTTGCTGCCCACTTCTCCAGTTTATTTATATCTTTTTGAATCCTCTCTCTCTCTTCTCTAGTATTAGCTATCCCTCCTAGCTTTGTGTCATCAGCAAATTTAATCAGTTTACCCGCAATTCCTTCATCTAAATCATTGATAAAGATGTTGAACAATACAGGGCCCAGGACAGAGCCCTGTGGTACCCCACTTGAGACATTCTTCCAGCTGGATGTGCAGCCATTTACGACCACTCTTTGGGTCCGATCACTAAGCCAGTTATGAATCCACCTAACAGTTGCCTTGTCCATTCCATACTTAGTCATTTTTTCAATAAGGATTGTATGAGATACTTTGTCAAATGCTTTGCTGAAGTCAAGATATACTATATCTACAGCATTTCCTTGATCCACCCAATCAGTGATTCCGTCATAGAAGGAAATTAAGTTAGTCTGACATGACTTATTAGTTACAAACCCATGCTGACTCTGTTTAAGCACTTCATTCTTATCCAGGTACTGACATACATGTTGTTTAATAATTTGTTCAAATATCTTTCCTGGTATAGAAGTCAGACTCACCGGCCTATAGTTGCCTGGGTCCACCTTCTTCCCCTTTTTGAAGATAGGAACAACATTTGCTCTTCTCCAGTCTTCTGGGACTTCTCCTGTTCTCCAAGAATTTTCAAAGATTATGGAGAGGGGTTCAAAAATTTCTTCTGCTATCTCCTTCAGTACTCTGGGGTGTAATTCATCTGGACCTGGAGACTTGAATTCATTTAGGTTAGCTAAGTGTTTCCTCACTATCTTTCTGTTTATAGATATCCTGGATTCTTCTATACCCCTAATAGGACAGTGAAGAACAGTTGATGTTACGTTTCCTTTCTGAGAGAAAACAGATGCAAAATAGGAATTTAAAAGTTCGGCCTTCTCAACATCCTGTCTTACCATTTCATCATTTTCATCCTGTAAAAATCCTATAGTATCTTTGACTTTTCTTTTACTTTTGACATATCCCCAAAATCCTTTATTATTGCTTTTGACATCTCTTGCAAGCCTCAATTCATTTTCAGCTTTAGATAATCTGATTTGTGCCCTGCAGGTTCTGCAGATAGCATTATATTCTTCTTTAGATATGCCTCCCTCTTTCCATTTTATAAACATTTTTTTCTTCCTTTTTAGCATGTGCTTAAGTTCTGTGTTCATCCATCCTGGTTTCCTTAAATGCTTCCTATTCTTCCCTCTTTTCGGAATTGTTAACAATTGTGCTTTGAGAATTTCATTTTTCAAGATTTCCCATCCTTCCTGGACATTTTTGTCTTTAAGGACATCCAGCCATTGGATCCCTCCAATTCTCTTTCTGAATCCCTTAAAATCTGCCTTTCTGAAATCTAACCTTGACGTCTGAGTCTTCACAGGTCTTCCTCCTCTAGTTATCCAAAATTCTAAAATAGCATGGTCGCTACCTCCTAGGGTCCCAGCCACTTTTACCTCCTCAACCATTTCCTCCCTCTTTATAAGGATTAGATCCAAGGTAGCAGTTCCCCTTGTTTTCTCCCCTACCTTTTGGAAGATAAAGTTGTCAGCAAGAGAGGATAAGAATTTCCTTGACCTGTTAGTTTTGCCTGAGAGAGATTCCCAACAAATGTCTGGATAGTTGAAATCTCCCATGACAACTATGTCATATTTTTTGGAGAACTTGGCCATTTGATGCATAAAGAGTTCATCCATATCTTCAGCTTGCACAGGCGGCCTGTAGTAAATGCCTACAATGGTGTCCTTTCCATTCTTCTGTCCTTGTATTCTTACCCAAACAGTTTCCACAGAACTCCCAGTCTCTGAAGCTTCAATCTCTGTGCAGATATTCTAACATACAATGCGACACCTCCTCCTCATTTATCAAGTCTGTTTCTTGCAAATAAGTTGTATCCTTCTAGTCTTGTATTCCAATCATGTGTATCGTCCCACCAAGTTTCAGTGATTCCAATGACATCATATTTCTTTTCCTGTGTTAGTAGTTCCAATTCTTCTTGTTTGTTGCCCATGCTTTGTGCATTAGTATAGAAACATTTTAGTTTGTGATAGGTTTCTCTTTCTCCAATTTTATTATTAATTAGATTCTTTTGTCTTTGTTCTTCCTTTCCACTTCTAATAGCAGAGTTCTCAATAGCATTTGTCAGGTGTACGGCTTTTTCTGGTCTTTTGCTTCCTTTCCCACGTTGTTCTAGTTTAAAGCTCTCCTTACAAGTGTAGCAAGGCGACTTCCAAATACATGTTTTCCAGTCTTCGTAAGGTGCACCCCATCTCTAGCAAGTAGTCCATCGTAAAGGTAATTCACTCTGTGATCCATGAATCCAAATCGTTGCTGACGGCACCATCGACGTAGCCAGTTGTTCACCTGTAGAATCTTATTCCACCTCCTTGTTCCATGGCCATCCACTGGGAGGATGGAAGAGAAGACCACCTGCGCTCCCAGTTCTTTCACTTTCTTGCCTAAGTCTTCAAAGTCTCTGCAGATGGTTTCCAGGTCGTTTCTTGCGGTGTCATTTGTCCCCACATGTAGTAGCAGGAATGGGTAGTCATCTGTAGGTCTGAAGAGTCCTGATATCCTGTCAGACACATCTTTAATTTTTGCACCTGGAAGACAGCACGTTTCTCTTGAAGTTATATCCTGCTTCTCTGGGTCACATATCTCCATTCCTCTGTTTCTTCAGGTGCACTTCGAATTTCTTCTCTTTCTGTAACATGAAGAGATAATTCTGCTCTGTCTAAGAACTCTTCACCTTCCTTAATGATCTTCAACGTAGCTAACCTCTTCGAGATTTTGCAACTTTTCCTCCAACAGGGACACAAACTTGCATTTGTGGCATGTGAAGTTTGGCTTTTCCACTGGTAAGTCTGTGAACATGTAGCAAGAAATGCAGCTCACCAAATGGCTCCTGGCCTCTTCCATATTGAGATTTCTTAAAAACGATGAAAGATTTTCCGATTTCCTCTTTTCAGCTGCAACAGCCAAAACCCAGTGATCGTTGAGCTCGCGGAGACTCTTCACTTATCCCAGAAGGCACTGGGAATATGCAAATGATCTCCTCAAGACTCTTCCCCTGGTTTTCCGATTTCCTCTTTTCAGCTGCAACAGCCAAAACCCAGTGATCATTGAGCTCGCGGAGACTCTTCACTTATCCCAGAAGGCACTGGGAATATGCAAATGATCTCCTCAAGACTCTTCCCCTGGTTTTCCGATTTCCTCTTTTCAGCTGCAACAGCCAAAACCCAGTGATCGTTGAGCTTGCGGAGACTCTTCACTTATCCCAGAAGGCACTGGGAATATGCAAATGATCTCCTCAAGACTCTTCCCCTGGTCATACAGAAGAAGGTTGTTACAGTTGGTAGGTTTAGTGTAGATATCAGAGGAAAGTTTACCTTTTGAGTCCTTGTGGATTGTAGTGTCCAGGAAGTTAATGGATTCTAAACTGTGTGAGATTGTAAATGTCAATTCCTGTCTGATGCTATTGAATATGTTGTGGAATGTGGACAGGCTGGTAGAGTCACATTGCCAAAAGCAAAAAATGTCGTCGATATAACGATACCAGACGACTGCGAATTGTTGAAATAATGGATTGGGATATATGTAATCCTGTTCAAATTTGTCCATATAGAGATTTGCGTCCAAACATAATTCTTGTATGCCTGGGTCAATCCTGGCTTGGTCTAAAGTCGATCAAAATGCATCAATACCTTTGTCGTGTACAATCGATGTGTACAGGCTGTTGACGTCAAACGTGCAGAGAATACTATTAGGGGAAGTATAGTTGATGGTACGGATTTTATTTAAAAAGTCGCCTGTATCCAAAATGAAAGATTTGGTAATGTGGGTATATGGAGTTAATAATTTTTCTAAAAAAATGGACAAGGGATTAAGAATTGAGTCTGTTGAGGTGACGATGGGGCGTCCAGGTGGATTATGTAAATCCTTATGGATTTTTGGAAGAATGTACAAAACTGGGGTTACTGGGTGAGAATTGGTTAGAAATGTTTTGGTTTTTGTGTCAATGGTCCTCAGTTGTATATGTTTATTGAGGATACAGTCGATTTTTTTACGTATTTGATAGGTGGGATCACTTTGAATTTTCTTGTAAGTATTGGTGTCTGAGAGCTGTCTCCTAATCTCGGTCACGTATTGATTTTTGTTCATGACAACGATAGCACCCCCTTTGTCTGCTGGTTTTATGATAATATTGGGATTTTCTTTTAGGGATCTTAATGCTTGTTTTTCTGCTGATGGTAAATTATGGTGGACCGGAAGTAGGCCTAAGCATTGTTCATGTATGGTTCGTTTGATGTCCCTGTCAAGTAAGTTCACGAAAGTCTCAACTGCATGGTTTGTTTTAGGTGGCACAAAACTATTCAGATTTCGTAATCCTGAGGAATCTATGGAAATGGAAGTGTTAATATCACGACTCAGGGCTATACCTGCGATGTTGGTCGTTGGTGGTGGTGCTTCCTCAAAATGCACCTTGAGTCTAATGTTCCGATAAAACTGTTGTAGGTCTTTTTCTAACTGAAAGGCGTCCCATCTGGGTGTTGGGCAAAAAGAAAGGCTCAGATTGAGTACTTTGAGTTCTAAGGGAGAAAGAGAATAGTCAGAAATGTTAACAACTAGATTTGGACTCCTACCTGTTGTGATCGGAGTATCATCTGACGGTTCTGTTCTCCTCCTCCTCCTCCTCGACCGCCTTGTTGGCCTGTTCTTTGTCCTAAAAAAGGAACTCTTGAAAGGGATGTTCCACCAGCATCGCTCCCGGAGCCTGGTGAAGAACCTCCAACCGGAGAGGATTCCCCGGAGGCTGCGTATCCCCCCGGTTGGCGACGGTTTCTTGACCAGAAGCGTCTTGGTGCGGAGTCTTCCCATCTATAGACCCTGTTGTTCAGATAGTCCTCAGTATCACGTTGGAACTTAGACCTTTTTCTTTCCTCTAAGGTTTTCTGGTGTGTAAGTAGAGCAGCGTCCACTTTGTTTTTTAGAGTATTGAATTCAGTGCTGTTGAGCGTTGAGGATAATTGAGTCTCTATGGAAGTTATTTTGTCTTCAGTTTCCTTGATAGCTGCTTGAAGATATTCAATTGTGAGTAGTATTATATCAAAAGAGCATTTATTCAGGATTTTCTGAAAAGTGGCACAATACTTGGCGTTATCTGCAAAAAGGGTAGGTTTCAGATGACTATGGAGACCACGGGGTATTTTCCCTTGTCTATGATACTCACCCAACCTTGCACAGTGTAGATCGTAAGCTATGAGTCTCTTTCTTTCTTTTTCCCAGTCTCTTGTCTTGATATTTCTGCTGGGAATATGAAGAAAATCTGTACCAGATCTGATTTTAGATAAAATCGTTGATCCTAGGGCATCATCGTACATATAGGTTTCTGATGTCATGGATACTGGGTTGGTGCTGATAACCAAAGATCAGATATAACGGATAATAGAGATGGTTAGCACTCGACTAAAAAGATGTGAATATACGGTGCTAGTGAAAAGGGAACCGGCGGTCCCGCTAGCATAAGTCTAATATAGAGTCACTGCACACGTGGAATTTCTGCAAAAGTGGGATATTTTTATTTTTGACGGTAAAGAAGCGACAACTTTTTTGATGTTTCGGCCTCACAACGGCCTTAATCATATAGTCGCTGCAAAAATAAAATATATGCAGTCAAAATCAAAGACATATAGTATACAATAAAAACAAAACATAAAAAACAGATTGTGGAATAAGTATCTCATAGAAGTACATAATTAGAGTCACATGCCGAATGAGACATTTTTAAGACAAGAATTTAGGAAAAAGAAGGCATGGTGGTAGACAAAAAATGACTATATAGAAGAAATATTGTAATCATACCCCTTTTAGAGAAGAGAGGTTGTAGTCACCAGTTGAATAGTTTCACTGCTAGGAAATGTTTTAGGCTGTGTGCACACGCTGCGGATTTTGCTGCGGTTCCGCAGCGGTTTTGGCCGCTGCGGACCCGCAGCAGTTTCTGCTGCGGTGTACAGTACAATGATTCCCTATGGGAATCAAAAACCGCAGTGCAGACGGTGCGGAATTTTCCGCGCGGATTATCTGCGGTTTTCAATCCGCAGAAAGAATTGACATGTCAATTCTTTCTGCGGATTCTCCTGCGGTTTGCCATCTCCTCCATTGAGGAGATGAAAAACCGCAGGGCAAAACCGCAGAGCAATCCGCAGGTAAAACCGCAGGTCTTTTGACCTGCGGTTTCACCTGCGGATTGTACAAAATCCGCGCGGATGAATCCGCACCTTTTCCGCAGCGTGTGCACACAGCCTTAAGAGTCAATGGACTATCCTGTAGGTGGAAGTTGAATGGAGGTATAGTTAGATGGGCACAAAAAGTATGGTATACTGGTTATGATATCAAAAGAAATAAAATATGCATGCGATCTCAGTATCAGAATGATTATTTGAGTAGGATATTATCTAAACAGTACGGTATAAACAGTGTGGTGTGGTTAATATGGTATATCTTAGATAGGGGAGTGCAGTCTGTGATAAGAGTTGAAACAACTCTAGGATCAGAGACATTGGTTCTTGAGGAGAATATTCTCATTATAGTATGATCAAATTGTAAAAAAAAGGGGAGCTATGTATGTCATTATAAAACATATATAGATATATAATACGTAGAGCAATAAGATATAGGAGTGGATTATTGTATATGGAGAAATAAAATACCTTTGTGGCAGGTAGTCCTGATTCCTGAGGATCCACAATAATGCAATATGCCCAAAACAAGTTGCCTTGAAAGAAAACATTTTATATATAAATATGTATACAAAAGAATGATTACATTGGAGATGCATGGTTAAATGTGAACAGAAATATGAAAAATCAGAAAAACATTTTTGGATACCTTAACCCCTTCACCCCCAAGGGTGGTTTGCATGTTCATGACCGGGCCAATTTTTACAATTCTGACCACTGTACCTTTATGAGGTCATAACTCTGGAACGCTTCCATTGATCCCGGTGATTCTGACATTGTTTTCTCGTGACATATTGTACTTCATGTTAGTGGTAAAATTTCATTCAAATAACTTGCGCTTATTTGTGAAAAAAATGGAAATTTGGCAAAAATTTTGAAAATTTCGCAATTTTCCAACTTTGAATTTTTATGCCCTTAAATCACAGAGATATGGCACACAAAAAACTTGATAAGTAACATTTTGCACATGTTTACTTTACATCAGCACAATTTTGGAACCAAAATTTTTTTTTTGTTAGGAAGTTATAAGGGTTAAAAGTTGACCAGCGATTTCTCATTTTTACAACACCATTTTATTTTTAGGACCACATCACATTTGAAGACACTTTGAGGGGTCTATATGATAGAAAATACCCAAAAGTGACACCATTCTAAAAACTGAACCCCTTAAGGTGCTCAAAACCACATTCAAGAAGTTTATTAACCCATTAGGTGCGTCACAGGAATTTTTTTGCATATTTAAAAAGAAATGAACATCTAACTTTTTTTCACAAAAAAAATAATTCAGGTTCAATTTTTTTTATTTTACCAAGGGTAACAGGAGAAATTGGACTGCAAAAGTTATTGTGCAATTTGTCCTGAGTACGCTGATACCTGATTTGTGGGGGGGAACGACTGTTCCGGCGCATGGCAGAGCTCAGAATGGAAGGAGCGCCGTTTGACTTTTTCAATGCAAAATTGGCTGGAATTCAGATCGGACGCCATGTCACGTTTGGAGAGTCCCTGATGTACCTAAACAGTGGAAACCCCCTACAAGTGACCCCATTTTGGAAACTAGACCCCCCAAGGAACTTATCTAGATATGTGGTGAGAACTTTGAACCCACAAGAGCTTTACAGAAGTTTACAACGTACAGCAGTACAATTAAAAAATCATATTTTTTCCACAAAAATGATCTTTTCACCCCAATTTTTATTTTCCCAAGGGTAACAGGACCCTAAAAGTTATTGTGCAATTTGTCCTGAGTACGCTGATACCGCACATGTGGGGGTAAACCACTATTTGGGCGCATGGCAGAGCTCGGAAGGGAAGCAGTGCCATTTGACGTTTTTGGCTGGAATTGAGATCGGACACCATGTCGCGTTTGGAAAACCCCTGATGTACCAAAACAGTGGAAACCCCCCACAAATGACACCATTATGGAAACTAGACCCCCTAAGGAACTTATCTAGATGTGTGGTGAGAACTTTGAACCCCCATGGGCTTCACAGAAGTTTATAACATAAAGCCATACAATTAAAAAATCATATTTTTTCCACAAAAATTATCTTTTCACCCTCAATTCTTATTTTTCCAAGGGTAACAGGACCGTAAAAGTTATTGTGCAATTTTTTCTAAGTACGCTGATACCCCACATGTGGGGGTAAACCACTATTTGGGCGCATGGCAGAGCTCGGAAGGGAAGCAGCGCCATTTGACGTTTTTGGCTGGAATTGAGATCGGACACCATGTCGCGTTTGGAAAACTCCTGATGTACCAAAACAGTGGAAACCCCCCCACAAATGACATCATTTTGGAAACTAGACCCCGTAAGGAACTTATCTAGATGTGTGGTGAGCACTTTGACCCCCCCAGTGCTTCACAGAAGTTTATAATGCCCGGGCGTGAAAATAAATAATTCGTATTTTTTCCACAAACATGATCTTTTAGTCACCATTTTTTTATTTTCCCAAGGGTGCCAGGAGAAATTGGACCCCAAAAGTTGTTGTCCAATTTGTCCTGAGTATGCTGATATCCCATATGTGGGAGAAAACTACTGTATGGGCACACGTCGGGGCTCGGAAGGGAAGTAGTGACGTTTTGGAATGCAGACTTTGATGGAATGGTCTGCGGGTGTCATGTTGCCTTTTGAGAGCCCCTAATGTACCTAAACAGTGGAAACCCCCCAACAAATGACACCATTTTGTAAACTAGACCCCCCAAGGAACTTATCTAGATGTGTGGTGAGCACTTTGAACCCCCCAGTGCTTCACAGAAGTTTATAACGCCCGGGCGTGAAAATAAAAAATTCGTATTTTTTCCACAAACATGATTTTTAGTCACCATTTTTTTATTTTCCCAAGGGTACCAGGAGAAATTGGACCCCAAAAGTTGTTGTCCAATTTGTCCTGAGTATGCTGATACCCCATATGTGGGAGAAAACTACTGTATGGGCACACGTCGGGGCTCAGAAGGGAAGTAGTGACGTTTTGGAATGCAGACTTTGATGGAATGGTCTGCGGGTGTCATGTTGCCTTTGGAGAGCCCCTAATGTACCTAAACAGTGGAAACCCCCCACAAATGACCCCATTTTGAAAACTAGACCCCCTAAGGAACTTATCTAGATGTGAGGTGAGCACTTTGAACCCCCAAGGGCTTCACTGAAGTTTATAATGCCAGGGCATGAAAATAAAAAAATCGTATTTTTTCCAGAAACATGATCAATTAGTCCCCAATTTTTTCATTTTCCCAAGGGTAACCGGAGAAATTGGACCCCCAAAAGTTGTTGTCCAATTTGGCCTGAGTACGCTGACAACCCATATGTGGGAGAAAACTACTGTATGGACACACGTCGGGGCTCGGAAGGGAAGCAGTGACGTTTTGGAATGCAGACTTTGATGGAATGGTCTGCGGGTGTCATGTGCGTTTGGAGAGCCCCTGATGTACCTAAACTATTGAAACTCCCCACAAGTGACCCCATTTTGGACACTAGACCCCCCACGGAACTTATCTAGATGTGTGGTGAGCACTTTGAACCCCCAAGTGCTTCACAGAAGTTTATAACACTCGGACGTGAAAATAAAAAAATCATTTTTTTCCACAAAAATGATATTTTTGCCCCCAATTTTTTATTTTCCTAAGGGTAACAGGAGAAATTGGACCCCAAAAATTGTTTTGCAATTTGTCCTGAGTAGGCTGATACCCTACATGTGGGGGTAAAACACTGTTTGGGCGCATGGCAGAGCTTGGAAGGGAAGGAGCACCATTTGACTTTTTCAACTCAGAATTGGCTGGAATTGAGATCAGACGCCATGTTGCATTTGGAGAGCCCCTGATGTGCCCAAACAGTGGAAACGCCCAATTATAACTCCAACTCTAACCCCAACACACCCCTAACCCTAATCTGAGCCCTATCCCTAGCCCTAACCCTAGCCCTAACCCTAGCCCTAACCCTAGCCCTAACCCTAACCCTAGCCCTAACCCTAGCCCTAACCCTAGCCCTAACCCTAAGGCTGTGTGCACACGCTGCGGATTTTGCTGTGGTTCCGCAGCGGTTTTGGCTGCTGTGGACCCGCAGCAGTTTCTGCTGCGGTGTACAGTACCATGATTCCCTATGGGAATCAAAAACCGCAGTGCAGACGGTGCGGAATTTTCCGCACGGATTATCTGCGGTTTTCAATCCGCAGAAAGAATTGACATGTCAATTCTTTCTGCGGATTCTCCTGCGGTTTGCCATCTCCTCTATTGAGGAGATGAAAAACCGCAGGACAAAACCGCAGAGCAATCCGCAGGTAAAACCGCAGGTCTTTTGACCTGCGGTTTCACCTGCGGATCTTACAAAATCCGCGCGGATGAATCCGCACCTAATCCGCAGCGTGTGCACACAACCTTACCCTAACGGGAAAATGGAGATAAATACTTTTTTTTTGTTTTATTATTTTTCCCCAACTACGGGGGTGATAACGGGGGGTTTGATTTACTATTTATGGCGGTTTTTATGTTTGGCGGCTGTCACACGCTAAAAGACGCTTTTTATTGTAAAATAGTTTTTGCATCACCACATATTGAGAGCTATAATTTTTCCGTATTTTGACCCACTGAGTCATGTGAGGTCTTATTTTTTGCGGGACGAGTTGAAGTTTTTATTGGTACCATTTTCGGGCACGTGACATTTTTTGATCGCTTTTTATTCCTATTTTTGGGACGCAGAATGAACAAAAACCAGCGTTTCATGAATTTCTTTTGGGGGGGTGCGTTTACACCGTTCCGCGTGCGGTAAAATTGATAAAGCGGTTTTATTCTTCGGGTCAGTACGGTTACAGCGATACCTCATTTAGGTCGTTTTTTTATGTTTTTGTCGGTTTTATGCAATGAAAACTATTTTATATAAAAAATAATTATTTTTGCATCGCTTTATTCTGTGAGCTATAACTTTTTTATTTTTTCGCTGATGATGCTGTGTGGCGGCTCGTTTTTTGCGGGACAAGATGACGTTTTCAGTGGTACCATGGATATTTATATGCGTCTTTTTGATCGCGCGTTATTACACTTTTTGTTTGGCGGTATGATAATAAATCATTATTTTTTGCTTCGTTTTTTATTTTTATTTTTTAAGGGGTTCGCTAAAAGGGTTAACTAATGGGACAGTTTTATAGGGCGGGTCATTACGGATGCGGCGATATCTAATATGTGTACTTTTATTGTTTTTTTTTATTATTTCCAAAAAATGGATTTATTGAGGGAATATTTTTTTTTTTTTTCTAATTTATTTGGCGATTTTTCTTAATTTATTTTTACATTTTTTTTTAAAATTTTTTTTACTTTATTACATAGTCCCAGGTGGGACATCACTGTCCTGTGACAGATCGCTGATCTGTCACATCACAGATCACTGTGACAGATCAGCAATCTGTCACAGGCATTGAAGAAGACTTCCTCTTGCCTGCGCTTTGCAGGCACTGAGGAAGCCAGCTTCCTCAGGTCCCCGAAGGCCCCCGTCGCCATCTTGGATTCGGGGGCCTGGAGGATAGGAGCCCCCCGCAGCAGCGCTGCACATTGCGCTGCAGTGGGGGGCTCAGGGAAGCACGGAGGGAGCCCCCTCCCTGCCAATGCTTCCCTTTAACTCCCGGTACACCGCGATCATGTTTGATCGCGGTGTGCAAGGGGTTAACGTGTCGGGGCGGTCCGTGACCGCCCCTAACACATAGTGCCGGGTGTCAGCTGTGATAATCAGCTGACACCCGGCCGCGATCAGCGGCGCTCACCACGTGGGCGCCGCTGATCGCAGTAGACGTACTATCCCGTCCACGGTCATACGGGCCCGGGTACCGTGGACGGGATAGTACGTCGGATGTCAGGAAGGGGTTAATGACAAGTGATTCCAGAGGATCCACAGTTAAGTAAGTGAGCCCAAAATAAATTGCCTTTAAAGAAAAAAATTTTTTAAGCACTATCCAAAAAGGAGCTATGCAAAAAGAAACTATATTGGTGGTGCAGCGGTAATTACATAAAGGTTCATGCTATGTTTCTTACAATCATTGGTGGCAGTGGTGGATGTAGGCACCGCCGTGCCTGTGCAGTGAATGAGCGCTATGTCTATGTCAGCGCTGTTATTAATGCCTGGGCCGGTCACATGACCGGAAATGACGTCAGACGCCGGCGCCTGCGCTATGGGATGGAGTTTTTGTCGCCCCATGTGGGGAAACCACCAAAGAAATGGCGCTGGAAGACCACACATGCGCAGGAGCGCTTGTGGGAGGATTTTTCAACAGAGGAGAAATGCTGAGGGGCAGGAATGATGTGGTGTTAGTATCGCTATGTGCAGATACAGCAAAAAAAAAAGATGTAGGCTCTACATCTAAATACCTCTTGAGAGACACATCATGATAAAGCATGGAAAATTAAACATGTAACACAATAACAGCGATCAATTATATATTGTACACAAATAATAAAGGTGACAATTCTCTATTGTAGGAGTCCAAATTGAAAAGTAATAAAATAAAAGAAAAGGGAAAGAAGGGAACAGATGGTATTTTATTTTGAGAGGAAAAAAAAGGGGGAAAAGGGAGAAATGAAGAAAAAAGAGGGGGGAAAAAGGGAGGGGAATGTGGTTTGACCAGTTTGAAATAAAGGTTTTAGTAAACTCAAAAGAAATATTGGAAAATGGGGAAACAAATAATAATGTAAATAAACGTATGTTCACAAGGAGGAGAAAAAATGTAGAGAATAGAAAATAATGAAAATAAATAAATATAAAAATTGAAAAAATAATTAAATAAATAAATAATAAATGAGAATGCATGCATATTTTATTTCTTTTGATATCATAACCAGTATACCATACTTTTTGTGCCCATCTAACTATACCTCCATTCAACTTCCACCTACAGGATAATCCATTGACTCTTAAAACATTTCCTAGCAGTGAAACTATTCAACTGGTGACTACAACCTCTATTCTCTAAAAGGGGTATGATTACAATATTTCTTCTATATAGTCATTTTTTTGTCTACCACCATGCCTTCTTTTTCCTAAATTCTTGTCTTAAAAATGTCTCCATACTTTCTAAATGATCATTCGGCATGTGACTCTAATTATGTACTTCTATGAGATTCCACAATCTGTTTTTTATGTTTTGTTTTTATTGTATATATGTCTTTGATTTTGACTGTATATATCTTATTTTTGAAGCGACTATATGATTAAGGCCGTTGGGAGGCCGAAACGTCAAAAAAGTTGTCGCTTCTTCACCGTCAAATAAAAATAAAAATATCCCACTTTTGCAGAAATTCCACGTGTGCAGTGACTCTATATTAGACTCATGCGCTAGTATAGACTGCATTACCAGACTATGAGGAGTGAGTGTTGTATGCATGTATGAATGTCTCTGGTGAATGACTCATTAAGAAACCCCTACCCTTGGTATGCATGTGTTGTACAGCCTAGCCTGTTAAGCGCCCAGGCTTAGGTGTAAGTAGAGGCAGAGTCTGAGACTGGCATCAGTGTCACTGGTGGCTCTGCACGCCACGGTGCTCATGCTCGACACTCCACCATAGTCAGTGTCTATAGTGGCATCCGCAGGTGCGACGCCGTGCACTCAAAAGGTCTAGAGGGACTCTGACCCCGTGTCCTTGGGGCAGAGTTCTGTGACCGCATTCTGTGCGCTCGGTTGCCAAGCTCTGTGAGCTAAACAGGCTCCAGCATTTATGTTCTGCGGTAACAGAGTTCGCCCTGTTCACACTGGCTGACAATGACCTGTTGTATACCGCTTTATACTTCTGCCATTGCAAAGCAGCAGTTTACCACCCCTGCATGGTGGACCCCAGGCTGCGAACACACCTTACTATTATTTTATTATTTGTTGCATTCCGCCAGCCCTAACAATAATACTAAAATGCTTCAATGGATCCCAGTTATGCTGAGCTTGTTTTCTTGTGAAATATTGTACTATATGATAGTGGTAAAATTTCTTTGATATGACTTGCATTTATTCATTAAAAAATGGAAATTTGGTAAAAATTTTCAAAGTTTCACAATTTTCAAGATGTAATTTTTATGCCCTTTAATCAGAGAGTCATATCGCATAAAATAGTTAATAAATAACATTTCAAACATGTCTACTTTGCATCAGCCCAAATTTGAAACATAGTTTTTTTTGTTAGGAAATTATAAGGGTTAAAAGTTGACCAGCCATTTCTCATTTTTCAACCAAATTTACAAAAACATTTTTTCTAGGGACCACCTCACATTTGAAGTGAGTTTGGGGGGTCAAGTTGACAGAAAATGCCGAAAAGGGACACCATTCTAAAAACTGCACCCCTCAAGGTGCTCAAAACCACATTCAAAAAGATAATTAACCCTTCACAGGAATTGAAGCAATGTGGAAGGAAAAAATGAACATTTAACTTTTTTCACAAACATTTTACTTCATAACCAATTTTTTTTATTTTCACAAGTGTAAAAAAAGAAAATGAACCACAATTATATTGTGTGCAATTTCTCCTGAATACTCCGATACCCCATATGTGGGGGTAAACCACTGTTTGGGCGCACGGCAGAGCTCGGAAGGGAAGGAGCGCCGTTTGACTTTTTCAATGCAGAATTGGCTGGAATTGAGATCGGACGTGATGTCGCATTTGGAGAGCCCCTGGTGTGCCTAAACAATGGAAACCCCCCACAAGTGACACCATTTTGGACACTAGACCACCCAAAGAACTTATCTAGAGGTGTGGTGAGCACTTTGAACACCGAAGTGCTTCACAGAAGTTTATAACGTAGAGCCGTGAAAATAAAAAATCATATTTTTTCCACAAAAATGATCTTTTTTCCCCCAATTTTTTATTTTCACAAGGGTATCAGGAGAAATTGGACCCCAAAAAATTGTTGTCCAATTTATCTTGAGTATGCTGGTACCCCACATATGGGAGAAAACTACTGTGGGGCTCAGAAGGGAAGTAGTGACATTTTGGAATGCAGACTTTGATGGAATGGTCTGTGAGCACCATGTTGCATTTGCAGAGCCCCTGAAGTGCCTAAACAGTAGAAACCCCCCACAAGTGACCCCATGACCCCATTTTGGAAACTAGACCACTCAAGGAACTTATCTAGTTGTGTGGTGAGCATTTTGAATCCCCAAGTGTTTCACTAAAGTTTATCACATAGGGCCATGAAAATAATTTTTTTTCTACAAAAATAACTTCGCCCCAAAATTTTTATTTTACCAAGAGTAACAGGAGAAATTAGACTCCCATAGTTATTGTGCAATAATTTGTCCTGAGTATGCTGATATCCCATATGTGGGGGTAAACTACTGTTTGGGCACACGGCATAGCTCGGAAGGGAAGGAGCACAATGTGACTTTTAAAAAGCAGAATTGGCTGGAATTGAGATCAGACGCCATGTCACGTTTGGAGAGCCCCTGATGTGGCTAAACTGTGGAAACTCCCAATTCTAATTCCAATCCTACCCCCAACACACCCCTAACCATAATACCAACCCTAACCATAACCCTAACCACAACCCTAACACCAACACACCCCTAACCCTAATACCAAAAGTAACCCTAACCACAACCCTAACCCCAACACACCCCTAACCCTAGCCCCAACCCTAACCCTAATTTTAGCCTCAATCTTAACCCTAACTTTAGCCCCAATCCTAACCCTAACTTTAGCCCCAAAGGTAACCCTAACTCTAGCTCTAACTTTAGCCTAGCCCTAACTATAATAATATAATAATAATAACTTTTATTTCTATAGCGCCAACATATTCCTCAGCACTTTACATTTCAGAGGGCACTTCTACAGACGATAGACATTACAGCATAACAATAATCACATAGATCATAACAGATATCAAGAGGAATGAGGGTCCTGCTCGCAAGCTTACAATCTATGAGGAAAAAGGGGAGACACGAAAGGTGGGTGGTAACAATTGCCCTGATTGTATGGACCAGCCATAATGTTAAGTGTGTAACAGTACAGACACAGAGGGCTAGTAGATGCATAAAGCATGTGGGAACATGATGCGGGGAACCTGGTTATGGTAAAACTTTTGACTGTGCCACACAGTGATAAATTAGCTTAATGTGTTGAGATGGTAGGCCAGTCTAAATAAATGCATTTTCAGGGCATGCTTAAAATTGTTGGGATTGGAGACTAATCGTATTGACCTGGGAAGTGCATTCCAAAGAATTGGTGCAGCACATGTATAGTCTTGGAGATGGGAGTGGGAGGTTCTGATTATTGAGGATGCTAACCTCAGGTCATCAGCAGAACGGAGGGCATGGGTAGGGTGGTATACAGAAACAAGGGAGGAGATGTAGGGTGGTGCTGAGCCATGGAGAGCTTTGTGGGTGAGGGTAATAAGTTTGTACTGGATTCTGGAGTGGATGGGTAACCAGTTTAAGGACTGGCACAAGGTAGAGTCATCGGTGTAACGATTGGTGAGGAATATGATCCTGGCTTCAGCATTCAAGACGGATTGGAAGGGGGAGAGTTTGGTAAGAGGGAGACCGATAAGAAGAGAGTTACAATTGTCAAGACGAGAATGAATAAGAGAAACAGTAAGAGTTTTTGCGGAGTCAAAAGTAAGAAAAGGTCGAATAATAGAAATGTTTTTGAGGTGCAGATAACAAGAGAGAGTCAGTGATCGAATGTGGGGGGCAAAGGAAAGCTCGGAGTCAAGTATGACCCCAACACAGCGGGCATGTTGCTGGGGAGTAAAAGTGGAACCACACATGGAAATGGCAATGTCGGGTATAGGTACATTAGTAGTGGGAGGAAACCCTAACCCTAACTTTAGCCTAGCAATAACCCTAACCTTAACCAAAACATAACCCTAACTTTAGCCTAACCCTAATCCTAACTTTAGCCTAACCCTAACTTTAGCCTATCAATAACCTTAACTTTAGCCTGACAATAACCCTAACTTTAGCCTGACAATAACCCTATCTTTAGCCTAAGAATAACCCTAACTTTAGCCTAAACATAACCCTAACTTTAGCCTAACCCTAACTTTAGCCTAATAATAACCCTAACTTTAGCCTAATAATAACCCTAACTTTAGCCTAACAATAACCCTAACTTTAGCCTAATAATAATCCTAACTTTAGCCTAACAGTAACCCTAACCCTAACAGTAACCCTAACGCTAACCCTAACAGTAACCCTAACAGTAACCTTAACTTTAGCCTAGCAGTAACCATAACCCTAACAGGAACCCTAACTTTAGCCTAACAGTAACCCTAACAGTAATAGTAACCCTAAATTTAGCCTAACAGTAACCCAAACTTTAGGCTAACAGTAACCCTAACAGTAACCCTAACTTTAGCCTAACACTAACCCTAACTATAGCACTAACCCTAACCTGCCTTATCTGTTTTTTTCACTTTATAACAAGATCGCTGACTGGCACAGTTTCTGACACTGTTTCTCCTCTAATCTCTCACTGACAGGAGATCAGAGGAGAAACAGTGTTTTTATGAAGCTGATTGCTGGGAAAGTTCGTTGCTGCAACAAACTTTCTCAATGATCTGTCTCATTGGCTGGTGGGATGCTGACATCATCAGGACCTTAACCAATCAGGTCTCAATGAGGTTGGGGTCATAGGAAGTGTTTGCCCCGGGATCCCCTCGTTATAAGGTATGTGGGGGTCCCACGATCAGCACAAAACCACTGACCGTAGACAAACGTTGATGCTGCACAAAGCGCTGCTAGCGCCAACGTTTATCTACCATCTGTGGTCATGAAGCGGTTAAAGGGCAGACAGGGTGCAGCACTAATTAAAAACAGCCTTAAGGCAGAGGCAGATAAGTGTATTTTCAGTCCGAGTGCGATCTGACACAACATCGGACCAATGTTATGCTATGGGGCCGTGCACATGTCTGATTTTTTTCATCTATTATTTGGATTATTCTCAAAGGCAATTTAATGAGTGTGTAGGAAACATCAGACTGCATTCAGATAACTTAGTCAAAACAATCAATATGTAACACCAAGGCCGAGAGAGTTTAGAACCTTGCTCCCAACGTAAATGCACAAATGCAAAAATTATATTAATTGATGGAATACTCCCAAAAATTTGAGAAACAAAAGGAATGGAGTACAGGATAACCACCAGTAAAATCCAGAAAATTTTTATCAGACAACAATACATAAAATGTGAGCCATACATGTTAGCACAAAGAGGGGAATAAGGGTGGAGACATGCTGATACAGCAGGAAGAAAAGTATGGATAAAATGGTTACCAGAGGTTAGCAAAGTCACAAACCATTTAAATGAATAGGTGTAAACATGAACAGTAATAAGCACAAAGAGACTGGTGATTAATTGATTAATCAAAGGTAAATAAATATATGTGACACCAGACTAATAAGCCCATCAAGATTAGTCCCGCTTACCCATTATAATTGGTAATGTCTGTGCGTCTCCCTGTTGGCTCTCTTGACTAGCATTTCGCGTAGAAGCTTTTTCAAAAAGGGGTGATGGGAACCCACATTATTAAACTTACCTCTTCTGGGCCAAAGCCTTCAAGATTAAAGGGCAGACAGGGTGCAGCACTAATTAAAAACAGCAATAAGGCTAAGTGTATTTTCAGTCGTTTGCGATCTGACACAACATCGGATCGCAAGCGGACCAATGTTATGCTATGGGGCCATGCACATGTCTGATTTTTTATCTGATGTTTGGATCATACTCATAAAGGCAATTCAATGAGTGCGTAGAAAATATCAGACTGCACTCGGATAACATTTGTGTGCATAATCAGTCCGATTTTCTGGGATGAGTGGACATTAGGCCATCTGCTCCTGCCCATAGACAAATGCAAAGAGTTCTCAGCTAAATATGAAGGCAATCACTGCCCCCAAATATATTCTACAAGATAGTGCCAGGTTGAAGATGCAATGACTTAAATATATAATGTAGAAGCACATTGAGCGCCCTAAGCTATATGTGAACACTGGATTTATAAATTTTGAGTTGCATTACTGCTACAAAGACTATATTAATAATATAAAAGGTATTTAGTGGTCAAGACAGCCAACTAGTGTAAAGTGATTACGGGCAATCTTTATCATGCATAGTTGCTCTAAAATTGGCTATATAGTTTGCAGTGCTAGGTAGGCAGGGAATGTATTTGCGTATATACAGTACATATCAGTGCAAGGCATGTGTGGGGAGGAGGACTCCCAGATAGTGACTGGGCCGGAACCCAGGGGACCGCCATCAGGGTTCCTGAAGGAACAACACCAGGGGGGGCAACAAAGGGAGACACACGACTGAAGGTGTCAGGGCAACAGGGGGCGGGGCAAAGATAAAAGGAGCAGAGGGCTCGCTCAGGTGGCAGTTGTCAGAGAGTGTGACAACAGGCAGGAAGCCGAGTGACATAGAGAAACGGGGTAACGGGCGGTGTGTTTTGGAGGCACCGTCAGGAGTCTGTGAGGGGTAAGCGACTCACTCACCGACAAGTGAGGCGTAAGAGACTTTCACCAGAGGCTGCTCCCCGCACATGGTCGCACACAGCCTCGCCCGCTGTTCCCCGCCCTATTGAGACAGGTCCGTTACCTCAAGTCGCCGCTGCGACTTCACATCTAACAGCTACAGCAGCCTGGACACTGCCCCCTGCCTTCTCCCACAGCTGCGGCCCTGTCATCACCGGCCTCAATGGACACCACCTCGCCATAGGCGACAATAGAGGCCCAGTCCCATCTACAGAGGGACCCTGAGCAGAGGCCGGACAACCGTCATTTGGCAAACTGCGTCATTACTGCGCTGTGAGACGGGAGCCGGTAAAGACATCCTGTTGTGCCCCCCAGCACAGATTCTTCAGGGCCTGTTGTGCACCACCAGCACAGATTCTTCAGGGCTTGTTGTGCCCCACCAGCACAGATTCTTCAGGGCCTGTTGTGCCCCACCAGCACAGAGTCTTCAGGGCCTGTTGTGCCCCACCAGCACAGACTCTTCAGGGCCTGTTGTGCCCCTCCGGCACAGATTCTTCAGGGCCTGTTGTGCCCCACCAGCACAGATCCTTCAGGGCCTGTCAAGCCCAAATCATCCCGGAATATCGAGGCGTCAAGGCAGCCGCATCAGCGACCTCTAAGCGGCCGCGTCTGCGATCCTGAACGACGCCTGGAAAGATAAGTCGACTATAGGAAATAAGGACCCATAGTTTGGCGATACGTGGCCTTCAACACCCGGACTAGCCAGATTAGTCGCATTTAATATAAGAAAAATTATTGTTTATGTTGTTGAGTCCCTGCTAGGACAGATTGTTGTTACCCCTTTTATTTGTTCAGCATAGCCCCAGCGGCTCCACGTTATAAACGTTGATTTCACAAATCATATCCTGTCTCGTGTCTCGTTACTGCATCGTGAGAACCTTCTCAACCCTACACATGCAGGTGCTGTATCTGTAACAGGCAGGCACTGTTTGTGGCATACTTCATTGCATACAGTACATCAAGAGGGTTCGTTCCATTACTATCTGCTGCTGCTGCCTATTACATATATTGACCCTATATACCTAGCCCCAGGTCTCAGTGGGCAGGAATTTATTTTATTCCAAAGCAATCCAGAATGCCTCTATTTTTCTCCATTTGCTTGTTGACACTGCAGAATACAGCCAGATCCTTTTCATAGTGCAGCGTGAAAATCCAGCAATTTTAAACAGGTTGGCCCATCCCAGCCATCACATCTGAGTGCGCAGAAATTTCTGACATTTTTGTGGTACTTTTAAATTTTTTGGGAGTTTCTTATATAATTTCTTGACACCATTTTGCTGCCCAAAAAATACATAGCTACAGGTAAGATATTTTACACCGAGTTTTGTCCGCCACACAGATCGCATATCATTGCGTTCAAAATTGTGCCATTTCAGGTTTCCATAGAATTTTTTTTGTTGTGACTTTGCCTACTTGTTGACACAATTTAGCTGGGCCAAAAAAAAATACAGGAAAGATATTTGAAAGTGGGCTATCTCCGTCAGACGTCTCATCTATCTATGGGCTACAAATTGTTGCATTTCAGGCCTCCATTCCACTGTATTTGCTGTCTGTTACCCTAGTTCTACATACTGTTTTAGGGTAAAAAATAAAAAAATACAGGCCACATATTGAAGTGTGGTATCTCCATCAGACGCATGATCTATCTGTGGACTACAAATTGTGGCGATCAGACCTCCATTCCACTGTATTTGCTGTCGGTTACCCTAGTTTTATACACTGTATTGGGGTAAAAAATAAAAAGTACAGGCCACATATTGAACAGTGTGGTATCTCTGTCAGAACCATGATCTATCTGTGTGCAACAAATTGTGGCATTTCAGGCCTCTATTACACTGTATTTGCTGTCTGTTACACTAGTTCTATAAACTATTTTGGGGTTAAAAATAAAAAAATACAGGCTACATATTGAACAGTGTGGTATCTCCGTCAGACGCCTGATCTATCTGTGGGCTACAAATTGTGGCATTTCAGGCCTCCATTCCACTGTGTTTACTGTGTCTTACCCTAGTTATTGACACCAGTTTTATAACAAAAAATGAATTTTTACCTACATTCCAGTTTTCTCGCACATGGATCATATATAAGTTCGCTCCCAATTTAGCCATTTGTAGTGAATGTGGAAAATATTGTAGTCCATTTAAAATAGGCAAGGTGCGTGGCAAGGGGCTGGGAAGTGGACTTGATGGTGATTGTGCATGCAGAGGCCGAGGCCGTGGGCAAGCTGAAATTGTGCAACAACAAACAATGACTTATTCTTGCATGACCTTCCCGACCGAATTCATAGGGGACTGCAGAACAGCACTATTGAAACTTGAACAGTGTTAATAGGTTGTTGGTTGGATAGCGGATGTTTCCACTCACTTTTCCACCACCAGCCCCATGTCTTCCACACGGTCAAGTCGGAGTAGCCGTGAGTCTGCCCAGAGCAAACTGTTCCCACACTTGGACACTCCGAAGAGCTGTTCACTTTTCCATTTATAGATTCGGGCTTCTCGCCCAGTCCACTTGAAGCAGGGTAAGATGAGATTGCATATAACGATGCCCTAATATTAGAGCAGCCACGTTCACACAAATGCGATGGTGGGAACTTGTTACAAGAGGTGGATGATGATGACATACAATTGCCAGAAAGTCAGGATGAGGACCAGGGTGTGGAAGTGGAAGACGAGGTGGTGGATGATATAGTAATTGACCCAACCTGGCAGGAAGACATGCAGAGCGAGGACAACAGCACATGGGGGAGGGTGGCATAGCACCCCAACAGGCAGGAAGAAGCAGTGTGGTGTCCGCAGACAGAAGGCAGGCAACCGTTCCTTATAACACCAACACTTGTCAGTACAACTGTTAGGTCTTCCCGAGTTTTTTTAAAGACTCTGCCGATAACCCCAAACAGGCCATTTGCACCACCTGCCATGCCCGCATCAGCAGGGGTAGCAAAACTGCAAGCCTGATCACCACCAGCATGATCAGGCACATGGAACCAAAGCACCCGACTTTACGGGCCAAACAGCAGGCTCCAGGAACAGTGTTTGTGGGTGAAAACACTGCTTCTTCCACTGTTGTGCGTGCAAGCCAATCCCCTGTCCACGTTGCATGTGAAGATACCTCCAGCCCTGCACCTGTCGTTGCCCACACTCAACTACCACATCATCAAGCACGTTCATGTCCTTGTCCCATCGCAGCCTTCAGTTGTCCATACCCCAGTCATTGGAACGCAAGCGTAAATACGCAGCCAATGACCCACAGGTCACAGTACTAAATGCACACATTTCTCATGTGCTTGCGCTTGAAATGTTGCATTATACCCTCATGCATGCGGAAGCTTTCTGCAACCTGATGTCGGTGGCCATCCCAAGGTACTTGGTCTGCAGTCGCCACTATTTCTCCCGGTGTGCCATCCCGGCATTAAACAAGCACTTGTCCCACATCATTACCCATGCCCTGAACAATGCTGTTACTGGGAAAGTCTACCTAACCACGGACACATGGACAAGTGCTTGTGGGCATGGATGCTACATCTCGCTGGCGGCACACTGGGTTAACATAGTGGAAGCCGAGACCCAGAGGGACCTTGAAATGGAACATGTCCTCCTGACGCCGAGGACATCAATCAGGGTTGCCCCCACAGTCTACAGCTCCCGCACCTCATCCTCCTCCTCCTCCTCTTCAGCCTCCATCTCCAAAATGACCACATCAGTCACTAGATGAAAGCAATGCAGCACTGCCTCAGCCAAGCGTCAACAGGCTGTACTGAAGCTAATATGCTTAGGTGACAAACTTCCCAATGCTGAATAGCAGGCATGGGTGTGGCTGACACAGCTGAACCTACAGCCAGGCATGGATGTGTGTGATAATGGCCGGAACCTGTTGGCGGCTCTGAGGCGAGGCGACCTCACAGACGTACCATGCCTGGCCCATGTGCTTAATCTTGTTGTTCAACGGTTACTCAAAAGTTACCCAGAGCTGCCGGATCTGCTTATCAAAGTACACCAAATGTGTGCCCATTTTAGAAAGTCAGCTCCAGCTTCCGCCGCCCTTGCCGTGCTTCAGCAGCATTTGCAGATTCCGGCTCACTGACTGGTGTGTGATGTCCTCACGCGTTGGAACTCAACACTGCACATGTTGGAAAGGACTTGTGAACAGAAGAGGGCAGTTGTTGACTACCAGCATCAACAAGGCCTTTGGTATTCAGTTCAGACTCCACACATAAGACCTCAGGAGTGGACATGGATGTCAGACATATGTACCATCGTACAAAACTTTGAGGAGCGACAATGCTCGCCATTACTCAGTACTTGCCCAAGTATTACGGTACTCAGTGTACTCGGCGAGCACCGAGCATTTCTGGGATTACTCGGCAGGTACTTGGGTCTCCACCCAGCATTTTTGGGGACTTCAGAGACCCAATCATGCTGCAGGGATTGTCTGCCAGGCTATGAAATGCCACAGCCACAGCCATCTTTGGCCACACAGCATCATCAGGGGTATAAGAGACCAGATGCTGCCCTGCTTGGCGGCCCCTTTCACATATCTGTGCAGGTCTGTGCGGGGGTCTGTGCGGGGGTATGCGGAGCTGTTCAGGGATCTGTGTGGGAGTCTTTGCAGGGGTATGCGGGTCTGTGCGGGGGTCTGAGCGGCTTTATGCGGGGCTGTGCGAGGGGTATGCGGGTCTGTGCAGGGATATACGGGGGTCTGTGTGGTGGTCTATGTGGGGGTGTGCGGGGGTCTGAGCGGGGGTATGCGGGGCTGTGTGAGGAGTTATGAGGGTCTGTGAGGGGGGCTGTGCGGGGGTCTGTGCGGGGACAGTGCGGGGGTATGCAGGGGACTGTGCGGAGGTCTGTGTGGGGCTGTGTGGGGGTCTGTGCGGCACTGTGCGGGGGTATGCGGGTCTGTGTGGGGAAAAGCGTGTCTGTGCATGGTCTGTGCGGGGATATGCGGGTCTGTGCGGGGGTATGTGGGGCTATGCAGGAGTCTGTGGGGTGTATACAGGGCTGTGCGGAGGCATACGGGGCTGTGCGGGAGTCTGTGTGGGGGTATGTGGGGCTGTGCAGAGTCCCCGGCTGACCTGAGGTGATCTGACAGTGTGGGAAAAAGTTCAGAAACTGTGCCGGGGTCTATGCGGGGCTGTGCGGGGGTCTGCAGGGCTGTGCGTGGGGGTATGCGGGTCTGTACAGGGATATGTGCGGGGGTATGTGGGTCTGTGCAGGGGTCTGTGCGGGGGTATGCGGGGCTGTGCAGGGGTCTGAGCGGGGGTATGCGGGGCTGTGCAGGGGGTATGCGGGTCTGTGCGGGGATATGCTGGGGTCTGTGTGGGCGTGTGCAGGTCTCTGCGGGGGGCTGTGCGGGGGGCTGTGTGGGGTATGCAAGGGTCTGTGCAGGCTGTGCGGGGGTCTGTGCGGGGGTATGCGGGGCTGTCCGGGGGTATGCGGGGCTGTCCAGGGGTATGCAGGTCTGTGCGTGGATATGCGGGTCTGTGCGGGGGTATGCGGGGCTGTGTGGAGTCCCTGGCTGACCTGAGGTTATCTGACAGTGTGGGAAAAAGTTCCCCACACTATCGAGTTCACTTCAGGTCAGAGGGGAATCTGCGCAGCCTCAGTGATGTATGTGGGGGTATGCGGGTCTGTGTGGGGGTATGTCAGTCTGTGCAGGGCTGTACGGTGATCTGTGCGGTTATATGTACAGGGGTATGTGGGGCTGTGCGGGGGTATACGGGGGTATGCGGGTCTGTATGGGGGCTGTGTGGGGGCCTGTGCGGGGATGTACGGGGGTATACTGGTCTGTGCAGGAGTCTGTGCGGGGGTATGAGAGGGTCTGTGCAGGGGTATGCGGGTCTGTGCAGGGGTCTGTGCCGGTCTGTGCGGGGATATGCGAGTTTTTGCGGGGGTATGCAGGGCTGTGCGGAGGTATGAGGGCTGTGCGGGGGGGTGCGGGGCTGTGCGTAGACCCCCGCACAGACCCACGTACCCCCGCACACCCCTCGCAGAGGCCCCCCGCACATTCCCACATAGCCCTACAGAGACCCGCATACATCACTGAGGCTGCAAGGAAGCTCTGGCTGACCTGAAGTGAACTCGATAGCGGGGGAAAGTTTCGGAACTTTTTCCCACGCTGTCAGATCACCTCAGGTCAGCCGGGGACTCCGCACAGTGCCACATACCCCCCGCACAGACTCCCACACAGCCCCGCACAGCCATGCATACCTTCGCACAGCACCGCATACTCCCACACAGCCCCACACAGACTTGCATACCCCTGCACACCCCCGCACAGACCCCCGAACAGCCTCACCTACCCCCCCGCACAGACCCGCCTACCCCTGCATACATCACTGAGGATGCGCAGAGTCCCCGGCTGTCCTGAAGTGAACTCGATAGCGTGGGAAAGTTACTAAAGGGTTAAAAAAAACCACACAAATAAGAATAAAGTTGACAAGCTCACGCCCTGACTGGTGCACGTGAGCCAGAGGGTTATGGCCCCACTGTGCCACAAACCAGACTACCCTGGAAGGGGCGTGACTAAGACTGCTGCCTTGGTTTTCACTGGAGCCTCTGATGGTGAGGTCAGCCTTGAGTGGCAGGCAGCGGCCAGTTGCCACTCCAGGGTGGTGTCTGGCTGTGGCTGCTGATCCCATTGGGGAACAGGAACTCTAGGACAGGTGCAGGTGACAGGAACTCTAGGACAGGCAGAAGAGCACGGCTGATACTCGGATCTGAATGTGGTTGATAGTTGGACGTGTTGTGGCAAAGAATTCCAGAGGATGGGGGATATTAGGGAGAAGTCTTGGAGGTGGTTGGGTGATGAGCAAATAAGTGTGGAGGAGAGGAGGTCTTGGGAGGACCGGAGATTACGTGAGGGAAAATATTGGGAGATTAGTTCAGAGATATATGGAGGAGACAGCTTATAGATGGCCTTGTAGGTCAGTATTAGTAATTTGAACTGGATACGCTGAGTGAATGGGTTAAGGATGGACTGGAGAGGTGCAAGGGTGTTAGCAGGGAGTCCACATTATGCTCCTCCTTCTCCTCATCCTCATAATTCACCACCACTAGATCACCATGGTGACCATGGTACTTGATGCAACAGCCACTAGACGTTTTTGCAAGGCTGTTTATGATGTCCTTAACAAATTTTTCAACAAATATGTTGATGTGTACTCCTCAGGGGAAAATGTTTGTCAGCACATACACTTAGTGTATGGGCATTACAAGTATAGGAGACCTGCTCCTTTAAACTGGGAAAACATTTTTCATTTTTCGGAGGTCATCCTATACATCTTCTCCGACACCACCACTAGATCACCAGCGTAAACGTATTCTGTGATGCAACAGCCAAGTAATTTTTTTCAAGGCTGTTTATGATGCCCGTTCCAGAAATGTTTACACTGTATGTTGAGGTACCCCCCATCCAGGGAAAATGTTTTTCAGCCTATACACTTAGTGTATGGACATTACAAGTAGAGGAGACCCGCTACTTTAAGCTGGGAAAACATTTTTTGGAGGGCCATACTCCGCCTCTCTTCAGACACCACCACTAGAAGAAGGGTGAACGTGTTCCGTGATGCAATAGCCACTATACTTTTTTGCAAGGGTGTTTATGATGGCCGAAAAACAATATTTACACAGTAGGTTGATGTGTACCCCCCAAGGAAAAAAAATTTTTCAGCCCATACACTTAATTTTGGGCAGACTTTGCATTCACTTTATGGGCAAACTTAAAAATCAGAATAATGTAAACTTTGGTTTCATGTGGCCATCCAGTATATGTGTTCAAAGGCTTATTGGGGTGCATGTAACTTTGGAGAAGGGCAGGCTTTGCATTCAATGCACAAGCAAACAGCATGGGAGTACCAAATGAATACTGGGAACATTGGTTACATGTGACCATCCAGTACCTCTGTTCAAAGGCTTATTGGGGTGCGTTTAACTTTGGTGCAGGGTTGGCCTTGCAATCAATTAGAGATGAGCGACTTTGCCATTTTTATGGTCAAGTCGGGTTTCATGAAATTCAATTCTTATTGCTGAAGCTTGTCAACCTTAATTTACTTCATAATAATAGTTACGCATTGAAAACGGGGGGTTATTTGGCTAAAGTTGTAGGGGGTAGGGCTGGCTCCAGGTTTTTATGTGCCCTGGGCCAAAGAGTGTCAGTGCACCCCTTTAACACATACCACAACTCATGATGGTCCGATACGGCACAGAAATATAGGTATAGTACAATGACAAATACTTCACTGCTTACATGACATGACTGATCTATTTTAAATTGTACAATAGCTCAAAAAAGGACAATATATTACTCCATACAGTATTATGGCCACCACATTGTGCACCATACAGAATAATGAGCCCCATATATTTCTCCATACAGAATAATTGGCCACATATAATGTTCCATACAGTATATGATGAGCTCCACATAATGCTACAGTATATGATGGTCCCCATGGACGATGCTCCAGTGTGTTATGGGCCCAAATAATGCTCCACATATAATGGGCTCCATGTCTAATGCTCCAGTGTATAATGGGCCTGTAAATGCTGCTCCAGCGTCTGATGTCCCCAATCGGGAATGCTCCAGTATATGATGGGCCACATGGATGATGCTCCAGTGTATTATAGGCCCTAATAATGATCCATATATAATGGGCCCCATTTCTAATGCTCCAGTGTATAAAGGGCCCCATAAATGCTGCTCCAGTGTCTGATGTCCCCCATTTGGAATTCTCCAGTATATGATGGGCCTCATGGATGATGCTCCAGTGTCTTATGGGCCCTAATAATGCTCCATATATAATGGGCCCCTTTTCTAATGCTCCAGTGTATCATGTGCCCTATAGATGCTGCTCCAGTGTCTGACCTGCCCCATTTAGAATGCTCCAGTGTATGATGGGCCTCATGGATGATGCTCCAGTGTCAGATATCCCTCATTTTGAATGCTCCAGTATATGATGGGCCCCATTTTTAATTAACCCAGGCATGGTATGTGAAATGAGATCCATGGAGTAATCTGAAGAGTGTGCTGCTGCATCCTTCACTTTTGGTGTGGGTGAAGGACACAAGGAAAGAGGTTGCTCCTGACCAGAAGCCCGCACTTATGACTCAGTGCTTGCATTTTTTGAAACTTCAGAAGAGGAGGCGATAGAGCTGGAGGCTGTTTCAGCAATGCAAGCCAAAAACAGTTCCTGATGCTCCAGCTTTAAAAGCAGTCTACCTACTCCCAGAAAATGGAGCCTTACAGGCCTTCCAGAGCTACACCATCAGTACCAGGTGGCCCCCCACGCCCACGTCCACATCCTCTTCCACCTTACTTCCTCATGTTTTAGAAAATTGACCCAAAATACCAGCAGATATATGGTACTGTATCAGAAGCGCACAGCTCTATACAGTCTAGGGATAACAGTAAATCTCCGTATATACAGTGGGAAAAAAAAGTATTTAGTCAGTCAGCAATAGTGCAAGTTCCACCACTTAAAAAGATGAGAGGCGTCTGTAATTTACATCATAGGTAGACCTCAACTATGGGAGACAAACTGAGAAAAAAAAATCCAGAAAATCACATTGTCTGTTTTTTTTTTCATTTTATTTGCATATTATGGTGGAAAATAAGTATTTGGTCAGAAACAAAATTTCATCTCAATACTTTGTGATATATCCTTTGTTGGCAATGACAGAGGTCAAACGTTTTCTGTAAGTCTTCACAAGGTTGCCACACACTGTTGTTGGTATGTTAGCCCATTCCTCCATGCAGATCTCCTCTAGAACAGTGATGTTTTTGGCTTTTCGCTTGGCAACACGGACTTTCAACTCCCTCCAAAGGTTTTCTATAGGGTTGAGATCTGGAGACTGGCTAGGCCACTCCAGGACCTTGAAATGCTTCTTACGAAGCCACTCCTTCGTTGCCCTGGCGGTGTGCTTTGGATCATTGTCATGTTGAAAGACCCAGCCACGTTTCATCTTCAATGCCCTTGCTGATGGAAGGAGGTTTGCACTCAAAATCTCATGATACATGGCCCCATTCATTCTTTCATGTACCCGGATCAGTCGTCCTGGCCCCTTTGCAGAGAAACAGCCCCAAATCATGATGTTTCCACCACCATGCTTTACAGTAGGTATGGTGTTTGATGGATGCAACTCAGTATTCTTTTTCCTCCAAACACGACAAGTTGTGTTTCAACCAAATAGTTCCAGTTTGGTTTCATCAGACCATAGGACATTCTCCCAAAACTCCTCTGGATCATCCAAATGCTCTCTAGCAAACTTCAGACGGGCCCGGACATGTACAGGCTTAAGCAGTGGGACACGTCTGGCACTGCAGGATCTGAGTCCATGGTGGCGTAGTGTGTTACTTATGGTAGGCCTTGTTACATTGGTCCCAGCTCTCTGCAGTTCATTCACTAGGTCCCCCCGCGTGGTTCTGGGATTTTTGCTCACCGTTCTTGTGATCATTCTGACCCCACGGGGTGGGATTTTGCGTGGAGCACCAGATCGAGGGAGATTATCAGTGGTCTTGTATGTCTTCCATTTTCTAATTATTGCTCCCACAGTTGATTTCTTCATTCCAAGCTGGTTGGCTATTGCAGATTCAGTCTTCCCAGCCTGGTGCAGGGCTACAATTTTGTTTCTGGTGTCCTTTGACAGCTCTTTGGTCTTCACCATAGTGGAGTTTGGAGTCAGACTGTTTGAGGGTGTGCACAGGTGTCTTTTTATACTGATAACAAGTTTAAACAGGTGCCATTACTACAGGTAATGAGTGGAGGAAAGAGGAGACTCTTAAAGAATAAGTTTCAGGTCTGTGAGAGCCAGAAATCTTGATTGCTTGTTTCTGACCAAATACTTATTTTCCACCATAATATGCAAATAAAATGAAAAAAAAACAGACAATGTGATTTTCTGGATTTTTTTTTCTCAGTTTGTCTCCCATAGTTGAGGTCTACCTATGATATAAATTACAGACGCCTCTCATCTTTTTAAGTGGTGGAACTTGCACTATTGCTGACTGACTAAATACTTTTTTTCCCCACTGTATTTCATGAGTCATACACAGATGCTCACAGGCTCAGTATGGATTACTCAATAAAGTAAAAAGGTGAAAAAGGGTACAGTATCACCAGATACAAGGTATATATAGTATAGTGTAAACATTCTAAATCTCCATATACATTTCAGGAGGCAGACACAAACACTCTCAGGCCCAGTATGGATTACACAAGAAAATGAAAAGCTGTAAATGGGTAATGTAACACAAGTGTATACAGTGTTGGCCAAATTTGAAATCTCGTATATATTTCCGGAGTCATCCTCAGACGCTCACTCTGTCTGGGTTTGACCATAATAAAAAATGTTGTAAAAAAGGTACTGGATAACAAGATAGCAAGTATATATATTATAGGGTACAATTGAAATCTCCATATACATAGTCCCATAGTCAGTCTCAGACACTTACTCAGTATGGATTTGACCGTAATGCTAAATGTCAAACAAAGGTACTGTATAACAAGATACAAGCTGTATCGAGTATAGGGTAAAAATTGGTATCTCCGATTCACCATATATATAGAAGGCGTAAACCACATACGCTCACTCACAATGGATGATACCGTAATGCAAAATTTTGAACAAAGGTATTGTATCAGCACATACCAGGTGTATCCAGTCTAGGGGTAATTGTAAATTTCCATCTATACTTCCGGAGTCAGACACAGACACTCACAGGCTCACTATGTATTACACCA
The DNA here is from genome assembly GCF_039654945.1 of Dendrobates tinctorius. Taxonomy (NCBI): domain Eukaryota; kingdom Metazoa; phylum Chordata; class Amphibia; order Anura; family Dendrobatidae; genus Dendrobates; species Dendrobates tinctorius. Next base: position 42,214,007 of record NW_027361801.1, read on the forward strand.
GAATTTAAAAAGTAGAAAAAGGGAAAGGTATTCGAAGCGTACAACAGTATACAGTGTTGTGATACTTTTAAATCTTCGTTTATATTTCAATCTCAGTAAGCCAGTCCAGACTCTCCGCTACTAGAAACTACATGGATACAAGTACAGATGGAAAGTCGAGTGTTAGCAGAAATTTGAGAAATAGTCATCGCGGGAAAACCTCCCGGTAGATGTTGCAGAGGCGATGCAGACCCTCAATTACTTTGTCTGTGAAGACAGCAAAAACGTTTCTTAAAGCACCACTGCATCCGCTTGTAAGTTGACGTTCATTACACATGGTAGCCATTGATCATTTGAAGGTAGAGGCCAGCAGGAAAGGCCATAGCTATATCTTACCCATCATTGATCAATAAACAAAATTTCTAGTGGCCATCCCTGTGAAGGATTTAACTGCCCAGACTACACAGCGGTGGAGCAGGGAGAGGTAAGTATTGCAACTTGCAAGTGCTGTGGCCATGACCAAACGGGGGGGCACACTCGTGGTCGATGGTACTGGCACAGGGCCCCTCATAGTTCGCTGGTGTGTCTGACAGCGAGCCGGCCCCCCACCATCAGAGACACTGTATTGTACTATGAGGGGCCCTGTGCCAGAGCCGTCAGCCATCTGTGGGCTCATCCACCTGTTCAGAGCAATGGCGCTTACCCAGGTGCACCAGGTGTTGACCCGAGCCATTGGGGGGGTGGGCAGCCCACTTAGGGAGGTTTAAAAAATGGCATATGTTGATGTGTTGGCTGGACATTCAGCTGCTGCAAAGGGTGGAATTGGGTAAGTCAGAGGAAGAGGAGGACAAAAGCGAGGCAGTTTTCTGGCAACCTATGTGTCATCAGGGAAAGGTGGGACAAAATCCTTTGAAACCCATGCATGGTTCATTTTAATGAAGAATAGATCATCAACATTTTGGGTAGACAGATGGGTCCTTTTCTCTGTCAGGATTGATCCAGCAGCACTGAAGACTCTTTCAGATAACACACTAGCAGAAGGGCAAGCGAGCTCCTGTAAGGCATATTGTGCCAATTCAGGCCAGGCGTCCAGTTTAGAGGCCCAATAGTCAAAGGGGAATGACCTGTGAGGGAGAACATCGATATAGGAGGAGAAGTAGTTTGTTACCATAGTTGACAACTGCTGTCTCCTGTCACTTTTAATCGATGCAGTATTAGCAGTCGTGTGAGCGGTACTTGAGAAATCATTTCACAACATGGTAATTAAACCCCTGTCTCCAACGCCACTTCAGCTGTTTGCAACACGAACACCTTTTCCATTGTGCCCACTACAGCTTGTGGGAGAACCAGCACCGCTGCTGTGTGCTGGGAAAGCCTAAAACAATCGGTTTACCAGAGTTACTTGTTTGTTAGCCAATATTATCTCTAGGTTCTCCTGTGGCATGATGTTGTGTAATTTGCCTTTGCAGCGTGGATCGAGGATGCTGGCCAGCCAGTAGTCATCATTTCTCATCATTTTGGCAATGCGGGGGTCCCTTTTTAGGATCCGCAAGGCATAATCGCACATGTGGGCCAATGTTCCAGGTGTCAATGATGCACTGCCACTGCTGGGTGGAGGAGCACTTTCTGGCAAATCCACATCCCTACAGTCACACACAAACACTGTACCTGACCTTGGAACGCCAACATTTTCTCTTGCCCCCAGAGAAGCATCCTCCTCCCCAAATCAATCATCCCCCTCATCCTCCTCCTCCTCTTCCTCTTCTTCCTTCTTCCTCCACCTCATCAAGGACAGTTCCCTGACCAGACTATGGCTGACTGTCATCAAGGCTTCCCTCCTCCTCCTCCTGTTCCTCCTCTGCTGCAGACGCCTGATTCTTAATGTGCCTCAAACTTTGCATGAGCAGACACATAAGTGGGATGCTCATGCTTATGACGGCGTTGTCTGCGCTTACCAGCCATGTGCATTCCTCAAAACTCTGAAGGACTTTACAGAGGTCTTTCAGCTTTGACCACTGCACACCCGACAACTCCATGTCTGCACTCAAGCTGCCTGCCCGTGTATCCTCCCACAAATGCATTACAGCCTGCCTCGGTTCGCACAGCCTCTCAACCAAGTGCAGGGTGGAGTTTCACCTTGTTGCAGCGTCTATGATTAGGCGGTGTTTGGGGAGGTGGAACAATCGCTGCAGCTTCTGCATACGAGTGGAGTGGACGTTTGAGCAACGGATGTGCAAGCACAGTCTTCGCACCTTATGGAGCAGGGATGTTATCTCTGGATAATTATTAAGGAAGCACTGCACCACCAGGTTCAAAGTGTGAGCCAGGCAAGCTATGTGTGTGAGTTTTGCATGGGCTATGGCTGGCACAAAATTACGGCCGTTATCACTGACTACCTTACCTGCCTCAAGATATAGAATGCCCAGTCATGACTCAGTTTGTCGCTGCAAGTAGTTGGCCAGTACCTCCGCGGTGTCTGTTGTCGCCCAAAGACATCATCTTTAACACAGCCTGCTGACGCTTACCACTAGCTGTTCGATAGTGGGACACCTCGTGTGCAACACTGCCAGCTGCAGATGGAGTGCTCATGCGACTGCGCTCTGTGGACAAGCTTTCGCTGATAGAGGAGGAGGAGAGTTGAAATCCTACAGCGAACTGTTTCCTATACTGTGGGCTAGGCAGCACTGTTCCACCGCCGCTGTCCCCAGTGGAGCCTGCATCCACCACATTAACCCAGTGCGCAGTGATGGACACGTAACAGCCCTAGCCATGCCTACTGGTCCATGCATCTGTTGTGAGGTGCTCCTTTCCACTCACTGACTGTTTTAGTGCATGGACAATGCGGTCTTTCACATGTCGGTGGAGGGCAGGGATGGCTTTTCGAGAAAAGAAGTGCAGATTGGGTAGGTCATAGCGTGGCCATGAGGTTGCGGAAAGCTTTGCTTTCAACCAAACGGTAGGGCATCATCTCTAATGAGATTAGTTTGGCAATGTAGGCGTTCAAACAAAGTGTACGCGGATGAGAACTTTCTTGTCCTACTCAGAGTGTCTGGTAGGGTGAGCTGGACTGGAGAGCTGCATATGGGGGAAGTAGCGGTGGTACAGGTAACCTTTGCCTCATCAGCAGGATTTTGGACAAAGAAGTGCCACACTGCACTCTTCCTACTATGGTATACATTTTCTGGCCTTGCACGCTGTGCTAAGTTGACCATCTGGCCAAGCTGTCCTGCAACTCTTTTAGTTTTTGTTCCACGTTTTTGGACAGCTATGAGCCTGGCAGATAACTGCTGCTGCGATGTCATTGCCTGCTTTGGATCCTTCTCATCTGAACTATTGCCAGCGCCACCCTCCTCCCTCAATGGATGCCAATCCGGGTCAAAAACTGGGTCATCTATCACCTCTTCTTCAAAGTCATCTGCACCTTCCTCTTTACCTTCCTCTGTGTCACCATGTAAGTTGGTATAGTATGTGGGAAGGGGTACCTGAGTTTCATCAGGGTCAGATTCTGGCTCAATAGACTGCGAGGGCAATGTAGTGCTCTGGGTCGATGTACCAGCAGAATCATCTAGCAGTGGCTGTGCATCAGTGCACTCCATGTCAGATTCATATTGGACTGGGGAATTCAGTATTTGACTGGATAACCCAGGCATGGTATGTGAAAAGAGCTCCATAGAGTAATCTGAAGTGTGGGCTGCCGCATCCTTAACTTTTGGTGGGGGTGAAGGACACAAGGAAAGGTGTTTTTCCTGACCAGAACTCTGCACTGATTACTCCGTGCTTGCAGTTTTCGAACATTCAGAAGAGGAGGCAATAGAGCTGGTGGCTGTTTCGGCAATGTACGCCAAAACCTGTTCCTGATGCTCCAGCTTTAAAAGTGGTTTTCCTACTCCAAGAAAAGGCAACCTTACAGGCCTTCTTGGACCAGACGATGTTGCAGGCTCAACACCTCCTGTCTTAGCTGCTATTGTGCTTTTGCCAGAACCAGCTGATGCAGCACCACCATCAGTACCAGCTGCGCCCCCTGCCCATGTCCGCGGACTCTTCAACCATACTTCCTCACTTTTGGGAAAATGTACCAAAAATACCAGCAGAGAGATGGTACTGTATGAGGAGCGTCCAGCTGTGTAAGGTGTATTAAAAAAATTAAATCTACGTATATATTTTGTTAGTCACAGGCGCTCTCACAGTATATATTGGACCGTAATCCAAAAAGCAGATATACGGAACTGTATCAGAAGTGTACAGCTGTATATGTTTTTTGTGTAACTAACAATTTCCGTATAAGTATTTACGGAGTGTCACACACACACACTGACTCTGTATAGATGTGACTGTAATGCGAACGGCAGATATAAAATACTGTTTGAGAATCGGACAGCTCTATACAGTGTCTGTATGGAAAATTGTCAATCTCTGTCTATTTGCATACGGACTGACACACGCTGTCTCTGTCTAGTTTTGACTGTTATCAAACAGCAGATATACGAAACTGTTTGAAAAGCCGACAGCACTCTAAGGTGTAGGTCTGGAAAAACCCACACGGCTTTTTTTTCCAGAGTCACACACAGATAGCTTCTATTTGTCCGTGATGCAAGGCGGTACACGGTAGTGTGTGAGGAGCGTACACCGCTATACGGTGTCTGTATGGAAAATTGTCAATCTCTGTCTATTTGTATAGGGACTGACACACGCTGTCTCTGTCTAGTTTTGACCGTAATCAAAAACAGCAGATATACGAAACTGTTTGAAAGCGGACAGCACTCTAAGGTGTAGGTCTGGAAAAACGGAAAAACTCCTCGGCTTTTTCTTCCAGAGTCACACCCATATAGCTTCTATTTGTCCGTGATACCAGCCGGTACACGGTAGTGTGTGAGGAGCGTACACCGCTATATGGTATCTGTATGGAAAAATGTCAATCTCCGTCTATCTGTATAGCGACTGACACACGCTGTCTCTGTCTAGTTTTGACCGTAATTAAAAACAGCAGATATACGAAACTGTTTGAAAAGTGGACAGCACTGTAAGGTGTAGGTCTGGAAAAACAGAAAAACTCCTCGGCTTTTTCTACCAGAGTCACACCCATGTAGCTTCTAATTGTCCGTGATACCAGCCGTAACACGGTAGTGTGTGAGGAGCATACACCGCTATACGTTGTGTGAAAAAATGAACACTCAGTAACTCACCAGGACAAAATAATAAAAGTTGGAGTGCTTTGAAAAAAGCAGTTTGAACAGCAGTGTGCACACAGCTATGCAGCTATCAGGTAGCCTTAAAAGGCAGCCTAATCACCACCAGCGCTGCTGCACACAACAAAAATCCTCCCCTTTCACTGCACACTAACTGTACAGTGAAAAGCGCTATCAGCATTAGCAGTTTTTTTTTCTTCTTCCCTGCCTAAAGCTCTCCCTGTTCAGAATCAGCAGCAGCACCTCTCCCTATTCTAAGATCGGCAGAAGTAAGATGGCGATCGGCGGTCACAGCCTTTTATACCCACTCTGACGCGACACAAAGCCAGCCAATCACTTCAATGACCTTCTCTAAGATGGTGGTGGCCGCTGCCCATGTCATCGCGCTGCCCACAGTATGAGTCCACCTTCATTGGCTGCAAAAAGGCGCTGGAAGCATTATTTGAAATGCGACTTTGGCGCTCTGATCAGCGACCTCATGGCCATCCTCACGTTATGGTCGGGTTTCGATCGGCGAAACCCGACTTTAGCTATAGTCGGCTATTTTTGTATTTGACCGACCCGTTTCGCTCAACTCTACACTCAATGTATAAGCAAGCAGTATGGTAGTACCAAATGAATACTGGGAACTTTGGATGCATGTGACCATCCAGTACCTCTGTTCAAAATCTTATTGGGGTGCATGTAATTTTGGTGCAGGGTAGGCTTTGCATTCAATGCATAAGCAAACGGTATGGGAGCACCCAATGAATACTGGGAACTTTGGTTGCATGTGGCCATTCAGTACCTCTGTTCAAAGGCTTATTGGGGTGCATGTAACTTTGGTGCTGGGCAGGCCTTGCATTGAATGCATAAGCAAACAGTATGGGAGTACCAAATGCATACTGGGAAATTTGGTTGCATGTGGCCATCTAGTACCTCGGTTCAAAGGCTTATTGGGTTGCGTGCAACTTTGGTGCAGGACTGGCCTTGCATTTAATGCACAAGCAAACAGTATGGGAGTGCCAAATGAATAATGTGAACTTGGTTTTCTTGTGGCCATCCAGTACGTGTGTTCAAAGGCTTATTGGAGTGCATGTAACTTTGGTGAAGGGCAGACCTTGCAGCCAATGCATAGGCAAACAGTATGCTAGTACCAAATAAATAAAAATGGGAACTTGGGCTTAATGTGGCCATCCAGTATGTTACTTCAAAGGTTTATTGGGGTGCATGTAACTTTGGTGCAGGGCAGAAATTGCATTCAATGCATAAGCAAACAGTATGGGAGTACCAAATGAATACTTGGAACTTGGGTAACATGTGGTCGTCCATGACGTCTGTTCAATGGGTTGTTGGGGTGCATCCAAATTTTGGGCAGCCCTCCCACTCACTGCATACGCAATAACAGTATAAGGGACCCAATGTTTAATAATGGGAACAACAAAGCATAGCCGGCTGATGGCTCTCTTAGAATAGTGAGGGCCGCCTGTCGGCCCTATAAAACATGACTTTCAGAGTCTCTACTTCATAAATGAAACAGGATGTGTCTGATGATGTGTCACACACCACATGGCCAAATAAGGTTGTAAACTGTTAAAATGACATTTCACAGTGAATGCATTTGTCTTGGTTGAAAGCAATGGTAAAATTGAAAAACGCATCAAAAACGCTATGTGTGAACATAGCCCAAGTGGTGGAGGAACATTTTTGTTTTGGGTTACTTATTTTGCCTTAGATAAAAGTCATTACCCTGGAAAGGATGTTCCTTAAGATATTTCCCAGGAAAATACATTTTGGTTTCGCTTTTGTATATTGTATTGTGCGCCTGTAAAAATGGTGTAAGACTCGGACAACGTTGTTCACAGCTGTGACCTGGGAGTCAGAAATGCTTCCAGGGGTCTTCACAATGATGTTCCCATGTCATTTGAGCACTGTTTCCATCATACATTTTTAGACCCTAAAAGGACCCATGGGGCGGTCGCGGTAAAAATACTTGGTTTTCCCATAGACTTACATTGGGCTTGTTGTACGGGTCGAGCACCCGAGCATTCCAATTTGCTCGACCTGAGCACCCAAGCATTTTAGAGCTCGCTCATCACTAGAGACAAATGTTGCAATAGTAAGAAAATGGAAGAAAAAGAAAATGGCTGTCAATCGCCATCGATCTGGGGCACCATGCAAAATATCCCCTGGTGGGGCATCTATGATCATGAGGAAGGTGAGACATCAGTCTGAAACCACTAGGGGGAACTTGTTCATGATCTTAAGGCAACTGGGACCACAGTCACCAAGAAAACCATTGGTAGCACATTATGCAGTAAAGGTTTAAAATCCTGCAGTGCCCGCAAGGTCCCCTGCTCAAGAAGGCCCATGTGCAGGCCCTTCTGAAGTTTGCCATTGAACACCTGGATGATTCTGTGAGTAATTGGGAGAAGGTGCTGTGGTCATAGGAGACAAAAATTGAGCACTTTGGCATTAACTCAACTCGCCGTGTTTGGAGGAAGAAAAATGCTGCCTATGACCCAAAGAACACTATCCCCACTGTCAAGTATGGAGGTGGAAACATTAGGTTTTGGGGGTGTCTCTCTACTAAGGGCACAGGACTACTTCACTGCATTAATGGAAGAATGGATGGAGCCATGTACTGCAAATCCTGAGTGAAAACCTCCTTCCCTCCACCAGGACATTAAAAATGGGTCGTGGCTGGGTCTTCCAGCAAGACAATGACCCAATACATACAGCCAAGGCAACAAAGGAGTGGCTAAGAAAAAGCACATTAAAGTCTTGGAGTGGCCTAGTCAGTCTCCAGACCTTAATCCCATAGAAAACCTATGGAGGGAGTTGAAGCTCCGAGTTGCCAAGCGACAGCCTCAAAATCTTAATGATTCAGAGATGATCTGCAAAGAGGAGTGAACCAAAATTCCTCCTCACATGTGAACAAACCTCATCAACTTCAAAAAACGTCTGACTGCTGTGCTTGCCAACAAGGGTTTTGCCACCAAGTATTAAGTCTTGTTTGCCAGAGGGATCAAATACTTACCCTATTTTTCGCTTTATAAGATACTCCAGATTATAAGACCACCCCAAATTTTGAGGAGAAAAATAAGAAAAACATATTTTTAATAAAATAGTGGTGCTTCTTATAATCCATGCGTCTTATTGCTTACCAGGGGTGGTGGCTGTGGTGAAGTGGGGTCCAAGGGTCGCTTTTGGAGGAGGCAGGAGTGGGGTGATGCTGCAGGCCACAGGCAGCGATGAGGGGGTGCTCCGATGTGCAGCACACTGCTGTGGGAGTTTTGTGCTGGTGCCGGGGGTCTTGTACTGCTGCCAGGGGAGCTTGTGCTGCTGCTAGGGGTGCTTGTGCTGCTGCTGGGGGGGCTTGTGCTGGTGTTGGGGGGGCTTGTGCTGGTGCCGGTGGGGCTTGTGCTGCTGCTGGGGGGCTTTGTGCTGCTGCCAGGTGTCTCCGGTGCCCAGCAGTGTCTTCGGTGCCCAGCGGTGTCTCCACATGGTGATCTCGGGACTAAGTTCTCGAGAGATGAGATTTCAGCACTGAGATCTCATCTCTCGAGATCTTAGTCTGAAGATCACCATCAGCGCATGCACCACCCCTGGCGGCGGCCATATTGCCAGAGTGCATCACACAGAGGGAACCGAGAAAGTGCCCCGTGGCTCTGGCCTGTCACAAAATGACGGCAGAGCCCGGGGCAGTGCCAGAGACACCGCTGGGCACCGGAGACACCGCTTGGCACTGGAGACACCCACAGCACCACCGGGCACCCGGGGACACCTGGACACCCCTGCGGCCTACACTCGGTAAGGCATGTACACTTGTAAGACACACCACCATTTTCCCCCCAAGTCTGGGGGAAAAAATGCATCTTACAAAGCAAAAAATATGGTATTTCTCACTGCAAAATGCAAATAAATTTATATAATTTATACAATGTGGTTTTCTGTATTGTATTTTCGATATTCTGTCTCTCAATGATAAAATTAACCTACCCTTTAAATTATAGACTCTTCATGTCTTTATCAGTGGGCAAACATACAAAATCATCAAGGGATCAAATAAGTATTTCCTTCACTGTATATGGTCTGAAACAATAAGTGTGGTGGACCAAACAAGTGTTTGTTGACAAATTATCTGATGTGTCTATCCAGTCTTCTAAACTGACAGCAACTTTTAGCTGCATCTTTTCTATCTTGTCCTAAAAGAGACTATGAACAGAATTTTGAAAAACTAAGAAGGGAAAGGAAAAAAATTAGAGTCAGCTCACCACTTGTCGCAGCATCAGTTCATTTGTAAGTACGCACAGAAAAGCTGGGGATCTGGCTGTGCACAAGGAATCAAAAGGAAGAGATCCAGTGCAATGCAAGCAAATGCTTTAGAAGTCCAGAATTTATTGTAGAATAAGGCTCGCATTGCACAGCATTTCTTTCTTTTGATTCCTTATGAATAGAGTTTGTCTTCAACAGACAACCATCAGATAGCGTTTTGACCAGGCCCATTTCCATATAAAATGTTAGAAACCTATAGTATGGACTGTAAAGCTTTACTCACTTGGCTGTGGGTTGAGGTAAGCGCAGGAAGCGGTTTTCATAAAATGTTCTGTCAGGTTTATTCGCTCCATAAACTTGCTTAAATTTAAGCGAACAAAAGATGGCCTTCTGTGGCACAAAATGAAAACAAACAGTTCATATAGCACAGCGGGTTCGCTCTCTCAGTTCAATGTCTTAGCAAACACACACTGGAGGCTTCCATGCCTCCTGTCACAGACCATATGCCAATCAACAGCCTCCATTATAAAGGCTGTAACCACACCCAGAATTAAGAATGTGGGTAGCCAGACCAGCTCATGTCTCAAATTTACCCGCAACTCGGTCACAGGTGCACCAAACAAGCCTCTTACTGCTTACGTACAGAGCAATCTCTGTGACACATACCTCCCATTGACTACACGGACATTAGCCTCCTTACATACCAAACCCTCTGCCTAAAGGAGTGGGGCTTGGCACTTTCTACTATGAGACAAGGGATTCTTGAGAGGGCATTGGCTTTACCATGTAGCTTCCTTGCTATATGTTCTACATGGAAGCTGAAATCTTGCAGGGCTAAGAACCAGCGAGTGACACTAGCATATTTACCCTTTGTTTCCTTCAATCATCTGAGTAGGGCATGGTCGGATACCATTCTAAACAAACGTCCAACCAGATAGTACCGTAGTGTGTCCACCACCCACTTTATGGCCAAGCACTCCTTCTCTATGACCGAATAATTCTTCTCACATGAGGAAAGCTTCCTACTCAGGTAGTGAACAGGGTGCTCCTCCCCATGTAACTCCTGAGAAAGAACTGCTCCTAAACTAACATCTGAGGCATCTGATTGGAGTTCAAACTCTTTCTTAAAGTTGGGGACCACCAGAACTGGCTGTTTACACAGTGCTCCTTTCATTTTTTTAAATGCCGTCTCTGCCTCTTCAGGCCATTTGACCATTACTGTTTTTGTCCTCTTAAGGTGGTCAGTCAGGAGTGCAGACATAAAGGCGAAGTTCGTGATGAACCTCCTGTAGTATCCCACGATCCCCAGGAGTGCTCTAACTTGCTTTTTTGACAGTGGTCTCGACAATGTTTGGATTGCCTCCACTTTACTGATTTGGGGTTTTGTCTTGCCTCTCCCCACTACATATCCCAGGTAGAGTTGAGAGACTTTGGTCGGATCGGGTTTCATGAAACAAAATTTGTTTCAGATGAAACTGGTCCGACTAGAGCAAAAAAAGTCGGAGTTTCGTCTGAAACCCGACCCCAATGCAAGTCAATAGGAAATAAAAGTCGGCATTGAGCCGATGACATTCATCCACTCAATGCCAACTTTTATTCTCCATTGACTTGCATTGGGGTCGGGTTTCAGGCGAAACTCCAACTTTTTTGCCCTAGTCGGACCAGTTTCATCTGAAACAAATTTTGTTTCATGAAACCCAATCCGACCAAAGTCGCTCAACTCTAATCCCAGGTATTTTGCTTCTTCTTTCCCCAAGGCACACTTCTTCAGGTTGTTGAAAACCTCACCTTCCTTAGAGCATTAAACACCACCTGGACCTTTTCCAGATGACTCTCTCAGTCTGGGCTGAAGACAACAATATTGTCCAGGTAAGCCATGGCGTATTGCTTATGAGGTGAAAGAATTCTATTCATAGCTCTCTGGAAGGACACTGGGGCCCTCAGCAGTCCAAACAGCATCCAGACATACTAGAAGCATTCATCAGGTGTAGAAACTGCAGTCTTCTCATTGGCTCCCTGTGCCATTGGGATCTGCCAATAGCCCTTTGTCAAATCCAAGGTGGTTATGTACCTTGCTGGCCCAAGTCTCTTACTCAGCTCATCGATACGTGGCATGGGATATGCATCAAACTTGGAGACCTCATTCAACTTCCAATGCAGAAACTCCACTCCCCATCAGGCTTTGGGACCAGGACAATCAGGCTTTACCAACCACTCTTAGATTCCTCAATGACCCTGAGTTTCAACATACCCTCCACCTTCTTGGAGATCACTTCTCGACTGGCCTCCAGAATCCGATAAAGCTTTACATTTACATTCACATGTGGCTCCATCAGAACTTTGTGTTCTATGACCTTTACACACCACAGCAATTCCGAGAACAGGTCCTTGTTCTTCTGGAGCAACTCTGCTGTGTTTGGGCCTTTGACAGCATCTCTGCTATGGCAACACCTCCAACCTCACCTTTTGGCTGGCCCAGCAAGCACGGAGTTTCAGCCGTCTCTCTGTCTTGCCATGGCTTGATGAGGTTCCTATGGTAGACCTGATATGGTTGATGAATCCTATAGTTTACATCACCAAGCTTCTCCACCACCTCTTTCGGCCCTTGCAATTTTGCCAAGAACTTGGCTGCATTCCCAGCTGGCCTGAACTGCAGTGTCCTCTGGACTGTGGGAAAAAGTCAGTGATGAGGTCACGGAAAGTTAAGGTCAGAGAATTTTTCACGGGGATCTGCTGTGAAGACACTGACCTTGAACGACAGTGACCTCATAACTGGCATTTTCCCATGGTCCTGAGGTCACTGCAGTTCAGGCGGGCTGGGAACGCAGCCTCAGTGACGTCACTATGGCTGCACTCGCAGCATTTCATTCACCAGTGGTTTTCAGCCGGGACAGTTGCATCTTGGCACCATCCAGGTTCAAAACTATTTAGCCCCCAGACATGGATTATGGTGTGGGACAGAATGACCGACAGGTATGGTGTATGGTATATTGTTTTTTTTATTTTATTTTTATTATAGGAGAATGAGGGCTTGGGTGGAATTAGGCGAGGTTGTAAGTATGGTTTAATTGAGATTATTAAAGGAGTCTGTGTCATTTTTTCAATTAGGACTTTAATCTGGGTTTCTGCGTTTTCTTACAATGTGACTATGGGGTTAGTAATGGGGGCATCTTATTGACGCATCTCCATTACTAACCTCAGGGCTTGATGTCACCTGACAATACAAAGGTGACATCAACCACCCCAACTATCACCCCACTAGCCACCACTACAGGGCAAGTGGGAAGAGCTGGGCAAAGTGCCAGAATTGGTGCATGTAATAGATGCGTCTTTTGTGGCAGCTGCGGGCTGCTATTTTTAGGCTGGGGGCCTATATCCATGGCCCCTTACCAGCCTGAGAATATCAGCCCCCAACTGTCAGCTTTAGCTGTTGTCAAAAATGGGGGTGACCCCATGCCATTTTTTAAATTATTTATTTATACAATTAAAAAAACACCGTGTGAACCCCTCTATTCTTGATAACCAACCTTGCTGAAGCTGACAGCTGAGGGTTGCAGCCCCCAGGTGTGAGTTTTGCCTGGTTGGTTAAAAAAAATAGGGGGGAAACCACGCTGGGTTTTTCATTCATTTATTTAGTTTTATCACTGTTGGCAGGTGAGGAATATCGCAATCATCCGCTCCTGCTGCTGCTGTTATTAGCGGCAGCAGGAGTCGGATGATGGGAGTAATAGACCCAAAAGCCCCCACCAGCTGTCATCGTTCTGACTTTAATATAACTCTCATCATTCTTTTATGCTCGCTCAGATTGCTGGCAGAGCAGGAGAGAATGATGAGAGCCGTCTTCAGCACTTGCCGCCAGGGAACAGCACTTACTGTAGCGTTTCTATCCTGGCGGTCGTCTGTGTGGTACTGATGCTGCACACGGGCGGCACATGGTTGACGCATGTGTGCTGCAAGTATTACACACACGGACACAGATATCGCTGGCACTGTATTTTCCGGTACTGGAAATAAACGGGCGTGTGAAACCGGCCTAACAGAAAGTCTAATCAACGAAGTAAAGAACGGATAAGGTCACACTCAAGATTTGGCAAACAAAACATCCTTAATTGTTCAGTCCATTATATCCAAACACATAGTGATGTTGCCCATCTCACACCCTGGGACTTTTCCCAGTCTGTACATGTACGGTTGTAATGGAATGAACAATAAAGGCACATTTTTTCACCATTTGATGAGTTCCACATTATTTCTTCTTTGTTGGGTTGGACATTTACAGAATAAAATTTCATAATTTTGCAGCATCTTTCGCACCCAGCCCATTTTTGTTTTTTCATTTCCGTTTTTTTTACTTCCTTTTTTCCCTAGAGCCATAACTCTTATTTTTCTGCCCACATAGACATATGAGGGCTTGTTTTTTTGCTGGACAAGTTGTACTTTTGAATTACACCATTTATTTTACTACATTGCGTACTCAAAATTGTGAAAAACAATTACAAGTGTGTTGAAATTGTGAAAAAAACACAATTCCGACATTGGTTTTTCGGAATTGTTTTTCACAGTATACATTTTGTGGTAAAAATGACCAAGCAATATAATACCACGCGTTCAGTTTTTCTATTATTTTAGTGGTGCAAAAACAACTGAAGTTTGCTAAAAAAAATTTTGGAGTTGTGCCGCCATTTTCCAAGACCAGTAACTTTTTTCATCTGATAGAGCCGTTTGATAGCTTATTTTTTGAGACAATGTTTATATTAGTACTATATTGGGATAGATATGACTATTTGATCCCTTGTTACAGCATTTTTTGTGGAATTGTGGTGACCAAAAAAACATAATTTTGACGCTCTCAAATTTTTTTATTTACGGTGTTTAATTGTTTTTATATATTGAAAGATTGGACTTTTCTGAACTCGTCAATATTTTACATTTTTTCATACCTCTATTTTCACTGGGGGAAAAGGGAGTGATTTTAATTTTTTTTAATTATTTCATATTTTTTAAAACTTTTTGTTTACTTTTCACTTATTTTGTTAGCCCCCTTACGTGGCTTGAAGATGTGATCATTCGATTAGTTGTGCTATATGCCTCAATGCTGCATATGGCAGAAATCAGTCAGTTTGCCACAGGCAGAGTTTCAAAGGAGTTTCATAATGACAGTAACCGGGTCATCAGCTGATCCCCGTCTGTCATGACAACCCATAGGCCACCCGTGATAATGGGTCAACCAGGAAGTTGAGACACGTGTGCTCATCAGCGCAAGTTAAATGTCGCTGTCAGAGATTTACAAAAGGATTTAACAGATTAACAATCGAGGGCAAAGATCTGCTCCTCTCGTGATTATTAATGACAGGTCCTGGCTGTAATACTATGCCTTCGCCTGCCAGATATGGGGTGAGCTTGCTGCGGGAGCCCACTCCATACACCCGATTCTGACTTGTGCCGCATATATATACGGCGCATATCGTGAAAGGGCTAATAAAGTTGCAAAAATGTACCAAATTGATAACTCCTCCAGAAGAATAGACAGGGACAGGAGTGAGATGCCTTAAAAATAAAATGTGACATTTGGTAAAAGCGGCATTTCAAGATTATGTCTAATACTTCTGGATAAGCAAAGTTGTTGAGAAAAATTAAAGAAAAAAGACATAAAAGGATTGTCCACTACTTGGACATCCCCTTGTTGATCTTGTTGGACCCAATAAAATAAAAAAGTTTACACTCACTTCCCTTGACGTCACCATTCCAGCAATGACAATACCGGTGGAGTTGTTGTAACACGTGAACCCAGCGGTCAGTCAGAGCAGGCGTCACTGTCTCCACATTTGGAAAAATCGAATAGAGGAAGGCCAGGCTGCATAAAATCTTTGACTTCTTCTTCATGCTCAATTCGACAGGAGGCGCGGACAGTGACCCCAGAGCTGATTGACGCTGGGGTCAAGCCTCACAACAGCTGCATCTGCCCCACCTCAATCATGGGGTATGAGAAGGAGTTGTCCAAGTAAGTAGTAGACAACTTCTTTAAAGAGGAAGACAACTTAGTGTCACAAAATGTATAGAAAATAAGATGCAAATTCTAAAGCAACCTAAAAAGGAGGCAATTGCACCAGAAAATTGGAGAAACAACAATGATGAATCAGGGCCAATGTGACAACTAAAATTATAAAAAAATCATTTTTGAAGCCAAGTAAATACCTTTTTTTTCCATCGTAAGCAAGTAAATAACAGAAACAAAGAGAGAGGAAAAAAATGAAATCTGCTTCTGGCGACAGTTCAGAAAATATTGATTAAACACAGCACACTTAATAGACTTTTGTTTGGTTTGCAGTGCTTCCTTCTAGAAATTGTCACATTTATTCCCTAGTGAGTAATAAAAAAGTTTTTATAATTATTAGCATTGGAACCTTTTGAATTCTAATGTCAAACAGCTGAGAGAGACCCCTGCAGTGCAAACACAGTCTGGCAATTAACATTAGGAAGAGCAAGCACTTTCAAGAAAAGCAAGCCGGCGCATAGACCATGTGGCACATTAATAAAACTTATGTACAATAATCTTAAGTATTTAGCTGTCAAAGATTCCAAAAATGAAACATCCTCACACATTACCCTTCAAAATATATAATTGACCTTAATCAGTGCAGACAACTGTCAAATAAAACTCCAGGATATATTATAGACTACTTCACCAAAGAACCATCTTTTCTGTGCCTCAATCTGATATTTATAATTTACACATAAAACTGGAAAGAGCTAAGGTTTATAAAAAAATTGCCTATATCTTCAGAAATGTTAAAAACAGCTTATTTATGAACACCAATGATATAGCCTGCTAACGCTCATAAGCAATTTATGCCATTTAGCTGGGAGAGGTAAATGCTTCCTAAGCACTTTGGGAAATTCTTGGTGTATGTTAACCTATTTACTTTTCCAATACTAAAAGAAATTTGAGCAGGATTAAGTCTCTTTGTCAGTGTGGATTTTTATAGTGGGGAGAGCAAGATTAAAGGGAAACTATATAAAAGGATGAGAATACAATTAGGGTGCATTCAGATGTCGGTGCAAATCATAATCCAAAAAGAGATATTCAAAGTCCTATGATGAAAAAATATATAACTTTTTTAATATCTAAAACATGATTACACAAAAAATACCATAAAAGAATGATGTACACAGGAAAATATACTTATAATTAAAAAATATTTATTAAATGAAAAAAATAATAAAAACAAATGACATACACGTGTGATACAATGGGCACGGAATGGCAGACAAATCAGCAAAAATATAATTTCATATATATAAAAAATGTATAGCATATATAATATATATCATATATAAAAAAAATATATATATATATAATAGTGTATACTGATATACAAGGAATAAATAAAAAGTGCACAAGTGACAATGATTCAATAATTAAACACCATGTGGCAAATCATACTGTCAATATATCCAAAACAAGATATTCTAAATATTATATAAATTAATGAGAAATAGAAAAGTGAATAACATGATAAAATATTAATAATTAATTCCCATACAAAATAAATAAAAACATACTCAAGACTATTCTACCACGATTAATGAAATAAAGTGCAATATTAAGGGTGCATGGAAAATCAGATACCAACCAGTCTGACACTCCACTGCCCCCCACATACACCACTCCAACACGCGTTTCGCTACGGCTTTGTCAGGGAGTCGGTGCAAATCAGTCTGAGATCAGACCTCAATGCACAGACTGGCTATGAGTCTCCTAACCTGAGCATTACAGCTTCATAGAAACATATGAAGCTGTTACGCTTGTGTTGGGAGAGCCGCAGTCAGTTCGTACATTGCTATCCAATTTTGGACCAATTTACTCAGATGTCTGAATGTGCCCTTAGTGAAATAGGCCCCGATTCCTCCAGACCGGTGATTTTCTCCCCAGGATTAATGAAAGGGTAGAGTGGAGTCAGACACTCTAGATTCATGTAGAGTGGCATGTCATGAATTAGGAGTGTCTAACTAGTAACGTGCGCCACACCAGATATCATACATCAGTGCCAGACTGG
Source organism: Dendrobates tinctorius (assembly GCF_039654945.1). Lineage (NCBI taxonomy): Eukaryota > Metazoa > Chordata > Amphibia > Anura > Dendrobatidae > Dendrobates > Dendrobates tinctorius. The sequence goes on from NW_027361801.1 coordinate 42,231,486, forward strand.
AACATGATTTCTCAACATGAATTACACAAGTCTTGGTGTCATGCCCCTGCCATGTCTCTGTCATGCCCCATTTTGCAAAGACATGAGATACTGCAATTAACATGCAAAAAGGTTTCAATGTAGCAAACAAACATTAAAAGAAGAGGGATAAAGATCTTCTAAATATTAGGAGGGTTACTCTAAAAAGGAGATTTGCTTATAGAGAACAACTGTAGTTCATTATCTATAGGTGCTCCTGAGAAAAGGCAACCTGCTAAAGGGAGAATTGTATGTACAGTAGATACAATAATTGGTGTATTATCATGTAAAATACATGCAGTAATTAAAGGGAATTGATCTTCCGATCTAACAATATACCTGTATATATCATGAAATAGATCACCAGTCCATGATGAGGATAGTGCACTCACCTTGGAAAGCCATCCCAGAACGACTTTTTTAATGTTTTCTAAACACTCATCATTTATAAGTCCAGACTCAGCATTTTAAGAGCCCAGCTATAAACTGACACAGTTTGAGTCCAAGTTCATTCAGACTACAAACTCTTTCTACCATCACCATTGTTGATTGAGAAGCTCTTTTCACTAGTCTTTTCTCTGCTCCTGTTGCTAGATTCTTCCACTTGCTCAGTAGAAGTAGCAATCACCTTTGCACTGCATTAAGAAAGATCCCGTCTTCTTGCAACATATTCAGAATGTAATCACAGTTTCTGATGCAGGAACCAAAAGTAACTCAGCAAATATGTGACAACATCCTTGTCTAGTTCTGTTTCAATTCTTCAATTGCTGCCTAAATATTTGTGAACTCTTCAGAATTTTGTATATTTCTGCATAAGTTTGATCTAAAACTGCAACATATATCAGATTTTCACATAAATTCTAAAAGTTAAGAAAGAGAAACAAATCAAAGAAAGGTTTAAACCTTTTTGATAATTGTTTATTTGTCCAGAACATCTGAATGGAGGAATTTTAGCCTATTTCTCCATACAAAAAAGCTTCAGCTCTGTAATGCTGGTGGGTTTTCCACCATGGACTGCTCACATCTGGTCCTTCCACAAAATTTCAATAGAATTTAGGTCAGGACTTAGACTTGGCCATTCCAAAACTTTAACTTTCTTATTTTTTAGCAATTTTTTTGTAGAACGATTTTTGTATTTTGTGTCATTGCATTTATGCGTGACCCATTTTCTTGCGATACAGTTCATGGACTGATTTAGAGACATTTTTCTTTAAAATATACTGATTAAATTCAGAACTCATTGTACCAACAATGATGACGATCTATTCTAGCTCAGATACAGCAAAACAGGCTCAAACCATGATATTGACACCAATGTGTTTCACAGACGGTAAGGGTATGTTTCCACGGTCCGTACCGCCAGTGCTTTGGATGCAACACATGCCCTCTCTGTCCAAAGTGCTGCCAGCCTTTGTGTGCACGGTGATTCCGCATGTATTTATTGATGGTTGGCGCCTGCACAACAGCAGCTATCGGATCTCTATAGAAACCGATAGCTGCTACTGAGCAGGCACCCTGGGTGCCATTTTCAAAATGACTTTTTCTTCCTTCGCTCAAGTAAATCTGCAAAAGGGATTAAGTGCACAGTAACCATGTGATTATAAGTACAGTGTGTCCGTAAAGTCATGGTGCAATTTTGACCAGTCACTGGAAAGCAACAAAAAAATGATAGAAATGTGAAATCTACTCCAAATAAAAGGAAAACCCTCCCAGTTTCATACCTATTCAGTGCAGTTCGATGTGTGGCTCAGTTTGTACCCCATAAAACAGACACGTTTCTTTAATACCTTAAGAACTGTAGTCTTGCTTAGCTGTAATTGTCGAGCACACGCACACACAGATTTTTTAGGGCTCCTTAGGTAGCTATCCTGTATAGCCTATACAGACTCGTCACTGACTCTTTAATTTCCGGCCTCCCTCCTTGACTTTTATGGACTTTGTTATTGTATACTGTATACTTTCCTGTGACTGGTCAAAAGTGCACCATGACTTTATGGACACACTGTATATACAGATATTCATTATGCAAACTAGGGGAAGGTCACTGAGGGATCAGTGACCTGTCAGCAGTCTGCATTATGAATACCTAATCAGAGCACCACATACTCCAACCCCAACTTAGGGCACGAGAATCTCATTAACACAAAACTGAAAATAAAGATTAAGATACAGCCACAAGACGGATTTCATCAACCAAGGTATCATTTTATTCAGTATAATGGCGCCGACCTGACAGTATCTGCAGTTTACTATGCACAGTCCTGCTGTCAGGTTCCCTTTAACCCCTTTCCAATGTCAGGCATAATAGTATGCCAACGTCAGACTCCTTCCCTTTGTTGTGGGCTCCAGTGCTGAGCCCAAATTAGTCCTGGGACATTATCAGCTGTTTTGAACAGCTGACATGTGCCCGGAATAGCCGCGAGTGGAATCGCGATCCACTTGCAGCTATTAACTAGTTAAATGCCACTGTCAAACGTTGTTTAACTTGCACTTCCAGCCATCGGGCCGGAAACCCGACCACCGCTGACCCCCATCAAGTGATCGTGGCCACCGGTTCATTGGCATGACAGCCATAGTTCTCATGGAGACCTCTATGGTTGTCAGTGCCGGCTAGCAAGTAATTCTGTTATATAGAGGCGATCTGATCATCGCCTCTATGTAGCAGAGCCGATCAGGTTGTGGCAGCTTCTAGTCTCCCATGGGGACTATTGAAGCATGCCAAAAGTAAAAACAAAAGAGGTTTTTAAAAATATAAAAAAAATCTCTATATAAAAGTTCAAATCACCCCCCTTTCCCCCATTCAAAATAAAACAGTAAAAAAATCAAACATATTTGATCTATCTTAAAAGAAAGGATTAAACTGATCACTAAATGGCGTAGCGAGAAAAAGTCAAAACGTCAGAAGAATTATGTTAAAATGCAATAACAGGTGATCAAAAGATCGTATCTGCATCAAAATGGTATCATTAAAAATGCCAGCTCGGCACACAAAAAATAAGCCCTCATTCAACCCACGATCACGAAAAATGGAGACGCTACGGGTATCGGAAAATGGCACAATTTTTTTTTAACAGAGTTTGGTATTCACACTTAGATAAAAAAGAACCTAGACATGTTTGGTGTCTTTGAACTTATAGTGACCTGGTTAATCACAGTGGCAGGTCACTTTTAGCATTTAGTGAACCTAGTAAAAATCCAAACAAAAAAACAAGTGTGGGATTGCACTTATTGTGCAATTTTCACCTCACTTAGAATTTTTTCCCGTTTTCTATTACATGACATGGTAAAACCAATGGTGTCATTCAAAAGTACAACTCATCCCACAAAAACAAGCCCTCACATGGCCATATTAACGGAAAAATAAAAAATTTATGGCTCTGAGAAGAGGGGGAGCAAAAAACGAAAACGCAATACCGAAAAAAGCTCCGGCCATGAAGGGGTTAAATATGATTGTGTAACCTTTTGCATCCTGAAGAGAATCAATATTTCTTATTCAAGGTCCTCAGAAATCTTCTTTGTTCAAGTCATGATACTCTTCCACAAACATGTTGTGAAGACCAGATGTTGATAAATCTCTGTTCATTAAAAAAACAGGTCACCAACTCACAACTGATTGTCATCCTATTAATTGAAAACACCAGATTCAAATCTCACCTGCAAATTATCTGCAGCTCCTAAAAGTTAACATACATTTGACACTCACAAAGTCGAATATTATAACTCATTTGTTTGATTTGGTTCTCTTGATCTATTTTTTTGGACTTGTGTGAAAGTCTAATATGGTTTTAGATCAAATATATGCAGAAATATGGAAAATTCTGAAAAGTACACAAACTTTCAAGCACCACTGTAGACTAAATATAAATATTAATGATGGCACAATTTTACTTTATCTGAGATTGCTTGTAAGTTAATTAGATGCAATGAATTAATAAGAGTGTAGTATAATTTACAATTAAATATGAACTGGCCTAAACACAATGATATATAATATTGCCTGCGTTATTTTGTATATTTCCATATCATTGTTGCGTTGGGTTTTGAATCATATTGTGCAAAAAGACTATTAGAAGGATTTATCCTGGATCTAAAATGTAGGATTAATCTACAAACAGCACTATGTCTGTGCATGGACTGTCTCAGACGTTTCAATTTACCTCCATAAAAATGAATTGGGCTTAGGTGCAATTCCACACGTAGCCTGCAGACATCTGTGGCACTGTCCTTGAATGAAAGTAGGCATGATGTTCTCTGGACCAAACCAATTGAATATTTTGTGCTCCCTAAATTAACCATTTTGGTTAGAGCATATTTGTGTGCCGTGGACTATGTACTCAAGGACATAAGCAATGTCATATGTATGTTATTATCTGTAAATTTTGCCCTTTCATATAAAGCTAAATACTTGGTGACTACTTCTCATTATATTTTTGTTGCTATATTTGCACTGTACTTATTAGACAGCAATAATCTTGGTTTTCTGATTTCCAACTATGTACAAAAGCCAAAGGTTAAAAGAGCAAGTGTATATTTTTGCTGTGTATACACTGGATGACTGGGTGGCCTTGTCCAAGAGATCTCTGGCTATAATAATGATTACACTGTATGAATGCTGCCGCTGGCATTAAGAGAAAGCCCCAAGAGAGACCACTTTTCCTTTTCTGCTCTAAATTATCTCAGTTAAAGGTCAGGTCCAAATGGAGCAGTAAATGTATCATTATAAGCTTTTTTATGGAAATTCTCTCCTTGTAATATCAATAGTGCACATTAATTTTACAAAAGAAACTTACCTGAAATGTAATTTATAATTCTCTCTTGTTATTGCTTTATAAATGTGTCACAGGTATTTTATCATTAAATACAAGCATGTACTTGGGGAATATAGTTACTGCTTATCTAAACCTTTCTATTGACCAAATAGACAGCTCCATAAAATTGACATTCAACTCAGCTTCAGTCTGGTTATTTCAACTGAGTATTACTAAAATTAAATTGATGGAAAGCCAAAAAGTAAACATATTATGAGAGCGAATGCACAGTACTCAAATAATAAACCTTATACGTGCTCACAAATATTCCTAGTATCCTAGTTTGCATTGGGTCAGAGACAGGGAAAGTTTTCAAGGCATTTGATCCAGCAGCTGAGTGTCAAGGGGAACACCTAAAAATCAGTATTAATTTTCATAGCAAAATTGAGAAGTGAGCAAATGTGACAGAATTTGAACTTACCAAATCACATCAATTTTCCCAGGAAATGCAATTCAAAGTTATTCTCTATGAATTAAATTTCACTTATGCTTTGGGTCTCTGTGGTATCATAAAAACATGCAATACACAGTGATCCCTGAGGCCTGGTTGTGGTCTGAAGTCCCATACTATAGTGAACAGGCCAGGAGATCTGACTAGCGACGTGTGAAAAAAGAGATGACTCGGAGGACTGGACGGCAGAACAGTTCTGCTCACTATCCAGTCCCCTTATTCCTACTATCACATCTTCAACCTGTGCACTATAGATCGTGACTTCCGGCAGTGACCAGGCAACAGAAGCTATTGCGCGCTGCATATCCATAACATTGCAAAGTTTGACATGTAGCGATCTTCGTGGCCTGGTAACTGCTGGAAGTCCATGTCTAGAGTAAACAAGTCTGGAGATGTGGCTAGCTATGGGGGAAATAAGAGGCAGTTCTGAAGAGGAGATGGCGGGAAGTATTCAGTGGAGGGGCCAGACAGGTGAGCAATGAGGTGAATATAAATTTACTTCTCTTAAAACTTTTGCCAACCAGCTAGAGTTCTTCAAATGGCATCCAGATCACCACCATTTTGCTGAATCTGGGAGAATCAAATTTACAGAAATCCGTAATTTCAATAATTCTAATTTGTATATTCAAGTACAATTCAATTCCACTTGAATAAATCTGCTCATTTCTAAATGCAATTACTTTCACCCATGCTATAGTTATGAACAGAAATTTCTGGTCATTTCTCGTTGTCCAGTCTTAAGCTAGGAGTCTACAGTCATACTATGTGACTGCAGACTTTTGGGCTAACACTGTGTTGCTAATCAAAATCATTTGGGTTAATATTGAGATGCAGGTGCCAGGCCCCATTTAAAATCTAAATCACCTGGGCTAATATTGGGTAATATTCTAACATTAGTGGGGTACCAAGCTGATATTTGTGCCACCTGAATGTGGCTAAGCAGAAAAGCAGTTTGAGCTGTTGCATGAGGTATCAGGGCTCACATCACACCAGGCTTACACCGCTTCCTCACCCTTCTCGTCTTAATTTAAACTTCAATTCAAAGATATAAATGCTAACCTAGGCCCTGATATCTCATGACTGAATGCTGCTGTGCCATTGTAAAATTTCTACTGTGGGTGAACTGATCATCAGTCAAATACCTGTGTATACGAAACTGATGTTTGTGGCACCTGAGTGTGGCTGATCAACAATCCATGATACCGCATGAGCTTTGTCATGCGGTATCAGGGCTCCCAGAAAAAGGAGGCTTACACTGGTCCATAATAATAATAATCTTTATTTTTATATAGCGCTAACATATTCTGCAGCGCTTTACAGTTTGTAGTCACCCACCTCATCTTAAATTAAACTTAAACTAAAAAATATAAATGCTGGCTCAAACCCTAAAAACTCATGCATGGCTGACTGCTGCTCTGCCATTCTAAAATTTCTGCTGTGAGTGAATTGATCAGTCAACTACCTGTGCTACTATTGTAGTGCAGCGAGGCTGATGTAGTGCGACAGATAGGCAGGGACCACAGAATGTTCAGCGCAAACAGTGTTTTTATTGCAAACTCACACACAGTAGTGATATCCTCCGGATCGCAACTTGGTTTCCATATATACAGTCCATGTTTAGAACCCATTGCCATGGACAATAACACAGTCATGTCTCTTGGGTGCATCAGCTGCATTGCCTTTCCCTGCTCTGTGTTAGCTCCACACAGGCCTGGGTGCACAGAGCCACCTGGTCTGCTGCTTGCAGACTCCAAACTGACACACCCAAGGCAAAACTGACAGATTTTAAATGGAATCATGGTCATAGAGCCACTTCTAAAACCTGGAATGGAGAGAGGGATTCGGCCCACTACCAAACCTGCAAATCCCTCTAAAAATAAAAGCCCTTACCGGGTTTCCTAAAAATCTGACTGAGTCACTACTTGGAGGCAATCCTTTCTTTCTTTCATTTTGCTTTGTGATTCACAGCTGTCCTGCTGTGAACCCAAGGCACTCCAGCGGGTTTAATAGGACCCCGTCCGCATCGTGAGGGACACATATCGACCCTCGCATATGATCCTCCTCTCTGCCTCACACTATCCATAATTTTTTATAACATTTGTGGTCTACCAAGCTGATGTTTGTGCCACGTTGAGTATGGCTGAGTAAAAAAAATTGTTTGATCTGTTGCATGAGGTATCAGGGCTCCCAGCAAAGAAAGCTTACACTGGCTCCTTACCCTTTCTATTGGTGAGTTCATGGTGTCATACTCCTTAGAGACAGCACTCCACTCTACTGAAATGCAAATAATTTGTTATTCCCTGTTAAGGTAACTATTGGTAGGAACTTTTTCTCCTCACACAGATCCAGCTGGCATAGACATTGCCCTTGGGAAAAAGTATGAAGATTTGCTAATTTCGAAAGGAAAGAAAACTGTCTTCCTAGTGCAATCTGAGAGATTTAAAAAATTACTAGGGATTTTTGCCAAAAGAGAAATACCCACCTTGATGCGGAATATGTTCCTTTCTTCAATAGATTTCCAAGGCTATTTTATGGGTCAATCATTGATTTACACATTAGTTACTTATACAGTAAGTTGCAGAAGAAAGACAAACTTCTTACTTTTGAAGGAGAACAAATTTGCATGCATCAGCAAAACTGTGCACACAGCTGTTTACAGATAGGTGTTTAGTTTGGTTTGCCTAAGATGTAAAGTCTTTTTTTCTAGACTGTTTCATCAGTAAGACATTGACTTACAAGGTAGCAATCTGTGACTGAAGCTTGAGATACAGTATCCCTCCTTCAAAATGAGATTTTATCTGCATATTTGATGTGGTGAGATTTTTAACCCCTTTACCCCCGAGGGTGGTTTGTATGTTAATGATCGGGCCAATATTTACAATTTTGGCCACTGTCACTTTATGAGGTAATAACTCTGGAATGCTTCAACGGATCTTTGTGATTATGAGAATGCTTTTTGTGACATATTGTACTTCATGTTAGTAGTAAAATTTCTTCTATATGACTTCTGTTCATTTATGAAAAAAACAGAAATATAGTGAAAATTTTGAAAAGTTTGCAATTTTCAAAATTTGAATTTTTATGCCCTTAAAACAGAGAAATATGTCACACAAAATAGTTAATAAATAACATTTCCCATATGTCTACTTTACAGCAGCACTATTTTGGAAACAAATTTTTTTATTAGGAAGTTATAACTGTTAAAAGTTGACCAGTGATTTCTCATTTTTACAACATACAGTAATTTACAAAACCATTTTTTAAGGGACCACCTCACATTTGAATTCACTTTAAGGGGTCTAGATGGCAGAAAATACCCAAAAAATGACAACATTCTAAAAACTGCACCCCTCAAGCTGATCAAAACCACATTCAAGAAGTTTATTAACCCTTCAGGTGTTTCAAAGGAGCAGAAGCAACGTGGAAGGAAAAAATGAACATTTAACTTTTTAGTCACAAAAATGATCTTTTAGCAAAAATTTTTTTACTTTCAAGAGGGTAAAAGGAGAAAATGGACAGATAAAGATGTGCAATTTCTCCTGAGTACGCCGATTCTCCATGGCTCAAAATGAGATCTGACGCCATGTTGCGTTTGGAGAACCCCTGATGTGCCTAAACAGTGGAAACCCCCCAAAAGTGGCCCCATTTTGGAAACTAGACCCCCAGGGAACTTATCTAGATGTGTGGTGACCACTTTAACCCCCAAGTGCTTCACCCAAGTTTATTAAGAAGAGTCGTGAAATTAAAAAATCATATTTTTTCCAGAAACATGATCTTTTAGTCCCCAATTTTTTATTTTCCCAAGGGTAACAAGAGAAATTGGACCACAAAAGATGTTGTCCAATTTGTCCTGAGTACGCTGATACCCCATATTTGGGGGGGAACCACTGTTTGGGTGCACGGCAGAGCTCGGAAAGGAAGGAGCGTCGTTTGACTTTTTCAAATCAAAATTGGCTGGAATTGAGATCAAACACCATGTCGCGTTTGGAGAGCCCCTGATGTGCCTAAACAGTGGAAACCCCCTACAAGTGAAATCATTTTGGAAACTAGACCCCCCAAAGAACTTATCTAGATGTGTGGTGAGCACTTTGAACTCCCAAGTGCTTCGCCTAAGTTTATAACGCCCGGGCGTGAAAATAAAAAAACTCTTTTTTCCACAAAAATGATTTTTTTAGCCCCCAATTTTTTATTTTTCCAAGAAATTAGACTCCCATAGTTGTTGTGCAATTCGTCCAATTTCTCCTTTTACCCTTGGGAAAATAAAAAATTGGGTGCTAAAAAAATCATTTTTGTGGATAAAAAGTTTTTTATTTTCAAGTTGCACTGGATGAGAAATTGCCAGGGCCCCGGCAAACTTCATCTGAAGGCGGCCAGAATGTATTATGCTAAGTAACTTCAGCTGAGACCTGGCTGGAGAAGTTGTCATGGTGGTCTGGGCTAGGTGGAAAAGACAGGAAAAGTGAATGTTTACATCAGAAAGAATGTCACCTGTAACCAGCTCTTTCAATCTCTGCTCTGAATCAACTCCTGTGTTTCTCCACTCCATTCAATGTCAGCAAGCAGTTAATCCTGAATGCTATTTATGTGTTTTCAACTATGCAAGCTTATATCTGGTATATAGTTATTAAAACTTACTCTGCTTGTCCCCTTATGTTGTGAGGTCAAGAAACTTTTCAAAGTGCTTTATGATCCATGTAGTGCTGGACATCTGTTTATCTGACCACAACATTTTATTGAGTCCTGCTGTCTCAATTTAGTTTGATTGATTAACGAGAAGAGAGAGAGCAAAAAAAAAAGATCAAAGCCTTAGCCTCCTATATATTCAGACATAGCTTGGGGGAGCAGGGGGCATTTATGCACATGTAATCGAAGTACATGTATCAAAGTACGAGGCAATTATAACATGGCAGTTAGACAGGGCAGGAGACAGGTAAGACCTTTATATACATCTACTCCCTCTACATTTGGAATACAACGAATATATACCATATGCATTTGTGTAATTTATATCCTGGCCGCTGCATTCACAAACATCCAACGCCCTGGCATTATCTCTCTACACTCCATCTATATCGGCCCCACACTCCTTTCCTCTCCTATGTATAGCACTCATGCTCTTTTCACATTGCTAAATTGCACAGATCCGTTCAGTCCCACCATTCAACATAAGAGACGCTCCCACAAATCACTCAACCATCTGCTCACTCTTTCTATCCTCCTTCTCCTAGTCGCAGGAGACATTGCTCCCAGCCCTGGTCCCCCATGTTATAGAAAGTCAAACCCCCCAAACAATTAGTAGATTTGGTTTCCAGTACCATCTCTATGCTGATGACACCCAATTATACGCTTCTTATCCTGACATCACTCCAGTCTTTCTAGAAAACACCGGCGATTGTCTAAACGCTGTGTCTAACACCATGTCCTCACTATATCTGAAACTGAACCTGTCAAAGACTGAACTCCTTGTGTTTCCTCCCTCTACTAATGTACCTATACCCGACATTGCCATTTCTGTGTGTGGTTTCACTATTACTCCCCAGCAACATGCCCGCTGTCTTGGGGTCATACTTGACTCCGAGCTTTCCTTTGCCCCCCACATTCGATCACTGGCTCGCTCTTGTCATCTGCACCTCAAAAACATTTCTAGAATTCGACCTTTCCTTACTTTTGACTCCGCAAAAACTCTTACTGTTTCTCTTATTCATTCTCGTCTCGACTATTGTAACTCTCTTTTAATCGGTCTCCCTCTTACCAAACTCTCCCCTCTTCAATCTGTCTTGAATGCTGCAGCCAGGATCATATTCTTCGCCAATCGTTACACCGATGCCTCTACCTTGTGCCAGTCATTACACTGGCTACCCATCCACTCCAGAATCCTGTACAAACTTACTACCCTCACCCACAAAGCTTTCCATGGCTCAGCACCACCCTACATCTCCTCCCCTGTTTCAGTATACCAGTCTACCCGCGCCCTCCGTTCTGCTGATGACCTGAGGTTAGCATCCTCAATAATCAGAACCTCCCACTCCCGTCTCCAAGACTTTACATGTGCTGCGCCAATTCTTTGGAATGCACTTCCCAGGTCAATTTGATTAGTCCCAATCCCCACAAGTTTAAGCGTGCCCTGAAAACGCATTTATTCAGACTGGCCTACCGCCTCAGCACATTAACCTAATCTATCCCTGTGTGGCACAGTCAAAAGTTTTACCATAACCAGGTTCCCCGCATCATGTTCCCACATGCTTTATGCATCCATTAGCCCTCTGTGTCTGTACTGTTACACACTTTACATTATGGCTGGTCCAAACAATCAGGGCAATTGTTACCACCCACCTTTCGTGTGTCCCCTTTTTCCTCATAGATTGTAAACTATGGTATTTGTTATAATCTATGTGATTATTGTTATGCTGTAATGTCTATTGTCTGTACAAATCCCCTCTGAAATGTAAAGTGCTGCAGAATATGTCGGCGCTATAGAAATAAAATGTATTATTATTATTATAAGTTGTTGTCCAATTTGTCCTCAGTATGCTGATACCACATATGTGGGAAAAAACTACTGTTTGGGCACACGTTGGGGCTCAGAAGGGTAGTAGTGATGTTTTGGAATGCAGACTTTGATGTAATGGTCTGCGGGCATCATGTCCAGTTTACAGAGCCGTTGATGTGTCTAACCAATAGAACCCCCCAAAAGTGACAACATGTTGGAAACTAGACCCCTAATAAACTTATCTAGATGTGTGAAGAGAACTTTGAACCCCCGAGTGTTTTACTATAGTTTATAATGCTCAGGCGTGAAAAAAAACAACATTTTTTTCCCACAAAAATTATCTTGTTAGTTGTTGTTCAATTTGTCCTGAGTACGCTGATACCCCAAATGTGGGAGAAAACTACTGTTTGGGCACACATCGGGGCTCAGAAGGGGAGTAGTGACGTTTTGGAATGCAGACTTTGATGGAATGGTCTGAGGGAGTCATGTCAGGTTTGAAAAGCCCCTGATGTGCCTAAACAGTGGAAATGTCCCACAAGTGACCCCATTTTGAAAACTATACTCCCCAAGGAACTTATCTAGATGTGTGGTGAGAACTTTGAGCCCCCAAGTGTTTAACTAAATTTATGAAGCCCGGCCGTGAAAATAAAAAATCCTTTTTGTCCCACAAAAATGATGTTTTACTCCCCAATTTTTAATTTTCCCAAGGGTAACAGGAGAAATTACACCCCAAAAGTTGTTGACCAATTTGTCCTGAGTACGCTGATACCCCATATGTGGGAAAAAATATTGTTTGGGCACATGTCGGGGCTTAGAAGCAGTGATATTTTGGAATAAGAAAATAGGGGGGGAAGCCAGCACTGCTTAAGGTTAGGACGCATAAATTGGAGTGCATATGCACATAATGTCTAGCTGTATTCAAAAATGAGATATTTATCAAAAAAATTGATCAATTCAATTGAGCCACCCCGCCGCGCCAAGGCAATCTCATATGGGGGGTCCTACTCTATATATTTTTAATAAATGCTGTGACATTACGGCCTCCTAAATACATTTAGAGCATGACCACATCAAGTGCAATCTGTACCTGAACATTACTGGATCGCTCCCATGAAGCCAGATGAAGCAAGTGCAGATGAAGGCCAACCAGGTCTGAACACAGACATATCAGGAATGGCCTCCACACATTGCCTGACCAGCAAACATAGATGAAGGGCGATGTTGGTCCAGACACAGGTGCACAATTAAATAAAGCTTGGGGCAGGGTGGGGCTGCCATGTGTGTGCACAGCAGCCTAATCCATCACAATGAACACAGAAAAATTATGGCGGACATAACCAAGCGTGCACGGCAACAGTGGTGGTGAGCCACAAACCAACAACAAGAAAATAGGGGGGGAAGCCAGCACTGCTTAAGGTTAGGACGCATAAATTGGAGTGCATATACACATAATGTCTAGCTGTATTCAAAAATGAGATATTTAGCAAAAAAATTGATCAATTCAATTGAGCCACCCCGCCGCGCCAAGGCAATCTCATATGGGGGGTCCTACTCTATATATTTTTAATAAATGCTGTGCCATTACGGCCTCCTAAATACATTTAGAGCATGACCACATCAAGTGCAATCTGTACCTGAACATTACTGGATCGCTCCCATGAAGCAAGTGCAGATGAAGGCCAACCAGGTCTGAACACAGACATATCAGGAATGGCCTCCACACATTGCCTGACCAGCAAACATAGATGAAGGGCGATGTTGGTCCAGACACAGGTGCACAATTAAATAAAGCTTGGGGCAGGGTGGGGCTGCCGTGTGTGTGCACAGCAGCCTAATCCATCACAATGAACACAGAAAAATTATGGCGGACATAACCAAGCGTGCACGGCAACAGTGGTGGTGAGCCACAAACCAACAACAAGAAAATAGGGGGGGAAGCCAGCACTGCTTAAGGTTAGGACGCATAAATTGGAGTGCATATGCACATAATGTCTAGCTGTATTCAAAAATGAGATATTTAGCAAAAAAATTGATCAATTCAATTGAGCCACCCCGCCGCGCCAAGGCAATCTCATATGGGGGGTCCTACTCTATATATTTTTAATAAATGCTGTGCCATTACGGCCTCCTAAATACATTTAGAGCATGACCACATCAAGTGCAATCTGTACCTGAACATTACTGGATCACTCCCATGAAGCCAGATGAAGCAAGTGCAGATGAAGGCCAACCAGGTCTGAACACAGACATATCAGGAATGGCCTCCACACATTGCCTGACCAGCAAACATAGATGAAGGGCGATGTTGGTCCAGACACAGGTGCACAATTAAATAAAGCTTGGGGCAGGGTGGGGCTGCCGTGTGTGTGCACAGCAGCCTAATCCATCACAATGAACACAGAAAAATTATGGCGGACATAACCAAGCGTGCACGGCAACAGTGGTGGTGAGCCACAAACCAACAACAAGAAAATAGGGGGGGAAGCCAGCACTGCTTAAGGTTAGAACGCATAAATTGGAGTGCATATGCACATAATGTCTAGCTGTATTCAAAAATGAGATATTTAGCAAAAAAATTGATCAATTCAATTGAGCCACCCCGCCGCGCCAAGGCAATCTCATATGGGGGGTCCTACTCTATATATTTTTAATAAATGCTGTGCCATTACGGCCTCCTAAATACATTTAGAGCATGACCACATCAAGTGCAATCTGTACCTGAACATTACTGGATCACTCCCATGAAGCCAGATGAAGCAAGTGCAGATGAAGGCCAACCAGGTCTGAACACAGACATATCAGGAATGGCCTCCACACATTGCCTGACCAGCAAACATAGATGAAGGGCGATGTTGGTCCAGACACAGGTGCACAATTAAATAAAGCTTGGGGCAGGGTGGGGCTGCCGTGTGTGTGTACAGCAGCCTAATCCATCACAATGAACACAGAAAAATTATGGCGGACATAACCAAGCGTGCACGGCAACAGTGGTGGTGAGCCACAAACCAACAACAAGAAAATAGGGGGGGAAGCCAGCACTGCTTAAGGTTAGGACGCATATTTTGGAATGCAGACTTTGATGGAATGGTCTGTGGTCATCATGTTCCGTTTACAGAACCCCTGATGCGCCTAAACAGTAAAAAAAAATGTGCCCCCTTTTTCAAACTAGACCCCCAAGGAACTTATCTAGATGTGACTAAACACTGGCAATGCCCAACAAGTGCCCCCTTTTTGGAAACTAGACCCCCAAGGAACTTCTCTAGATGTGCCTAAACACATGCCCCCTGAGGAAGGAGCTTTAGAGCTCCGAAACGCGCGTCAGGGAGTCGAGCAGTCCGCCCGGTCATCCTGAATTAGTGAGGTAATGTTTTGATGTGTAGTAACCCTTTGAGGGTAGGCTGTGTGTATATTTGTGTATTGGGAAATTTCCCTTGTGGTTTTTCATATATGTGAACAGCCTTACTTACCTCTCATTGAAAAGTTTTTTATGTGCTGTATTTACCTCCTCATTTTCTGCTATTCATGAATATGAACAATGGTTTATTCTGGTATTGGGTTTGACTAGGGCTGGATTGCTTGATCTGCACTTTGCACTACTTGCACTTTGGTTGCCATTTGCACATGTCCTCCAGTTGTCCTCTTTTTGTCCTTGTCTAATAAAGATGTTTAATATGTTTAATATCACGGATCTAGAGTCGCATTTCTTCTGTGGTGTTCCACATTCCTCACAATGTGCCTAAACAGTGGCAATGCCCAACAACTGCCCCCTTTTTGGAAGCTAGACCCCCATGGAACTTATCGAGATGTGCCCCTGTTTTGGAACCAATCTACTGTTTCCTGTTATATAAATTTAAGTAAATTAGTAGTGCATTGAGGTGTGGTACAGTTTGAAGCAATCTTTCATACACAGGCCAGGTTTTTCGGGGCAGGTGTCGCTTTGATAAATGGTGTCCTTGCGTATTCCCCTTTTGTAACACACTTGGCACCTTTTTTGCTGCTTACCATTTTTCCAGCTGGCGGGACCACCCCCAGGAAATGCTGACTGGGTACAATACAACTCCTTCAGTTATGGAAGTACTGGGGTCCGCTCTATCCTGAGGGCCTTAACCACTACCTCCTGGAACTGAAGGTACGACGTATCAGTGTGGCGTGTACACCTTGACACAGGAAAGCATTGAGCATTGCCATTTGTACAATGTGCACAGCCAGCTTTTTGTACCACACCTTGGCCTTTCTCAAAGCACTGTATGGTTGGAGGAGTTGATCAGAGAGATCAACCCCCCCATGTTTTTATTGTACCCCAGTACACAGTCTGGTCCAGTACACAGTCTTGTTTGCAGACCTGTGTAGAGGTACCTCATACAGTGCCGTGGGTGCTGCCATCACCATGTATGGTGGTCAAGGGAAGGACATCCCTCTTGTCCTTGTACTTGACCACCAGCAGGTGGTTGCTACATTGGGTTCTGCTGTCACCCCTTCTGAGCATCTGTCCAAGTAGCGTTTTAGGGAGGCCACTCTGATTTTTGCGGACAGTATTGCAGACTGCGGTACCTCACGTAGGGAGGGATTTGAAGAGTGGGATGCTGGTATAAAAGTTATCGATGTAGATGTGATAACCTTTATCCAGCAGTGGCTGCACCAAATCCCACACAATTTTCCCACTCACTCCCAGGACAGGGGGACATTCAATGGTTTCAATCCTGGTGTACTTTCCTTTGCAAACTCTAAACCTGTGAGGTACTCTCACACAGCTTATAGAGTTTGATTCCGTACCTGGCCCTCTTGCTGGGCAGGTACTGCCGGAATCTGAGCCTTCCCTTAAAATGAACTAAGGACTTATCCACTCAGATGTCCCTTTGGGGCACATACACTTCAGCAAACTTTTTGTGCATTATCGGTATAGCGCAGGAATTAGTGGATGGCCTCAAAATGCGTCCGGGCCATGACCATTTGGAAAACTGGAGTGTTGTAAAAAATATCAATGCTCTAATATTGCCGAAGTTCTGGCTTCTTCAGGATCCCCATGTGAAGGACCAGGCCCCAAAACTGCTTCCTTTCAATTGTGTCTACAGGAGACCAGTTAGAAAATGATGAACGGGGGTTTTGTGCTAAAAATTGATGAGCATATAAATTAGTTTGGCCCACCATGAGGTTAACAAAATCCTCAGAGAAAAAGACTTTGAAAAAGTCTATTTCTGTGAGGCTGGTGGTGTCAAAATTGATTCCTGATTCTGCCACAAAATCAGGAATTAGTGGCTCATAATTTTCAGGGGGCAAGGTCCATACGGGGTCCATAATGGGGTGCATTGTTTCATCTTCTGGAATGGTGGGCGCTACCTCATCTTCTGTTCTGGGACGTCTGCATGGCGGTTCCACAGGACCCGAGGAGGAAGATGAGGAGGAAGAGGATAAGGATGAAGAATCCTAGAAATAAAGAAATGTGGGATCCTCTCCCTGACTATCAGTGTCGGAGGCAAGGAAAGAATATGCCTCCTCCACTGAATAGCATTGTTGGGACGAACAAGATGGGTGGGACATTTTTTTTATGAATATGGTGCTTGTGTCAAGTATTTTATTTTTAACTGTTTGTGATATTTGCCACCGCCGCTCTGGGTTGGAGTGAACTCTCCTCCCTTGACCTCCTAGCTGAAATAATTCCGAATATCTAGGATGGGTCATAACTTCCTAGGGGGAGGTCCAAACGGGATGACTGACATCTCAACAGGTTATTTAGGGCTGGACCAATACAGAGAGTCCAAACCTGGGTCAGCTACGAGGTTCTGGAGAGCCAGTCTCAGTATCCGAGACAGCAGTGAAATATGAGACACGGGGTGCATGAGGAGGGCTCCCAGGGTTCTTATGGGATATTGGACTTACCCCTGAGATGCACGGTACTCTCGCAATTTATGTCTGGGTGTCGTTGCCCAAGTGTCTTCACTTTCATGATACTCTCATAATTCATCTTTAGGTGTCGATGACGCTCGGTCTAGAGCTTCCATTGATGTTGGCCGCCTTGCACAAAAGACAGCAGGCCATGATTAAGACGTTTGTCGAAACGCGTAGGTAAAACGCTGCCAAATGTGAACTTTGCTGTAATCTAAAAATATTTTTTATGTGGTTTACCATAAAGGATAATATTTTTTATATGGATGCATAAAAATTGAAAATGTTTAACCATTTATTGGTCCTGCTGGATTCATCATCTTTTTCTTCCTCATTGCTGAACTGGCTGCTCAACCTTTATCCATGCAGGAACAGATGAGGAAAAGCCCATACATAGGTGAGCTGACTATTCTTTTTTTTTTTCTTCAACATTTGTTGGGCCAAATGTTCTGCATATTTTGTCATGGGTAGTCAAATTTTTGGGTAGTCAAAAATTTTTTTGTGTGCTTTTAGGTTAAAACATGGCAAAGACAAAGCCAAATTTTTCACCTGATGTCAGGAAGCTTACAAATCAGAGAGTGAAGTCAGGCAAAAGCCAAAAAGAGGTAGTTATGGAACTCAATTGTTCTCAGGGTGTCAAATAAAATTTAAGAAAGAAAAAGAAGGTTATGGAACACCTGCCAAACCTAGAAGTGGACGACCACAGAAAACTTCCTCCATAGTTAATCACATTATTTAGAAAAAATCAGTACCTGATGTACATAAAAGTGCTGTACAGATTTCTCAAGAAATGAATGAAGAATATGGGCTCAAAAGTGAGTCACTAAGCCGTGTTGTGATAGCTAACAGCAGTAGTGTTGAATGTACCAGTTCCAGTTAAGAAGCCAATCATCTCTGCAAAGAACCGGAAGGTCCGACATGAGGTTGCCAAAGAACACAGCCAATGCAAAGATGCAGATTGATCTAATGTGTTGTGGTCAGATGAATCCAAGTTCAATCTGTTTGGTAGTGATGGCAAGCACTATATACACCAGCCAGTTGGAAAACGTAATGATATAAGGTACCAAACACCAACAGTGAAACATGGTGGTGGCAAAGTCATGGTTTGGGGCTGCTTTTCTGCATCTGCCATTGGCCCTCTGCATAGAATTGATGGAAATATGAAAGCTACCATGTACAAGGTTAAACTGAAAAATGCAATGCTGTCACATGGTCGAATCAAATTAGGCAGGGGGTGGAAATTCCAGCAAGACAATGATCCTAAGCACCCATCCAATTTAGTAAAAAATTGGTTAAGAAAGAATAATGTTCACCTGCTGCAATGGCCAAGCCAATCACTTGATTAAAACCCCATAGAGCACCTTTCGGATAATTTAGGGCGACGAGTTGGGGCCCGTACCCATAGAAATAAAGATGAATTGTTGGCAGATTTGCAAATGGAATAGAGCAAGATAACTCAGAATGTCTTGAATACCCCTAGTGGCTCCAATGCCCGGTCGGTATGGTGCAGTAATGAAAGCAAGAGGTTATGCTACAAAATACAAAGTTTTGGCATTGTAAACAATGAATTACTCTATATGTTGTGACCACTAAATAGTATATGCAAAATTTTTGGCAGTCAGTTTACATAAATTAAAGGACCATACCTATATTCTAAAGCATTTTGGTTAAAATTAAGGTCTTTAATTATGACAACTTCATGCACTTTCAATTCATCACCAGGAAAATGGCATCACAGCAACCATAGAGAAGTAGTCACACTTTTAAAAAAATGCTAAAATTTTGGTCCTTATTGTATAGGTTTATGACAGATAACATGCTTGTCTTAGGCAACTCTCACACTTGCGTTTTTTTTCGCTGTGCACCGTGCGCAGTGCAAACGCACATAAAAAACGCATCATGCGTTTGTGTGCTTTTTTTGCGGGTTTGGGTGCGTTTTTTTTAAAAAAACGCATGCTTTTTTTGCGCATACATGTGCTTTACCATGCGCACGTATGCGCACCTATAGACTATAATGGGTGTTTGGCTGTAAAAAACGCATGCGTGCACATGCGTTTTTTGGGGGCAAGTCGGACTCACAAAAAATGCAACAGGATGCATTTTGTGCGCCCGAGCGCACACTACAAAAAAACGCATGCGCATACAAACGCGTACAAACGCATGTGTATGTGCACCTATGCGCACCCATGTAAAAGATAAGGAAAAGAACGCATGCTTTTTTTGCGCTAAAAAACAGCGCAAAAAAATGCAAGTGTGAAACCAGCCTTAAGTGGTGCTTTTTAGGTTGTGTTAGGTTGTTTTAGATTCTCTATTTGTAGGGTATTTAGGGATTGAGGAGAGGTAGAAGAGAAGTCTGAAGGTAACCATAAGGCTGTGTGCCCATGTTGCATTTTTTTATGCATTTCCGACGCATTTTTGCCGCTGCGGAAACGCTTAAAAAAATGCTTAAAAAACGCATTCCTATGCAATCCTATGGGATTCCACAGTTGCTGTGACAATGATGCAGATTTTTCCGCTGCGGTATCGTATAGTGGTAAAATCTGCAGCATGTCCATTATTTCAGCTGAATCACGGCAATTCTGCCACCATAGGATTGCACTAAAGCGCTCACTTTACGCATGTGGCTATGCACACCATGCGTAAAGTGAGCGCTTCATGTGTGGATGGTACCCAGGGTCTGGGGTCTGGAGGAGAGGAGACTCTCCTCCAGGCCCTGGTTACCATATTCATGTAAAAAATAGAATTAAAATAAAAAATAGGGATATACTCACCCTCTGTCGGCCCCCAGAGTCGTCCCGGCCCTCATTGGCGCTGGCGGCAACTTCCGTTCCCAGTGATGCATTGCGCGAATGTCTTCCTGGAACATAACAATATTGTATCTTACAGTTATTAGGTTCTTTAGAAGGACGTAGATCTGAGGATTTATATTGATGGAATATAGGCTGAACTGGATGGACAAATGTCTTTTTTCGGCTTTGCCAACTATGTTACTGTGTAACCTAGCCTCTGTATGGAATTTTTTTTTGTAGCTATTTAATGTCTATTTGTGTCTGTTCAGTGAGACCATGACTAAGGCCTCGCTATAGGCCAAAACATGTTGCTCTAGATGTCCATTGGTTTGATCTGACTGCATGTAATTGTGCTTTTATACATTTTTTTAAACAATTTTTCAAAAAAAGGAAGTTTTATACAAATAAAACCTCTGAAGGTGCAGCGGATTCTTCATCACTGGGTCACATATCTCTTGTGGGATTAACAAATGTTAGTTTAGCCCTTTAACAGTCTTTGTACTTATCAAGATCACCCATATTTTTTGTTCCAAAGTCTCGACTTATAAGATAAAGGTTGCCATACACATTGGTTAATGTTCAGCTGAACCAAATAATTCTGGTGGCAGCTAACTGCCCTCTCCCCATTTATATCATGCAGTCGAATGTAATATCTGATATATTCATGTATGGACATTGTTAGGTCTAACTTATAAGAGATCCTTTCTACTAAAGATAATGTATTTTATTTGTTAGACCCAAACATATCCATATAAATATTATGGTACATTGTAATTTTTTGTGGCAATGTAAATGAAATTGCTACCAACAGGCAACATACAAATGTTTGAGATCGGAGCTAAGATCAGAAATGCACAATCATCATCCATCAATGTTCCTCTTACAGCATTAGGAAATGTCTTTTTCGTGGAATATAGCAGCAGATGCTGGAGTATTGATTATGCTGAGCTTAGAGTTATCAGGGTCACAGAATTATCCTACATGTTACTCATCAGATGCTAAGATATTGATCTGGTTCTTAACAAAAATCCTATTTGAGTTCAGTGTATCTCTTGTCTTGAAATTACCAGAATATCATTATGTTTAGACTTAAGTTATAAATTAATATTTGGTAACATTGATAAGATACAGATCAGTACATACATAGGTATTCAGCCATTTAGTACATCAATGTTCTGGATGCTAAAAAAAATAACCATATAGAGACAATTCTCAAAGCACTAAAAGAAAATGTAATCTAGGCTGAGTTTTTGCAAACCAATGGCATGATCTTAAGCTATAGATATAGCATATCTAATGTATGGTCAAAAACACAATGTTAGGTTTGTCAGCACAGAGCAGTGATATCCTGATGTATTATCTGGTTTGAAATAAAACTGCAGTAAACCTGTAGCATTATCTCTAGGGTTATCACTAATAATGCAACCCTAAAGACTGAAAGTGCAAATACAAGGCGATTTTGTGGTTTGCAATCTCCTGATGATATCAGTGTGTTCTGTAAAAGACGAAATATCTTGACCTAAACTAGCAAAATGCCCCATAACAAAAAATAGGACTAGATATTCTAATAAACAAGATCAGCTGTGGCAACATTAGTACCACATGTGTAACCCTCAGGGGTTAAATGTCAATAGCTTGGAGGATTCCCATTCAAAATAAAACATAGCCTTTAATAATCTATTAAAATCTAAGACATCACATAAACAACACATAAACAAACATAATAGTGCTCGTGCGTATCAGTGCACGAACACTATCATGCATGTATCAGTAGGGACTTACTTTTTGGCAGTGATATGGACAGTCACTCTGCTGGTTGAGGCACCCAGCCATTGCGGGGCCCCTTCTTTATAGACAAATATATTCAAACCCCCTTATATCAAATTATATAACTCCCCTGATGAATCCCCGTTATTGGAGAGGAAACGCGTAGGGAGCTAATACTCCTTCTGAGGACTTGGGGTGACACTATAGGGTCCATTTGGGGTTTGTCCTTGTAAGGGCAGGAGTAATACCTGGGCACGACAGGGAGGATAGGGAAAACTGCATACTTGTAACCCTATTAACCTCCTTTTTCATGCACTGTCTTGTGCTGCTATATGGACCTGAAAACCTGGCAGGGGACCTCTGAAAAATACGCCGGGGTGCTTATGTCCATGATTAATGGTGAGACCGAACCATTTTTTAAATGAGCACTGATACGCACAAGCACTATTATGTTTGCTTATGTGTTGTTTATGTGATGTCTAGATTTTAATGGATTATTAAAGGCTATGTTTTATTTTGAATGGGAATCCTCCAAGCTAGAGTTGAGCGACTTTTGGTTTTTTAGGATCGCGTTTCGTTTCGTGAAACCCGACTTTTCCAAAAGTCGGGTCGAGCAAGATCGTCCGATTATAGGGAAAAGTCGGGGTCGTCCCGAAACACGAAACCCAATGTAAGTCAATGGGGAATAAAAGTCGGCAGTGAGAGGAGGACAGGAAACACACCTACAGTGCCCATTTGAATGCCAAAAGCATCAATTCTTCTTTCTTAAGCTTGTCAACCTTAATTAACTTCATAATACAAGTTACGCACTGAAAAATGGGGGTTATTTGGCTAAAGTTGTGGGGGGGAGGGCTGGCTGCAGGTTTTCATGTGCCCTGGGCGAAAGAGCGCCCCTTTAGCACATACCACAACTCATCATGCTCCGATACGGCAGATAAATAGCGGTATAGTACAATGAAAAATACCTCACTTTTTACATCTCATGACGAGGCCCATCTATTTCTCCATACAGAATCATTGGTCCCATATAATGTTTGAAACAGTATATGATGAGCTCCACATAATGCTACAGTATATGTTGGTCCCCATGGATGAAGCTCCACTGTCTTATGGGCCCAAATAATGCTCCAAACATAATGGGCCCCATTTCTAATGCTCTAGTGTATAATGGGCCCTGTAAATGCTGCTCCAGTGTCTGATGTCCACCTTTGGAATGTTCCAGTGTATGGTGGGCCCCATCTATCATTCTCCAGAGTATAGTGCTCCCCAAAAATTGCTGTCCCAACATTGAAAACAATCAAATAAGTCT